>NC_086105.1:49546200-50746200 GCF_963921235.1 Mobula hypostoma | reverse complement strand
ACGAGAGGGGAGGGCTCAGCAACATGTATTGAGTGATGGGCAGTCAGATTAGACAACTACTTTCACCCACATCATGTTCCTCGGCTAACCAGAGCCGAACAGGCAGTAACATCTGAGGATTTCCGCTCATCTCTTTTCTTTTTCCTAACCCAGGTGCCTCACCATAATGGCCACTCATTTTTCCCTTGTACTAGCTCAATTCACTGATGTTGTTCAATGATCTGTGTGGAAGGCATGTAAAATCTCGGTCCATGTGACAATAATGAACCAAATGCCTAAGATTTACATTAGCTGAGATGTCTTGACCATGCTGGCTCAGAAAACACCTTGTGCTTTCTGCTTATTTACGCTTCAGGGTTGCGCATTATTCCTTTTCCCCACTTCAGAGACATATCCCTCAGTCACAGAACCTCAGTTATACAGCGAGGAAAGAAAAAGCCCGCAGATGCTGGAAAGCTGAAACGAAGACAGAGGTTGCTAGAAGTAAGCAGCATGTCAGGCAGTGTCTATGCTGAGGGAAGCGGTTAATGTTTCAGGCTCCCTGACTTTGTACAATTTTTTCATCCCTCTTCCATTTGTTCCTATACCCTACCATTCAGACATTCCTTGTGCTGGCTGGCTGGTGTGCTTGACGTGATCAGGCAGGACAGTAATGTAATGGTTAGTGCTATCGCTTTATCTGTAAGAAGTTTGTACGTTCTTCCTGTGACTGCGTAGGTTTCTTCCGGTTGCTCCGGTTTCCTGTCTTTGGAAACTCCAAGTCTGTACTTTGCAAAGATATACAGGTTGAGTACCCTTTAACTGAAATTCCAGAAACCTGAAATCCAAAAGTTTTTGAACATTGGTATGATGCCACAAATGGATATTTCCATAAGGTGCTGCAAAGGTCTCTGCGTACCACAGACAGCTCTGAGAAGAGGCCTCACAAATGCAATGAACAGAAGTTAATGAGAAATGAAAAACACTGCATAAAGCGCAAAATGAAGATCCCCATAATGTATTGATAGAGTGGATTTGCAGCGTCAGAGTGAGCACATGCTACTTAACGGTATGCCGATCATGAAACAAGCAAAGATATATCACGATGAACTGAAAATTGAAGCTAGTTTGTGAATATTCAGCAGGCTGGTTGCAGAAATTTAAGAAAAGGCATTGCATTCAATTTTTAAAGATTTTAAAAATTCTAAAGATAAAGCGTCTGCTGATCATGATGGAGCAGAGAAATCAGTTGATGGGTTTGTGAAGATTATCGCTGATGAAAATGTAGCAACAGAACAAGTCTAAAATGCTGATTGTCTTTATACTTTACATAAAACTTTACAAATACAGTGTGTACTCTAACATTTTAATGAAAACGCAGCACTGTAGGTTGACACTGAAAATTTACCGTTTGTTTTTGTTCAAAACCTGATTCAGGTATTCTCCTGACATTGCTGTGCTGCTTTTGTTACCCTGCACACATTATATTTTCATCATATTAATGGTATGGAATAATTTTTACTGTTAAATATATATGTGTGTGATGAACAAGTGTAAGACAAAGACTGCTTACCGGTGGCACAAATTCAGAGTTGGAAATCTTGGCGGTCCCAAGCTATCTTATTATATATTACTAAATCCAAAACACTTCTAGCCCCAAGTATTTCAGGTAAGGGGTACTCAACCTGTATTTAATTCATTACATGGGCGTAAATCAGTGGTGTGGCCTCTTTGGGTTGCCAGGGCTTATTACTGTGCTGTATCTCCAAACTTAAAAACTTAAAAACTACAGCCAAACCCATTCCTACTGATTTCCGCTGTCTCTGTACAGACACCGGTGCGAGTTTTGTCATCCAACTAGACTGGTTACTTGCCCCTGCTACTGGACTGCCAATAATTTCTAGTTGTCTCTGTATTTTAGGTGTTGGAATAAATGGTTATTTGGCCCCTTGCCTCATTTCCAGTTCTCTTCTGCATATTCGAAGCACTCACTCTCTTCTGCACCTTTATCTGATAGCCTCACAACATCAAATGTTGACATCCAAATAAAATGCAAGTTCAAATTCCAGTTTATTTCAAAAAAGTTGTGAAGCTGAAAACCTGGCTGCTCTTTTTCTGCTGCAAGAAATCGCCATGAAGAAGAGCAGGAAACTCTCCCGGGTGTCCTGATCTCTCATAACTAAAACAGATTATCTTTTATTTGCTTATCCATTTATTTATTTTTATTTTTATTTTTAGAGATACAGCGTGGTGACTGGCCCTTCCGGCTCAACACGTCCATGTTGCCCAATTACACTCATGTGACTAATTAACCTACTAACCTGCACATCTTTGGAATGTGGGAGGAAACCAGAGCACCCAGAGGAAACCCACATGGTCACGAGGAGAATGTGCAAACCCTGTAGCGACAGCGGTGAAATTGAACCCAGGTTGTTTGTGCTGGAATAACTTCACGCGAACTGCTCTGCAACCATACCACTCCAAGGTTCCTCTGGCTTCACCCTGCTGTTAGAGATCAGTTTTATTTGTCACGTGTGCATCAAAATATTGAACCATACAGGTGAAATACGTCATTTGCTTCAAATCAGATCAACAAGCCGAATGCGCTGGGCAGCCTGCAAGTATTGCCACACTTTCAGCACCAGCTAGCAGGTCCATTGTTTACCATAGTCTTTAGGATACGAGAGGAAACCAGACAACCCGTAGAAAACCTACATGGTCACAGGGAGAACATTCAGACTGCTTACAGACAGCGGCTGGAATTGAACCCAATCACTGGCACTCTAGTAGCTGAGTCTATACTGCTGTGCTACCCAGTTAATATCTGGTTATATCCTGTCCTGTTTATGGGTGTTGCCAGGTGACACTTCACTGTTGTTTCTTGTGTCGTAACATTTCAAAATGTTCCATTGGTTATAAAGTGCTTCGAGACACCATAAAGATGTGAAAATTTTCATCTTAAACATATATTTCAGCCTTCCATTGCAGCTCCGACACTTTAAGAACGTTGGTTCTTTCGTAAGAAGAGTCAGAATCAGGTTTATTATCACTGATGTATGTCATGAAATTTGTTTTGTGGAAGCAGTACTGTGCAAGACAAAAAAATTTCCCATATTACAATAAAAAAAATTAGTACAAAAGGGGAATAGTGAGAAAGTATTATGGGTTTATGGACCATTCAGAAATCTGATGGCAGAGGGGAAGAAGCTGTTCCTAAAACATTGAGTGTGCATCTTCAGACTCCTGTCCCTTTTCCACGATGCTTAATGACAAGAGGGCATGTCCCAGAACCGAGATGGTGACTGTATTTAGTGATGGGTGTCACCTTTTTGAGGAAATACCTTGTGAAGACGTCCTCTGGTGGGAAGGGTTCTGCCCATAATGGAGCTGGTTGAGTCTGCAGCTGTCTGCAGTCTCTTTCAATCCTGTGCATTGACGCCTCCTTAGCAGGAAGTGATGCAGTCAGTCAGAATGCTCTTCTCTGTACATCTGTAGAAACTTCCTAGAATATTTGGTGACATGCAGTATCTCCTCATGAAGTATAGCCATTGGCATGCCTTGTTCAGGATGGCATCAATGTGTTGGACCCAGGATAGATCTTCTGCCCAGAATTCTCAGGTTTCTGTTTTCCCATTGTCTCAGAAATGGAAGTATCTATCAATGTTGTTGTGACCACACCCCCTCTTTACCAGTGCACTCATACTTGCTGTAGTTCTCCACCATAACCTTCTACAGCTCTTGTATAAAAGTGTGCAGCATAATTAGCAGTCGCTTGGTGCCAATGAATATAGTTACTGAGTTTTGATGGTGATGCTTGAAGGAAGAACAGACTAGTATATTTTCCAGTTGGGTTACAGTTAATGCCCCAAAAATGGACAATTTAGGCTTTAGGAATTAAGTCAGGTCTCAACCCACAACCTCCACACTTGCAACTAATTATTATACCAGCTGCGATAGACTTCACTTCTGAGAAAAATAAGAAATTTTTTCTTTGGAGCGACAGAGGATGAGAGGTGACCTGATAGAGGTGTATAAGATGATGAGAGGCATTGATCTTGTGGATAGTCAGAGGCTTTTTCCCAGGGCTGAAATGGCTAGCACAAGAGGGCACAGTTTTAAGGTGCTTGGAAGTAGGTACAGAGGAGATGTCAGGGGTAAGTTTTTTTTATGCAGAGATTGGTGAATGCGTGGAATGGGCTGCCAGTGACAGTGGTGGAGGCGGATGCGATAGGGTCTTGGATAGGTACATGGAGCTCAGAAGAATAGAGGGCTATGGGTAACCCTAGGTAATTTCTAAGGTAAGGACACGTTCGGCATAGCTTTGTGGGCCGAAGGGCCTGTATTGTACTGTAGGTTTTCTATGTTTCTATTTGACCTCTGCAAACTCTCACAGGGGAAGAAACAGAACAGAAATTGTTCACAGTGACGTTGGTCCAGGTTGAAATACCAGCCAGAGCACCAGTGAGAGCTCCTTTCTGTCTCCTTTCACAAGTCACATGGGAGCTTTTGTGGTAGTTGGGATCGGATCATGGTCAATCATCTCATCCCAATGTCAAGACGATATCTCCAACCAATGCAGCCATCCTTCAGCACAATGTTGGAACTGTTGGCCGAACTGACTCGGAAGGGAGAGTTCCACACATGACACCAGGCCAAATGTGTACACTGTAGGAATTAACCTATTATTTGGCTTTATGCAACTTTCATGTTAAGCCTCTTCCAAATCTTCCACCTCCAACAGGCATTAAAGAGATTCTCAGAAAGTCTTGAATTCCAGTTGATGCACACCACAGCAGAATTCAAATTGGGAAAATTATATCAGTGTGAAACAGTGTAGAACAGAGAAGCTAAACTGCAGGAGTCTTAACTTTCTGAAGACCAGGTCATAATTCCAAGAACTGTTTGATAAACAGTTGCACAATAATATTTCCCAATTACCAGACCGTTCCTGGCTCGCCTCTTCTCTCTGTTACTTCACTATCAGATTTCTGAACAGTCCATGAAAATCTAGTGAATATAGACTCTGGGCCTGTATCACTAGAATTCAGAAGAATGATGGGTAACCTCACTGAAACCTTTTGAATGGTGAAAAACCTTTTTATAGAGTGGATGTGGAGAGGATAATTCCCTATGGTAGAAGAGTCTAAGACCAACCCAGAGGACACAGCCTCAAAATAGAGGGACATGCTTTTAGAACAGAACTACTTTAGCCAGAGATTGGTGAATCTGTGGAGTTCTTTATCCCAGGGAGCTATAGAAGCCAAGTCTTTATAGAGCATAGAAAACCTACAGCAAAATACAGGCCATTCAGCCCAAAATGCTGTACTGAACAAGTACTTACTTTAGAAATTACCTCTGATTACTCATGTTTTTAAACTCCATGTACCTATCCAGGAGCCTCTTAAAATACCCTACTGTATCTGCCTCCACCGTCACTGGCAGCCCATTCCATGCACTCACCACTCTCTGCGTTTATTAAAAAAAAACAGTCTGTACCTACTTCCAAGCACCTTAAAACTGTGCCCTCTCGTGTTAGCCGTTTCAGCCCTGGGAAAAAGCCTCTGACTATCCACACGATCAATGCCTCTCATCATCTTATACACCTCTATCAAATCACCTCTAATCCTCCGTCGCTGTACGGAGAAAAGACCAAGTTCACTCAACCTATTCTCATAAAGGCATGCTCGCCAATCCAGGCAACGTATATTTAAGACAGAAGTTGATAGATTCTTGATAGGTCAGGGCATGAAGGGATACGGGGAAGGCAGGAGATTGGGGCTGAAATGAAACTTGAATCAGCCATGATGAAATGGCAGACAGACTCGAAGAGCCAAATGGCCTAATTCTGCTCCTATATCTTAAGATCTTTAAATTACCTCTCTTTTTTGCTCTCTTTTTGCATTATTTATTTTTATATTCACACATGCAAAATGCTGGGGAAATTCAACAGGTCAGACAACATCTATGGACAGGATTCATCAAGACATCAGGGCTCAGTCTGAAATGGCAACTGTTCATTCCTTACCATAGATGCTGCCTGAGCTGCCGTGTTCCTCCAGCATTTTGTACGTAGAACTAGACTTCCTGCATCTGCAGAGTCTCTTGTGTTTGTTATTTTTCTATATTTCTTATTGTAACTTGCAGCACTTTTTTACTTACTGCACGGTAATGCTGCCGCAAAACAACAGATTTCACAATGTACAGTGCTGTGCAAAAGTCTGAGGCACATATAGATGGCTCGGGTACCGAAGAGTTTTGCACCGTACTGTATTGGTCAAAGTGGAGTGGAGAGCGAGTTTGTAAATCTGGCAAGAGCAAAGGATCTTGGGAATGGCAAAGGTGCAACACTGCGAGAGGAATGTGGGACAGGTGGCAGAAAAGAAGTGCCAGGGAAAGGGGGTGGTGCAGCTCTGAGATGCCAGGCAAGATAATTTTATTCCAAAAATGTTGATTTGTTGATCATTCCTGAATGACTTTCTGGTGCTTCCTGCTCCCTACCTTCTCCCTTCCCCTTTTCCCAACCATGATTCCCCTCTCTCTGTCCCCTTCCCACTCTCAGTCCACAATAGAGACCCATATCAGAATCAAGTTTATCATCGCTCGCATATGTCGTGCAATTATTAGTTAATATGGCAGCACTGCAGTGCAATACATAAAATTACCACAGTACTGTGCAGAAGTCTTAGCAGCCCTAGCATGAGTGTGTGCTCTCTCTCCCTCATGATATCTATCTACATATATATATATCTAAGACTTCTGCATAGTACTGTATGTCAGTGATAACCAACCTGATTGTGACTGTCTCAGATCTGATGCGGGGTGGACTATCTCTTTTCCTCCATGGATGCTGTTTTTTTCCCGTTGAATTCCTCAGCAGTTTGCGTTTTGCTCCGGATCCCAGCATCTTGTGTCTCGACCGAAGACCAATGCTGCTACGGTGAGATTATCAAAGTGGAGAAAGCTGAAGTGAGCTTTAGATGGCTGATCCAGAAATTCAGTTGCTATGGAAACCATCCACCATACTTCCCAACCCAAATCCCATAATCATTTTCAGTCTGCTATATGCACTCGCTAGAACTGAAATTGACTTATTATTGCCACGTGTACCCAGAAATAGTGAAAAGTTACCGTTGCATGCCATTCATACAGATTATTTCAAAACATTAAGTACTTCAAGACAGTACAAGGTAAAGTCTATGACAAAATGCAAAATAAAGTGTTACAGTTAGTTATAGAGAAAATTCATGCTGGTAGACAATAAAGTGTAAGGGTATAATGAGGGTAGATTTAGAGGTCAAGAGTTCATCTTTAGGATTACAAGAGTTCTATTCAAGTATCTTATACCACAGGATAGAAGCTGTCCTTAATGCTGGAGGTATGTTCTTTCAGGTTTTTTTCTTCTGTCCACTGGGGGAGGGAAGAAGATGGAAGGGGTCTTTGATTATGCTGCCTGCTTTTCCAATGCAGTGAGAAGTGCACTACAGAGAGTCTGAAAAAAGACATTTTCCCATATTATTTAAGTGAAGTAATTACCCTCCCTTGTTGATGTATGACAGGTTTAAATACTGGACTGCCCTACCTGACTGTATTGGATTAGTTAACAACATTCAAACAAGAAATGTGCATGGACTTGAAACAGAAAGACTTTCAGAAAACTTTGAGGGAAGGGCAGGGAAGTGGAACTAATTACCTAATAATATTTCCATGAGTCCTTCTGTGCTGTAAAATTCTGTAGCTTGTTAATGGTCCATTCACTGTTCTCAACAGAGGGATGACCTAAAAGGTGCTAAAGAATATTAGTACCAGATCAGAAAAAAAGATACTTTTTTTTTGCCACTCTTTCATTAAGATAACAGACAGCATTTCATTGGAAGGCATTAATCCTTCACCACAGTGCAAGGTCATCAGAGGTGAATTAGACTTCTTGCAATGTAGTCCTACTGTGCTTGCAAACCCCCACACATCCCCCAAAGTGAGCTACTCTTGTAGATGGCATTTGTCTTGATTAAATTGAGGAACAGAAGCTTTGTTGCACCTTTTGAGGAACCCCAAAGCGCTTTACAGTCGGTGAGAGGTTTTTTTTTTTGATGTCAGGTTACCCGTGCTGGCAAGACGACCGGCAAGCTCCCACAAACAGCAATGGGATGATGACTACTGATGTTGAAGAGAATAAATGTTGACTGATAATTTCAAGATTTGGTGTGCACTGAGACCTTGGCTTCACGTTCTATCCAAGAACATCAAAAGGTGAAGCCAGGGATGGGGCAGCATGGCAGCATAGCGGTTAGCACAGCGCTGTACAGTAGCCGTAACCCGGGTTCAATTGCCACAGTTTTCTGGAGAGAGTCCATGTATTCTGCCTGTGACTGCATGGGTTTCCCCTAGGTGCTCCTGTTTCCTCCCACAGTCCCACATGTACTGGTTGGTAAGCTAATTGGTCAATGTAACTTGTCCCGTGATTAGGGTTGTTGGGCCGCATGGCTCAAAGGCCCCAATGGGCCTATTCTGCATTGTATCTCAATAAATCAAAAGTTCCCTTTTTACCTGTTGAGGAATGGGTGTGTTTAAGCCCTTTTGGTAGGAATGGAATGCAGAAGCACGTGACTCTCCAAGTGTTAGCTATTCTGCTATAGATGATGGCTCCAATTCTATCATTCCATCTTATTATTACAAAAAGAGCCAGTGTGTATTCTTAATCACGTCTCACACCTTTTTCTATGTCTGCCTCAGGCCTTGAAGGTTGAACTCATTTAACCATTTAGCAAGTTAATCAAACCCACGGGTCAACAACTCCTCCACTCAAAATATTAACCCAACCTTCACTCAATGGACACTTTATATGATACCCCCTATAAAGTGGCTGCTGAGGGTATGTTCCTGGTCTTCTGCTGCTGTAGCCCATCCACTTCGAGGCTCAACAGGTTGTGCATTCAGAGATGCTGTTCTGCACACTACTGTTGTAATGTGGTTACTTGAGCTACTGAACCTCTTCCTGTCAGCTTGAACCAGTCTGGCCATTCTCCTCTGATCTCTCTCATTAACAAGGCATTTACAACCACAGAACTGCTGCTCATTAGAGGTTTTTTTCGTTTTTCACGCCATTCTCTGTAAACCCTAGAGACTGTTGTGCATGAAAATCAGCAGTCACTGAGATACTCAAACCACCCCAATTGGCATCAACAATTATTCCACGGTCAAAGTCATTTAGTTCACATTTACTTCTCTATTCTGATGTTTGGTCTGAACAACTGAACCTCTTGACCATATCTGTAAGCTTTTATGCATTGAGTTGCTGCCGCATGATTGGCTGATTAGATATTTGCATTAATGAGAAGGTGTGCCGAATATAGTGGCTACAGTGTATATGCAGAGTCAGAGATGAGGGCTTTAGTGTTCTCTGTGGCCCTGTTAGAATTCCTATGCTGAAAAATTCATGGGTTCTACTGCAGTGCTTTCTTCAAGAGGAAGAACTACATTGCAGGAAGCCTGTGACCTAAGCTTGAAGAGCTTCAGTAATATTCTACTGAGGTGCCGCAATGTTTAATATGTAAATCATGCTGGGCTGTAATATTCAGACAGTGGAACCATGTAAGTGCCTGTGCCATTTGCACTGAGAGAGCGCTTACAGATCCTGTCTGGTATAATGGCCTGGAATATATTATGCAGGAGGGTTGCTGGACGTTGTGGTATACAACTGCTTTTGTCAGGCAGTCTTTAATAACTTATGCTTTCACAGTTCCTTGCCGCATTTCCTCTGTAAAAGAGCACCAGGCCACTGATGACAGATGACAGTTTTATTTCCTCTCAATCTAAAAACTGTCCTCCTCCCTATAATATGAGTGACAGTAGGCCACTCAGCCCTTCAAGTCTTCCCTGTGATCAGGGTGGATTTGACTGCAGCTCTTCTATCCTGCCTACCCTCAATGACCTTTCACCCACTTGCTTATCAAGAATCTGTCCAGCTCAAGCTGAAAATTATTCAAACTTCAGGAGAAAGATATGCAACTCATCCCTGCCCATTTCCTGGGGTGAGTCATGTCGGGGCAAGAGGGGCTAGGCAGCATGGACCGATATTCTTCACAGTCTAGAAGAATGACCAAACATAAAAGGTCCTAAAAGGTCATTACCAGATAGATGTTCAGACCTTTTCACAAGTGACGAGGGGATACAGGTACAAAACATTTATAACAGAGTGGCATAGAAACTTTTGTGAATCTGTGGAATTTTCTGTCCCAAGGCTGATGGAGGCCCCATTGTTAGAGATGTATAAGGAATAGATAATATTTGAAATATTGAAGGATTGAGAGTTACGCCAAACTGGCAGACAGCAGGAGTTGAGTCCACTATAGATCAACCATCTACACACTGAGGGGCCCAGCGACTTGCTCCTGCTCCTATTTTCTTCGGTTCTTAAATGGGTGACCATTTGCTTTCTACATCCCGCCCTCTTGAGACCTCGAAGGGTCTTTCACTTTTCAGGTGTCCCACCTCGCTCACCTGAACTCAAGTGGATACAAGCCCAGCCCGTGCAAACTTCCCAGGTCAGACAATCTACCGAGGGGGTGAAAGACCGTCAGAATCAGGACCAAAATCAGTCAGGTTTATTGTCACTGACGTATATCATGAAACATATTGTTTGTTCCATCAGTACTGTGCAGGCATAACAAATTACTATAAGTTACAATAAAAAATAATTATGCAAAAGAGGAATAGTAAGGTAGGATTCATGGGTTCTTTGTCCTTTTTGATGATAGAGGGGAAGATTCTGTTCCTTAAAAATATTGAGTATGTGTCTTCAGGCTCCTGTACCTCCTTGATGGTAGCAATGAGAAGAGAGCATGTGCCAGATGTTGAGGGCCTTCCCAAGGCACTGCCTTTCTAAGATGACCTCGATGGAATAGGTTGTCCCTGTGATAGAAATGGCTGAGTCTACAACATTCTTTAGCCTCTTATAATCTTGTGCGTTGGAGTCTCCATAGCAGACGGTGATGCAGCCTGTCAGAATGCTCTCCATGGGACATCTTTAGAAATGGTCGAAGGGTTTTTGGTGACATGCCAACGACATAATACTAAACTAGGCTCAATCTGTCTTCTTCGAAGTATGCAAAAAATAAAACATTTACGTAGCACTGTCTGAGGCAGTGGAAATGGGACTGATTTTTCCGATGTTTTTCTTCTGCTTCAGTATCTAGACTTCATCAGCAAAGCTGGCATTTGTTCCCCATGCCTGTTTAATCATGGAGTTTTACAGCACAGAAACAGGCCTTTCAGCCCAACTGATCCATGCTGACCAAGATTCCCATCAGAGGTGGTCTCGTTTCTCTACAATTGCCCATATCCCTTTAAATCTTCCCTGTCCAAGTACCTTTTAAATGTTGTTTATGTACCTACCTCAACTGCTTCCTCTGGCAGCTTGTTGCACTTATGCATCACCCTCTGATTAAAAAGATTGAGTGAATTTACCCTATCCTAGACCTTCACGATTTTCTACGTCTTCATAAGATCATGCCTCATTCTCCTATGCTCTGGTAAAAACAGTACCAACTTGCTCATCCTTCCTCCATAACTCAGTCTCTCGCTTCCCAGCAATGTCCCTGTAAATCTCCTCTGTGCGCTTTTCAGCTTAATGATATTTTTCCTAAAACCGAACACAGTATTTCAAATGCAGCCTCACCAACCTTGTAGAAATGCAATGTAAATCTGATGAAGGGTCTCGGGTGAAACATCGATGTTTACTCCTCTGCGTAGACGATGCCTGACCTGCTGAGTTCCTCCAGCACTTTGTGTTATTCTAAATTTTCAGCATCTGCAGAATCTCTTGCGCCTGTGATTTTCTGCAGACAGTTTCAGCTTGAACATGAACTCACCGTGGCCTCTTCAGGCAGTATGTAGGCTCGCCCAAGTCTGGCTGCTGGATCTGCCTCACCATTCTGACACAAGGACCGTGGGACTCTCACTTCTTTCACCCTCGGTGTTACGGCGTAGCCGTAAGACTGTGGCTGGATTTGCAACATTTCTATCCCTTGACTGGTCAGTCCCAACTGGGCGGGATGGGGGATGTCTGAAGTTGCATCCTCCTCTCATCCCTCCTCTGCCCTTCCTGACCATAAATCGAACCCCCTGTCCACAATCATGGTGGGATGTGCAAGGATTAGAACCAATAGGCATCCGTCAGCGCCTTGCTCGTGCTCTGCCACTAGATATGAACATGGCTGGTCTTTAAACTTGGAGCTTCACCTTCCTCCACTGAACCCATATCCATTGACTCTCTTAATATCTGAAAATCTATCGATCTGCTCCGAAACTGAGCGTCTTGAGTAGAAAATCACAACGATTCAGTCCCATCTGGGTGAAGTTTCTTCCCTCCTCTCTTACCGAGGTGTCAAGACCTTCACAGTGGGGCATCTTTAATTATTACCATGCCTCTCCCGACACTTCCTGCTGCCTCAGTGAAGCAACGGCATAATCAAAGGCCTCATCCACCTTGGACATTCTCCCCTCTCCCATCGGGAGGAAAATGCAAAAGCCTGAAAGCCACATGCTCAAGAACAGCTTCTATCCCACTGCTATCAGACACTTGTACGAACTTCTTGTAAGATAGGATGGACCCCTGATCTCTCAATCTATTAACCAGAATGCTGGTCGGTACTTAGCCCTCAGACAATATCAGTAAAAACTAACGATCAGGACTAAAGTGCACAAAATGCTGGATGAACTCCACAGGTTAGGTAGCTCGGCCCAAAACATAGGCTCTTTAATCATTTCTATAGGTGTTGCCTGACCTGCTGAGTTTCTCCAGCATGCTGTGTGTATTACTCTGGATTTCCAGCATCTCCAGAATCCTAACATTGTCTTTTGTCACCTGTCGAGTCTTTCAGCAGATTATTGTACTTTGTTCACCACGAAGGTTTGGGACATTATAAATATCTCTAGTACTTGCAATCTTCCTTTCATCGAAGATCCTCCCTGTGATCAGAGTTTTCTTCCTGCAGTTTAGCCAGTGCAGTGGTGAGTCAGTAGGGTTAGAGGAGGTCCATCTCTGCAATATATTTACGGTCCCGTGTTGTGTGTCCACAGGCGAAACCCTTTGCATTTCCATTTCATTACTGACGCCATTGCCAAGCAGATCCTGGGCTATCTCTTTGAGACGTGGATGGTGCCAGCAGTGACAGTCAACTTTTATGATGCTGATGAATTGAAGGTTGGAATTTATTCATTTTTTTTGTTCACCCCTGTGTCTCCTTCACCTACAATGTCCAACAATGGCACGGCGCCGCCCCGCCATCTGTGGTTTCTCCCTCTGACTCCCAAGCCTCTTCTGTACTGCCATGGTCTATTTCTACCAGTCCTATCCATCAGCAGTGCACTGGTCTGGATGTTGTGTTGCTGATGGGTACAGTGACGCAGTTGGGTAGCAGTGTGCTGCCCCTCGGCTCCAGCGATCCCGGTTCGATCCTGACCTCTGGCACTAGCACTGCCTGTGTGGAGTTTGCACGTACTACCTTGTGACTGTGTGGGCTTCCTCCGACATCCCAAAGGCATTCAGGTTAGTGGGTTAATTTGCCTCTGTCAATTGCTCTAGGGTGCCAGGTGAGTGGTAGGCTCTGGGTGGGGATGGCGGGGGCGGGTTGCGGCATGTTGATAAGATTTGGGGAGAATAGAATAGGTTCACTATAAACAGGTGATTGGTTGTTGGTGCAATCCGTGGTTTCCAGGCTGTGTCAGTATGATCAGGCCAAAAATACCGAACTAAATTATTCTAAATTTTCCTTTGGTTTTATCTGCGGTGTTTTAAAATTTATTCCACGCTGCATTGCTCTTCCTTTGCAATTGTTAGTGAAGCTGATGCAGTAAGCTGACAAGAACCACCAGCAAATCTGAGCAGGAGTTGCCTATCGGGCCTCTCAAGCCTGCCCCGCCATTCAGTCTGATCAACACTGGACCCAACTCTTTTGTGCTGGTTCCACCTAACCCTTAATTATTCTATCTTTCAAATATTTATCCACCTCCTATTCAGCTGACCTCCTCCACCCTTGGGCAGAGGGTTGCAGAGATTTTTTTTACGCCTCAATTTTAAATGAGCAACCCCTTATTTCTGAGCAGCATCGTCTTGTTCGTGACTCGTACACTCATAAGAACATCTCAGCATCTCCTCTATCAAGCCCCCTTAGAATCTTGCATGCGTGAAGATTACATTAAAGATGAAATGATTCGCTCTATTTGTCACATGCCATCGAAACACAGTGAAATGCTTTGTTTGCATCAACAACTAATGTAGTCAAAGATGTTCTGGGGGTTGGGGGTGGGGGAGGTAGCCCGCATGTGTCGTCACGCTTCTGGCGCCAACATGGCATGCCCACAACTTAACCGGTATGTATTTAGAATGTGGGAGGAAACCAGAGCACCCAGAGGAAACTCACAGGGTCACGGGAAGAATGTACAAACTCCTTACAGGCAATGGCAGGAAGTGAACCCCAATACTACAGTGGGTGCTGTAAAGCATTACGCTAACTATGTTACTGTGCTGTCCCAAGTTCACCCCCTTAGTTTCCTAAGTTTCAAGGTGCATAGATCCAGTCTGCCTAGCCTCTCTTGATAGGACAACTCTCTCTTGTGAGGAATTAGCCTATTTAATCTCATTTGGACTGCCTCCAATGCTACAATGTCATTTTTTTTTAATGTAAGAAGACCAGAACTCTGCACAGCACCGCAGGTGAGGCTTCACCAATTCCCTGCACAACACTCTTTTCTTAAACCCCAACCCTTTTCAGTGAAAGCCAATGTGCCACGATATCGTCCACAGTTCAGAGTTGTTCATGTGACATCACTGAGCAGTGGCATCTGATGCACCTGGGTGTCATACTCACAAATTAGGCGGCACAGTGTTTAATGCTGCCACCTCCACGGACACAAGTCCAATGCTCACCTCCAGTACTGCCTGTGTGGAGTTTGCTCGTTGCCCTGTGGGTTTCTCCCAGTTGCTTGGGATTCTTCCCACATCCCTAGGATATGCTGATTAGGGTAACTGGCTTCTGTACATTACACCTTCAGACCAGCAACATAAGGAATCAGAGGGTGGTTGTCAGGCCAGGTGTGAGATGGACTAAGCTACGAGGGTGCAGGATAATAAGGAGAGGAAATGGGACAGATAGGATTGCTTGGACCAGATTGGCTGAATGGTTTCTGTTATCATTATTGATAGAAGTCAGGATCTCATGCTGAGACTTGAAAATGCCAGATAAGCCCGAGTTCGGGGTGCTGTGATTCAGAAATCCAGAATGCAGGAGGACTGAAGTGCCATATGACAGGACGAGATGGTTTGGTTCTCTACACCCAATGTGCGCACAAACCTCTCAGTCAGGAGGTGATTGGTTGTTGAGATTGAACCAAACTGAGCTTGAAGCTATCTGAATTTCTCTTTCAGCCAGAAGTTTCGTGGATTCCAAACAAGCATTACTCAGGGATATACGGGCTGATGAAACTGGTCCTCACCAAGACTCTGCCTGCTTCTCTGGAACGGGTTATTGTTCTGGATACTGACATCACCTTTGCTACAGACATTGCTGAACTTTGGGCTGTGCTGCACAAGTTCAAAGGTAGGTGTGCACGTGTGTGTATATATATGCATGTTTATGTGCTGCGTGCAAACTTAGTAACAGACCATGTTGCTATGCAACACAGACTAGCTACTAGCTCCACTAGCTGGTGTGTGTGTGTGTGTGTGTGTGTGTGTGAGAGAGAGAGAGAGAGAGAGAGAGATATGGAAGGGAAAGGACGAGGACAGCACACAAATGGCTGGCAATGCAAATTCAGTGGTCAGAGTGAACTGTGACTCACCTTGGCAAATCACGGACTGGGCAGTCCTTAATCAAAGGATAAACACAGTTCAGATTTACACTTCCATTTGCCTGGAGGAGTGAGAAAAAGCAAATTAGTTTGCACTAAATGGTCAAAATTTTCACAAGCAACCATTATATTGTACATAATATATTATTGTACAATATAGTATTATAGAATATGCCATGTCATATGATGTGGGTGATCATGGTCTTTCCATGACCAGGGTTGTTCTTGGCAAATTTTTCCGCAGAAGTGGTTTGCCGTTGCCACTTTCTGGACAGCAGTCTTTACAAGACGGGTGACCCCAGCCATTATCAACACTCTTCAGGGATTGTCTGCCTGGCGTCAGTGGTCACACAACCAGGACTTGTGATATGCATCAGCTGCTCATACAACCATCCACCACCTTCTCCCATGGCTTCACATGACCCTGATTAAACAGATGCTACACCCTACCCAAGGGTGGCCTACAGGCTAGCAGAGGGAAGGTATTCCTAACACCTACTCTGACGGAGGCGTATCTCCACTCCACCACTCAGATTACAGAATATATGCCTGTATAATACTCAGTGGCCAATTTAGTAGGTATGGGAGTGGAGCCTGGTCTGGTCTGCTGTGGTGGCCCATCCACTTCAAGGTTGTGCATTCAGAGATGCTCTTCTGCACATCACTGTTGTAACACATGATTATTTGAGCTAATGTTGCCTTCCTGTCAGCTTGAACCAGTTTAGCCATTCTCTTCTGACCTCTCTCAAGATGTTTTCACCCACAGAACTGCCGCTCGCTGGATTTTTAAAGTTCTTTTTTTGCACCGTTCTCTCTAAATTCTACAGACTGTTGTGCATGAAGATCCCAAGAGATCAGCAGTTTCTGAGATACTCAAGCCACTTTGCCTGGCATCAACAATCATTCCACGGTCAAAGTCACTTACATCACACTTCTTCCCCATTCTGACGTTTGGTCTCAACAACCACTGGAGCTCCTGACCATGTCTGCATGCTCTTATGCATTGTGTTACTGCCACATGATTGGCTGATTAGATATTTGCATCGACAAGCAGGCAGACCCAATGAAGTGGCCACGGAGTGTGTAATGCTTGCACGTTACGAGGATGAAGCATCTCAGATGTACGTGGGACTGTACCCACATGCGAGATCGTGTCTGTGGGGATGAGAGGGAATTTGCAGAGATCTATCTGTCACATATGGGAGCATCATTCCTTAGGGATTCCCATCAGAGTTCTGAACGGTCCATGAACACTACCTGGTACGGTAACAGTACATTCTTCTTCTATGTTGTTTATTCATTGTAATTCAAGTCATGTTTAATGTATTGCACTGTGCCCCTGCCACGAAACAACAATTTTCATGACCATGACAATAATGCTGAATCTGATTGACTCTTTATGCACAGCAGTGGGCCCCAACCTCTGGGCTGCGGACTGATACATTACCGCGAAGAATGCAGCGGTAGCCGGAATGCATGCAGCACATCTTTCAGAAAAAAAGCCAGAATAAACAAGCTGATTAATTAGGTGCTGCCTGGCATGTAAATATCGGCCCAGATCAGAGGCGATTGCTGATTGCGTCACCTCTGATCTGGGCCGACATTTACGTGCCGGGCGGCACCTAATTAATTAGCTTGTATATTTCAGCTTTTTTGTTAAAGATGTACTGGGTGCATCCTGGCTACTGCGGCACCCCTGCATGCTTCGCGGCAATATATCGGTCCGCGGCCCGGAAGTTGGGGACCAGTGCTGTACAGTGACATCGATACGAAGTCCCAGGCTGTTTCAAAGGGATAACCCTAGACAAATGTCTGTACAGTTATGAACAGTCGGTGAAAGGAGGCAGGATGCCTCCATAGAAGCATGGGTGCGCTGAGCCAAAGGGTTTGTTTCAATGCTGCCTGACTCTATGCCTCTGAAGCAAGTGAGTGAAGCAGAGAATTATTCAAATGCAATTTCAGGTCTTGAGCTTAAAATTCCGTGTTGCTGTTACGCTGGGTGCAACAGAGGAGGAAAAGTAATAATAAGTCCATTGTTAATTCTCCTCCACAGGTTCACCCTTTTCTTAAAAAAAACACGGCATCACCAACTTGTTCTCAATGCCATCAGGAATGTTTCTGCTGGATGAAGGGTGTCCACGAGCTAGTGGGGAGACCACATAGTTTTTTTTAATGAGACTTGAACTATTTCTTGTTTATTCCTCTCCAGAGGTATTATCTGTCCTGCCAGCTTTTTGAGTGCAATGCTCTGGATTTCCACCATCTGCTGAATTTACTTAAAGATGCAGCGCGATAAAGGATCCTAACAAGCCTGTGCCACCCAGTTACACCTATGTGACCAATTAGAGAATTGTCCTGTTAGAGTCTCCTGTGTTTAGTTCCTATGTCCTACTGATAACCACCTATTAAACAGAACTGTATTGGATTTGCTCTGACAATAATGGTTGCAACCACCAAGCTTTAAGGGACATTGATCTGAGGCTCTGTATTGATGTCCCATGACGCCTTATCTAACATTGCCCAACAGTAACTTGGCATCAGTATAACACTTGGCACTATTTCAGAGAAGCTTCATTTCTTTATTCCTAATGTAAAACAAGGTAATTCAATTTAAATCAATGCCTATTCCTCTGGTACATGAACTCTTTTATCAAGTCATCCCATATTCTTGAAGACCTTCAAGCATTTGTGGCTCTGATGCCACCTCCACAGATTGTCCCAGATGTTTAATTATCAGAAAAGATTTCTTCCCAATGATGGAGATTTAAATTAACTGTGCTTTGATTTCCACTTGCATCCATTCTTTTGGTGCACCTTTAATGTAATTATCTAGTTTAATTCAACTAGAAAATCCAATATTTTATGCTAATTTTTCTCTGAACAAGTCATCTTCTAAAGATTGCAAAGTATGACATTTTCCTATTGGTGTATCTCCATGAATCATTTTACGAATGAAGCCATTATAAGAGCAGATACACCAACCAGGTATGCTTGGAGGACAGTTGCAAAGACAGCATTCTGGTAAATGAATGCTCCGTCTGTCTTTGGTGCTGATGAGAAGTGTGCACTGGACCAGGACATGGGGCCCATGGCCTAGGATTCTTTCAAAAAGCTCTACCCAAATAGACAGACATCTTTATCATTGTGCCAGAAAGATGGCAGCTTTGACAATGCAATACTCCCTCAATTTAACTGAAATGTCTGTGCAGTTTATACATTTGGCCCTTCACACACAATTGTACTGGCTGCTGTAGGCATTGCGGATGTGTCAGATTCCCCTCAGCTGTAGCCTGCCTCATCTCTTCTGTTTACACAACTATTTCCTGATTTTCCCACATGTCTTTCTATATGATTGTTGGTCGTAATGAATCTGGAAGAGTTGTTACACTGGATGCTCTGATATAGACTGTTGTGTATACCATCTAAATAACAGACTTTGCCACTGGACAGATAAAGGAGGAGGCCTATTTCACCTTTTAACTGCATCATCTCCCTATTGTACACTTGCTGTAAAGCTGATAAGCTCATAAATGGTCATTTATCTTTTGGAGCAGAGTTCAATTCCAACCCAAGACAATAGGGTGAAAGTTTTTATTTCCTTATAATTTTTACAAATATTAATGCTTGGAGCTGTCCCTGATAAAGTAGAAAACTGGGATGTACTTGCAAAAGACCACAAGATGTAGGAGTAGAATTAGGCCATTTGGCCCATTGATTTTACTCTGCTATTCCATCATGGCTGACTTAATACCCCTCTCAACCCCATTCTGCTACCTTCTCCCCATCATCTTATACACCATTACTGATCAGAAACCTATCAGCCTCTGCTTTAAAAACACCTAATGACATGGCCTCCACAGCTGTCTATGGCAATGAATTCCACAGATTCACCACCCTCTGACTAAAAAGACCTAAAAATCTTTTCGCAAACAACAGGAATTCTGCAGATGCTGGAAATTCAAGCAACATACATCAAAGTTGCTGGTGAACGCAGCAGGCCAAGCAGCATCTATAGGAAGAGGCGCAGTCGACTCTTCCTATAGATGCTGCTTGGCCTGCTGCGTTCACCAGCAACTTTGATGTATGTTGCTAAAAATCTTTTGCTTTTGACTTGAGTACACTTAGCAATCTAACTTTGTCAGCCCTCTTGGGTGGAAAGAGTCCAGACGTCTCCATGGGTGTCCTGCAGGACTCCTTATTTTAAGACTCTTACTCCTAGTTCTGGACACCTCAACTAGGAGAAATAGCAACCTGAATCTACAGACACAAGAGATTCTGCAGTTGATGGAAGTCTTGAGCATTAAGCACGCAATGCTGGAGGAATGTAGCAGGTCAGGCTGCATCTATGAAGGGAAGTAAACGGTTGATGTTTCGAGCCGAGACTCTTCATCAGGACTTGATGAGTTCCTCCAGCATTGTGCGTGTAACTCTAAATCTAGCCTGTCATGGACCTTAAAAACTTTGTATCTTTTCAATGTCACTTTCAATTCTTCGAAACACAAGAGAGTATGAACACAGTCTATTTAACCTCTCCTTACCGGAAAAATCTCAGCCCTATCCACCCACCCACTTCTAGTGCTAGTTGTGATTGTTTTAAAGGTACCACTAGCATAGAATGTACTGATGAGTTTTCATCTTCTGGATGTTTGGGTTAATAATGATGTTCAGTTTATCCCTGCTTATCGGCTCTGCAACACTGACACTTAAGTTTGCAGGCCCTTTTCTTCCTCCAAATATTTAACCTGGGCCAGAATAAGTTTCACCTGCTTAGTGAGCTGTCCGAGCTGGAACTGGAAAACTGCTTACTGCGAGTACATCTGCAGAATGGGGTGTGTGGTGATATATTTAACTTTTCTCTCGACAAGATGTGACTGTGGAAGAGATCAGGTCAGTGTGTGGCTGACCAGGGCAAGTAGCGGGGAATTTTGTCTTGTGCCCAGTTTCCAGGAAATGGATAATCCCCTTGTGACCTTTGCTGGGTCTTGTGTGATCAGGGTGGTTTCACCTCTGCTGCACATTGCCCAAGGTGGGGGCAAATTCTCCACTTGGTTCTCCATCCTCAGTTGACTTGTGGGAGACGGGCGGCCGAGGAACTGGATCAGTGCAGGTGCATCGCCAGTCGAAGAGCTCACAAGCCAGCGGCTTGCGGGAGGTAAAATCCAGGGCGAGTTATGGAATTACACTCCAGCTTAGCTCTGTCCCTGTGTGAGAAAAATATAGACCAAAGAACCCGGCAAACAAAGAGTCTATTCTGAGCACCAAATAATTAGTTCCTCGCTCAGTTGCTAAAAATAGCAAGAATTGCATTTATCATTTTCATCTGTCGGGACCGATCTTGTTCAGAGGAATATAATTAGAACAAGGTTGGCATTTTATAGGTCAATGCCAATAGTTTGTTCGTCCACATACATGGAACAAAAAAAAGTCTGTGCCGAGTCAAGAGTAATGGCAAGGTCATTGACATTTAGCTCAACCAGAGAACATTGACTTATTTCTTCAGCCAACACAGTTAGCTTTTCCAATGAATTACTGAGCAGTTTGGCTGTTCATCTGGCCTCGGGTAAGCTTTGATTATCACGTCCACTTCGTTGAGAACCTTCGCTCCATCCATCATAACAAGCAGTATTTCCCTATGGCTCCCTTCTCATACCTGTCCTTTTGTTCAGTGGCTCATCACCTCCCTCTGGTGCCCCTCCTCCTCACTTTTCTCCCAGAGTCCACTGCCCGTTCCTACCAGATTTCTTCTTCCGCTCTAACTTTTTCACCTATCAGCTGCCAGCTTCTCACTTAAACACTCACTCTCTGTCTGTCTGTCTGTCTGTGTGTCTCTCTCTCTCTCTCTCTCTCTCTCTCTCTCTCTCTCATTCTCTCTCTCTGCCTCTCCCCTTCACCTATTACCTACCAGTTTCTACTACTTCTCCTTCCCCCACCTTCTTATTCTGGCTTCTGTCCAAAACGTTTGTTCCTCTCCATAGATGCTGCCTGACTTGCTGAGTTTCTTCAACATTTTGTGTGAGTTGCTCTGGATTTCAGCATGTGCAGAAACCCTTATGATTATCACTGTTACCCTGCCTTAGAAATGAAAAACTGTCCAGGGGATATCTTTCTGATAACTCATTTAATTTCTGTTAATGAAAGCATTAATTTCTTTTGAAAACATTTCCATGATAGTTAATACTAATTGTTTTACCACATTCTGTGATATGATGAAGAGAATTATGCAAGCACTTAAAAATGGAATTTAAAAAACTACCTTGTTGCCTAATTCAAAGTTATAAGGAAGAGACTTAGCTGCCCACCAAATTTAAGTCTATAAAGTTTCAAGGAAATCTGGACGCCAGGAGATGCACAGCTTCGGGGTCTTGCAGAAGGTCAAAGTAGAACAAGAGGTTTCAATTCACCAAGGGTGAAGGACTTGCTGACAACATCTTTCTAGCTACAGGCGAGACAGTGGAACAAACGCTGTAGATAAAGAAAACAGTGGTAATAAAGAATGCATTGTACATGGGCAGCTGCTTGTATGGTCTGTTAGAGATGGTCCAGGGGTAAAGTACCCCGAGTTTAAATTGAAGAACACAGCAGCTTGCAGGCTTTGAGAGAGAATTACAGATTGCAGCAGTTCCTGCGAACAATATTTGACTGCTGGTACTCAATATTCTCTTCACCATATTGTGGTTCACATTAAACAATTATTTTAAATAGCAAGGTAATTTCTTAGAATAAATTAATGTTTTCATTACCAATCTCAATTTAATACCTTCAATATTAAATGTTTTCACAATTTGTATTCACATGAGTTAACTTTGAAAATGTCAACACATTTGGCATAAATGTTGATTGCTTCTCACATTAATGCTTTCATTCCGAGTCTTGCAATAGTACTTTTATTTTCAGATTTACATCATGATTTACATTGTTAATTTTGCATAAATACATCCATTGCTATTTTTAAATGTATGCTTTTGATATTAATCTTGCCATAAGGGCTTCATTACCAATTTGTGCACTGGCACATTCAGTATTTCTGTAGTGTCTGCATTCGTATTAGAGCAACAGTAATTCTACATTGCCTTCAGAGGTGTATAAACACCCAAGAGGGAAATGAGTCCCAGGGTAGTCCATGGAGACATTTACATACTTTGATAATAAACTTCCTTTGAACTTTGAAGATACTCCACACAAGTGTTACCAAATAAATTTTGACACCACGTACTACACGCGGAGATATTTGAGCTAAAGAGGTGGGTTTTAGGGACTGTTCTCAGAACAGAAACAAACAAGGTCTAGCATCTTTTGGGTGTAAGTACATGAAGGTACAATTGCCAATGTGCAGTGATTAAAGACAGTGAAAGCCAGAATTGAATGTAATTATTGGATGAGAAGTTGATGTGACAGGGAAGCCATGCAGATAACTTTAAAATCAAGGTCTAATTCACTTGGTTCAAAACAGCCATCAAACCACAGGGTTGTACATGAACAGGATCTGGTGGGAGTTGTGAAGTATTTCAATCATGCAGGGTACACGGGCCTGTCTCAAATGATCCTCTTGAGGTGACAAAGGGCTGGGTGAGGATTTTGGCATGAGATGAAATGATGCAAGGGGCAGAATTGGAGGAGAGGGCAGAGAAGAGTGGTGAGGGTACATGATGAAAATTGTCCCAGTGGGTCTCCTCTGTGACTGGTCTGGTCTAGTTCCAGATAATTAGCAAGGAAAAGAGGTCAGAGATCAGAATACAATGATTTGGGGCTTGTTTGGTATTTAATTGGAGCTCTCTCGATCCATTTAGGGATGCGTGGCAGGGCACCAAAGAAAGTGGAAAATGGTGGTAATGGATGATATGGACGTTAACTCCCACATGTTTCAGAGGCTAATAGAGAAGGAATTAGAAGGTGCTATGCATAGACTGAGCCCACAGAAAAGGTGTGCTGGTGATAATCAGCACACCAGCCATTGATTGTTTATTGGAAACAGAGCAGGTCAAATGACTTTCCAATGGACCCAGGAAAAGTTTTCATTTCATTTTTTCATTTTTAAAATCTTTTTATTGATATATGATCTTCTACAACTATAAAATACAGAAGTTCAACAAATTAGTATATATATAATTAATAAAGCTGAAAAAAAACTTATATATGTTAATGAAAAATAATTTTATATAAAAGAAAAAGAAGGAAAAAAGGGAACCCCCAACTAACTTAAAAAAAACCCCACTAACTACAGAACAAACAAAAAGAGAGAAAAAAACATTAGGAACCAAGAGAAGTTTTAAAAATATAATCAGCATGTTAAGCTGAGAGAAGAAGAGGGGTGGAGGAAACAAAGATAATGTCTATCTACCCTTCCTCCTCCATAAATCGGAACGGGTTTGATTTTGTACTTTCTTCACCTCCAGTATTTTCTGTCTTTATGTTCAATTTCCAGCAGATATTTCCCCCAGTTTTTGTGACCTTAATCCCATATTGCTTTCAATTTAATGTCTTCATTACTAATTTCAGTGATTTAGTGTCAGCACACTTCTCTCACTAATCTCATAATAAAGCTCCTTTACCAATCTCAATGCACCTACTACCTATCTCACTTATGCACTTGTTTTGCTAATCTTTAATGCTGTTTGTCACCTTTCCTGTTAATGGCCTCATTGCCGATAGCATTGTAACACCCTCATCTGAAAATGCTACACATTATGATCGCAACCCAGTGTTGGCATCTGGCAGTCTGGTCTGCGGGCCCCGTTACGGTGGCTTTCTGGTGAATGAGCACTGCTAGCAAAACAGATGCATTTCTCCCTTGTTGAGTGTGACAGTCTGTGTGAGTCAGCAGCACTGCAGCCCTGCTTTGCATTGATACCTCTGAAAGGAACTTAAGGGAAATCTCTTCCAAGCAGTCTTAAATTGCTTTCAAATTAGCAGCAAAATGGAGATGTGAAAGGATGAAATTATAAATCTCCACTCGGTCTCTGTTTTATATTTAATAAGTGTACGTGTATGACCCTGTAACAGGTTAACTGGCTGTAAATTTGATGATTTGACAGGTTAATTTGGTGGCTTGAATTTCTATTATAGAGCAAACATTAGTAATGATGTGCTGTTTAAATGACGCCACATCAATCCAGTGACTGCTGGAGGAGGGTTTGGTGCTGTGTGTGGTGCTAAATTAACCACATGTACTGAATGCAGTTGCACAGGGCAACAGCCTTATTAACCCATTAACTGCCTCTACCAGACAGCTGTACTTTTCAGGTTGTGTGCCTGAGCCTCGGGCAACAGCGCACCTTAGCTTCCTAGAATTAAGTCTGAAAGACAGATATACCTCTGCTGCCTGCACTCTATAGTCCATAAGACATAGGAGCAGAATTATGCGATTTGGCCTGTCGAGTCTTTTCCACCATTCCATGATGGCTGGTTTATTATCCCCCTCAACCTCATTGTGCCCATAACTTTTGACAGCCTTATTAATCAAGAAACTATCAACTTCCACACAGTGGTGAGTATTCTGACCAGTTACATCACAGCCTGGTATGTAAGGGGAAGTTATATTTTATAGTAAATGTTACGCCTTGAACTGCACTGCTGTTACGAAAAAAAAAGACGAATTTCATGACGAGTGCCAGTGATATTAAACCTGATTTTGAAACCCCTTTAAATAGACCCAATGGCTTTGCCTTCACAGCCGTCTGTGGCATAGTGCCTGTGCTTACAGATTGCAGTCTGCTGGTCAGAAAGTTAAAGATCCAATTGCAAAGGGAGGTGTTCAGTTCCAGAATGAGGGGTGCAGGGATGAGTTTCTTTGGGATTATAACACTGAAGATGAATTTGTAGTTGATAAGCAAAAGAGAGGCTGCTTAAACTGGAAATCAACTGAAAACATACACAAAATGCTTGAGGAACACCTATGGAGGGAAATAAACAGACAAGGTTTCAGGACAAGATCCTTCATCAGGATCCAAATAGGTCTGTTAACAGATATCTTCACTGTCCAGATGCTCCAAATGAAGTTTTCCTATTGCAGGACAGTATGGAAGCAAATTAAGATTACTAAATGACAGAAGAATGAGTCTAGAGACTGTACTATTAATCACACGCATGGAAGGAGAATTTAAATGTAATTAAGTATTTGAAATTAATGGATTGAAGTAGCCATGTTGACCATCAAACTACAAAAGAACTTCCTGGGGGGCTGTGTTCATTCATCTGGTCAAACACAAACCAGAGGGCACAGCTTCAGAGTACAAGGATGTCCCTTTAGAACAGAGATGAGGAATTGCTGTAGTGAGAATGTGGTGAATCCATGCAACTCATTACCACAGAAGGCTGAGGAGGCCAAGTCATAGGGTATAATTAAAGTGGAGGTCAATAGGTTCTTGGTTATTAATGGCATCAAAGGTTATAAGCAGGAGAATGTGGTTGAGAGGGATACTAATTAGCCATGAGCAGACTCGATGGGCCGAATGGCCTAATGGTCTTGTGGTTTGGTGGTAGGGTCTTCCCTTAGAAATGACCTGCTGAGAACATACAAAATGCTCAAAGGCTTTGTCATGGTAGATGCAGAAGGAATGGTTCACCGGGCTTGGGAACCTAGCGCCAGAGATCACAATAAGAGGTCAGGCATTGAACAGTCAGATGAGAAGTAATTTCTTCAAGTGAACCTTCATAATTCTCCTCCTAAGCCGATGGAGAGAGTCAAACAGGGAAATAGAACATTCAGCACATCAAGCCCATGCCAACCATCAAGCTCCCTTTAGCACTAATCCCAATTAATTCCCTCAATATTCCCATCAGCTACCCTCCGATTCTGCTACCTACCTAAGCTCCAGGAACAAATTACAGTGACCAATTTATCTCAACTACCCACATGTCATGGGATGTGGGAGGAAACCAGAGCACCCAAGGTAAACCCACACAGTCGTGGGGAAAATGTCTAAATTCCACCCGAGACCGCTTTGGCAGTCAGGGTTGAACCTACTTCCATGAGTGTAATTCCCTGACAAGTTGGGAAGGCTGTTTGTGTTCAAAAATAGCAATCCACGGTTTTCTGATCAGAAACATAGATCCCAAAAGCAAGGAAGTTGAGTCATAAATTGGGAGACTGCTTCATCGAGCACTTCCGCTCCATCTGTCAAAAGCAGACCTTCCCGGTGGCCGAACATTTTAATTCCCATTCCCATTCCTATTCTGATATATCAGTCCATGGCCACCTCTTGTGTCACGATGAGACCACTCTCAGGATAGAGGAGCAACATCTTGTATTCCAGCTGAGTAGCCACCAACTTGATGGTATGAATATTGATTTCCCCTTCCGGTTAAAAAATTTCCCTCCCCCTCCACTCTTCGCCACTGTGGCCTGTTACCTCTTCTCACTTGGTGTCCCTCTTCCTTACCTTTCTCCTATGGTCCACTTTTCTCTCCTATCACATTCCTTCCTCTCTAACCCTTTACCTTTCCTACACACCTGGCTTCCCCAATAACCATCTAGCTGTCCTTCCCCTTTTTCCACCTTTTTAATCTGGTGTTTTCTGCCTTCCTTTCCAATCCTGAAGAAGGGTTACGGCCTGAAACATCGATTGTTTATTCCTTTCCGTGGATGCTGCCTGACCTGCTGAGCTCCTCCACCATTTTGTTTGTGCTGCTTTGGATTTCCAGCATCTTCAGAATTTCTCATGTTAATTAGCCTTTGTCTAAAATAATGCCTTTGGGGCCACGTGCTTAAATAAAGATGTTAAGTCATTGGAGGAAATTCAGAGATAGATGACTGAGGAAGCTAAAGTACATGGAGATGCCAGAGAAGCAAAATAGGTTGTGGGAGAAGTTTTATGTTCTTTCAACAGTGCTAAGAAATTCCAACATTAGAAATATCACATGCTAGAAGCACTCAGCAAGTAAAGTAGCATGTACAGAGAAGGAAAAATTGTTAACATTTCACGTCAGTGACATGACTTCAGAAATGTTGAAGTCAGTGGCATAGAAACATGCCCTTTGGCCAACTTCGTCCATGCTGACCACCGACTACTCCTTAATGTTATTCCCAATTGTTAACATTTGGTCCAAAGTATTCCATGCCTTGTCTGTTCAAGTACTATTCTCGAGACTTCAATATTGTGAGAGAAACTGCCTTCAACAACACACTCCCGTGCCCCCACTCCAAAGAGTCCATTCCAGATTCCAACTACACTCGGGCTGAAAAGAATTTCCCCTCCGATCTTCTATAAACCTTTACCTTAAATCACTTCCTTCCAGTTTTGGACACCTCTGTCACAGGTTTTCTGTGCCCTGGCAATTTTTTTGCAGCTTATTCAGGTTACTCCACTGCCTCCTCCACAAGCAAAATGTAAGACTATAACTCATAGGAGAAGAATTAGGCTGCTCAGCCATCACATCTGCTCTGCCTTTCAAACATGGCTGATATATTATCCCTATTATCTCCCACTTCTCTACTCTCCTGCCTTCTTCCCACAACCTTTGATGCCTTTACTGATCGAGAACCTATCAATCTCCACATAAATGTACCAAATAGCTTGGCATCTACAGCTGTCAGTGCAATGAATTCCTCAAATTCACCACTATCTGCCTTCTCGCCTCTTTTCTAAAGAATATGTATTCTGAAGTTGTGCTCTCTGGTCCTAGATGCTCCCATTATTAGAAACATCCTCTCACTGTCTACTCCTATCTAGGCCTTTCAGTATTTGATAGTTTTCAATGAGATCCCCATTCCTTCTAACACAGGCCCAAAGCCATCAAATGCTCCTCATAGAATATAGAAACTTACAGGCCCTTCAGCCCACAATGGTGTGCTGACCATGTAACCTACTCTAGAGACTGCCTAGACTTTCCCTAGAGCGTAGCCCTCTATTTTTCTAAGCTCCACTAACCTATCTAAGAGACTCTTGAAGGACCCTATTGTATCAGCTTCCACCACCGCCGCCGGCAGTCCATCCCATGAACCCACCACTCTCCGTGTGAAAAGCTTACCCCTGACATTCCACCGGTACCTATTTCCAAGCACCTTAAAACTATGCCCCCTCATGTTCGCCATTTCAGCCCTGCGAAAAAGCCTCTGGCTGTCCACACGATCAATCCCTCTCATCATCTTATACCCCTCTATCAGGTCACCTCTCATCCTCCGTCACTCCTTGGAGAAAAGGCCGAGTACACTCGACCTATTCTGATAAGGTGCGCCCTCCAATCCGGGCAACATCCTTGTAAATCTCCTCTGCATTCTCTCCTCATATGTTAATCCTTTCATCACTCGCCCAAATCTCTACATTCTCGACTGCTCAGTCACAGTACGGTCCACGTCTGATCAGTGACTGGAACAAGCACTGAAGTGTTAATGTTTGTACGTACATAAAAGTAACCAAAAGAAAAGCATGGAGCCAGAGATACCTCAAGTACGTTTAGTTTCTCTTGTAGGGCGTGCATTTATGACGTGGCGCAATGATGCATGTAATACAACTTCTCTGTAAACATCCATGGCATAGCAAATTTAAAATTATCCCATTGAGGCCGAAGGATTTAATCACCATGGGGGATTTCTTACTCTTGTGGGCTAACATCTTTCCTGTGGTGGGGGGGCGGGGTGTTACTCTGCTTGGCAGGTGAGACTGTGAAACAATTTCTGGTTCTGTGGTTGTAGGAACTGACTCTGGGACTATCTTGGCAGAGGGTATTGATCTACTTTCAGTACTGGGTTGATGATGACCTTAAAATAACCACAAATCCTGACAGGCCCATTCTTCCTGGTTACTAAGACCACTTGTGTTGCCCATGGGCTCCAATCAAACTTGGAAAAAACAGCTTCAGCCTCCATGCGATCTAGCTCACTGACTATTTTATCATGGATGCTATAGGGAACTGGATGGGCTTTGTAAAACTTAGGTGTGGCATTTTCATGTAACACTATTTTCCCTTTCTATGTTTGAGTTTCCAATGCCATCCTTGAACACTGCTGTGACATCATCCAGTGCTTTCCTTAATTCACTTTCAGTTGACTCAGTTGCAGGGGATATGGCATGCAAATGGTGGATAGATCTCCAATGAAGTTGTAGTTGTCTAAGCCACTCACGTCATCACAATACTGGCCTTCCCATTTTTACCACATACAAGTCAAGTGAGGCTAACAAGTATGGATGTTGTGTTTCACTGTTACAGATCTCATTCCCTCAGGAGTTATCTTTTCTCCAGTACAAGTTCTTAGTTGGATGTCTACAGGCTTCAGTTCAGTATCTTTGAAGCGCCATTTAAACTCATTTTGTGGAATGACTGAAGCAGCCAAGCCAGTGTTCAATACCATTTTAATTAATTTACCATTCATTTCTGGTGTAAGCCATATTGTTTGTCTATTGATAGTTTTCACATTTTAAATCTCAAGGCTATCCAGTCCTGTGTCACTCTCATCATTATCAAGATTTTTCATCTACAGCATGCAGATTGATGCTCTTTTTGAAACTGCAACTTGACACTTTATCTTTTTCTCTTTCCTGTGAATTCTATTTATTTTTGTCTCCTGGCATGCTCTTTGTATGTGTCTTACTTTGTTGCATTTTCTGCAAGTTTTGCCTTTAAACCTCCATTTGATTGGTGTATGTGAGACCATCCCACAATGGTAACACAATTTGTTTGGCCAGACCAGTTTCTGTTTAAATGTTGCAATATTGTTCACACTCACTTTCATTTCTGATTGCAACTCAGTTGCATCCTGGCTGCTGTTTCCATTGATACAACAACTTCAACTGCTCTTTTAAATATTCCTGATAATATAGAATCTAGAACTAGGACCTACTGTTTATAGAATAAAAAGGGTCATGCACTTAAGTCAGATAAGATGAATAGTTTTTTTCAGAGGGTTGTGAATCTTTGACACTCTCTCCCTCAAAGGGTGTTCGAAGCAGAGCCTTTAATCTTTTAAAAACAGTGGTCTGTTCAAGAGAGTGCAAACAGCTTCTATTCTGCTGTTATCAGACATTTGATTGGACTTCTTGTGCAATAAAATGAACTCTACCTCACAGTCTTCATTGTGACCTTGCACTTTATAGTTTACCTGAACTGCACTTTCTCTGTAGCAGTCACACTTTATTCTGCATTGTTATTGTTTTACCTTGTATAACAAAAGATGTGCAAGATGATGTGAGACATGGATTGAGTGGATAATCAGAGACTTTTTCCCAGAGCCAAAATGGCTAATAGAGTGGGGTATAATTATAAGAAGATTGGAGGAAAGTGTGTATAGATGGGATGTCAGAGGTGAGTTCTTTACACAAGGAATGGTGGGTGCATAGTACACCCTGCTCAGGGTGGGGGTAGACGTAGATAGGCACATGGATGGATTGAAAAAGTGAGGACTATGTAGAAGGTTAGTTTGTTCTAGAGTAGGTTAAATGCTCGGCACAACATCGAAGGCCAAAGGGCCTGTAGCATGCTGGAATATTCTACAGTGGTACCAGAAAGTTTGTGAACCCTGCAGAATTTTCTCTATTTCTGCACAAATATGGCCTAAAATATGATCAGATCTTCACATAAGTCCTAGAACTAGATAAAGATAACCCGATTAAATAAATAACACAAAAAAATTATACTTGTTCATTTAGTGAGAAAAATGATCCAATATTACATGTATTTGTTGGAGAAAAAAATGGGAACCTTTGCTTCTTGTAGCTGGTGTGACCCCCTTGTACAGCAATAGCTTCAACCAAACATTTCCAGTAACTGTTGATCAGTCCTGCACATTGGCTTGGAGGAATTTTAGGTCATTCCTCCTTACAAAACTGCTTCAACTCTAGGATGTTGATAGGATCCTTGCATGAACTGCTTGCTTCAGGTCCTTCCACAATATTTCTATACGATTAAGGTCAGGACTTTGATTCTGCCATTCTAAAACACACATTTTCTTCTTTCTAAACCATTCTGTTATTGATTTATTCTTGTCTTTCGGATCATTGTCTTGTTGCATTATCGAACTTCTATTAAGCTTCTCAGGTGACGGGCTGCTACCCTGGCATTCTCCTGTAAAATGTCTTGATACAATTTTGAATTCATTGTTCCCTTGACGATTACAATCTGTCCAAGCCCTGAGGCAGCAAAGCAGCCCCAAACTATGATGCACCTTCCACCATGCTTCACAGTTAGGGTGAGCTGTTGGTGTGCAGTGCCCTGTTTCCTCCAAACATAGTGGTGTGCATTTCTGCAAAAAGTTCAACTTTTGTTTCATCTGTCCACAGAACATTATCCCAGAAGCTTTGTAGAACACCCAGGTGGTCTTTTGCAAATTTGACACATGAAGCAATGTTTGTTTTGGAAGAGTTGTGGTTTCCTCCATGGTGTCCTTCCATAAACACCATTCTTGTTCAGTAATTTTCTTATAGTGGACACATGAACAGAGCCTTCAGCAAGTTCAAGAGATTTTTGCAGGTCTTTTACCCTTGGGTTCTTTTTCACCTCCTTCAGCACTGCACTTTGTGCTCTTGGTGTGATCTTTGCAAGATGCCCACTCCTAGGGGGAGTAGCAACAGTACTGAACTTCCTCCAGTTGTAGACAATTTCTCTTACTGTGGACTGATGAACACTCAGGTCTTTAGAAATGCTTTTGTAGCCTCTTCCAGCTTCATGCATCTCTACAGTTCTTCTTCTAAGGTCCTCTGAAAGTTGTTTTGATCGAGGCATGATGCACATAAACAGATCTTTCTTGAGAAGAGCAGGCTTTGTCAGTAACCTGACTTTGGGTATCTTTTTTTTGGGCAGGGCACCTTTACAACCCACACCTCCAATCACAGCTCATTGATTGGAACACCTGACTCCAAACAGCTTTTGTAGAAGGCATTACCCCATACTTTTTCCAACAAATACATGTAATATTGGTTTGTTTTTTCTCAATAAATAAATGAACCAGTATAATGTTTATTGTGTTATTTATTTAATTGGGTTCTCTTTATCTAGTTTTAGGACTTGCATGAAGATTTTATCACATTTTACATCATATTTATGCAGAAATAGAGTTTATAAACAGTGTTTACAAACTTTCTAGCACAACTGTTTGTTCTATGTATCTCAATAGTACCTGTAATTATCTCATCTGTATGAACAGTATGCAAGACAAAGCTTTTCACTGTGTCTTGGTACCTGTGACAATAATGACAATGTGACAATGAAAATAAGCAAAGTCAGGGAAGGGGCAGCCAGGGATGTGAAGCTGATGTAACAATTGGACAAGCCAGGAATTGGTTTATTAGTGTCACATGTGCTGAGGTACAGTGGGAAAAACTTGTCCTGCATACTCTGTTCATGCAAAATCGGATGGTTGTGGTACAGTGTAGAGCAATTGTAATACAAGTGATGAGTGGGTCTGTAGGGAGCAGACTTCAGTGAGTCTCCTCACTCTGGTGCCAGCCTGATCATGAGTAGTGGAGCAGAACTGGGCATCTGAGTGGCATCTACAACCTCACCCATCAATGACCAAGGCACAGTCATCGACCAGATCAAAGCACTGCTCAGTTATGCATAGAAGCTGATAAAGGGGACAGTAGCATAATTGAACAGCCATGACTCTGCTGGCTGTGGAGATCCCAGCCAGGCTGTAGTCAGTCAGCAAAGGACTGACCAGTTTGATGCCGCTGAAAGAGAAAAATGGCTCGCATTTATGTTGCACCATTCTCTGCTGGGCACAGGCCAGGTCTTTGAGGGACACTGCCTCAGCATCACTTGTCCTTGAAGGGTACTTTCCCGAGAAAGGTAAAATGACCTGGGACAGGATGATTTAACAGATGTAGAGCTGTGGCCTCACAGCATCAGTAAATTGAGTTCAAATACAACCTCCTGTGTGGAATTTGCACACTCTTGCAGTGACTTTGTCAGTTATCTCCTAAATGCCACTGTTGTGCATATTGGTGGGATAATTAGCTTTTGTGAATTGATTCTAACATGTGAGTGAGTAGTTCAATATGGTGGATGTTGTTGGGAGCGTGGGGGGATTGTGGATAATTAGAATCATTGGGTGCTTGATGTTCAGCACAGTTTCAGTGAGCCAAAGGACCTGTTTCCATGCCTTATAATTCTGTGACTACAACTATAAATCCTCATTGCTGTCTAAACCCTGTGTGTTCCTGGGTGTGTGAATGCGTAGATGTAGTGTTGAGCATCTCAGTGGAGATCTCACAACCTCGTTTTTGATTCCTCCTGTGTTGTGTGATCAGAGCTCGAGGCATCATCTGGGTAATTGTCCTCGGTGCCAAATCTCAACCAAACTCTCATCTCTTATGGATCTGGCTTTATCAAAGTTAATTTGCTGCGATATCCAAAAGTCGATTTCTTTGCTGTGCCATCTTGCAAAGGAATCTTTAAGGTTCTATGGGATAATGCAAGGGTGACCTTGCCTGGAGTAAAGAGATTGTTTGTCATAGACGTGTGGTTGCCTGGTGCAGGGTAATGTTTCTTTGGTTGCTTTTTTTCACAGGACAGCAAGTTCTTGGTTTGGTGGAGAATCAGAGTGATTGGTACCTTGGGAACTTGTGGAAGAACCACAGACCTTGGCCAGCATTGAGTCGAGGGTACAACACAGGTACGTGTGCCATCAGCTGGTAGATTACTATACCCTTTCCTCCCTTTGTTGTAAAGTGCTCAGGGCAATTTCCTAACCTGTTTCTAACTGAAACTAATGACATCTTTCACCTCTGTGGATCTAACCCTTCCGGAGCAGAAACTGAGGTAACATCGTTCCCTAACTGATCTAGTGCCTTGAAATGGGCCCTATTGTTAAATAGATTCCTGAGTTTGTACCCAATGCCCTCCAAATGATAGAGAAACATCTTTGATTGCCTTCCCATCAAAAACACAAAGATTGAAATCAATCTCTGAATTTGAGAAAACTTCTTTTAAACATTAAGTAGAAATCTAGTTCAGGCCATGCTAATTTTAGAAAATCAATATTGGGCTTCGTGATTATTATCCTAGATTCCTCTTTAGCAGTTTAAGAGAACAAATGAAGATAGAAAATGAAAAATAAAAAAATGTCCTTTTGATGACTTACTGTGTGAGCCTATGGTCAGGAAGCACGGAGGCAATTACAAGCAGTGAAGTCCCACAAGGTGCAATATGATAACTAGCTGAATAATCCGCTTTGCAGCTTTTGCTTTGGGGGTATTTATCCAGGGCACAGTAGCGAGCTCCTCCCGCTGTTATTTGTGGTAGTGCCTTGGAATTTATTGCATCTAACCAGTAAGGAAGATGCAATCCCATTTTAAGTCTGATCAAACGGTGTGTGTAACACCAAATGCAGCATCTTCTGCTTTAATTTATACAGCTGTTTTATTGTAGCTATAGCCAAAGTTGGGACCTAGCTTTACATAGAAAGCTATTGTGAGGAGATGCATATTAAGAAAACAGTTGAAGAGGAAATGGAAAGGTGGAAGGAAAGAGTTTGAGAAATCAGGATCAATATGACTCAAAGTACTATTCGCATTGGTGGGACAAAGGGAGAAGGTGCTGAGTGTAAAGGAAGAACTGGGGGAGCAGAAAATTAGTTATGGGACTCAGAGAAACTTATGGTGCTAGTTAATTGAGAAAAATATGCTTTAAAAGACATGCTTTGAGAGACCACATGCAAGAACAACTAGCTCTGCTAACTTCAGAAAAGACCCACCAATACCTTACAGAGTTAAACTGGGAGAACTACACTCACCCCGACCAAACAAGGTTCCAGTGATATGCCCCACAACCTCTATCCACACCAAACTCTATATACCAAGACTAGAGTCCAGTGTATACCTTCAAAAAGTTGCTGCTGGTTTTGCCTGTGTAACTGAGTGAAGTTTGTAGCATTCAGTTGTTAGAACAAAGCTGGCTGCCTTCATGATAATTTGATACTAGTTCCGTTACAAGACCCTTACAATTAATGCTGATCATAAACCAGACGGCTACTTTATCTGTTACCCAAATACACACCTTACAGAACCATACATTCTTAACACATATTCTGCCTTTTATCTGAACAGTTGTAATAATATAGGCTTGGTGTTCAGAACCTGTTGCTCTGACTTTGTAGGGAAAATCAGAGTTACTGAGTAATCTCAGCGTTATCTCTGCAAAACAAAATTAGAGTGACATAAAGCTGCTATATACACTCAGCGCCCTCTTTATTACATCTATATACTTAATTCGCACCTATACCCCTGTTCGTTAATGCAAATATCTAAACAGCCAATCACGTGGCAGCAGCTCAATGCATAACAGCATGCAAACATGGTCAGGAGGTTCACTTGTTGTTCAGACCAAACATCAGAATGGTGGAAGAAATGTGATCTAAGTGACTTTGACCGTGGTGCTGGACGGGATGGTCTGTGATCTCAAAACTGCAGATCTCCTGAGATTTTCGTGTACAGCAGTCTCTTAAAGTTTACAGAGAATAACATTCAGTGAACAGCAGTTCTGTGGGTGAAAACGCCTTGTCAGATGAGAATGGGCAGACTAGTTCAAACTGATTGGGAGGTGACAGTAACTCAACACGCGTGTTACAACAGCGATGTGCATAAGAACATCTCTGAATACACAATCTTGAAGTGAATGGGCTACAGCAGCAGAAGACAACACTGAACTCCACTCCTGTAACCAATAAAGAAGCCATTAAATATATATTGTGGTTCCTCAATGAGTTGGCACCCATAAGAACGTCAGGTCCTATTTTTTTTTAAATCTTTGGATGGTTCTTTTATTAATTTAATTATAAAATAGCAAGAAACTATGGTAGCTCAGTGGTATAGTGCCTAGTACAGCTGCTTCACAGCTCTAGAGATTCGGGTTCCATACTGACTATGGATGCTGCTGTGTGGATTTTGCAAACTCTTCCTGGAACTGTGTGGGCTTAATCAAGATGCCTTAGTTTCTTTTATACCCCAATTAATGTGCTTGTACATTCATTATTTAAGGTTCAAAGGTTCACTTAATATCAGAGGATGTATATTCTCCGATGTAGTGTCTTTTAAGAGACTCTTAGATAGGTACATGGAGCTTAGAAAAATAAAGGGCTATGCAGTAGGGAAATTCTAGGCAGTTTCTAGAGTAGGTTACATGGTCAGCACAACATTGTGCCGAAGGGCCTGTAATGTGCTGTAGACTTTTGTTTCTATGTATACAGTATCCAACCAGAAATTCATACTCTTCCCAGGCATCCACAAAACAAGAGACCACAATGAATGAATGATAGAAGCATTGAAACCCTGTCTACTGCAAATTGCCTGTAGTATAGGTAGATAAGTTTAAGATGAGATTTCATAGTAACCCAAGAGATAATTATTTTTTTACACGGAGGATGGCGGGTTCATGGAATGAACTGCTAGAGAAAGTGATTAAGGCAAGTGCAATAAGATTTAAAAGATATTTGAACAGGTACATGGAAAAGATGGGTTTAGTGGGATACGAGTCGAATGCAGACAACTAACTTTGCATGTTTGCCTTCATTTTGAGAGGAATGGAACATGAAAGCTAGGATATACTGTTGAGGTTTTGTAAGGCAGTCAGACCGCATTCAGAGTATTGTCATAGTCACATTACAGCACAGAAGCAGGCCCTTTGGCCCATCTAGTCCATGCCAGACTATTATGCTGACTAGATCACAGACTCAGCTTCATCTACTTGTCTTTTGCCCATAGCCCTTAATTCTCTTAATATGCCACAATCTAACTGTGTCTTAAATATATTTTAATGAGATAGCCTCTACTGCTTCCCGGGGCTGAGAATTTCACAGATTCACTTCTCTGCGGGAAAAGCAGTTTCTCCTCATCTCCATCCTCAATCTATTCCCTGAATCCTGAGGCTATGTCCCCTGATTCTAATACAGAGGAGATTATCATCAACGATCCTAGGAATAGAAGTTGTGCTGTTTGAGGAGCATATGAGCCTATATATGGGCCTATATATGGAGTTTTGAAGGATGAGGTGAGATCTCATCAAAATCTACTGGATATTGAAATGTCTATATAGAATAGATGTAGAAAAGATGGTCACTATTAGTAGGTGAGTTTATGATCTAAGGGTACAGCCTCAGAATAAAGGGACATCCTTTTAGAATTGAGATGAGGAATTTTTCCTGGCAGAAGGTGGTGAATCTGTGGAATCCATTGTCACAAAGGGCTCTGGAAGCCAAGTTATTGGGTGTATTTAAGGCAGGGAATGGTAGGCTCATGATTGGTCGGCCGGTTAAGAGTTGTGAGGAGTAGGCAGGAGAATGTGTTTGAAGGGGGATAAAAAAGCCATGATTGAATGGTGGAGTAGGTTTGACAAGCGAAATGGTCTGATTCTGCTCCATTGTTTATAGTCTTATGACATGTTGGAGGAACTGGGCCAAGCGATCTGTTTCTGTTCTGCATTATTGCAAGTCAGGGGAGACCTAATAGGTATGTTGGGGAGAATAACTTGCAGGAGCAGAGGGAGTAAGGATTGGTTATTATAAATTACTCCTAGGGCAGGTGGGTAACAAGGTTACAGGGAAAGAGAGAGGAAAACAAGTTACAGGGAAATAAATTGGGGAATGGAGTGGACAGGGTTGCTCTCCATGGAGCCTGCATGCTCCCAGTGGGCCGAATGGCCTTCTCCTGTGTCACAATAAGTATGATAGAAATGGAAGAGGAGATTAGATGATATTTTAGAGCTGCTGCAACTGCAGAATCTGTTACTGATGTATATTGTCATCAAGCTGCTCCTTTTAGTTTACAGGGGAGGAAAGGGAGCGACAGAAGAAATTAACAGCAATTTCTATTCACCAAAAGCAACAACAGGCAGTAAACAATGAGATGCACATCAAGCATTGAACCAATAAATCATTCCTGATGGATGGTTATAGACCCAGAGCATCATGAAAGTCTAAGTAGCAGACTGGATGGATTTGGAAAGATGAGAATTTTTTTTTCCCCTCTGTAACTGTTTTTGTTTCTGTCTTTTTGATAAAAGACCATTAGTGGAGTTTTCTTTGAGATCTGGAAATGACTATTAGGTAGGAAAGCGGTGAGTTACCCTGCCATATTCTGAATTCCTGGAAATTCATGGGAAAATAAAATGAATGTGCAAATCGGGCAGAATTTGACACAGTGCATGAAAGGGTCAATACATGAAAAGGGTGGAAGTGTATCGAAGGAACTCGGGTATTTTTGGTGGGCAGATGAATAAGTGGGAGAAGAAAGGGAACGTAATCAAATGTGCATCTTCTCTCAGAGACTTTACTAATTAAAGAGGATCAAGGGATAAAGGATAAAGCCAAGAATCAGCAGTTAGCATGGAAGGGTGTTTTTAAGGAAAGATGTTTTAATCAGCCTTTACCTAAAAAGTCAATTAAAACAATGACTCTGATGTGTCAACCTAACTAGCATTATAACCACACTCGGTAAAGCTCTGTCATTCAATGGAGATTTGTTTTTCAGAAGTGAATAACTTCCAATAAATCTAAAATCCCAATCCAATTATTGTCCAAGCAATATTATAGTTGACACATTGGCACTGAGGGTGGTACAGCTGGCTCGCAGTTCCAGGAAACTGTGTTTGATTCTGATCTCCAGCATGGTTAGTACGGGGTTCTCCCATGGCAGGGTTTCACTCTCCTCCATGTACTGAATTAACTGTAATGATAACTAATATTATTATTAATAACCAGTATTGTAGGTGAATGGCAGGAGAATTGGTGGTGGTGGGGTGGTGTTTTGGATACTGAGAGAATAGATAGGATGGAGAAATCAAATAGTGGAAGAGGGATGCTCTGAGACTTGGTGTACTTGGGGCAAATGGGTCTCATTATTGTAAAGAAATAGAGAATTCTCTTCCTCTTCCCCCTGTTCATTTCATGACTACACTTGTGGAATGGCAAGGATGTTGCCAGGACTCAAGGGCCTCAGTTGTAGGGAGAGTTTGGGCAGACTAACACCCTATTCCTTGGAATGTAGGAGACTGAAGGGGTGGCTTTACAGAGGTGCATAAAGTCTTGAGCGCCAGAGGTAGGGTGAGTGCACTCAGTCTTCTTCCTAGGGAAAGGGAATCAAAAACTCAAGGGCTCAGGTTTGTTAGAAGGGTGGGATGTAAAAGGGACCCGAGGGGTAACTTTACGCAAAGGGTGGTGAGTTGATGGAATGAGCTGCCAAGACGGAGAAGGTTGAGGGAGTGGGCAGGTATGTGTAGAGCATGGGTTGCCAACCTGGGGTCCACAGACCTCTCAGTTAATGGTATAAAAAAGGTTGGGGAACCCTGGTTTAGAGGGATATGGGTCAAATGCAGGAAAATGGGACTAGATTAGTTGGACATCTTTGTTGGTATGGATGAGTTGGGCTACAGGGGTTGTCTCTATGCTGTATCCTCCTATGACCTAATGAAAGCTGAGGGGTATATGGAGTTCAGAGTACCTATGTAAAACTGTCTGTCACACAGCCCTCTTCAGGTGGACAGCTAATTCACTGGCAGTAATCCCCAGGGGCCTTTCTCACATCTGTTATGTCACTCACAGCTCAGTCAGTAGGGCTATTGTCCCTGAGTCCAAAGATGTTGATTTAGGACTTGTGTTCATAAACCAAGGCTTAATTCACTGCGCTGAAATGTGCGAGTAAAATCTGATGCCCTCTTCTATCACAACAACGTCACAAGATTGGGCTATCTAATCACTAACAAGTGGCAGCTTGTAGAGACTCGATGCATGCAAATTGAGTGTTGTATTTCCACCACTCCCACAGAGGCTTCACTCTAATGTCCTTCCAGCACTGTAAAAGTTTGGAGTGATTTCAGAACATTGTTTTGTGTGTGGACATATAAAAATTAAGCCATGTAATCTGGTTTCTGTTCACCTGTCATTTGTCCTGCCCCATGTATGGTCACTCTTGGTGAATGTATCTCCATTCCTAGACTTCTGTCACTCTGAACCTTCATTCCTTGGAGACCATCACTAATCTCCTACCTTTGCCACACCTCTGTTTACCCTGGCTGTTTATGTGGGGTTATTTTCTGATCTCATTGAAGCCTGTGAAATTATGGGAGGCCTAGATAGAGTGGACCTGGAGAGGATGTTTCCATTACTAGGAGAGTCTAGGAACAGAAGGCATAGCCTCAGAATACAAGACTACCCTTTAGAAGATAGATAAATAGATACTTTATTGATCCCAAAGGAAATTAGTGTCAAAGTAGCATTACAAGTGAACAGAAGAGAAGTAAGGAAGAATAAAAAAGAAGTTACCTCAAATGTTCTAACACATCCCAGGCTATAAGTTGACTCATTAGAGAGCCTAATGGCCGAGTGTAAGGATGACCTCTTACATCGCTCTTTGGAGCAGCACAGTTGTCTTAGTCTGTGCCTCCGGCACAGAGTCCAGCCCTGTAGCTCAGAAGGGTAGGGAAAGGAAGAGGAGGGCAGTTGTAATAGGGGACTCGATAGTAAGGGGGTCAGATAGGCGATTCTGTGGACGCGGTCCAGAGACCCGGATGGTAGTTTGCCTCCCTGGTGTCAGGGTCCGGGATATTTCTGATCGCGTCCAAGATATCCTGAAGTGGGAGGGTGAGGAGCCAGAGGTCGTGGTGCATACAGGTACCAGTGACATAGGTAGGAAAAGGGAAGAGGTCCTGAAAGGAGAATATGGGGAGTTAGGAAGGGAGTTGAGAAAAAGGACCGCAAAGGTAGTAATCTCGGGATTACTACCTGTGCCACGCGACAGTGAGAGTAGGAATGCAATGAGGTGGAGGATAAATGCGTGGCTGAGGGATTGGAGCAGGGGGCAGGGATTCAAGTTTTTGGATCATTGGGACCTCTTTTGGCGCAGGCGTGACCTGTACAAAACGGACGGGTTACACTTGAATCCTAGGGGAACCAATATCCTGGCAGGGAGATTAGCGAGGGCTACTGAGGTGACTTTAAACTAGAATGGTTGGGGGGTGGGAATCAAATTAGAGGGACTAGGAGAGAGGAGGTTAGTTCACAACAGGGGCATGGGAACAAGTGCAGAGAGACAGAGGGGTGTAAAATGAGGGTAGAAGCAAAAAGTAGTAAGGTGAAAAGTAAAAGTGGCAGGCCGACAAATCCAGGGCAAAAATCAAAAAGGGCCACTTTTCAACATAATTGTATAAGGGCTAAGAGTGTTGTAAAAGTGAGCCTGAAGGCTTTGTGTGTCAATGCAAGGATTATTTGTAACAAGGTGGATGAGTTAAAAGTGTAGATTGTTATTAATGAATATGATACATTTGGGATCACAGAGACATGGCTCCAGGGTGACCAAGGATGGGAGCTCAACATTCAGGGATATTCAATATTCAGGAGGGATAGACATGAAAGAAAAGGAGGTGGGGTAGCATTGCTGGTTAGAGAGGAGATTAACGCAATAGAAAGGAAGGACATTAGACGGGAGGATGTGGAATCGATATGGGTAGAGCTGCATAACACTAAGGGGCAGAAAACGCTGGTGGGAGTTGTGTACAGGCTACCTAACAGTAGTAGTGAGGTTGGGGATGGTATTAAACAGAAAATTAGAAATGCGTGCAATAAAGGAACAACAGTTATAATGGGTGACTTCAATCTACATATAGATTGGGTGAACCAAATTGGTAAGGGTGTTGAGGAAGAGGATTTCTTGGAATGTCTGCAGGATGGTTTTTTGAACCAACATGTCGAAGAACCAACTACAGAGCAGGCTATTCTAGACTGGGTATTGAGCAATGAGGAAGGGTTAATTAGCAATCTTGTCATGAGAGGCCCCTTGGGTAAGAGTGACCATATATGGTGGAATTCTTCATTAAGATGGAGACTGACATAGTTAATTCAGAAACAAAGGTTCTGAACTTAAAGAAGGTTAACTTTGAAGGTATGAGACGTGAATTAGCTGAGGTAGACTGGCAAGTGACACTTAAAGGGTTGACGGTGGAGATGCAATGGCACGCATTTAAAGATCGCATGGATGAACTACAACAATTGTTCATCCCAGTTTGGCAAAAGAATAAATCAGGGAAGGTAGTGCACCTGTGGCTGAGAAGGGAAATTAGGGATAGTATCAATTCCAAAGAAGAAGCATATAAATTAGCCAGAAAAAGTGGCTCACCTGAGGACTGGCAGAAATTCAGAGTCCAGCAGAGGAGGACAGAGGGCATAATTAGGAAAAGGAAAAAAGATTATGAGAGAAAACTGGCAGGGAACATAAAAACTGACTGCAAAAGCTTTTATAGATATGTGAAAAGAAAAAGATTGGTTAAGACCCCTACAGACAGAAACAGGTGAATTGATTATGGGGAGGAAGGACATGGCAGACCAATTGAATAGCTACTTTAGTTCTATCTTCACTAAGGAGGATATAAATAATCTTCCGGAAATAGTAGGGGACAGAGGGTCTAGTAAGATGGAGGAACTGAGGGAAATACATGTTAGTAGGGAAGTGGTGTTAGGTAAATTGAAGGGATTAAAGGCAGAGAAATCCCCAGGGCCAGATGGTCTGCATCCCAGAGTGCTTAAGGAAATAGCCCAAGAAATAACGGATGCATTAGTGATAATTTTTCAAAACTCTTTAGATTCTGGACTAGTTCCTGAGGATTAGAGGGTGGCTAATGTAATCCCACTTTTTAAAAAAGGAGGGAGAGAGAAACCGGGGAATTATAGACCGGCAACATACATCAAAGTTGCTGGTGAACGCAGCAGGCCAAGCAGCATCTATAGGAAGAGGCGCAGTCGACGTTTCAGGCCGAGACCCTTCGTCAGGACTAACTGAAGGAAGAGTGAGTAAGGGATTACAATTATAGACCGGTTAGCCTAACATCGGTGGTGGGGAAAATGCTAGAGTCAGTTATCAAAGATGTGATAACGGCACATTTGGAAAGCGGTGAAATCATCGGACAAAGTCAGCATGGATTTGTGAAAGGAAAATTATGTCTGACAAATCTCACAGAATTTTTTGAGGATGTAACTAGTAGAGTGGATAGGGGAGAAACAGTGGATGTGGTATATTTGGATTTTCAAAAGGCTTTTGACAAGGTACCACACAGGAGATTAGTGTGCAAACTTAAAGCACACGGTATTGGGGGTATGGTATTGATGTGGATAGAGAACTGGTTGGCAGACAGGAAGCAAAGAGTGGGAATAAACGGGACCTTTTCAGAATGGCAGGCAGTGACTAGTGGGGTACCGCAAGGCTCAGTGCTGGGACCCCAGTTGTTTACAATATATATTAATGACTTAGATGAGGGAAATAAATGCAGCATCTCCAAGTTTGCCGATGACACGAAGCTGGGTGGCAGTGTTAGCTGTGAGGAGAATGCTAAGAGGATGCAGGGTGACTTGGATAGGTTAGGTGAGTGGGCAAATTCACGGCAGATGCAATTTAATGTGGATAAATGTGAGGTTATCCACTTTGGTGGCAAAAACAGGCAAACAGATTATGATCTGAATGGTGGCCGATTAGGAAAAGGGGAGGTGCAACGAGACCTGGGTGTCATTATACACCAGTCATTGAAAGTGGGCATGCAGGTACAGCAGGCGGTGAAAAAGGGGAATGGTATGCTGGCATTCAGAGCAAGAAGATTCTAGTACAGGAGCAGGGAGGTACTACTGCAATTGTACAAGGCCTTGGTGAGACCACACCTGGAGTATTGTGTGCAGTTTTGGTCCCCTAATCTGAGGAAAGACATCCTTGCCATAGAGGGAGTACAAAGGAGGTTCACCAGATTGATTCCTGGGATGGCAAGATTTTCATATGATGAAAGACTGGATCGACTAGGCTTATACTCGTTGGAATTTAGAAGATTGAGGGGGGGATCTTATTGAAACGTATAAAATCCTAAAGGGATTAGACAGGCTAGATGCAGGAAGATTGTTCCCGATGTTGGGGAAGTCCAGAACGAGGGGTCACAGTTTGAGGATAAAGGAGAAGCCTTTTAGAATCGAGATTAGGAAAAACTTCTTCACACAGAGAGTGGTGAATCTGTGGAATTCTCTGCCACAGGAAACAGTTGAAGCCAGTTTATTGGCTATATTTAAGAGGGAGTTAGATATGGCCCTTGTGGTTAAAGGGATCAGAGGGTATGGAGGGAAGGCTGGTACAGGGTTCTGAGTTGGATGATCAGCTATGATCATACTGAATGGTGCTGCAGGCTCGAAGGGCCAAATGGCCTATTCCTGCACCTATTTTCTATGTTTCAATTACTAAACGTGCTCTTCTGTTCAGTTAAGGTGGCATGCAGAGGGTGAGAAACATTGTCCAGCATTGCCAGGATTTTCCATAGGGTCCTTTGTTGTACCACAGCCTCCAGTGTGCCCAGTTTGACTTCTATAACAAAGCCAGCCTTTCTAATCAGTTTATTGAGCCTGTTGGCATCACCTGTGTTGATGCCATTGCTCAAGCACACCACAGAACAGAGATGAGAATGGATTTCTTTAACCAGAGGGTGGTCAATCAGTGGAATTCATTGCCATGGGTGGCTGTGGTTGCCAAGTTATAGGATGTATTTGAAGCAGAGATTGTTAGGTTCTGGAAAGATCATGGGAAGAAGCAGGATAATGGGTGAGATGAAAAATAAATCAGCCAGACAATGTCTGAGCAGACCTGATGAGCTGAATGGCCAAATTCTGCTCCCATGTCTTGTCATCTAAATCAAAGGACATCTAGAAATTGCATCCTTGTGTTGCCATAAAGCCAACTCCATCACCTAAGAGCTCCTCCCATTCTCCTGACTTGCCTGTAGCAAGCTCTGGCCTGCCTTGCACACTGAATCCGAGATAACCTGGTGCTATTTCCAGCAAGTCTTGAGGAGCAGTGCTGCTTTTATTTTCGGAGCAGTCGATGGCCAGATTATTACAGGTGCCTGCGGCCTTGCCTTCAACTCAGAGAGTTTGATGGGTTGTGGTTGAGTCACAGATCAAACAATCTTTTTGCAGTCAGAGCTGTGAGGGAGAGCTTCAAAGGTTTAAACTGCTAAACGAGAAGACAATCAGTCAAATCTGGCCTCTCAGCTGCACGTTAAAGAAGATGTTTGAATCTCAACATCTTCAACAACTAGAGATTTTGCAATGCAAACAAGGCTTGCTTTGGTTATCCAGGTTGCAAAAGACACCAGCCCCTCAGCATTCAATGAGCTAAGCGTCACTGGTTTTGCAATGATGGGATGCGTGATTGCACCAAGGGGATTATTGCGGGTGTCTTGCTGAAGACTGGAACTGGGTCAGACTTTTATGATATGATTGAGAGAAGGAGGAAGGGAAGGGATGATACTGGGGCTTTTCCCCATTGGCAGGCCTCGGCAACACAAGGGGCATCTTTTTTTTAAAATCTTCTGACAGCAGTGACAGAAGGCAGAAGCGTTCGATAATGCTGCTTTCATGCTTCTCCTTTTCCGCTCCCTGGAGACAGAGAGGTTAACCTCCCAGCTTCTCTCTGTCGCTGTCAACTGTCAGTTTGAATAGACTTGGATGGACAAGATGCATGTTGTCACGGTGACGAATGGAGCTCCGCTCCGGCACCCAAGGTGCCTGCAGCTTGCCCTCCACCGCTCAGTCAGCTGTGGAGTCTTCTGGAAAAAGCAGCCTGCTGTGATTGATTTAGCCATCTTCAGTTTGGCATGCTGCAGTTTTACTTGAGCTGTGAGCTCAGGTAGAAGTCCATTCAGTCCAAGGCATCTATCCAGCTGTCGGTGCTGTGCATCAGCATCTTCTCGCCTGCTTCACCTTGTCCGCAAGTCCTTGCATTCCTTTTTTATTGTCCAAAACTCCCTTTAAGAGCATCACTGCCATAAAGTGAGCCATGTGATGTCTAAGTTCCCCAATTTAAACCATCTAAAGAGGTTTCGTCTGACTTCTTTATTGGTGACTATCCACCATTTATATCACCTTCTAAATGGACACTGCTGGATCAGGTCACACCTCAGCATTTTAAGAAACATAAGAACTAGGAGTAGGAGTAGGCCACTTGTCCTGTCAAGCCTGCTTCATCACTCCAGAAGATCATGGCTGATTTGGCCATAGACTCAGCTCCACCTACCTGTCTTTTCCCCCACAAACTTTAATTCCCCCGCTATGCAAAAATCTGACCCTGCCTTAAACAAATTTAATGAGGTAACCTCTGGAGATGGACTGGAGAACCAATCCATCTTTTCTGATAAATGCTTCCTTTCAGCTGTGTCACCACAGGACATAGACCATCAGGACAGGAACACCCCCTTAGGCCCACGATATTTTGCTGAACTAATTAAGCTAATGATACCTAATTAAGCTAGTCCTTCTGCCAGTGTGTGTGGTCCATGTCCCACAATTCTCTTCACCTTCTTCAGCTTTCTCCTTACTTTAAACTCTCCCCTTAGATTGCTTATGCTGTGACCAGGACATAACATGTGGACTCACCAAGCCCCAATATTGGTATTGTTTGAATATTCTCACATGTATCAAGATTCAGTGTAAACCTTGTATTGCATGCTGTTTGTACAAAGCAGATCATTACAATAACGAGATATTGAGGTAGAACAAGGTATTGTGCAGGGAAACAATGAAATACAAGTTAGATTGTGAGGACAAGAATCTATCTTATCATACTAGGAATCCATTTAATATTCTTATAAAAGTGGGATAAATGCTGTCCTTAAGCTTGGTGGTACATGCTTTCAGGCATGAATAAAAATTATTTATTTTTGTATTTGCACAAGTTGTTTGCTTTTGCACATTGTTTGCTTGCCAGTCTTTATAATTTTTGTAAATGTCATTGCATTTCTTTATTTTCCTGTAAATGCCTACAAGAAAATGAATCTCAAGGTAGTATTTAGTGGTATAAATGTACTTTAATAATCAATGATCATTTATCAATGACTGATAAAGGTAAGGATCGACAGGAGCATGTCAATTTTTTGGGGGTGAATGAAAAGGCTGTTTGTCATAACAACTACCTCAAGCATTTTTTTCCCCAATGACAACCTCGCCCTCCCCTCTCCCCCATCACCCGCTCCCTCCTGGAGTCTTCATGTCCCCTTCCTCATCTTTCTGCTCCTGCCTTTCAGATCCTCAGAATCAGGTTTATTATCACTAAACGCAGAATACTCTAATCTTGTTATTTTGCAGCCGCAGGATTGTGTAAAGGCATTACAAAATAAGACAACATTGATGAAGCCCATGAGCGCAAGTTAACCAAGTATGCAGAATTAAGATCAGAGTGCAGAGACAGAGGGTGGAAGGTCTCATGCTATCCATTCGAAGTAGGCTGCCGTGGGTTTATTGCATTCACTCTCCGGAAGTGGCTGCGTGAGCTTGGCTTCACTAGAAGAGAGATCAAGTCAACCAGCAGGGCTGTAGCTGAGGCAGCAGAGAAAGGATCAGCATGGGTGTGAACCAAGTATGTCCAGAGGGGCAGATAGTCGGACAGTGTATACATATCTTGTAAACCCTTCAGTAGTTGCATAGACACCTGAAGAGCAGACTATCTGTTGGATGGAAGCGACCAACAACTCTGATAGAGGCAGATGCCAAGTTTTTAAGCTCACCAGTGGGAGGTGGTGCTTTAGTACTGCTGGCCACCACCTTGAGGGAGTCTTGATCATAAGCGTGCCGAAACTCCTGAAGACGGGTGGCAGATCAACTGATGATCCACTGGTGATAGCACAGGACAGTTAACATCTTAGTGCATGTGTATTCTGTAACTGCAGCCGCAGGATTGTGTAAAGGCATTACAAAATAAATATTAGTCGAAAAGTAAAGAAATACAGTGATGGTGTTGGTGGGTTTATGGACCACTCAACAATCTGATGGCAGAGGGGATGAAGATGTTTCAAGATCATTGCGTGTGGGTCTTCAGGCTGCAGGAGTAACAAGAAGGAGGGATGTCCCAGGTGGTGAGGGTCCTTAACGATGGATGCCACCTTGAGGCGTCGCGTCTTGAAGATGTCCTTGGTTTTGGGGAGGCTCATGCCTGTGATGGAACTGGCTGAGTCTGCACTCAGTGCACATTGGAACCTCCACACCAAGCTCTGATGCAACCAGACAGAATACTGTCCACTGCTCACCATACGGCATTTGGTGACGTCCCGGATCTTCTCAAACTCCTCATGGAGTAGGGTCACTGCTGTGCCATCTTCCTGATTGCATCAATGAGTTGTCCAAGATGTCAGTGCCCAGGAACTCGAAGCTGCTCACCCTTTCGACCCCCTTGACGAGGACTGGTGTGTGTTGTCTTGACTTTCCCCCGTCCTGAAGACCACAGTCAATTTCTTGGTCTTCCTGACTCCGAGTATCTCTTTGGATGTTTGGTGGAGAGAGTGCCGCCTTGGCCCGCGGTTTGGCCAAACATCTCGGTGTTCTGCAGCTCAGTGCAGCAGCTGCTTTCGCAAGGTCGGGGACCTACTCTGCCTGCTGTACCTTTCACTCTCACACCCGTGTGTATGGCTGCGTTATTCACGGGTGCAGCCAGACCTGCTGCACAGTTGGGAGAGCTGTGCGGTCTCAAGCAGCAGTGCCGCAGAGCAAGATAGAACATAGAGTAGTACAGCACAGTACAGGCCCTTTAGCCCACAATGTTGTGCCAACCCTCAAACCCTGCCTCCCACATAAGCCCCCACCTTAAATTCCTCCATATACCTGTCTAGTAGTCTCTTAAACTTCACGAGTGTATCTGCCTCCACCACTGACTCAGGCTGTGCATTCCACGCACCAACCACTCTCTGAGTTAAAAAACCTTCCTCTAATATGCCCCTTGAACTTCCCACCCCTTACCTTAAAGCCATGTCCTCTTGTATTGAGCAGTGGTGCCCTGGGGAAGAGGTGCTGGCTATCCACTCTATCTATGCCTCTTTTTATCTTGTACACCCCTATCATGTCTCCTCTCATCCTCCTTCTCTCCAAAGAGTAAAGCCCTGGCTCCCTTAATCTCTGATCATAATGCATACTCTCTAAACCAGGCAGCATTCTGGTAAATCTCCTCTGTACCCTTTCCAATGCTTCCACGTCCTTCCTATAGTGAGGCGACCAGAACTGGACACAGTACTCCAAGTGTGGCCTAACCAGAGTTTTATAGAGCTGCATCATTACATCGCAACTCTTAAACTCTATCCCTCGACTTATGAAAGCTAACACCCCATAAGCTTTCTTAACTACCCTATCCACCTGTGAGGCAACTTTCAGGGATTTGTGGACATGTACCCCCAGATCCCTCTGCTCCTCCACACTACCAAGTATCCTGCCATTTACTTTGTACTCTGCCTTGGAGTTTGTCCTTCCAAAGTGTACCACCTCACACTTCTCCGGGTTGAACTCCATCTGCCACTTTTCAGCCCACTTCTGCATCCTATCAATGTCTCTCTGCAATCTTTGACAATCCTCTACACTATCTACAACACCACCAACCTTTGTGTCGTCTGCAAACTTGCCAACCCACCCTTCTACCCCAACATCCAGGTCGTTAATAAAAATCACGAAAACTAGAGGTCCCAGAACAGATCCTTGTGGGACACCACTAGTCACAATCCTCCAATCTGAATGTACTTCCTTCACGACCACCCTCTGCCTTCTGCAGGCAAGCCAATTCTGAATCCACCTGGCCAAACTTCCCTGGATCCCATGCCTTCTGACTTTCTGAATAAGCCTACCATGTGGAACCTTGTCAAATGCCTTACTAAAATCCATATAGATCACATCCACTGCACTACCCTCATCTATATGCCTGGTCACCTCCTCAAAGAACTCTATCAGGCTTGTTAGACACGATCTGTCCTTCACAGAGCCATGCTGACTGTCCCTGATCAGACCATGATTCTCCAAATTCCCATAGATCCTATCTCTGAGAATCTTTTCCAACAGCTTTCCCACCACAGATGTAAGGCTCACTGGTCTATAATTACCCGGACTATCCCTACTACCTTTTTTGAACAAGGGGACAACATTCGCCTCCCTCCAATCCTCCAGTACCATTCCCGTGGACAACAAGGACATGAAGATCCTAGCCAGAGACTTAGCAATCTCTTCCCTCGCCTCGTGGAGAAGCCTGGGGAATATTTCGTCAGGCCCCGGGGATGTATCCATCCTAATGTATTTTAACAACTCCAACACCTCCTCTCCCTTAATATCAACATGCTCCAGAACATCAACCTCACTCATATTGTCCTCACCATCATCAAGTTCCTTTTCATTGGCGAATACCGAAGAGAAGTATTCATTGAGGACCTCGCTCACTTCCATAGCCTCCAGGTACATCTACCCACCGTTATCTCTAATCGGTCCTACCTTCACTCCTGTCATCCTTTTTTTCTTCACATAATTGAAGAATGCCTTGGGGTTTTCCTTTACCCTACTTGCCAAGGCCTTCTCATGCCCCCTTCTTGCTCTTCTCAGCCCCTTCTTAAGCTCCTTTCTTTCTTCCCTATACTCCTCAGTAGACCCATCTGATCCTTGCTTCCTAAACCTCATGTATGCTGCCTTCTTCCACCTGACTAGATTTTCCACCTCACTTGTCACCCATGGTTCCTTCACCCTACCATTCTTTATCTTCCTCACCGTTGCTGATTGCGTCGCCTCAGATCTAGGCCGACATTTATGTGCCGGGTGGCACCTAATTAGTTAGCTTGTTTATTTTGGCTTTTTTCTTAAAGATGTGCTGGATGCGTTCTGGCCACCGCTGCATCCCTGCATGCTTCGCGGCAATGTATCAGTCCACAGCCCGGAGGTTGGGGACCACTGGTGTATGGTATACAGACTTACGTACTAAATGTATTTGAACTTTGGAGTGCACTGCCAGTGGTGACAGAGGTAGAAGCAGATGAACTAGGGACATTTAAGAGAGTCTTTGATAGGTACATAGATGACAGAAAAATGGAGGGCTATGAGGAAGTGTAGGATTAGTTTGATCTTGGAGAAGATTAAAAGGTCAGCACAATATCATGGGACAAAGGGCATGTACTGTGATGTCAGGTTCTTTGTAAATCTCCAGGGCCTGATTAAATGCAAGATGCTGCCTGGATTAGAGAGCATGATTTATGAGGATAGGTTGAGTGAGCTAGTGCTTTTCTCTTTGGAGCAAAAGAGGATGACACGTGACAAGATAATCATAGGCGTAGATCGAGTGGATGGCCAGATACATTTTCTCAAGGCAGAAATAGCTAATATGAGGGGGCATAATTTTAAGGTGATTGAAGGAAAGTATGGGAAGATATCGGAGGTCAGTTTTTTTTTTACACAGAACGTGGAACACCCTGCCCATGGGATGGTGGTGGGGGCAGATACATTAGGAGCATTTAAGAACCTCTAAGATGGATAAGAGAAAATGGAGAGGGAAGGGTTAGGTTGTGCTAAATGCATCACTCTTCTTCTTCTTTCTCTTCTTCTTCTTCTTCTTCTTCTTCTTCTTCTTCTTCTTCTTCTTCTTCTTCTTTCTTTCTTCTTCTTCTTCTTCTTCTTCTTCTTCTTCTTCTTCTTCTTCTTCTTCTTCTTCTTCTTCTTCTTCTTCTTCTTCTTCTTCTTCTTCTTCTTCTTCTTCTTCTTCTTCTTCTTCTTCTTCTTCTTCTTCTTCTTCTTCTTCTTCTTCTTCTTCTTCTTCTTCTTCTTCTTCTTCCTCCTCCTCCTCCTCCTCCTCCTCCTCCTCCTCCTCCTCCTCCTCCTCCTCCTCCTCCTCCTCCTCCTCCTCCTCCTCTCCTCCTTCCTCCTCTTCCTCCTCCTCCTCCTCCTCCTCCTCCTCCTCCTCCTCCTCCTCCTCCTCCTCCTCCTCCTCCTCCTCCTCCTCCTCCTCCTCCTCCTCCTCCTCCTCCTCCTCCTCCTCCTCCTCCTCCTCCTCCTCCTCCTCCTCCTCCTCCTCCTCCTCCTCCTCCTCCTCCTCCTCCTCCTCCTCCTCCTCCTCCTCTCCTCCCTCTCCCTCCTCCCTCCTCCCTCCTCCTCCTCCCTCCTCCTCCTCCTCCTCCTCCTCCTCCTCCTCCTCCTCCTCCTCCTCCTCCTCCTCCTCCTCCTCCTCCTCCTCCTCCCTCCTCCTCCTCCTCCTCCTCCTCCCTCCTCCTCCTCCCTCCTCCTCCTCCTCCTCCCTCCTCCTCCTCCTCCTCCTCCTCCTCCTTCCTCCTTCCTCCTTCCTCCTCCCTCCTCCTTCCTCCTCCCTCCTCCTCCTCCTCCTTCCTCCTCCCTCCTCCTTCCTCCTTCCTCCTTCCTCCTTCCTCCTTCCTCCTTCCTCCTTCCTCCTTCCTCCTTCCTCCTTCCTCCTTCCTCCTTCCTCCTTCCTCCTTCCTCCTTCCTCCTTCCTCCTTCCTCCTTCCTCCTTCCTCCTTCCTCCTTCCTCCTTCCTCCTTCCTCCTTCCTCCTTCTTTCTTCTTCCTTCTTCTTCACCATGGGCTATAATGTTCTTTGTTCTGGCTGCTGCTGTGCTAAGGAGTCAGTGAATATTCATCCAGACTGAAGATGCTGGAGTCAGAAAAGAGGCCAGGCTGGATAAGGGAGGCATTAGTGGAAGAGATCAGCAAACTTGCCATCCCAGGGTCACCATTACAGAAGCTGGCTTTCTTTGTTGATTCCCAGTTCAATCAGTTTGGATTTAAATTGCTTACTGGGATCCAGATCACTGATTCTGGCCTCTGCAGATAGTCCAGTCATGTCACTGCAAAGAGATGTGCGAGCACGTGCAGTCAGCTACATCTTGTGTGCGAGGAAGCCTGCCTTGCTTTGGCAGAGGACCTGCAATATGGCTTGTTCCCTTTGAACAGAGAGATCCCCATTGAGCTCCCTAGCGTAGCAGCAGATGGCAGCCCCTGGCTCCAGCCTGGAGGGAGCCTGATGCATAAGCATGATCCCAGTGACCTGAGGCAGTGAAGCTGCCAGCTAGAACCATCACAACCCCCCACCCCACCCCCCCCCCAACTCCTCTCGCCTCTCTTCCCTCTGCCAGCAGCTTCTCCTCCTCCTGTCTGCTCTCTTTTCATTCTTCCATGCACTGCCACTGTGTCAGTGAGCATCGAAAGGCTTGAAGTCAAGGAAGGTCCTTCAGGCAGCCACAGGTGTAGACAACTGCAAGAACTAAATTGACATCCTTTTCTGGTGGTTTAACTTTAAGCTTGTATAATCACCTGTTTGTCTGCAAATGTCCAGTGACTCTTCAGTAATTCACAGTGCAGCTGGCTCTGTAACTCTGTATTTTCTTTGTGAGCCTGGGATGTCATGACAGTATAAATCAAGACCGTCCTTGAAGTCTCACAGGCTGTTCTTATCAGAAGTGATGCCCTTATTGCTCACACTGCTTTCCTGTTCTTTGTTACAAACGTCTAATAAAATGGCTGGAACCACAAGATTTGCATCTCGACTCTGACTTCTGAAGAACTTTCTGGAAAGCATCACCTCCAGATCCCATGGTTTACGAAGCTACAAGCTCTGTGTAAAGGGCGGATGGGATTGGCCAGTCACTGTACAGCATTAGTGTATGATTGTGATGTATAATTGATGAGGTTTCTTCCTGCTGCTGAAATCACTTCCATTGGAAGTTACATTTCAGTGTGTCATTGCTAATGTTTAGCCGGCTGATTTACGTCCCACTCTCTCCGTTCTAAGCGTGCCTTCACTGAACAGGCACGAAAACACTACGATGAAGTACTAACTGACCTTGAAACATAAAAGCATTGAGCTTGTGATGTTGGAACTCTAGCGGCAACTATAGTTCTCAAGAACTAATTTAAGAGTCGCACGCTGACTTTGGTTCCTTACGGGAATGGGACCCGCTGTCAGGGTTTCAGGACTGGCCGTTATCCGACATGCCAAGGATGCAGCCTAAGAGCTTCGGGGGTCCGAGATCTCGTGGCACTGGAGACAGGCGGATCAAACGTCGGTGTCCTGGCAGAAGATCAGTGTGTCGTGGGAGTCAGAAGATCTGTGGCTGTGTGCCCAGAGACCTGAGATCTTTGGGCACAGAGCTCTGACAAAGCGACGCAGCAGACTTTTAACATCGTAAACTAGCGAGTTGTTTGTTATGTCTCCCCTCTCCTTGTGAAGAGAAGACATCTCTTTTTTCCCTTATTAGGGAGGGAGAGAGAAAGAAAGAGAGCCTATGGTATGTCGAATACCGGGTGGACAAGTTGTCTTTGGGATACCGCAAGACTGTGTCTTTGCTGTTGCTTGCTGCAGGCTTGAGTGCTCAGTGGTGGGTGCCAATGCTTTTTTTTGCTGGTGGTGGAAGGAGGATTGTTGCTTGCTGCTGCTTGCACATTGGGGGGGGGAGCTGGGGGGGCTCTGGGGTTCTAACATTTAACTGTCATTCATTCTTTGGGGGCACTCCTCTGTTTTCATGGATGGTTGCGAAGAAAAAGCATTTCAGGATGTATATTGCATGCATTTCTCTGACATTAAATGTACCTTTGAAACCCTTGAAGAGGCACCATTTTAATTCTACTTGGCATTAACCTCACTTTCTCTAACTTCCAGTAATCTCTCCCTCCTGCTTTTTCCAGTCTCACTCCCCTCTTTCTCCTTCCCTTTTTCCCACTGTCTACTCTCCTCTCCTATCAGATACCTTCTTTTTCAGCTCTTTACCTATTCCACCTATCATCTCCCAGTTTACTTCTCCATCCTCCCCCCTTATCTGGCATCACCTATCACCTGTCAGTTTATAATCCTTCCCCTCCTCCCACTTTCTTATTCTGGCTTCTTCCCCCTTCCTTTCCAGTCTTGTTGAAGCTTTCACTGTCTATTCCTCTCCATGGATGCTGCCTGACTTGCCGAATTCCTCCCGCATTTTGTGTATGTTGCTACAGAGTTAAGTGGATCCCATTTCTTATTGGTTGATGTGGTTCCTGTTTCTTCCTGAAGTTTGAGAGTGGACAGCTATTTTGGCAGCAGTTTGATGCTCTTCTCCACACAATCATCTTCTTATTGGAGATTCTGATGCAGCAATCTGGAACAGGAATCCAGGCTTATCTTCCTGGCAAAGCTATATAGGCTGTCAACTTCATTTCAATGTCCTGTCTGCTGCGGTGCCTGATACCAGAACTCATAACATAACACGGATCAGACACAATTCACATTGTAACAGGATAAATTGAATGGACCATTTGGGAAGCTGTTTTTAAGTATACCTAGTGCCCTTCAGCTTCAGAGGATACCAAGTGTAAGGCAGTGTTTTTGTTGTTACACGTGCTTCTGTATAACACACGAGAAGGCCATTTGGCCCATTCAGTCTCTGCCAGCTCTAAGTAATGCCATTATCTCCATGTAATATACCATCTCTTACATGCCCTGCAAGTGTTCCTGATTCTGCTCCTTCCAAACTACACGAAGGGCAACTTACAACAGCCAATTAACCTTTTCGAAAAGCTCTCTTCTGAAATTGCGAGTGGGCTTTTAAAGCAAAAAAAAACATCTTAAAAGCTTCTTCCCCCAGGCAGTTATTCTAATCAGCTATTTTAGTTAGGTCCCCACTTCCTCCATCTATTAGCTCAGTCACTGCACTGTAAACATTTTAAACCACTATTTATAATGTAAATATATGCTGATATTTATATTAATGTACATTTTATTCCATAGCTTTATTTCAACCTCTAACTTTATTTTTTAAGTAATTCTTTATAATTGTTGAATGTTCTTTTTTATTGCATGTTGAGCCAACACATGCAAGTGTATATGGCAACCAGAGTTGAGCCTTAAGCTATCAACCAGCATGTCTTTGGGATGGGTGGGGTGGAACCTAAATGGCCCCAGGCAGAGCATGCAAGCTCCACACAGACAGCAACAGAGTTCAGTATCTAACCTGGATCGCCAGAGTTTCAAGGCAGTGACACTGCCTGTTTGTCCCATTGTACTGATTTTAATGCAATATTGCAACCCCAATCCCAGCTGTCGTTCATCACACTGAGCATAGTCTGTCTCTGATCTCTTACTGTGCAGCAGTTTAATGGGGCCTGTGTTACTCCTTGTTTATTGATGGGACTTTCAAGGATGTTAATAGAGACACAGCCAAAGGTGAGGTGCAAAAGTTGTGATTGTTAGACGTGAGTGTTGTAAATTATAACCAAACATTGTTTATTCTGTGTGTCATTCACATTAATTTGCTAGATGCTACATGAAAATTGAAATGTAGATGTCCTGCATGTGAAGATTGTATATGGGATTACATCAGATGAAAATGTGAGGGATACACATTATTTTAAAACCTAATGAGTTCTTTGCAGAGTTAATCAAATTTCAAGTTTTATCTGACATTTATAGAAAGGCTTCCTTCCTCTGAATTACTTCACCAGTGACTGATTTCTGTTGAAATGAATATTTTTAGATTAATTATTGTCATGTTGCTGTGATGCGACAGGATTATAAATAGAGGTGGCGAACCGATGTCATGCATATCCAAGATGGCACACGCAAAATTTTTGTTGGCTCATGGCCCGCAGGGTTGCCTCTTGATTCTGCAAACCCCACCCATAATAGAAAAAACATATAACGATTATCTTTACTGCCAAATGAAGTAGCAAATGATTTCTTGCAACCCAAAAGCAGTTGTTTTTTTCCACTGGAAATGTGTCTCATTGGCTTGCTGCCAGCTAGATGGTTGCAAGAACATATGATGTTGGACAGTAACTTCTTGAAATTAGCAGACCTGGTGTAGGCATCAGTAATTGGATAGTAAATGGTTACCATAGCAATGGTTTTTAGAAAAAAATAATATTTTTCAATTAATAATTTTTGAACAGCTTTTCTAAGACTGCTTCATCTATTTCAATCTGTCTCTGTTATACTTCTATTAATAATAAAACAATGAATAGATGTAAATAAGCAACAGGACTCATCCTCTTTCCTTAAAAAAAAGTCCATATTTATTGTTGCCAATTCATTAACCAATGACAATCTCTGCTCAAAGTTACCATGGGACATGGAAGAATTGTTTAGATTATTGGCAATTTGGGGGCACATTCTCAAAAATGATTGCCATCCCTGAGCATTTTAGGACTAGAGAAGACTTCTGTGATTTTTAGCAACTTTTCTTTGTTAAAGGGTCTGATCTGAGCATTTAACTTTACTCCTGCATTTGTCTCTCGGGATATTTTCTAGATAATGCAAAGCTGTAGAATTTGTTGCCACCGATGGCTGTGGAGGCCATGTCTTTATGTACAGGTTTCCCCTGCCATCCAAAGGTAGAGCATTCCTATGAAATGGTTCGTAAGCCAGAATGCCATAAAGCGAAGAAGTAATTGCCATTAATTTATATGGGAAAATATTTGTAAGCATTCGCAGACCCAAAAATAACCTACCAAATCACACCAAATAACCAAAAAAACCTAAAGTAACAGTAACATATAGTAAAAGCAGGAATGATATGATGAATACACAACCTATATAAAGTAGAAATACTTTTCCACAATCATTGCCGCACTGTTCTCCGTAGTGAAAATCTCAGGCAAGCACTCTCGGCAGGAACACAGCGCAAGCGCTCTTTAAGCTATGAAGCTGCCAAATCATACCAAATAACACTTAATAATAGACAGCCAATATAAAGTAGAAATAATGTATGTACAATGTAGTATCACTTACCGGAATCGGGAAGACAGCGCCGAGCACACTGATGATGGTGTGTTAGGCTGAGTCGTCGGAGGCTGGGGTTGTGCAGTGGCCCCCACCCTCTGGGCAGCGACCCGATACCGATCCATGAAGAATGCAGGGGTGCAGCTGTAGCCGGGACGCAGCCAGCACATCTTTAAGAAAAAAGCCAAAGCAAACAAGCTAATTAATTAGGTGCTGCCTGGCACGTAAATGTTGGCCCAGATCAGAGGTGATTGCCAATTGCTTGTTTATTTCGGCTTTTTTCTTAAAGATGTGCTAGGTGCGTTCCGGCCACCACTGCCTTCTCTGCGGACCGGTATCTGTCCGCGGCCCGGGGGTTGGGGTGGTGGGACACTGGGGTGTCGTCTGATTCCATCAGGGCAGGCAGGTCATCTTCTTCTATGTCTGCCTGCCTCGATGTCGAAGGTCGAGGTTCGTCGTCTGCTGTGGCTGATGTGGAAGGAAGGCTTGCTTGACTACTTAGCCTCACGCATTTTTAGATCATACAGTTCTTTGTAAACACTCAATCCATCCTGCAAATATGCCCTGAACCGACGTACCCTTTCAAAATTAAATTCTTACTTTATCATTTCAGCGAAAATCTCACACAATTACTTCACGTTCAGTTCCTGGACGACTCCACTTTTGGTCCTTTCGCTACTGCATTCAGTTTCAATTGTAATCCTTTCCTCTTCCAATTGCATCAGCTCTTCATCTATCATGAGATGCCAAAACCTCTTCAACATCATCTTCGTCAACTTCCACAAACCAAACTCGCTTTGTCCTTGCTTCATTCACCACGATGGAAACGCTTAATTATGTCTAATTTTACACTAAGTGTAACACCCTTACGAGCTCTTTCAGGCTTTTCCGATACCTTAGAACTCACCTTCTAAACGGCTGCTCACAGGCACGTGTTTAAGCAATGCCGTGAGCAGCCGTTCCGAATCTGGGGGAGAGCGGCTGCTCGGGGCGCGTGCTGATTTTTATCGCGCGCTGCCTTTTTTCATAACAGTGAAAACACCTTCTGTTAGTGAAAACAGGGAACTAATGTAGGTCTTTCGTAACAGTGAGGTTTCGTAAAGCGAACGTTCGAAAAACGGGGGGACACCTGTATATTTAAGGCAGAGGTTGATTGATTCTTGATTGGCTAGGGCATGAAGGGCTACAGGAAGAAGGCACGAGAATGGGGCTGAGGAAAAAAGGATCATCCTTGATGAAATGGCAGGTTAGACTTGATGGGCCAAATGACCTAATTCTTCTCCTATATCTTATGGTCTTATGGTCTAATTAGTGTTGCGCACACATTTGTGGTTGGACAAGTGTTTTAGATTCATTTTCAGAAATGTATCCACTATTTTCGCAACCCTATCCAGAAGGTTGTTTATCCGAAGTTCTGTCTGCATAGATACTACCTGAGCATTTTGTTTTTTTATCCAAAACCCCATTGTCTCTCCTTACTGCTGCTGCACATCTCTACAAATGGACTTACAAACACCAGGAGTAATACTTCAAAATATTTGTAATAGGTTGTTGCCACAACGGTTTATGTTTCCACCATTCAATTTTCCCCAAACTCCAGAATTTGTATTAACTTACCTTCAGTAATGCTTAACACTCATCAACCCTGCATTCCAAATTGTGTCAATGTTCAATGTGCCATCACCATTTGTGTTCCCTTTTACATTCAATTCTTCAGTCTTGTACCTCAACCTTCTAGGGATGGTTCTGCAGAGCTTTCTGGTCATTATTTGAAGAATCTTACTCTGCACTTACCAGAAGCACTCTTTTAGTCATGGAGAAATACAGTACAGAAACAGGCCTTTCAGCCCATCTAGACCATACAGAAACCATTTAAGCTGCTTTCTCCCAACAACCTGCCCTCCATATCCCTATTATTCATGTACCTATCCATACTTCTCTTAAATGTTGAAATCAAGCTTGCATGGGCCACTTGTACTGACAGCTCATTCCACACTCTTATGACCCTCTGAATGAAGACGTTTCCCCTCATGTACCCCTTCACTTCTCACCTTTCACCCTTAAGCCATGACCTCTGGTTGTAGTCCCACCCAACCTCAGTGGAAAAGGCTTGTTTACACTTGCCCTGTCTATACCCCTCATAATTTTGAATACCTCTATCAATTCTCCTCTCACTCTTCCACGCTCTAAAGAATACAGTCCTAATGTATTCAGTCTTTCCTTATAATTCAGGTCCTCCAGACCTGCCAACATACTTGTAAATTTTCTCTGCACTCTTTCAACCTTACTTAGATCTTTCTTGTAGGTAGGTGACTAAAACTGCACACAGTACTCCAAATTAGGCCTTACCATCGTCTTCTACTACTTCAACATAACATTTTCTGGCATTAGAGCAGTTGACTGCACTTCAAAAAGTAATTCATCGGCTGAGCTGTCGTGCATTGTGCAAAGTGCGATCATAATTCAAGTTTCTTCTGTCATTTCCAATGCTGAAGTTCAGTTTGATGGCTTTAGTTCATTGAGGTAGAGGTGCAGGTTTTTTGAGTTGATGGTTCAGCACAGGCGAATATATACATTGAAACACTACAAACCACTTCCCCTCCCTGACAAGCTCTTCAGAGCAGAAATTCTACCCATTTTGTAATGGGACTGAATCTGATTTGATGTATCGCAGCATGTACAATGGGCCTAGGAGAAACTGGTCTGGTACATTAGAAATTTGTACAGCACAATGGAAGTAATTTAATCTGAAGGGGTTCTCTTGAAATGGAGGTAATGGTAACTGACGAGCTATATTGAAATTCAATATACTGAAACATAATTTGGTTCCCTTGAATCAGGAGGACAAATTTAAGACCAAAGTCAAGATTAATTGGTATATTTTTATTTGATTAACCTCGATGCTCAATGAGGAATAACAGTTTTAACTATTAGGCCAACTTAGTTGTGGTTATCCAATTGAGAGAGGCGCTTCTCTGAGAGACACCAAAGAACATTTATTTGCAGTAGGAGTCTTTATTTGTGACATCTGGGGTAGAAAGAGGAGATGCACTGGAAATGAAATTCAAAAAAGAACTGTAAATGCTGGAAATCTGAAATAGAAGAAGAAAACTCTGCCACACCCAGCCGGTTAGACAGAATCTGTCAAGGTAGGAGCAGTTAACGTTTAAACCCGGGACCAATTGTGAGAGGAATCTAGAACTGGGATCATTCTACAAATAGTTGCACTGTAGAGATTGTGTTATAACTGGCTGAGCTGAGCCATATGGAAGCTGTAACTGAGAGATATACTTTTATCAGGTACACCTGTATTATTACACCTGTTCATTAATGCAAATATCTAATCAGCCAAAAATGAGGCAGGGTTAACTCAAAGCATAAAGGCATGCAGACATGGTGAACTCATTCAATTGTTCAGACCAAACATCAGAATGGGGAAGAAATGTGATCTAAGTGACTTTGACTGTTTCATGATTATTGGTGCCAGATGGAGTGGTTTGAGTATCTCAGAAACTGCTGATGTCCTTGGATCTTCTCACACAACAATCTCGAGAGCTTACAGAGGATGGTTTGAGAAACAAAAACCATCCAATGTGACATTTCTCTGGGCAAAAACACCTTGTCAATGAAAGAGATCAAGGGAGAATGGCCAGACTAGTTCAAGTTAACAGGAAGGTAACAGTAACTCAAACAACCACCTTTTACAACCGTGGTGTGCAGAAGAGCATCTCTGAATGCACATCACGTCGAACCTTGAAGTGGATGGGCTTATAACAGCAGAAGACAACGATCATACACTCGTGGCCTATTTATTCGGTACAGAAAGCACCTAATAAAGTGGCCACTGAGGGTATAACTGTCTTTATTCACACGGCAGATCTTAAGGAGAGGCAGTCTGAGACTCGCACTCCTGACACAATTTTATTTTTAAACACAATGACAATAAACAAGCAACTACGGCTTCAGAGACTATAATCGCCTCCTTAATGTAACATTTCAAATATCATCAAGTAGCTTTGCAGATTTGTATATTTACAATGGTGGCACATCCCAACTAGCAGAACCCCTTTGAGTATTTTGTTCATCAAAATAAATTCTATTTGTGATGAAAGAGTATATACAAGAATAAAACATGCAATGCTTTTTCATTCTTACATTAATGGTCAATGCATTAAACAGTATTTTGTTACGTTCCTTAAAACCAATAGGAGTGTTGCCACCAGTGTAGAGTCGTATACTACTGCAATAATTGAGGGGCTTCCTTATCCAACCGGCCCCTCTCTGTCCAGTAGTGCAATACTTCTAAAATATAGATGACATCCAAAAGCTTCTGAGCACGAACTCCAGAGACAGTAAATATAAGTGTTGAACAATGGCTCTATGAAAATACAACTAGTCAGAATATTAAGTAACAACCCAGACCTGTCATTCAATTTCCTCGGCATCCACATCACTGAGGACCTCGTGTGGTCTGTACACACCAGCTGTATGGTGAAAAGGCACAGCAGCGCCTCTTTCACCTCAGACGGTTGAGGAAGTTTGGTATGGGCCCACAAATCCTAAGAACTTTCTACAGGGGCACAATTGAGAGCATCCTGACTGGCTGCATCACTGCCTGGTATGGGAACTGTACTTCCCTCAATCACAGGACTCCGCAGAGAGTGGTGCAGACAGCCCAGCGCATCTGTAGTTGTGAACTTTCCATGATTCAGGACACTTACAAGGACAAGTGCGTAACAAAGGCCCGTGGGATCATTGTGGACACAAGTCATCCCAATCACAATCTATTCCAGCTGCTACCATCTGGGAAACAGTACTGCAGCATAAAAGAAAGGACCAACAGGTTTCGGGACAGCTTCTTCCACCAGGCCATCAGACTGATGATTTGAATGTACTCAATATTACATTCGCTGTTCTATTTATAATAAATTATTATAAATTACTACGATTGCACATGGCACATCTAGATAGAGACGTAACGTAAAGATTTTTACTCCTCATGTATGTGAAGGATGTAAGAAATAAAGTCAATTCAAATTCAATTCCTGAACTGTGTGTGAAGTAAAAGGGATATACCTTTAACACAATGGTAATACAGGAGATGGCTGCCTAATGGTTTCCCTGATATGATCCTAAAGTTTCCAATGATCACTGATTAACATGAACATTCATCCATCGTCTTTTCCTGCTTAGTTACGATGGGACAAAATCAAAATGTCCCACACCTAGAGATTGGTTTCAATAGCCTTAAAGTTGAAATAAAATAGTGATGAAGGGTGGCAGCTTGAAACATTGACTGCCTAATTGCATCCTACCTGAGCTGAGTTGCTCCAGCTTTTTCTGTGTGTTGTTGAAGTTAAATTGTGAACAGATTTTATTTTCAGAAGACTAGTTCTCATTTTCATTAATCCATAACTATGCTGGGCAGATTTTCATAACTCCAGTATAATGCTGAACACTGTGAAAGGCTGACATCAGAGTACTACAAACCACAATGCCTATCCTGTAAATTTAGATCTCAGATTAACCATTATTCTTTAGCCTCTACAGTCAGAGTTGATGGTAATTTGTATTCTTTGCATTTAGATTTTTTTTAAAGGAAAAGAAAACCAATGTTTCTTTTAATCTCTGCCAGGCGTCATCCTGCTGCTGTTGGACAAGCTGAGGAAGATGAAGTGGGAGCAGATGTGGCGACTGACAGCAGAGCGGGAATTGATGAACATGTTGTCCACTTCACTGGCTGATCAGGTACCTGACTTTCTTCCACGAGAAAGATTAAAAGAAAGTTTAGCTTTATTTGTCTCATATACATCGAAATGTACAGTGAAATGTGTTGTTTGCACCAAATCAAATCTGCGAGGATTGTGAATGAGCAGCCTGCAAGAGTTGTAACTCTTCTGGGGTCAATATGACGTGCCCAAAACTCACTAGCCTGAAACAAACGATTTTGCAATGAGGGAGGTAACCGGAACACCCAAGGAAATCCATACCGTCTGAGGAAGTATATGCGTTCTATTTGCAGGCTGTGGAAGGAATTGAACCCCGGTCGTTGATCACTGACTAGCAATGTAAAGTGACTGTGCTAACCACTACGCTACCGTGGTGCCCTGCATTGGCTCAGCCCAATGTCAGGAGTCTCTGATCCAGTATTCTTGTATGTAACCATGGAAACTTGATCACTGAAAAGCCTATTCTTGCTCCTTCAAGTTGAGTCGAACTTATTTTCATTTGCACAGGTACGGTGCGATACATATATGATGGAAAAACTAGCTTGAAGGAGCATCAAAGGCACATAGATACACACAGGATATAAATTTTACATAAAATTATAACAACAGTGATTAAAATAAAGACTACGCAACAACAAGACAGTGCAAACAAAAACAAAGACTTAAAGTCTGTTGCATATCAGGCTGCATCTATAGAGGGGAATAAACAGATAACATTTCCAGGTGAGTATCTTCATCAGGACTGCTGAAGGGTCTTGGCCCAAAACAGATACTGTTTATTCCCTTCCATAGACCCTGCTTGACTTGCTGAGTTTCCCCAGCGCTTTGTGTGCGTTGTTCAGGATTTCCAGCATCTGCAGAATCCCTTGTGTTTGTGTTTGTCTTGATCTTTTCTGTCCTTTGATTTTATTGATTTTTGACTTCCTCACTTCCCCGTCTCCAATTTCACAGACTATATTGTTCTTACCCCTTCATTAGGTGCATGTTCATCTGCCTTTGCTCCCCTCTGTGTCCCCTTCTTTCAAAGTCACAAGGTTGTTAATCGGTGAGATACACAATGTCTCGGGGCCACAGGGCTGAGTAACACAGCGCTGAAGACATTGGGTGGGTCAGTGACCCAGGTGTGACTCTGCTCTCACCTGTTGTCTCAGTGGAGTTTGCACTTTCTCTCTCTCTGTGTCGTTTCCTTCCACACATCTTGAGGCTAAATGTCCATTGTAAGTTGTGCCTAGTGTTTTGGCTCGCTATAAGAATCTGCGGGGAGAATAAAATGGGATCAGTGCAGAATGGGTGCTTGATACTCAGTGGGCTGAAAGGCTTCTTCCTGCACTGTTCAACCCTATGTCATTCAGAGAGAAACAAAGGGAGAAGAATATGTCAGGAGTGAAGAAGACGTGCCAGTCGCTATACTTCATTACTGTTAGAGGAGACTCCAGTAAATTCCTACAGAGTACCATGGAAAAGATTCTGACTGGGTGGGGAGCCTCAAAGATCAAAAGAGGCTACAGAGGGTTGTAGACTCAGACACCTCCATCAGAGGTACAAGCCTCCCCACCATCAAGATCATCTTCAAATAGCGGTGACTCAAGAAGGTGGCTTTCTCCAATAAGGACCTTTTCCACTCAGGACATGACCTCTTCTCATTAGTACTATCAGGAAGGAGGTCCAGGAGCCTGAAGACCAACACTCATTGATTTAGGAGCAGTTTCATTTCCTGTGTCATCAGATTTCCGATCAGTCCATGAATCCATGAACACTACCTCATTATCCCTCTTTTACACTCTATGTTTTATTGTTTACTGCAACTAATAGTAATTTTTATGTCTTGCACTGTACTGCTGCCACAAAACAAGTTTCATGGCATATGTCAGTGATAATAAATCTAATTCTCATTCATATTTTAGGAGACTAGGATATATTAGAAGCATATTGTAGCACAAAATCATCTTTGTCAGGCAGGTATGTGGTCTAGAGAACTTCCTCTCTTCTGCTATTTTGATGGGAGATGAAGAGTTTAAATTGAATTATTTTACAATTCTCACACTATTCTTTACAGCAAATATTTCAACTTACTGTTTTAAAAGTAAGCTTGCGCTTGCCATTTTGTGATGATCCTGAGAAACCATTTGCTCAGTGAATTTATACGTACAAGCTACTTTTATATGCTGGAAGCTAACAGAGATGACTGAATTCTGGTTGCTTCGTTGTGAATGGCCGTGAAATGTAGGGCATCAGTTTTTATAAACACGGGAGATTCTGCAGATGCTGGAAATCTTGAGCAACACACATAAAATGCTGGAGGAACTCAGCATGTCTGGCAGCATCTCTGGAAGGAGATTAACAATTAGCATTTCAGGCTGTGTTTCTTCACCAGGACTGGAAAAATCCTCATGAAGGGTCTCCATCTGAAACATCGGCTGTTATTGCCCTCCAATGATGTCACCTGACCTGCTGTGTTCCTCCAATATTTTATGTGTGTTGTATCAATCTTTATTTCATGTAAGAAAGTTAAGGAATTGATCAAATCTTGCCTAATCATTCATGACTAATCAACCCTAGGCCTTAACTCTCCCTCTCTGTTAGTTCCCCATAGCCCTCAATTGCTGCTTTTTTTTCAAAGCTTTTTTCCATCCTTAGTAAACCAACCAGCTTAGTATTGGTATTGGTTTAGAACTGTCACTTGTACCAAGAGCTGGTGTGCCATCCAGACAAATCATCATTCCACACGTTAGTACATTAAGGTAGTGAAAAGAAATCGGAGTGAGTGAACGAGACCTCCGTCGGTCACAAAAACCATGGATGTCGTGTCCTAACAGAAAAGATACGCAAGCCAGGTCAGTATGATATGGAAAGCGAGCTGCAGCCTCTCCCTCTTAACATATCTGACGAACCCAAAGGATTGGCAGAGACTGATACAGATGGGCACCAGCAGCATCGCAGGAGTTACCAGTCAGCATTGAACTCAGTGTAGGACTACCTAATGGACTCCAGCTCCAGATTTTCCCTCAGGGTTTACTCCCCCATGAATGGGCATAGCCACAAGGCAGCAGAGGTTTGAGATCAAAGTTTTCCTTCTAGATGAGCTGCCAACCATGGCTGATGAGCTCCATCTGCCCGGTGACTGGTTTTAAGGAGCCAATGACCCACCACTGTCCCTTCTCCTGTCAGTAGAAACAGGCTTAGTAACTAAGCCGCATATGAAGAGAACAGAATACTGAATATAGTGTTGTAGGTATAGAAATTCTACTGAGCATGTAGATAAATAAACTTTAAGTGCCACAACAAGGTATATTGGACCGTCTTTTAATCGATAAGACCATAAGACAGAGGAACAGAATTAGGCTATCTGACCCATTGAGTCTGCTCTGCCGTTCAGTCGTGGCTGATCCTTTTCTCCCCTCCTCAGCCCTATTCCCTGGCCTTCCCCCTGTAACCTTTGATGCCGTGTCCAGTCTAGAACCTATCAATCTCTGCCTTAAGTACACCCAACGACCTGGCCTCCACAGCTGCCCTTGGTAACAAATTCCACAAATAGACCACCCGCTGACTAAAAAAATTTCTCCGCATGTCTGTTTTAAATGGATGCCCCTCTATCCTGAGGCTGTGCCCTCTTGTCCTAGACTCCCTCATCATGGGAAACATCCTTTCCACATCTACTCTGTCAAGGCCTTTCAACATTTGAAAGGTTTCAATGAGATAAGTGTTTGAGAGAGTCTGATAACTGCCCATCAGCCAGACGGTTTTTGCTCTCATACAGCATGTTTGTATTTTCTACCTTTTGTGGGGAGGGGGGGAGAGAAGAGAGAATGGCCAAGGCGGGAGGGGTCCTTGATTATGTTTGCTGCTTTCTCAGTGCAGTGAGACATGGAAGCAGAGTCAATGGATGTGAGGTTGCTTTGCCTGAGTGATTAGACTGTGCTCACAACCTCTGACAATTGTTACCCCATTGATCCAGCCTGCACAACACTCTGCAACAGAGAATTCCCAAGATTCAGTGAGAAGCTCATATGCACCTCAGTTTTAAATGACTGCCCCTGAACTTGTAAGTATGCCCCTTGTTTGAGATCCTCCCATGAGAAGAAATTTGACGATACATTTGGAATGCAGGATTTACATGAATCTTGGGTGAATTCTGCTGAAGAAAATAAAAGAAGCTGTGTGGAAATCCAGAGTCCTAAGTAAACTCAGTAGAGTTCACCCAAGATTCATGTAAATCTTGCATTCCAAACATATCATCTGTGCAAAGTGGAACAGTTGATTAAAATTACTAAACTAATAATCACTTCTGATGCAGATACAAGTTCAAATCCTACATCAGTCATGTAAATCAATCTGGAATTAAAAAGACCAAGATCAGTGATAGTGACCTGAGAACCACTGAATTATCATTAAAAACCTATCAGGTCGTTAATGCCTAACAACAGAGGAAGTCTGCACTTTTATCTAATCTAGCCTTAGCCACGTGATGTGATGATCCAGCAAGCTTGATTAGTCCAAGGATACTTGATGGTTGACAATAACCAGAATTCCCAGATGAATGGATATCAGGGAAGTTGGGTCGATTGGCTGCTGTGACTTGCCCGTGGTGTGGATTGGTGATAAAATTGAGGGAAGTCGATAATTAGAGAGGATGCAAAGGAGATCTACTAGGATGCTGCCTTGACTAGAAAGGGTGGATAGTTTGAGCGAGCTAGGGCTCTTCTCTTTGGAGCAATGAACGAAAAGGTCAACACAACCTTCTGGGCCAAAGAGCTTGTACTGTGCTGTCATGTTCTGCATTCTATAAATGTGGATAAGTTGCAGGGAAAATTGATGGTGATTACTGCATGTTTTTTTTTAAAGCCAGTTTTTTGATGCTGTGTTCTCTGCCACCCCGCAATCTCGAGCCAGGGAAATAAATATGTCAGAGTGAGGCTGTTCAAGCCACAGAATTTGGCCACTTGCCATGATTCTGAGGCATCCCCAGAGGAGCCATTAAGAACTACTGAACTTGAAAATGAAATTAAAATATGCAGGATGTCCTCACTCCATTCCATCATTGATCAATAACAATGAAAAGGACCTCGATATTTATGAGAATTTCAAATCTCCCAGGCGTACAGTTTTAGGTATTTTCCTCTTATCCTGACCCATTTTCAATTTTCCTCCTTTTTCTCTTTCCCATAATGTGCCTTGAATCTTGATAACATGGATTTTTCTGTCCTTACAGCCATGCGTTTTCTGAGATAAAATAACAAGGCAATTCTGATGAGCATTCAGACTTTGAAGTATGTACGCATTTGAAGTATAAACCAGCGGAGGGTTCAGGTGTGACAGAAAGATTTTGTGATCCATTTGCAATGAGGCACACCATGCATGTTTTGTCTGGCATGAAGTTATAGACACAGTATAGACACAGGAGCATTGGTGCAACTAGACAGTGCCGAACTATTATTCTGCTTTAGTCCCATCGATCAGCACTCGGGCCACAGCTCTCCATACCCCTCCCAGCCATGTACTTATCCAAACTTTTCTTAAATATTGAATTTGAAATGGCACCCATCATTGATGCACACTTTCACCACCCTCCAAGTGAAAGAGTTCTCCTTCATGTTCGCCTTACACATTTCACCTTTCATCATTAACCCATGAACTCTATTTCTAGTCTTACCCAACTTCAGTGGGAAAAGCTTGATTGCATTTATCCTATCTATATCCCTCCTAGGCAAGGGTGGCGAGGGTGGATTGCCTCAGGAGGGGTGTGAGATAGGTGGCAGAGAATCATTGCCATGGTGGGGGGTGGAACGAATACAGACATACCCAGCCCTGAGACACCAGGTAAAGTCATTTGTTTCCAAACATTTGGTTTATTGATCATTACAGAAAGTCTCTCTGGTGCTTCCCACTCCCTTTCCCTCCCTGCCCCCTTCCCATTCTTGAGTCCACGATAGGGGTGAATCTGTGGAATTCTTCACTACAAGAATATGGAGAGGATGTTTTCTATGGTGGGGGAGTCCAGGACCAAAGGACACAGTCTCAGAGCAGAGGGATGTCCATTTAGAATGGAGATTAGGAATTTCTTCAGCCGGAGAGTGGTGAAACTGTGGAATTCATTGCCACAGGCAGCTGTGGAGTATATTTAAGACAGAGGTTGATAGATTCTTGCTTAGTCAGGGCATGAAAGGATATGGGAAGAAGGCAGGAGATTTGGTCTGAGAAGGAAAATGGATCAGCCATGATGAAATGGTGGAGCAGACGCAATGGGCCTAATTCTCTTATATCGTATTGTCTTACGATCTAATGGAGAGCCATATCACAATCAGGTTTATCACCACTCAGAAATGTCATGAAATTTGTTTTTTGCAGCAGCAATGCAGTGCAATACATAAAATTATTACAGTACTGAGGCACCCTCGCTATGTATGTAAGAGTTTTGAGCACAGTACTGTACATTTTCCTACTGTAATCTCACACTTGGTGTATCTGTTGTGTCAATCATTCAAGAGATAACCCACCTATTTTCTTCCCACTTTAATTCCATATATTATTGCCCTGTGCATATTATTCTTCAGTTGTGTTCTGGCAGGTTTATCACCAATAGGCAATGTGCATGAGAAAAATAAGTCTGTTGTATTTTGATTGTACAGGTACATGTATTCACGTTAGTATTTAGCAACCACAGGAATTTATGAACATGGTAGTACTGATGACCAATACGTAACACCTGTGTAGTGCTTGTCTTATCTCGTATGATTGGTCGCCACACTCTTTATGGAAAATCAAATTACTTAGTACAACACCAGGTGCTATTAGGTCATCAGAAGCTCTAGATAGCTGAAGGAGGCAGTGAATAGAAAACACACACTTCTGTAGGTAAGTTTTCATTATATAAAAAAAATCAAGACATACAAAATATTTACATGAGTAAGAACAATTCCAGCATTCAGATTAGGTTCCAAATCTCAGATATCAAACAAAAACCAAATTCATGTTTAGTTAGAATCAGTGATATTTATTAAAATAACGTTTGTTACTCCAATTTCTCCAACTAATTATATCTAGTGTTATTCCCTATCTTGTTTACAGACTACCCTTTCCCTTTTATTTATCCCAAGAGAGTTAGAAAACTAATTGAATTCCTATTCTTAAGTATTATGGTTAACTTCAGTTTCAGTTCAAGTCAGTATGTCTACAAATTCAAATTCAAAATTTATATATCTATACACCTGAGAGGGGATCTTATTGAAACATATAAGATTATCAAGGGATTGGACACACTGCAGGCAGGAAGCATGTTCCTGCTGATGGGTGAGTCCAGAACCAGGGGCCACAGTTTAAGAATAAGGGGTAGGCCATTTAGAATGGAGTTGAGAAAAAACTTTTTCACCCAGAGAGTGGTGGATATATGGAATGCTCTGCCCCAGAAGGCTGTGGAGGCCAAGTTTCTGGATGCTTTCAAGAAAGAGATGGATAGAGCTCTTAAAGATAGCGGAATCAAAGGTTATGGGGATAAGGCAGGAACTGGATACTGATTGTGGATGATCAGCCATGATCACAGTGAATGACGGTGCTGGCTCGAAGGGCCGAATGGCCTTCTCCTGCATCTATTGTCTGTTGTCTATAACTTTTAAGCTCATTCAGTAATTTATCACGGTCTTTGCAAAAATAGTCAGTTCTTTCAAAAAATCAAATTCGTATGCTTTGAATGAAAGTAAACTTATACATCCAACCATAGTAAATCCTCTACGTCATTAAACATATCGTTCCCGTGCTGGTTCTTTGATCTTGAGTGGCTTGCCATCTTGTTTCATTCTGATCATCCATGGAAAGTCGATTCACAAACTTATACAAAAAAAACCTGCCCTGTATACAACAGGATTACAATCCGTAAGTTTTTATACACGTTCTATTTTCTGCTTCAAATGAACTCAATATCACATTGTCATTTCCAAACATTACTCAGTTACAAAACTACTGAACATATTTCACACACAAATTATACACAGGGAACAGTAAAAGTTCTAACTCACCAAATCCCTTGGTGTGATTTAACAGAATTAATTCCCGGTTACATAGTAAAGATCTTGGACACTTGTCTCTGCCAATATTGTCTCGTTATAGCTGCTGCTTGTTAAAGCTGTAGCTTCAATAGATCTTTTATTACTATTGTCTCTCCTCCAGGGGTTTCACCCTGAGGTTTTTGAGTAATAGGGTAGAGATACTCACTTTTAACAGTGGAATTAGTTTGATGTTTTATAGTTTGTGTTTCTCTTGCTTTCCCATGCTGTGTCGGCCACACTTCCTTCTCACATAGCTTTTTTTTCCAAGTTCTCTTTTTTTAAAATTTTGGTAAACCTCATTTTCATCCCTCCACAGACAGAGCTTTCTAACATTACATCTTTTGGGTTTAATTAACCTGGGTGATGAATGCAATTAAATCATTTGAATACTTGAATCGTTATATCCCTCCAAAGTAACTGTGATTTATGAAACCTTCAATTTGCCATCTTCCGACAAAAATACGAAGCATCTTTGATTCTCCGTAATCAAAGATAAGTTTCCCAGAAGATTCAACCATCCCATCTGAAAGGTATTTCATGGATCTCTGAATACAAGCAGCAATAGTTGTGTGGACTAGAATAAAAAGTATGACATTATTAAGTAGGAACTACACTGTCTATATGAAAAGTTTCTTCCGCACATTTTTCCTCCTCAGCTGGGCCCAGATTCTGCATTCTGGCAAGACTTGAACCTTCCGGCCGAGCCTGACCACTCTTCTTCAGGGTCAATGACTTGAAGGCCTGGTTCCCAGCAGTGTGCTCTTCACAGTGAAGAGTTAGAACTTAGAATAAGGAGCCTTGCAGCACAGTGCAAGCCCATCTGTCCATGCTGTTGTACCGATCTTTTAACCTACTGTATGATCAGACTCACCCTTCACTCCGACATAACCCTCCATTTCTTCATCATCTATGAGCCTATTTAAGAGTTTCTAAAATGCCCCTAATGTGTCTATCTCTACCACCACCCCTGGCGGGGTGTAAGCACTCACTGTAGTTAGTGAACACATAATGACAGATCCTCTCGATCCTTTATTCCATAATATGTCTCCTCACTTCAATGCGTCACATTTCTGTGTTAACATTATATGTCTATCCCACTGATCAAATTACATCTTCCCAATATTGCCCAGTTATACGTCATCTGGAGACTTAGAAATTGTGCTTAAGCTCTGAAGTCTCAGCCAATAGCTTATGTGAATATCTGCTGTGGAAAGATTGAGAGAACTAGTACCAGACCATAAGACATAGGAGCAGAATTAGGCCATCTGGCCCATGGAGTTCAATTCAATCATGGCTAATCCTTTTCCTCCATCTCTGCCTCAACCCCAGTTCCCAGCCTTCTCCCCGTGACCTTTGATACCATGTCCAATCAAGAACCTATCAATCACTGCCGTAAATACACCAATGACCTGGCCTCCACAGCTGTATGTGACAACAAATTCCACAAATTCACCACCCTTTGGCTAAAGAAATCTTCTCTTTGGAGCAAAGGAGGATGAGAGCAGACTTGATAGATGTGTATAAGATAATAAGAGACATAGACAGAGTTGACAGCCAGCACTTTTTTCCTAGGACAGCAATGGCTAATACCAGAGGTCATCCTTTTAAGGTAACTGAGGAAAGACTAGGGGAGATATCAGAGGTTGGTATTTTTAACAGAGTGTGGTAAGTGCCTGGGTGATACCTGAGGGACATTTAAGAGACTAAGATAGGCACATGGATCAAAGAAAAGTGGAGGGATATTGTCTATAGGAGCAAGGGCTTAGATGGATTGTGAGGTAGGTTTACACAGGTCAGCACAACATTGTGGGCTGAAGGACCTGTATGGTGCTGTACTGTTCTCTGTTGTAAGTCTATACTACGAGAGCAAGTTTGTAAATCTGGGGTGTTGGGAATGGTGAGGTTGGTGCGCCGCGGGAGAGGTGTGGGACAGGTGGCAGAGAAGGAGTGCTGGGGCGATGGATGGACTGGTGCAGACACACCCTGCCCTGAGACACCAGGTGAGGTTATTTGATTCCAAATGATTGGCCTATTGATCATCACAGAATGTCTCTCTGTTACTTCCTGCTACCTCTCCTCTCCCTTGGCCTTTTCCCAACCATGATTCCCCTCTCCCTACATCCCTTCCTACTCTCTGTCCACAATAGAGACCCATATCAGAATCAGGTTTATCATCACTCACATATCTCATGGAATTTATAAAATTACTACAGTAGCTTGCAAAAGTCTTAGACGTCCTAGTTATATGTGTTATTTAGATATTATTATCTCTGCTTTTACAGCTTCCTCAGGTACCTTATTTCATATACCGATCACCCTCTGGGTATAAATTTGCCCCTGAGGTCCTTTTTAATCTTTCTGCTCTCACCTTAAACCTATCCCTCTGATTTTAACTGCCGTATCTTAACTGCTCTGCATCCTGTCAATGTTCCATTGCAAACTACAACAACCCTCCACACTATGCACAACTTCATCAATCTTCGCGTCATCTGCAAACTAACTAACCTGCCCCTCCACTACCTCATCCGTTGGTCATAAAAATCTCAAAAAGCAGTGGACCCAGGACAGACCCCTGCCAATCACCACTGGTCACTGACCGCACCCCCGCCCCCCGCCCAGACAGAATACATTCCATCTGCAGCCACACTTCGCCTTCTATGGGCAAGCCAGATCTGCATCCACACAGCCAAGATTTCCTGATCCCATGCGTCCTGACATCCTGAATGAGTGTAACATGGGGTACTTTATCAGACACATTACTAAAATCCATATACATCACGTCCACTACTCTAAATTCGTTACGTGCTTTGTCACATCCTCATAGAATTCAATCAGGCTCATGAGGCATGACCTACCCTTCACAAAGCTATCCTGGCTATCTGAAATCAAACTGCACTTCTCCAAATGCTGCTCTCTAAGAATCTTCTCCAAAACTTTGCCCACCGCTGAAGTATGACTCACTGATCTATATATAATTCCCAGGGTTATCCCTATTCCCTTTCTTGAACAAAGAAATAACATTTGCCTCCCTCCGGACATCTGATATTGCTCCTGTGGCCGGTGAGGACACAAAGATAATCACCAAGGATGCAGCAATCTGTCCCCTTGCTTCCCATGGTAACCTGGGGTATGTCCTGTCCAACCCTGGGGTTTATTTATCCTAATATTTTTCAAAAGTTCTCGCACATCCTCCTTCTTAACATTGACATGTTCTCACATATCAGCCTGTTCTGGATGATGCTATGGAAGACATAATGGGGCAAGTGAAAGGTAGTTCTACTATTAAAGGGACCAGATACATTTTAAAAATTCCTTCAATCTGCTCATAAGTGGCTCAGGATGTGCCTCTGTGATGGAAGGAGAATCTGTTTATAGAAGCAGGGCAGAGAAGAGTGAAAGCACTTTTAGAGTTGGTGTTTCAGCAATAGTGCTTATTTATTTGTCCTCTTGATTTCAACATGTGCCAACTGGGGTAGAACAAGGTCTGTTTCGAAACAAATCAGAATCAGGTTTATTGTCACTGACAGATGTCATGAATTTCGTTGTTTTGTGGCAGTGATACAACGCAGGACATAAAAATTACTGCAAGTTACAAAATAAATATAGTGCCAATGATGAATAATGGGATATGCTCTTGGGCATGGACATTTCAGAAATCTGATGAAGTGATTTGAAGGGTTGCTATTGGCAGGATGCCAAGATCCAGAGGTGTTTTGCCGGGGCGGGGGGGGGGGTTGTGGAGAGGAATCAGAATCCAGACCTATGAGGTTACTTTTTGAAAAAAATATGATATTGCCCATTTAAGTCAGAGATGAGATAGAAATGTGATGGAATGTTTCCCTCAGAGATATCTTGAATCATTGAAATTCTTTTCTTCAAAGGTGGTAGAAGGCATGTCTTTGGCTATTGTTAAGACAGTGGTAGAGTGATTCTTGGTAAGTGAGGGAATAAAAGGTAATCACAGTTGGCAGGAATGTGGAGATGAGGTTATAATCAATTTATTTGGGAATATATCTAATGGTGGTGGGGCTAAATGATCGACAGCTCTTAAAATAAGACTTTAAGGCTTGCAGCATTTCATGAAGTCAGCATGTCTGGTCGCTTAATGTTTTGGACACAAGCAAAGAACGGGCTCTAGGCACTTCAAACTCAGGAGATATGATTCATACACAACTCAGTGGGCCGTTGATCGGGGAGGGTAAAGAAAAATAGCTCTTGTGTTCTTAGTCTAAAGCTCAAGGACTTCATTCTTGTAGGACTAGTTAGTGGGTCGTAATCACCCCAAGAGGAAAAACTGACTCATCAATCAGAACACACGGGTGTCCTTGAAGGTGAGACACCAGGGAGTGTCGGCCTCCTGAGCGTGGAGAGTTGACACACAGTGGTTGGTCTCTGTTCACGTGACATCATTGAGAGAGTGGCAAGGCCTGAATGGTGGGAGTCTTTGATGGTGGATGTTGCCTTCTTGAGGCAACACCTCATGCGGATATTACTGATGGCGGGGAGGGATGTCCCTGTGGTGTATTGGGCCGAACCCACGACTCTGCATGTTCCTGCTTCTTCAAATCTGACTCAGTGCCTACTATCTACCCTATCAATGCCACTCATTTCTGCCCCCATTGATCCAAACCTACTGCTTCGGCATAAAAGAATTGATTTTCAGAAGCATGGCACGTAACAAAGTGTCTCATGGTTGAGCGATGCGCCCCACCAAAATGGCCTTGCTTAGAAATCTGGCCGAAAAAGGAGGTCTTTTTAACGGTGCAGCACTCTGTCAGGTGAAGTATTAGAGTGTTAGCCTAGCTTGCGTGCACCAGTTCAGGAGGAGGTCTTGAACCCACAAACTTCAGTTCAAAAATGAGTATCGCTAATTGAAGAGTTGACTGACACTGCATGCACTTACCATCATGGAAGTCATGAGGTCTTTCAACCAACTTTTAGAGTCCCGATTTTTTGATCCCATTTATCAGCTCCTGGTCTGTAGCCTTCAGTGCCATGTTGATTCAGGTGTTTGTCCAGCTACTTAATAAAAGAGAGACAAGTGAATACAGATGGTGGAATCTGGAGTGACAAATGATCTCCTGGAAGAACTCAGCAGGTCGCACGGCATCTGTGGGAGGAAAGGAAATGCCAATATTTTGGGTAAAAATCTGCCTGCACTTCCCCTTCAGGCAGTCTGTTTGAGATTCCACACAGCCACTGGGTGAAAAGAATTCTTCCTTAGATCTACCACAATCTTTTTACCGCATACCCTAATTCTATGTCCTCCAACATCAAAGTTGAGTTTATTGTAATTAGTATTTGTATGCACAGGTGTAATTAGGGACTTGCAGCAGCACTGTAGGCACATAGCAATAGCAAAGCAGCATTCTCAAGGAAAAAATCGCATTTAACATAAATTATATACAATTTTCACAAGAAAGAAAACTTAACTTCTTTACTCAGAGAGTGGTAGCTGTGTGGAACGAGCTTCCAGCAGAAGTGGTTGAGGCAGGTTCGATGTTGTCGTTTAAAGTTAAACTGGACAGCTATATGGACAGGAAAGGAATGGAGGGTTATGGGCTGAGTGCAGGTCGGTGGGACTAGGAGAGAGTAAGAGTTCAGCACAGACTAGAAGGGCCGAGATGGCCTGTTTCCATGCTGTAATTGTTATATGGTTAAGTCTATTTAGTGCAAAGTGACACGCACAAAATGCTGGTGGAACGCAGCAGGCCAGACAGCATCCATAGGAAGAAGCGCAGTCGACGTTTCGGGCCGAGATCCTTCGTCAGGACTAACTGAAAGAAGAGATAGTAAGAGATAGTGCAAAGTGATCAGGATAGTCATTCTGTTGCTATACTGAGGTAGTGATTAGGGTTGTGCCAGTCAGTTCAAGAACTGAGTGGTTGAAGGAAAGAAGCTGTTGTGAACCTGACGGTGCATGACTTCTGTACCTCCTGCCCGATGCTAGCTGTGAGAAAATGGCATGGCTTGTACGGTGGGTTCCTTGATGATGGATGTTGTCGTCTTGAGGTAGCACCTCATGTAAATACTAGCTAAGATGGGGAGGGATGTACCTGTGAGGTACTGGGCTGTATCCACTGCTCTCTGCAATTTCTTTTATGTTCCTGTGCATTCAAATGGAGTTGTTTGCTACTGTCTGCCCTCTCAACGCCCCTCATTTCTGCCCCTGTTGATCTGGGCCACCTGCCTGGGCAGGAAAGGAAAAAAGAAATCTCCTGATTTACACTTCAATTTTCAGAAGTGCGGCACGTACCGAAGCATCTTGCAGTGAGCACAGTGAAATCTGCAATAGTGATTGTCTGCTCCTCCCATGCACTGAACTATTTTGGTGGCTATCAGATCAAATCCTGTAGCCACTGCATCTTGTTCCCCACCGTCTCCCCACACGAAAGTCAGATTTGTCACAGCCACAGCGAGTAGAAATATGAGGCTGTATGACTTGCAGCAGTTCATTAAATTTGCATGTCTGCTCTCTTAATGTTTTGGGCCCAGAAAAAGAACAGGCTTCAGGCACTTCTAAGTCAGGAGTTATGAATCATCCACTACTGAGTGGGCCATCGATTACGGAAGATGAAGAAAAAATAGTTCCCTGTGCTCTGAGTGGAGTTAATCTAAAATTCAAACATTTCATTCTTGTGGTACTAGTCAGCATTAGAAATTTCCCCAAGGAAGAAAAACTGACTTGCCAGTCGGAGCACACAGGTCTCCGTGAAGGTGAGACACCAGGGAATGTCAGCTTCCTGAGTGTGGAGAGCTGACACACAGCAGTTGGTGTACCGATGCTCCCCAAGATGGGGGATCTTTAAAGCATTGTCTCTGAGGGAATGAGATGTGACAGACTCTAATGCCGCATTAGAGACGGGCATGATGGGGCAGCCAAATGAAGTGAACTTGGGTATTTGGATAGCAGTGCAGATGGCAGACTAGTGGTTAAACTGTGTAGTGGAGGAGTGTTAAATGACTCGGCTTTGAGTAAACGAGCAGTCACGAAGAAAGTGTACTGAACTCTGTCATCCTACTGTTATTACAGAATATAATCACAAGCTTGTATTGATGCTGCCTGTCATGGCTCACTGCCCATCTGCAGAGTCCTGGTTGACTTATCACAGGAAAGGTATCATTGATCTTGAGGTCGATGGATTAAAGATTATTCCAGGTTTCAGCAATTACACTTGCAGGGAAAGATTTAGGAAATTGGCCTTATAATATTTACCTGCATCACAGCAGTTGTTGGACATCAAAAGGTAATTTATTGGCTTTGAAGCTCATTCTACATGAGTGGTAACGCACCAGAAAAATGTCTCATTGGCTGTCTGGCTGGTCTCTCAACTGTCTTTCACTTACTGTCCCTCAATCTCATGCGTTCTCGCTCTCTCTCGCACGCACTCTCTCTCTCTCGCACTCCCTGCACTTTTTCTCGTGCTCGCACTCTCTGCACTCTCTCTTTCTCGTGCTCGCTCTCTCTCGCACTCGCTGCACTCTCATTGTCTCTCCCTCTTCCCCCTCTCTCCCCTCTCTCAGCCTCATGCTCTGCCACTCTGATTCCACAGTCTCTACTCTTTCCACTCTGTTCTCCACACCCCCCCAACTCTCGCTGTGCCTCTCTCATCCTGCCCCACACTTTTTCTGACTGTCCATTTCATCCTTCCTCCATCCCTTGACTTTGGATGAATTGGCAGGGCAATTAGTGAAATTCATTAACCATTCAATAAAACTTCCAATTAGAGCTGGTCACTCTCGCAAACAGATCCATTACTGTTAATGCTGACTCTTTTAAAAAAGAAAAACTTTTTTCTGTAATATTGGTCCTGCGAACTGAAAGTAGGCAACGAAACAATTAAACAAACGTGAAGTGCAATTATTTTGGCAGCACAATGTCATCTGACAGTTAACCTGATGTTGAAATTAGGAGGAGGATTGGGATTGCTAAAGGCAAGTTTGAGCAAGATACTACACAGTAACATAATTTCTATGGGCACAAAATTCAGAATGTTGTAGTGGTGCGTTCATTCCACACTAACACGTGGAAGCGCATGCTGGACAATGTCAAAACAAAATGAGGGAAGATTCGTACCTGTAAAAATGTGGTTTTTGAAGACAATGATGAAAGTACCGTGGAAGGACAGAGTAACAAAGAAGGAAATGTTGTGAAAAGCCGGAATAAGAAGAGAGTTGATATCATCAATCAGGAAATAGCAGCTGGAATTTCTGGGACATATGCTGAGGAAAGAGAAGCTCAAACATCTTACAGTGGCAGGAAAAATTGATGGAAGAAAAAGTTGTGGTCGACAGCACATGACATTCATGAGTTACTTTAAGGAATGGACAGGCAAAAGTTTTGAAGAGCTTATTGGAACTTCTGAGTTAAAAAAAAAGTTGGAAGACCATGGTCGCCCAGGTCATAGCACACAGCTCATAATGATAATGACAGTTGGTCTGGCAGCACCTGTGGTAAAAGTAGAGCTGATGTTTCTGGTTGAACACCCATCTTCAAGTGAATAACTTTACTTTATACGTTATTGTTGCCAAACAATTGATACTACAGCGATATTTGATTCCGCTCTTCGTGCTCCCTGGAGTACAAATCGATAGTAAATATTAAAAATTTAAATTATAAATCATAAATAGAAAATAGAAAGGGAAAGCAAGGTAGTGCAAAAAAAACCGAGAGACAGGCCCGGATATTTGGAGGGTATGGCCCAGATCCTGGTCAGGATCCGTTCAGCAGTCTTATCACAGTTGGAAAGAAGCTGTTCCCAAATCTGGCCGTACGAGTCTTCAAGCTCCAGAGCCTTCTCCCGGAGGGAAGAGGGACGAAAAGTGTGTAACGACATACTATTTGAGAAAGAAAAGTCAATCAACCAATCGTTTACTCTCCCATATCAATTAAATCATAGTTGATTTGTATAGAACATTACAGCTCAGTCCAGGCCCTTCGGCCCATGATGTTGAGCTGACTCTATGACCTACTCCAAGATCAAATTAATGCTTCTTTCCCACATGGCCCTCCATTTTTCTTTCATCCATGTACATATCTCAGAGACTCTTAAATCTTCCTAGTATGTCTGCCTCTACCAACACATCTGGCAGGGCATCCACGGACCCACCAGTCTCTGTGTTTTTAAAAAAACAAACAACCTCTGACATTCTCCCCTATACATTCCTCTAACTGCCTAAAAATTATGCGCTCTCATATGAGCCCTTTAGGCCTTGGGGGAGAAACGGTGCCGGCTGTTCACTCTATGCCTCTCATCATCTTATACACTTCTACAAGGATGCCTCTCATCCTCCAACGAGAAAAGCCCAAAGTCAACCAACCTTTCCTCATAATACATGCGTTTTAATCCAGGCAACATCCTAGTAAATCTCTTCTGCACCATCCCTAAAGCATTCACATCTTCCCTATAATGAGGCAACCAGAGTTAAACATTGACATTGAGTTACCCTCAACACTGCTTTCCAATTTTCCCCCTTACCTCTTGACTACCTTGTGATGAAAATGACTGACAGCTTCCACCTTAAATGTAATCAGTGACTCCCCTTCACGGTTCTCTGGAGTAGGAATTCCAAACCCTTTGAAAGAAGAGATTCCTCCTCATCTCCAAGTGAAATAGTTGACCCATTATTCTGAAACTGTGCACACACCCCCCCCCCCTTTGATTCTAGACTCTCCCACTAGGGGAAACACCTTATAGAGCCATCGAGTAAAAAGCATGGGAACAGGCCCTTAAACTGGTGCATAATCACCACAACATCCTCCCTGCTAGTCCCAGATGCCTGTATTCAGTCCATAAATCTCTGAGCCTGTCCTCTCCATGTACCTATCCAAACACCTCTTAATTACAATTCTATCCACCTCAGCTATTTCCTCTGGCAGCTCGTTCCAAGTACTCAGTACTGCAGTAGTTTTATGTATTGCACAGCACTGCTGCCACTGCCCCACCACTCCTTCTCTGCCACCTGGCCCGCACCCCTCCCCAGGCACGCCATCCTCACCATTCCCAACATCTTTTGCTCCCACTGGATTTGCAAACTCATTTTCCCCTCCACGTTGACAAAACCAGTACTGTGCAGTACAGCACCCTAGCTGTATATATGTGCCTAACACCTTTCCACAGTACCCGAACTTATCTCTTGGGTCTCCTTTAAATCTCTCTCCTCTTACATTGTTTCCATGCTCTCTGGTTTTGGACTCCTGAACCCTGGGGAAAAAGACTCGGACCATCCACCTTACCAGAGAATGAGGACCTACTTTTATTTGTTATATAGATATGCATGTATTAGGAATTTGCCATGGTGTGTTGGTCAGCGCACAACATTCAACAAAGAACAATGACATTCAAAAATTATAAAGAATTTTATAAAGTAATTAATCATATATAATTTTTAAAAACCCTCATACCCCTCATGATTTTATAAACTGCTATGAGGTCACCCCTCATCGTCCTGTGTCCAAGGAATAAAGGTCTAGCATGGCCAACCTCTTCCCTCAGAATCTTTAATACTTCAATGAAAGCACCGCTCACTCCAGTCAGTATAGCCGCAATCTGTTTGACCTTCAAATGTCGACTCTTCATCCCGTTAATTAACCTGGTAAACTTGCTTGGCACGATGTCCAGTGAAAATATACCCCGCCTTAAACGGGAAGCCAGAGCCGTATACAGATCTCACCTGCACTGTATCAAAGCTTCCAAGCTTTCTACTTCATGTCTCTCACAAGAAAAGCCAAAATACCACTAGCTATCTTAATTGCTTGGTTAGCTGTATGCTAATTTATGTTTATTGATAAAATCCTTAGGTCAGATAGAAAATGAAGTATTTTTTTAATAAATTGAAGTCAATATATCTTTGAGCCTTTGGATTCTTGTATGTTAGCAATACATTTGCAGGTCTTTGCCGAAGTTCTTTCTCCCTCCTTCACTAATTCCAGTTTCTTTCCCTCGCCCCTTGCAGGATATTTTTAATGCAGTCATCAAGCAGAATCCTTTCCTGGTGTACCAGCTTCCATGCTTCTGGAACGTTCAGCTGTCAGATCACACCCGCTCCGAGCAGTGCTACAAGGATGTGTCAGATCTCAAGGTAAGGCCTGTTATTTGAGACTGGAGGCGAAGAGAGACTCCCAGAAGGCAGATCAGATTGCCAGAAAATTGAGGCCTCGGTGGAATGTTGTCTTATTCCTTTATGAATGTAAATCAGGCGTCCAAGCAAAATTTCAACTAATACAGCAAGATCAAAGTTCTGTAGAAATAATCTTTCCAGGATAAGGCCATATCTTCCTTTACCTTCTGCATTACCGAAGCTTGGCATGACTGCTCCACACAGACTCCAGAGGCATTTTGCTTAAGCTTTTTAGAACAGAGGATCCCAACCTGGGAACCACGTACCCCTCAGTTAATGGTAGAGGCCCAACCTTTCCATTCCTCACCTTCCACAAGTAAGTCTCTTCCCTCGCCATTCTTTATATCTCTAACCAAGACATCCAGTTGAAGAAAGTTGAGAATCTATTTTGGTTGACATGAGACAGGAATTTGGAGCTTAGCTGTAAAGTTTGCAGGGCCATGTGAAAGCCAGAGGTCATTACAGAACTGTGTGTTCGTGTGTCCAGTTTGTGATGTACATTCGTCCATTACTATGTCTGCTTTTTGAAAGAAGCCACTCCTGATTAACAAGACACCAGTTGAATCATGGTAATTCCATTGTTGGAAATATGGGGAGAATAAAAAAATTCAAAAACAGAATTAATATAGAGTTAATATAAATTGATGGCTGGTAGTGTAGTGACATCTGCAACGGACTTTTAGGTGACTGGTGCCGGGTTCAGATCCAGCCAGCTCCTTGCATGCTTTCCGTCTGTGCTGGGTTGAGCGTCAAGCTAGCAACTCGGCCTTGTAAAACAGACAAAAGTGCGAAAGAAGCAGCAAGGTTGCAGCCCAATGCGCCACAAGGCGCGGAGAGGTACAACGATGTAATTGATGGCCGATGCTTTCCATAGACTTGATGGGCCAAAGGGCTTGTTCCTGTCTTGTATGCCTATGAATTTGGGGAAAAGTATTTCAAGATTGAGTAAGGTGCAGTTCAGTCTGGTATTTCTTGACGTCCACTAATATTCCTTCTGCAGAAGAGTCAGTCAGTGGGTGGGATCACTGTCAGGACCTTTCTTGGATGTTTTTCCAGATGCTGAGGGGGCAGGGTAAGCCTAACTGCTGTAGAAGGTGCAACTCACTGAATGGCACACAAAGTGTGTTCCAATTCCACCCCGAGGTTCATTCGTTACCTTCTCCTGAGATTTATGGAATTGAAGGCCTCACCGTGTAGGCTGTCTTTGATTTGATGTTGCCATGACCCGTAGTCTTGTTGGAGCAAAGTGACTTTTATTAGAGTTGATCACTAGTATTCCCTAACAGCTTCACACCTAAAAACAGAAAGGGCAATAACATCGCATCTCATTCTGATTAATCTTCTGCCCTTGCTCTTTGTCCTTCTGGTAACACTGGGCAAGCATTACACCTTAAACACAATAACCCCTGGCAAAGAATTTTATAACAGGCACTACACTCTCAGAATCAAGGTTACATCCCGCGGGAGAGAACCAGCTACAATTTTTATTTTAATTCTTACTGCGTAATTTTACCTTGTCTATGCAGCTGCCAAGTTTGAGTTTAGTAATCATGGCTGCCAGCCATCTGCAAAGTGATACCTTGCCTCTTTGCCAAAATTTACTTCAAATTTGTTCCATTTTGAGGTGTTCGCGAAGGTCGTTGGGAGGGGGCGGGGGTAGGAAGGAGGGAGCGTCAAACATTTTCCCCTGAGATTGGGTAAGAAAAAATCTCCAGGGCCATGGGGAAAACCACAAGTCATTGTAAAATTGTGTATTGGTCTATCCAATTGGTCCAACACTGTGTTTGCTCTGCTCATTGAAAGAAATAACCTATTAGAGCCTTACTTTGATGAACAGATGACTGATTAATCTGGTGGGGGTGGAGTGAATATGTTTAAAATTTCTTTGTATTTACTCCCCAACTTTCTTTGCCTTGTAAATTAACTTGAATAGATTTTACTCCTGCCTTTTATCCAAGTCATTAATATGTACTGCAAATTGTTGAAATCACAGCAGAGCTGCCTGAGGCAACCCATAATTCCAGTTTTCCAAATGTGTAAATGACCATTTTATCCCTGCTCTGTTAGGTGCGTGGTAGGCAATCATCTATCAGTGCTCATTTGTTACCCTTGGTTCATGCAATTTGATTGGCCAATTCAATAGATTGCAGAAAGGTGGCCACAGGCAGGAATTTTCACACAAATATATTCAGCGGATTAGACTAATCCATTAGATGTAAAAAAAAGTATCAGGCATCCAGAAAGTTATCTAACAGTATGCTTGTTCACCCTTCAGTATATGGAATGAGCTGCCAGGAGGAAGTGGTTAAGGCAGGAATATTAACAACAGTTAAAAGGCACTTGGATGGATGAATGGATAGGAAAGGTTTAGAGGGATATGAGCCAAATGTAGGCAAATAGGAATAGCTCACATGGAAGTCTTGGTCAGCATGGAGCAGTTGGGCTGAAGGTCCTGTTTCTGTGCTATGTGACCCTATTACTCTATGGCTCTATGTTCACCCCTAGTGAACATTGAAGATACTTCAGCAACGTTAAAATGTTTTTAATTTAACCAGTGTATAGTACCTTTTTGTAATGCAAGCATTTTACCCATAACTTGGCCCAATCCATATGATTGTATAAACTACCAAAGAAACACTATACGTAATCCAGTCACACTGTAGGTGCAGACTTGGTGATTAAGTGTCCAGTGGTATTCCAAGATTTTGAAGAAGTTTGTTTTCTTCTTGCTGATATATGTTTATGTGTTCTACCTGGAGCAAAATGGAATCAACCATCTTTTTTTTAATTCACGTTTTGGCTGTATTCGCTGTGCCGTAAGCCAGGTGAGTGGTCTGTGGAATCTTGCAGTTCCTGGGCTTTTCCAATCTGTTGCATTGCTAATCAGAGACGTACACACAGAAACAGGCCCTTTGGCCCATCAAGACAATGCTAACCATGAAGCAGCAAGATCCACTTTTTCTGTTACCCCATATCGCCAACAGTTTCCACTCAAGTTCTACCACTCATTTACACACCAGAGATAATTTACTGTGTCCATTTAGTCTACCTATTATAAGGCATGCATTTACAGTGAGAGGAAAATATTTAAAGAGTATTTGAGAGGAAGGTTTTTTTTTACCAGAGGGTGGTGGGTTTATGGAATGAGCTGTTAGAAGTATGTGCTATCAAAATGTTTAAGAGGCATTTGGACCGGTACATGGATAAGAGTGGTCAGATTCAAGTTTATTTCAATTTCACTGTGAAATTCATTGTCTTGTGGCAACAGTACAGTGCAAGATGTAAAGAATTACAAGTTGCAATAGAAATGAAGTAAATAGTGCAAAAGAGGACTATTGAGGCAATGTTCATGGGCAGTTCAGAAATCTGATGGCAAAGGGGAAAAACCTGTTCTTAAAACTTAGTCTCAGCCCGAGACATTGACTGTTTGTTCTTTTCATAAATGTTGCCTGGCCTGCTGAGTTCCTCCCGCATATTGTGTGTGTGTTGCTTGGATTTCCAGTATGTGCAGATTTTCTCGTCTTTAAAACATTGAATGTTGGCCTTCAAGCTCCTGTACCTCCTCCCTGATGGTAGTAATGAGAAGAGGGGTTTAGAGGGATATGGGCCAAGCACAGGTAAATGGACCTAACTTAAAAAGGCATCTCAAATAATGATAAAGATTCAAGATTCAAAAAACTTTATTGTTATTCTAACCATACATCAGCTCTGCAGGGCAGAATGAGACAGCGCTCCTCAGGGGCAGTGCAATCATAACATAACAAACACAACACTAAATAATAAACATAACAATAAATAGTAAAACAGAATAGCCACATGTCAGTTAAATCAGTTATAAGTGTTCAGTGCAAGTTAAAAGTGTCCAAAGCAGAGTCAGGTAGAGCAGCTATTTAGCAGTCTGACTGCCTGTGGGAGGAAGCTGTTTAGTAGCCTTGTGGTTTTAGTTTTGATGCTCCTGTGATGTTTGCCTGATGGCAGAAGAACAAACAGTTCATGGAGAGGGTGTGAGGGGTCTTTAGTGATGTACCGTATCTTCTGGAGGCATCTACTCTGAAAGAGGTCTTGGACAGAAGGTAGGGAGACCCCAATAATCTTCTCTGCTCCCCTAACCACCCTCTGCAAGGCTTTTTGTCAACAGCACTGCAGCTGGAGTACCAGGTTGTGATGCAAAAGGTCAGCATACTCTCAACCACGCCTCTGTAGAATGTAGTTAAGATGTTAGTGGGGAGTGATGCTTGTTTAAGCTTCCTCAGAAAGTGTAATCTCTGCTGGGCCCGTTTCACAATCCCAGTGGTGTTCCTGGACCAGGTGAGATTGTCCAAGATCTGCATCCCAAGGAACTTGATGTTTTCCACTCTCTCCACTGTGGAGCCGCTGATGCTGAGGGGTGTGTGCTCAGGCTGAGACCGTCTGAAATCGACGATCATCTCCTTGGTTTTGGTGACATTAAGCATCAAGTTGTTATCCCTGCACCAGCTCTCTAGGTGTTTGACCTCCTCCCTGTACATAGTTTCATCATTTTTGCTGATGAGCCCCACCACTGTGGTACCGTCTGCAAATTTAATGATCAGGTTCTCCATGAATCTGGCTGCATAGTCATGTGTTAGTAGTGTAAACAGCAATGGGCTAAGCACACAGTCTTATGGGGATCCAGTGCTCAGTGTGATGGAGTCAGAGATGTTCCTGCCAACACGGACTGACTGTGGTCTCTCTGTCAAGAAATCCAGAATCCAGAATTCTATTGTCCAATAAGTTGGACAATAGAAAGGAGATCGAGAGTAGTAACATCAAGACATGACAACAACGTTCTCCTCAGTGCCAACAAAAGAAAAGAGCTGGTCATTGACTTCAGTAAGGGGGGGTCATGCATAGGTATGTGTTGAGATTGCAAGCTTCGTGTTCCTAGGAGCGAATATCACCTGTCTTGATCCAACCATGGCCAAGAAAGCTCACCAACACCTTATTTCCTGAGGAGGCTAAAGAAATTTGGCACATCCCCGTCGATTCTTTGTAATTTTTATCAATGCATTCTGTCTGGATACATCATGGCTTGTAATGGCAGCTGCTCTGCATGTAACCACAGGAAGCAGCAGAGAGATGTGGACACAGGTCAGACCATCACAGGAACCTGCCCCCATCCCCCACCAGGAAGGTCTCAAAGCTGTCCATTTCTTTTTGGATTCCAGACCTAATCAGTTCCCCTCTACCACCACTCTGCTCTGTCTAGCGGAATTAGTCCTTACTCTCAACAATTTCTTCTTTGGCTCCTCCCACTTCCTCCAAACTAAAGGTGTAGCCATGGACACCCGTATGGGTCCCAGCTATGCCTGCTTTTTCGTTGGCTTTGTGGAACAATCCATGTTCCAAGCCTATACTGATATATGTCCCCCTCTTTTCCTTCGCTTCATCAACAACTGCATTGGCGCTGCTTCCTGCACGCATGCTGAGCTCATTGACTTCGTTAACTTTGCCTCCAACTTTCACTCTGCCCTCAAGTTTACCTGGTCGATTTCCGACACCTCCCTCCCCTTTCTTGATCTTTCTGTCTCTATCTCTGGAGACAGCTTATCTATTGATGTCTACTATAAGCGTACGGATTCTCACAGCTATCTGAACTATTCGTCTTCCCACCCTGTTTCTTGCAAAAATGACATCCCCTCTTGCAGTTCCTCTGTCTCTGCCGCATCTGCTCCCAGGATGAGGCTTTTCATTCCAGGACGAAGGAGATGTCTTCCTCTTTTAAAGAAAGGGGGTTCCCTTCCTCCACCATCAACTCTGCTCTGAAACGCATCTCTCCCATTTCACGCACACCTGCTCTCACCCCATCCTCCCACCACCCCACTAGGAATAGGGTTCCCCTTGTTCTCAGCTACCACCCCACCAGCCTCCAGGTCCAACATGTTATTCTCTGTAACTTCCGCCACCTCCAACGGGATCCCACCACTAAGCACATCTTTCCCTCCCCCCCCGCTTTACGCAAGAATCGCTCCCTACGCGACTCCCTTGTCCATTCGTCCCCCCCATCCCTTCCCACCGATCTCCCTCCCAGCACTTATCCTTGTAAGCGGAACAAGTGCTACACATGCCCTTACACTTCCTCCCTTACTACCATTCAGGGTCCCAGACAGTCCTTCCAGGTGAGGCGACACTTCACCTGTGAGTCGGCTGGGGTGAAATACTACGTCCGGTGCTCCCGATGTGGCCTTCTATATATTGGCGAGACCCGACGCAGGCTGGGAGACAGTTTCACTGAACACCTACGCTCTGTCCGCCAGAGAAAGCAATATCTCCCAGTGGCCACACATTTTAATTCCACATCCCATTTCCATTCTGATATGTCTATCCACGGCCTCCTCTATTGTCAAGATGAAGCCACACTCAGGCTGGAGGAACCACACTTTATATTCCGTCTGGGTAGCCTCCAACCTGATGGCATGAATATTGACTTCCCTAACTTCCATTAATGCCCCTCCTCCGCTTCACACCCCAACCCTTATTTATTTATTTAATATATATTTATATATTTTTTTATCTTTTCCCCTTTTTATTTCTCTCTCTCTTTTTTCTCCCTCTGTCCCTCCCACTATAACTCCTTACCTGCTGTCCACCCTCCGGGCTCCCCTTCCCCCTTCTGTTTCTTCCCAGGCTTCCCGTCCCATGATCCTCTCCCTTCTCCAGCTCTTAGATCCACCCCTCCCCTCCTGTCTTCTCCTATCATTTCTGGCCTCTGGTCTCCCCCTCCCCCTTCCACTTTCAAATCTCTTACTAGCTCTTCTTTCAGTTAGTTCTGACGAAGGGTCCCTGCCTGAAATGTCGACTGTACCTCTTCCTATAGATGCTGCCTGGCCTGCTGCGTTCACCAGCATTTTTTCTCTGCGTCCCCTCTGTCAACTCTGCCTACACTTCACGCTGCCTCAGGAAGCAGCCAGCATAATCAAAACTCCACCTACCCCAGACTTCCTGTATTCTCTATCCCATTGGGCAGGAAGTACAAAAGCCCAAAAGAACGTACCAACAGACCCGGGGACAGCTTCTACCCATTCTTGAATGGATCTCTTGTAAGATGAGTTGAACTCATGGCCTCACAATCTACTTCATTATGATCTCTCACTTTATCATTTAGCTGCACTCCACTTTTTATGCTTTATTCCACATTGCTATTCTTTTTACCATATTCTAGCTCAACGCATCGTATTCTAGCAATGGTCAACAGGTTGTTGATTAGTAAAGGCGTAAAAGGTTAGAGGAAAAGGCAGGGGAACAGGGTTGAGAGAAGCGTGGTGGAATAGACTCAATGGGCCGAATGGCCTAATTCTGTTCCTATGTCTTATCCTTTTATGGACTTGACGAGTTTCTTCAGATATTTTGTGTGTTGCTCCTTCTGTCTGAGCAAAGGGGATTTGCTTTCACTGGCTCTTCATGTATTGACAGAGACTGTTCAGCCTGGCAGTGTACTTACTCATCCATGTAGACCGGAATCCCTGGGTTCAAACCCTAGACTGTGAGGAGTCCCAGTCCCGGTCCCAGTGAGAATGTTCATACTCGGTATCTTCCACATTAGGCCAAGCGGTATTAAGATCTGGATAGCACAGCATTCAGAGAAAAATAAACACTGAAAAAATTCAGGTCTGTGATCAGAAGCTAAAGAACTGAAGCCAGCAGACCTTTCGAGAAACCTAACACAGAATGATGGGCTGAGTGGAAAGCTGTTTGACCTCAGGAGTTATCAACGCTAAGCTCATTCGTGACTGCATCCAAAAATGCCCTTGGGAGCAAGAGCTACTCAAATGTGTGACAAAGAAATGAAACGGATGAATTCTGCACTAAAAGCTTCCATAATCCTCATTTTAATTTTATTTGTAACGTTTTGTGGCTAATTATATGAGAGGCTGTGAAGATCTGGTGATTTAGCAGCACTGGTTTATTCTCAAGGGCAGCAAACATTTCATCAGTAATTTCAGCAAGTGCCCTGATAGGGAGCAAGGAGTCTGAAACCAGTTGTTGGTCGGACTGCTCTTGACAGATAATCATAAATTTGATTTTGTACAACTCACGAGTGTGAGTTTAGCAATGGAGCAGAGAAAAAGATTGGACTGTCAAACTGAACAACACCGTCCATAATATCTAGTTTATAAACTGTATGCCTTTACAGCTGTTTCATTTGCCTGGGTAAAAGGCTGCTGGGAGAAGTGAACTGATTACTTGAGTTAATTGCTGAGAAATCAGACTGGACATTGCCTGTTCTGTATTTGGGTACCACTGTCCTTAGACTGGAGTCCAGGTGCATTCACCAATTGGTTACTTACTCAGTGATACAATGCAGAACGAGCCCTTCCAGCCCAATGAGCCGTGTAACCCAGCAACCCACCAATCACAGGACTATTTACAATGACCAATTAACCGATGTTGAACCGTGGGGGGGCGGGGGGGGGTGATTCTTGAGCACCCAGACGAAATCCACGCATTCATAGGGAAGACGGGAAAGCTCCCTGAAGGTGGCACGTAATTGAATTCTGTCCTGAGCTGTAATACCATCACGCTAACTGCTACGCTACCATGGCGCCCCGATCTTCACGGGCATAATGTGCTGGCAGCAATATTAGTGGCAGTATTGGTGTGTTTGAGCAATCATCATTCACTGGGCTCCTACAGAGAAAGATTAGGATACCAGTCAGTGTTCAGTCCTGACAGAACCTCACCACTACCATTTTAGACCAAAGTGCTACCTGAGCCCAATGCACCAAGGTTAATGGCAGGATTCTTATCAGTGCAGAGGAACAAGGGTATGTTGGGGGCCTTAACCATGGATCCCACAAATTCCCCACATAAGTTAAGAAGGTATATAGCTCTTGAAGCAAAGGAGATAACTTCACTCAACTTCACTTGCTCCATCACTGAACTGTTCCCATAACCTATGGACTCACTTTCAAGGACTCTTCATCTCATACTTATTACTTTATGTATTTGTGCAATTTGTTATCTTTTGCACAGTGTTCGGATGACAAAGTTGGTGCGGTCTTTCACTGATCCTATTATGGTGAAGGGAATTGCACTGAATTTTGATACCTCTGCGCAAACTGCAGGGGACCCACACTTAAGAAGAATGTGTTTTCCGAGGTACACTGCTGTAGCTCGGGCAAGGTGAAAGGGTGTGAAGGAAAGTAGTCAAGGTGACCATAACAATGAACATTGTTGCCCTGCGAGTTGGAGATGGTAGGTCAGAGCTGTTTATCTCAGTTATAAAACAGACCTCGTAGCTGCCTTGATCTGAGGCCATTTCACTTTAGCACAGATTAAGAATCGCTCTTGTGGTGATCAGTTCCTCAAGTTGTAGAACAAGGTAAAACAACGACAATGCAGAATAAAGTGTAAAATCTACAGAGAAAGTGTGATGCAAGTTTAAAAAAAAAAGGACAGCACGGTAGCGTAGAAGTTAGCACAACGCTTTACAATATCAGTGACCCAGGTTCAATTCCCACCACTCCCTGTATGGCGTTTGTACATTCTCCTCATGACCATGTGGGTTTCCTCCGGGTGCTCCAATTTCTTCCCACAATCCAAGCACATAAAATAGTAAAATTGTCCCATGATTAGGCTACGGTTAAATCGGAGGATTGCTGGGTGGTACAGCTTGAAGGGCCTTTTCTGTGCTGTATATCAATAAAGAATACATAATGTGTCCATCTTCATAAGATTATTGTTAACTTTACATATCAACATTCCTAAATGTTGGAGCAGGAATCATATTGGTTCAGCGTCCTGGTCTACAGACTATCCAGTGGCCTTGAAACCAGTCGACAACAACCCTTCGCTCTCTTCTCTTGTAGTGGCCAGCGCTAGGAGCAGTAAGTGTAAAATCGCAGAAAGTCATGTTACAGTTCTATAAAGCTTTGGCTAGGCCACATGAAGGATTGTGTGTGATTCTGGTTGCCCCATTGCAGGAAGGATGTGAAGGCTTTGGAGAGGGTTCAGAAGTGGTTCACCAGGATGCTGCCCGGATTAGAGAGTGTCAACTCTGAGGAGAAATTGGACAGACTTGTTCTGTCTGGAATGTCAGAGGCTGAAGGGTGACCGGAGAACAAGACTCTAAAATTATGAGAGGCAGAGGCAGCCGGAACTTTTCTCACAGGGTGGAAAGGATAAATTCTACAGGATGTAGCTTTAAGCTGTGAGGGGTAAATCTTAAAGGGGATGTGAGGGGTAAATCTTAAAGGGGATGTGTGGGGCAATTTTTTTTTACACAAAGAGTGGTGGATGGCTGAAACATGCTGCCAATGATGGTAATGGAAGCAGATAGGATGGAGGTTTTTACGAGACTTTTACACAGACACATGAATGTGAGATAGACTTTTAAATAGACACAAGGATGGGGGGGAATGTGGATCAGGTACAGGAAGAACGGATTAGTTTAATTTGTCATCAGACACGGCCTAGATGTTGTGCATTACTCTGGAATTGGATGCAGATTTAATTAATTAAAATGGCATAATATATATTTGAAAGGAAAGAATTTGCAGGACTACGGGGAAGAAGGTACATTTTTGCACTAAGTGGATTATCTTGCTAGTACTGATTTGAGGGGCAAAATGGTCTTCTGTGTTATAACCATAATGTGTCAACTTCATGATGGAACCTCACACTGACACACACAGTACATCAACAGTAGAAATAAATAAAAGCATCCTATGCCTCCTCTCCCTCAAGCTGCGTTGATGCTTCTTTCTATTCCTAACACTGTGTACAGCTTGTTAAAAAAGATTTGAGATTTTTATGGTCTTTTTCACGAAGTCTCTTTGCTAATTAATAATATCATGACAAGTGTTGTGAACAAAACCATCTGAGAGGATGCATTTCCTTCAAAACAACAGATGCTGACTCTTCCATTCTATTCTCTGTTTTCCTATTTGCTCTATCAAATCCACCTGGCTAACAGTTCCCTGATGTTGCCTTTAAACCATTATACATTCTGCAGCTAAATGATGTTACACCCTCATAATTCAAATCTTCGAACATCCTGCAAGCAAACCTCTTTTAACATGTGTTAAATAAAACAAAAAATGAGGATAAAACATCTAAAATCCATATGGATGTATTTACATAACTCACTATGTCTGCCGTCACTTCTAGTCCAGCCAAATAAATGCGGTGGCCATGAAAGGCTGGGTGTTCAACATTGAGAGACTTTCCCTCCTGACCTCTATCAATGAGGAGGATAGTAATTATTATAATAACTTTATTCATGGAGCACTTTTCATACTGATGTAGTTCAAAGTGATTTACAATGGGATAAAAGTACAAACATAAAAATAAAATAAAAAATAAAAATAATCATTAAAGTAAAAGACAAAAAGATGTTAGTTAAAAGCAAGGTTAAATAAATAGGTTTTGAGCTGGTGTTTAAAAGTGTCAACTGAGTCTGCATCCCTTATAGTTTTAGGTATTGAGTTCCACAGTTCGGGAGTGTAGTTCAAAAAAGCCAACCTGCGAGTTATCTTTTGAGGGAGATTTGTTTAAATTTAAGAGACCGGCGAAAGGCAACCTGAGAGCTCGAGTAGGATTAGATAGGTACTTTATTAATTCCAAAGGACGTTACAGTGTCACAGTAGCATTACAAGTGCACAAATATTAGAAGAGAAGTAAGAAAGAATGAAAAATAAGTTACCTCACAGTCTAACAGGAGGGGGTCATCACTTCCCCGGGTATAGGTTGACTCATTGTAGAGTCTTATGGCTGAGGGTAAGAATGACATAAAGGCATTATGGGGAGAAGGCAGGAGATTAGGGGGCTAAGAAGGGAAATGGATCAGTCATTATAAAATAGCAGAGCAGGCTCAATGGGCCAAATGGCCTTATTCTGCTCCCATAAATTACGGTCTTAATGGTCTTAGTCAAGCAGCAGCATCCTGATTGAGTTGAAGTTCATCAATAGATTACTTCAGAAGGCCAAAAAAAGTGCATTGCAGTAATATAGTCTATTCAATATAAAGATGGGAATTCATTTTTCAGCATCATAACATGACAGAAGCAGGCATACCTATGCAATATTTCTTAAGTGTAAAAATGCTGCTCTGGTCAGTTTCTTCATGCGGGATTTAAAATCCAAACTGAATCGAGGACAAAGGCTAGTCACTTCTGCTTTCACAAGGGGAGACAAGATTATCAAGAAGGTTATCTCCTTTGACTTTGGGATAAACCAAAAGTATTTCAGTTTTATCTTCATTTAGCTTTAATAAGTTACTGCTCATCCATTTGTTTATTGCAACCTTACCAGATGTCAGAAAGATGGAGTGTTATCACCATCAGGCCCAGTGGAGATGTGCAACTGTGTGTCATCTGTATAACAGTGGAAATCATGTTTATGCTCTCTAATTATGTCTCATAGAGGGAGCATGTATAAGGAGAAGAGTACGGGACCAAGACAGTTTCCCTGAGCAATACCTAAAGGTACATTGTATCTCTTAGAAAATCAGTCTCCAAGACGGACAATTTTTTCTAATATATACGAATGAAACCCATTAAGGGCACTACCAGAAGAGGCCAACTCAGTTTCCGAGGTGATCTGGGTGAATGCTGTGGTCGGTTGTGTTCAAGGCAGCACTTGTATCTGGAAGGATTAGAAGTGAGCCTAAGGTCACTGTCAATTTTGCTAAGGGCCGTCTCCATTTTGTGGTTTGCTCTAAAACCTGACTGAAACTTTTCTCATTCAGAAAGTGGTTGAGTTAGTTGAAAATGACCTTCTCAAGAATGTTGCCCAGGAAGGGAAGATCTGACAGAGGCCTGTAGTTAATTAGTATCTCTCTATCACGATTTGGCTTTTTAATTAGAGGGTTGACAGCAGCAGTTTTAAAGGCATCTGGAAAAACTCCACTTTGAAAGGATTTGTTAATAATTTTCCTAACAGAATTGAAAACATTGTTAAATGAGACCTTAAGATATATGTTAGGGGCAGGGTTGAGACAGCATGTAGAGGGTTTATTCTTCGTTACAATCTTACAGAGTTCTCAAACAGAAATACTTGTAAATTTTGACATGCTTTCCATCTCTTTATTGGCTATAGAGGTTACCTGTATCTATAGCTATACTTTCGCTGATGGAAGACTTTTAGTTGATAAAAAAAGTTACGACTTCCTCAGATTTTGTGGCAGATGTTTGACTGAGGTCATTATAGGTTGGGGCAGGGGTCGACAGTTGGTTTATAATTGAATCATCATTCTCTGTAATAATCTTGGAAAAATGGGCTCTTCTTACAGAGCATATAGCAGGTTAGAGGGGTCTAGTTTTTCTTGAAAATATTACAATAGGTTTCTAGTCCAGTTTTCCTCCATTTTCTGTCAGCTACTCTGCAAGATCTTGTGAGTTCGCAGACCGAATTGTTAAACCATTGTGACGTTTCACCAAGTGATTTATTTTTCTGGAAATTGGAATGCTCTTCACTGCTGTAGATGAGCGCAGCTCCTACAGCAGCCAAGAAACTCAACAACTGGCCTGGAAAAACCAGCCTACGTGATTGGCACGTTGTCGAAGAAGGATCTCAGAATCAGATTTATTATCACTGACATATGAAGTAATTTTATTTTGTGTGTGGAGGATGCACAGTGCAAGTCCTTAACAAAACTACCTTAAGTTATAATAATTAAAACAAAACAAATAAATAGTGCAAAAGAGGAATAGTGAGGTGGATAGTGAATAGGGTCATTCAAAAATCTGATGCTCCTAAAACATTTGAATGCCTGTCTTCAGGCTGCTGTCCCTCTTTCCTGATGATGGCAATGAGAAGAGTGCACGGTGAGGGTCCTTGATGATGGATGCTGCCTTTTGAAGATATCCTTGGTGGTGGGACGGCTGTGGCTGTGCCTGTGATGGAATTGCAGCCCCATGCAATCCTGTACATTGCAGCCTCCATCTGCAGGCTGTGATACAATCAGTCAGGATGCTTTGCACAGTACATCTGTACAAATTTGCTAGAGTCATTGGTGGCATATCAAATTTCCTCAAACTCCTAATGAGCAGCTATCCAAAGTGTGCCAGAGGTGAAGAAATAGATATTTTTAAAAAATATCCCCCACTCCCTTTAAAAAATACCATACCTTAGGAAGATTCCTCTCTGAATCTACTGGTAGATTCAAAGTTCAAAGAAAATATATTATCAAAGTACAATCCGTCATTTTATATAACCCTGTGATTCATTTCCTTGTGGGCATACTCAACAAATCTGTGGAATAGTAACTATAACAGAATTAATGAACGACTGCCAAACTAGGTCTTTCAACCAGAGTGCAGAAGACAACAAACTGTGCAAACACAGAAAGAGGAAACAGTAATATCAGAATCGCATTTAATACCACCAACATATGTCATGAAATTTGTTGACTTTGTGGCAGCAGTGCAATGAAATGCATGATAAATATAGAGAAAAAAAACCAAAGTGGTCTAAGTTTATTGCCGTCTATTAAATAGTTAAGTTGAAATAAGCAGTGCAAAAAAAACAGAAATAAAAAATAGGGAGATAGTGTTCATGGGTTCAATGTCCATTTAGAAATCAGATGGCAGAGGGGAAGAAGCTGTTCCTGAATCACTGAGTGTGTGCTTTCAGGCTTCTGTATCTCCTTCCCAACAGTAACAATGAAAAGAGGGCATGTCCTGGGTTGTGGGGATCCTTAATGATGGACGCTCCCTTCCTAAGGCACTGCTCCTTGAACATGTCTCGGATACTACAGAGGCTGGTACTCATGATAGAGCTGACTAATATTACAAGTTTCTGCAACTTATTTCAGTCTCGTGCAGTAGTCCCCACCCATACCAGACAGTGATGCAGCCATTCAGAATGCTCTCCATAGTACATTTGTAGCAGTTTTCGATTGTTTTAGTTGACAAACCAAATCTCCTCAAACTATAAATGAAATGTAGCCCTGTCTTGCTGCCTTCATAGCTGCATCAATATGTTGCTTCCAGGTTTGGTCCTCAGAGATATTGACACCCAGGATTTGAAATTGCTCAGTATAAATAAATAAGCAATAAATATTGAGAACATGAGATGAAGAGTCCTTGAAAGTGAGCCCATTAGTTCTGGCAATATTTCAATGATGGGGCAAGTAAAGTTATTCTCTTTGTTCAAGAGCCTGTTGGTTGAGGAGTGGTAACTGTTCGTGAACCTGCTGGTACCCATCCTGAGGCTCTCTTGTACCTTCCTGATGGCAGCAATGATAAGAGAGCATGTCCTTGATGTGGAGGTCCCTGATGATGGATGCTGCTTTCCTACAACAGCATTTCATGTAGATGTGCTCAATGGTTGGGTGGGCTTTACCCGTGATGGACTGGGCCGTATCCATTACTTTTTGTAGAAGTTAAAAAGAATTTTTGGTAGTTTTCTGAAGCCCACAGAAGGTCGCCAATGATCACCAATGCCATCTTGCATCTGATTTAACATCGAGGTCATCCTGGTCTTGATTTTACCCATTGCCTCTGCCTTTTGTGAAGGCATGTGGATGAAAGGAAATTGGGTGGTTTTGGGCTGTGTAGGACGGAAGGGTTAGATTGGTCAAGGAGTAGGGTGAAAGTGAAACACAACATCGTGGGCCGAAGGGCTCCAACTGTGTGAAGAGCATTCTGAGAGGCTGAGTCACTGTCTGGTATTGTGGGGGGGGGGGGGGGGTTGGCTCCGCATAGGACCGAAGGAAGCTGCAGGGGGTTGTAACTTTAGTCGGCTACATCCTGGGTATTAGCCTACAGAAGTACCCAGGACATCTTCAGGGAGTGGTGTCTCAGAAAGGCAGCGTCCATTATTAAGGACCTCCAGCATCCAGAGCATGCCCTTTTCTCACTGTTACTATCAGGAAGGAGGTACAGAAGCCTGAAGGCACACACTCAGTGATTCAGGAACAGCTTCTTCCCCTCTGCCATATGATTCCTAAATGGACATTGAACCAGTGAATGCTACCTCACTTTTTTAACAGATATTATTTCTGTTTTTGCACAGTTTTTAATCTATTCACTATACACATACTGTAATTGATTTACTTATTAATATTTTATGATTTTCTTCTGTATTATGTATTGCATTGAACTGCTGCTGCTAAGTTCATAGTCATACTTTATTGATCCGGGGGAAATTGGTTTTCGTTACAGTTGCTCCATAAATAATAAATAATAGTAGAACCATAAATAGTTAAATAGTAATATGTAAATTATGCCAGTAAATTATGAAATAAGTCCAGGACCAGCCTATTGGCTCAGGGTGTCTGACCCTCCAAGGGAGGAATTGTAAAGTTTGATGGCACAGGCAGGAATGACTTCCTATGACACTCTGTGTTGCATCTCGGTGGAATGAGTCTCTAGCTGAATGTACTCCTGTGCCCACCCAGTACATTATGTGGTGGATGGGAGACATTGACCAAGATGGCATGCAACTTAGACAGCATTAACAAATTTCATGACACATGCTGGTAATAATAAACCTGATTCTGATTCTGTGATGTTCTATGTTCTCTATTGTTCTGTGGCTGTGTTGAGCATGATGCTAATCCTCTCCCACCGCATATACATTTTGTAGCATTTTCCTCATTCCCAGCATATTCCTGCATCCACCTAAAGGTCTCTTAAACTCCACTGTCGTATCTGCACCTTCTCCAAAGTCTCCACTTCCTTCCTGTAGTGAGGCAACCGGAATTGCACACAATACTCCCAGTGAAGCCAAACCGAGATGTGGTACAGAAGCAGCATGACTTCCTCTGGGACTCAGTGGCCTGGCCAAGCAGGCCATGCTCATGGTTCACCACCCAATCTACTTATTGTATCAACGTGTCGGTCTTGGAATTCACCCTTGATTAATTTTTAGTTCTGATGGAGTTTAAAAATAGGGGGGGAGGGCAGGGGCTCTCGTGAGGTCACGAAGGGTAAGTTATAGAATGTGTTGATGTACAAGGTCAGAGGTGGGTCACTAAAGCAGGCCCGCATGCAAACCCAGGGTGAGAACTAAAGCACAAAGGGTTACCTGTTTTCAGTAAATACATTCTGAGCCCAATTAATGGGTATTTCTTGGTGTGGTGGGGGTTTCTCTGTGATTGCACAGATCAGAGGTAAGGAGACAACTTTTTTTTTGGTAAACCACATTTTTATTCCTCAAATATGTGAGAAAAGAAATGAGCTAGTGTTGCTGGACTTGCAGCTAAATGTCCCAAATACATTTCAATTATATCAGCAGCTTTCCCATGGCAGGGAGTCGGAAGATGACAGACGACATATAACCCGAGGGGTGTTACACCGCATGCTGTTCCCACCAACTGAAAGCAATCAATTGTTACACTCACAAGGGATTCTGCAGATGCTGGAAATCTTGAGCAACGTGCAAAAAATGCTGCAGGAAGTCAGCAGGTCAGGCAGCATCTACGGTGGGGAATAAACAGTCGCCATTTCAGGCTGAGACCCTTTGTCGGGACTTGAAAACAAGGGGTCAAAAGCCCGAATAAGAAGGTGGGGAGAGGGGGAGGAGTACATACTGGGAAGTGATAGGCGAGACCAGGTGAGGGGGAAGGAGTGTGTGTCAGGGAGACAGGTTGAAATAAGCTGGGAGTGGATAGGGGGAAGAGGTAAATGGCTGATGAAGGAGGAATCTAAAAGAAGAGGGCAGTGGACCATGGACAAAAGGAAAGGAGGAGAGGAATCAGAGGGAGGTGATAGGCAGTTGGAAAGAGAAGGGGTGGAAGAATAGCCAGAACAGGAAATGGAAAAAGAGAGCTGGAAGTGGGATGAAGGGGAAAAATTACCAGGTGAGAGAAATCGGTGTTCATGCCATCAGGTTAGAAGCTATACAACTTGAGTGTGGCCTCATTATGGCAGTAGAGGAAGCCATAGATGGACATGTCACAATGGGAATGGGAAGTTGAATAGAAAAGGGTAGACACCGGGAGATCCCGCCTTTTGCAACAGACAGAGTGAAGGTACTCCCCAATCTGCATCATGTCTCATCAGTGTAGAGACCACTACACCAGGAGCTGCAGACACTGCAGATGACCCCAGCAGCAGCTCATCTTCTAAGCAAAGGTCATGAAAACATGGTAGCTCACTGGCATCTCACAGTCAACAACAGGAGTATCTAAAATCCAGCAGGTAAGGAGAATTGCACAGTATGGTAAAGGGAAAGACAGTATTGGGTGAAAAGAGATCACATCTTATGTGGCTAGATTGAGTGAGCTAGGGCTTTTCTCTTTGGAGCGAAGGAGAGTTGACCTGATAAAGGTGTATAAGATTATAAAAGATTATTGACAGAGTTGACAACCACCACCTTTTTCCCAGAGCAGGAATGGCTAATACCAGAGAACACCTTCTCAGATGATTTGAAGGAAGGTTTAGGGGAGTTGTCAGAGAGTTGTATGTGCATGGAATACACTACCAAGGGTGTTGGTAGAGGCTGATACTCTAAAGACATTTAAGAGACCTTTAGCTAGGCACATGGATGAGTGAAAAATGGAGGCCTGTGCAGGAGGGGAGCTTCAGATTGATCTTGGATTAGGTTAAAAGGTCAACACAACAGTGTGGGCCAAAGGGCCTGTACTGTGCTGTACCATTTGACGTTCCCTGTTTTAAATGTTTAATTTGTCTGGCTGTGGTAAGTTTATTCAGTCATGTATACAAGTCTACCGCAGGCGCTAAAGAATGTTCTTTGTTGGTGATAGCTTTGGGTGAAATAAAAGCCAAACCCGAATGGACTTGGGTTTTGTACTGTCATCTAATATGGTCTTCACAATGCCGTCAAAACAGCACATTCCTCCTGTTTTCCTCTTTGTAGCTTGATGGTTTATCATCACCTCTCAAGGCAGACCCCAGACATAGGTAGTACCCAAAATCCGGTTCAAATATCTTTTCAGAGAGATAGGTCTGATGTGGTGCTTGGGATAATGATTTGAACGCCTTACTGCAACTCAATTCTTTCCTCCAGTCTGTGACAAATTTGTGAGCAAACTTTAAAGCAGTTTGACTTGACAATTTCCTTGCAGTAATAAATCGATGTGACAAGGCCTGTGAAGTTTGCCATGGCAACAGAAACAACTCGCTCCTATAGAGACCGCAACTTGCTTTAGGAATTGACTTCTTTTGAGCAAGCATTACTTCAAATTTCAGAATGAGAGATTGACTGAGCAATCTCTGAAATTAAAGACCTGGTCTCAAGTTACACTGGCTAAGAAATCATCCCTTTTGCTTCAGCTGTTCAGTGGCATTATTTACTTGTGCCTAGTGCTACAGCATCCTATTTACCCTCAAAATAAGCTTACAAAGATCTTCTTTATCTTTACATTGAGGTTCAAGAAGTTCTCATCATAGCTCAGGCACAAGAGAAGCAGGGAGTTTTCTGTACAGTTTCTCTCTGTACAGCTTCAACACCTTTCTCCATCAGCAACTGAATTATTGCAAAGTGCTGCAGATTATATCCAAACTTGTACTGTTTTCTGTTCAGTCATTGGCTCTTTGATTGGTGATCCACCTTGCACCTTGCTCTGGCAAAAACCTGATAGAAAATTACTGGATTTGTTTTGCTCAGTACCAATCTATCTTGTCCCCTCTCCCTTTCCCTTTCATCCCCTCTCCCTTTCATCTGCCCCCCCCCGTCCCCCTCACCCCCCCACCTCTCTCCCCCCCTCCCCCTCTACCTCTCTCCCCATTGAGCATAGAATAGTACAGAACAGGGACAGGTACTTTGGCCCACAATGTCAGTACTGACTATGATGCCAACCAGGACTACTCCCATTTGCCTGCACATGGTCTAAGTCCCTCTGTTCCTTGTCAGATGCCTCTTAAGCATTGGTGTGGTATCAACAGCTCTCGTAGCCATGCGTTCCAACCACTCACCATTCTCCATGTAATAAAGCTGACCTCATTAAACTCCTTTAAGCTTTGCCCCGCCTACTTTAAAGCTATGCCCTCTATTAATACCTCATGAAAAAGATCCCGACTATTTACACTTTTGATGCCAGTCCTGATTTTTTTTAAACCCACTCAGATCTCCCCTCAGCCTCTGCCAATCCAACTTTGTCCAGCTTTTCCTTATTGCTAATACTCTTTCATCTGGGCCAATCCTGATGAACCTCTTCTGCACCCATGGGAGAACTTCTGCGTTCAAAAGTACATTGAATGAGCACAAAGAAAAAAATTGTAGAACGTAGTATAACAGCTACAAAAAGAGTGTCCAACCAGTCCATGCCAACATTTGAGATCAAATTTATTTTCAAAGTACGTGTATGCTGCCATATACAACCATAAGATGATTTACCTCTTGGTGTTCATGGTAAAACAAAGAAGTACAACAGAATCAATGAAGACTATTCTCAAAGACTGACTAACAACCAACGTGCAAAAGAAGACAAACGGCAATCATATAGACGCAGGCAGATGGATAGATACGGTACTGTGCAAAAGCCTTTAGCGCACATATATTGCTAGGGAGCCTAAGACTTTTACGCAGTACTGTAGTAATTTTATTTATTGCACTGTAAAGCTGCCACAAAAAAAAAACAAATTTCATGACATGTGAGTGATGATAAATCTGATTCTGATATGGGTCTCTTGTTGACTGAGAGTGGGAAGGGGGCAGTGACAGGGGAATCGTGTTTGGGAAAAGGGGAAGGGAGAGGAGAGGGAGTGGGAAGTGCCAGAGAGACATTCTGTGGTGATCAATAAACCAATTGTTTGGAATAAAATGACCTTACCTGGTGTCTCAGGGCTGGGTGTGTCTGACCCCCACCACCAGCCCTCACCCCGGCCCCTGGCACTCCTTCACTGCCACCCGTCCCACACCCCTCCCATGGCGCTCCACCCTCACCATTCCCAATGTCCTTTGCTCCCACCAGATTTACAAGTTCATTCTCTACTCCATGTTGGTAAATACAGTACTGTGCAAAGTTCTTGAGCGGCCCTAGCTATGTATGTGTGTCTAAGACTTTTACACTGTAGATAATACTGAGAACATTAGTTGTGGAGTCCTTGAAAGTGAGTCCATAGGCTGTAGAGTCAGTTCAGAGTTGAGGAAACTGAACACTGGCAATAACTGTTCCTAAACCTGGTGGTGTGGGACCTAAGGTTCCTGTACTTCCTTCCTGATGGCAGCAGAAGAAGTGAGCATGGCCTGGGTGAAGGGGTGTCCTTGATAATGGATGCTGATCCTCGTGACAGCGCTCCTTGTAGATGTGCTCAGCAGTGGGGAGGGCTTTGCTTGTGATGGTCTGGGCTGTACGTACCACTTTTTGTAGACTTTTCCATTCTTGGCCATTGGTATCTCCATGTCAGGCTGTGATGCAACCAGTCAGGATACTCTCCACTGTGCATCTATAGAAGTTTTACATGACATGGTCAATCTGTGCAAGCTTCTGAGTCGCGGTATAGGTATAGTGTTTGTGCTCCACTTGAAGTTCTTTCTCTTATCCCTCTTCTAATCCTAATAGTGTAACTCTCTATTGCCTCCTTTTAAAGATATAGATATAAACATATACTTACTCCACTCATTAATCCACTAGCACCTGATTCCATTTGAGCAGCAGATTCACTGGAGAGTTTCCTGTACTACTCTATAAAAAAAATCTTCAAAGAAATGAATTACAAATGTGCTGGTGTATTGACAGGAATAGTATCCAATAGTTTGGAAAATGTGCCAGTCCAGCACCACTGAAGTCCCAAGGGTGCTGAGTTATAGAGCTTTCCTTTACATCTTTGCAGCACCGTGTGCCATTCTGTGATTTTTTTCACCGGCTCACATTTCCCGATCTTGATGGCTGGTCACCATCTTACGTGTATGTTAATCTGATCTGTTGTGTTTGGAGGAACTTTTCCTCTGATGAACACAGGAGTACGCTAACAAATCAACTCCTCGACTTTCAGGTAAGATCAGCTGATTAATCTCTTGACTTTGCTGAGAGGATTGAATTAAATCCAGGTCAATCCCCATGAGGAATCAAACTTTAGGTAAGGATGGCTGCGTGTCTGAGCGTGCGCCTATTCAGCTGATAGCAGGTGTCACCAGACACCAATATCACCAACATCAATTTGTAATGTTATTTTGTCCTGGTCTCCCACTTTCTCCCTCATTGTTTTCTCTACAGCAGTCTTACTCAATCTGCTGAAGTTCAAGTCTCATTTCTTATTCACAAGTTGTGGCAAATCAGTTTCCACTTTTAACCTTCAACAGTGATACAGCTGGTAGATCTTCAGTCTCTGTTGTGTTGTGTTGCGACCTGGTTTCAATATTGAACTCTGGAGCTGTGTATGTGGAGTGTGCACATTCTCTGTAACTCCAGGTTTCCTCCGGGTGCTCCGGTTTCCTCCCACAGCCCGAACAGGTGCAGGTTGACTGTTGTAAGTCGCCTCTAGTGGTAGAATTGAGGGGGAATTGGAAAGAATGTGGGGAGAATATCAAACTCAAGACAATCTGCAGGTGCTGGAAACCCAAGGCAACACACGCAAGATGCTGGAGGAGTTCAGCAGGCCGGGCAGCGTCTGTGGAAAGGAATAAACAGTTGACTTTTTGGGCTGAGACAGTTCATCAGGACTGGTGGGTGTGGGGTGGGGGGGGGGAGATGAGAAGTCAGAGTGTTGTGGGGAGAATAAAATGGGTTTACTGTAAGTGAGTGCTTGATAGTCAGCATGGACTCTGGGCTGAAGGGCCTGTTTCCTTGCCTTGTCTTCCCTCGCCATAGATGCAAGAAACTTGTACCACTTTAATCCTCATTCTTATAACGATCTTGTCACCATTTGCAAAATAAATAACCCACATGGTCCAGAGTTTTGTCATTCCCTTCCTGTCTTGAATTCCTTCTGTTTTTGTTATGAATGCTGTACATCTGATGTTATGTCCCTGTGATGCTGCTACGAGTAAGTTTTTCTTTGCACTGTGCATACATGTATTTGTGTACATGACAATAAACTTGACTTTGACACAGAATTACAGATGTAATTCAAAATGTTTCTCCTTGTTCATAGAGCTACCCAAGGTTTCATCTCCCACTGAAAACCCTTTTCTCCGTTTGCCCTTCCTTATGTCCCCTCTATTCCAACAGTAAATCTTGTCAGCCATTATGAAGTGCATTCCCTACCCACCACTGCCTGACCTAAGGATGTCACATTGTCACAACATAGGGTTAACAGTGCTCAAGATTTTGTTTCCCTCGCTCTTTAGCTCAAGGGTATCCAATCTTTTTTTATTCAATGAACCTTTACCATTAAACAAGGAAGGGGGCCATGGACCCTAGTTTGGGAACCCCTACTCTAGCTGAAGGAAGCTAAAACCAGAGCTAATGTGAGAGAGATCTAAAGATTGAGCATAGTTGATGAAGCATACCAGGTCCTAGACCTCCAACAGCTGGAAGTTGAACGAAGGTGGGGTGAATTGATTAAGATTAAAGATTGACCTCATTTGTCGTGTAATCATTGAAATGTACAGTGAAATCTGCTGATTGCATCAATGACCAGCGTAGCCTAAAATGTGCTAGCAGCATCATGCTTCTGGCACCAAAATGGCATGCTGCAACTAAGAAACCCTAATCTGTACGTCTTCGGAATGTAGGAGGAAAGCAGAGCACCTGGAGAAAACCTATGTGATTGGAGAGCAAGTACAAACTCCTTACAGACAGCGGTGGAATTGAACCCCAATCTGGTGCTTTGAAACACTATGCTAATCACCATGCTACCATGCTGCCCACATTAGTCGTAAACCTCTCCTTAGTTTGTTGTGCCCAGTACTAATACCGAGCGTGTTACTAGGGTACTTGTCAGGTTTGAAAAATCGGAAGGAAAATTTGTCACTGTTCGCAGTACAGACATGAGCTTCGCTTTACTTACAAGACGGACATTACGTAAGTATGACATAAATTTTGATTTTCAGAAGGAAACAGTCCAAAGTGTTTCTGCTTGGGTTGCAACCCCTCAGACTGCAATGATAAGATAACACCTCCCTCATGGTTCTGCCTCCTTCTACTACCCATTGTGTTTTCCCCTATTCCTTCTTCACTTTTCCTTCCTATCACCTCCCTGCTTCCCCTCCCCCACCCCTTTATCTTTCCCCTTACTGGTTTTTCACCAGGAACCTACCAGCCTTCTCCTTCCCACTCTCCCCCCACCTTCTTTATAGGGCCTCTGCCCCTTCCCTCTTCAGTCCTGACGAAGGGTTCCGGCCCGAAACATTGACTGGTTTCCATGGATGCTGCCCGACCCACTGAGTTCCTCCAGCTTGTTGTGAGTGTTGCGTAAGAGGACTTTAGATTGAACTTTCCTCATACACCGTATGTGCTGGCTGCACCAGATTTCAGTCACTACAAGCACTATGCAAGCTCCTCTTAATACAAAAATTTATTTATCCTGCAAACATGTGGCCTAAAAAGAAATCAGATGTCTGTCTTTCCCTCTGTGTCAAAGAGCAACCTGTGTATATTGAGGTGATACTGATGATTTCACATAATGAGATTCTGTTAATTGGTAAGTTTCAAGTAATTTTGTTGCTTTGTTGGAATAAATTATGCTGCTGGACTGAGAAACTCTTTTAAGCAGCTAGTGTTCAGGATCCTATCAAAATATTGAGTTTGCAAAAGTAATCCAACTTTTGTACATTGGTTATTTGTCTGTCTTTGTTAATGTTTAGATTTTTTCTGTAAATTCAATTGTATTTCTTTATTTCTGTGAAGTCCTGCAAGAAAATAAATCTCAAGGTAGCATGCAATAGCATACAGTTTGCACTTTGATAATAAAATTGACTTTTGTAGTGTATTTAATATTTCAGTAATATTTGAGTAACATTATAAATATATTTGATTAAGCATTCTTTGTTTACATAATTCATTGGGGGTAAAATGTAAAAGTGTATGAATGGTATATGTCATTACGTCACCACATCATGCTGTTTATGTGTGTGCCTCACTAAAGAACAGGAAAGTAAAACCAAGTACAGCCATATCCCCAGCTCCTGTGTTTTTCTTTCAATTTAGTTTTGGGAGTTTAAAAAACATAATAACTTTGACTTTCAGTTCAAAAAGGCTGCAGAGACTCTCAGCAGGACTGGTCAGCAGTACCAAACCACAATCCAATATCTAAAATAAAACCTGGTAACACAATAGTGAATCCTTACAGGATACAAGGTACCAGCAGGGCTCTGTATCCAAGGGAACAGTTGCTGTTGTGCTATGCCATCTATATATAATGTCACAGTCAACCCAGCTGTTGCTTCGTCTCCTTATATTCATAGAAGCCAATATGGTCACTAGGAGTAGGAATTTTGGGTTCAAGTATTGTCTTTACCCTCTTTCCTTGTCCCTATTATTACACAATTCAAAGCCCTCTGGCACTGAGACAATAGCTGGCATCCAGTAGCATGATGTTGCCAAAACTTAAATGAAGTGCAGCTGTTAGTCTAATGCTTTTACAGTGCCAGTGACCCAGGTTTGATTCCACAGCTGTCTGTAAGGAGTTTGTACGTTCTCATGAGCATGTAGGTTTCTCCAGGTGCTCTGGTTTCCTCCCACATTGCACGGACGTTGCGGTTCAGGGTTAGTGAATCGTGGGCAGGCTGCATTGGCGCCGGAAGCATGGCGACACTTGCGGGCCGCCCCCAGCACAACCCTCGCTGATATGATTCAGCACGAGTGAAGTCTATCACTGTATGTTTCGATGTACCTGTGGCAAAGAAAGTTAATCTTTAATCTTTTGTGGGTTAATTGGTAAGGTGGGTGTAATTGTGGAGTGCAGCCTCACTGGGCCAGAGGACCTTTCGCCGTGCGCTATCTCTAAATCAGTAAATACACTCACATTTTAGCTCTTGTATTCACAGTACTACTGTTGATATGTTATCTTTTGCTGTTGGCATGAGTACTAATATCAAGAAAAGCTTTCACCAATTCTACCCCTTTCTCTTGTTTCAAAATTAAACTTTATTCATAATGAAAAATAGCTAGAACGGAATAAAGACAGTGCAAAAGGCCTTTTACGTTCTTCATATCATATAGCCAATAAATTTAGTGTTAGTATTTTTTTAAGCATTGCACTATTGTCCCTTATGTGACCACCCCACCCCGACCAGAGTGAGACACCCTTTCAATGTTTGAAAGGACTTCCCCACTCAGCTCAGCCCCTCCATGTATGGTAGTGGAAAGAGTCAAAACTGCAGTCCTTCCCCGTAGAGCCTTTGCATTGGCCCTGCATCGCTCAGTGCAGAATCCTGTGGCCTGCACCGTGCCAGTCGGCGGCCTTCCTTTACAGACATCCCGCTGTGCTGGAAGACCAACAGGTTTCGGGCTGACCCTGCTACCTCTGATTTACGAGGATGAGTTGCGACAGTTGCGGGGATGAAAGAGTGTTGGGGTGAGAGGAGTTTGTCTGTAATTCCCCTCAATACACAGCAGTACAGTGCTGAACGTCATTGTGGTTTGAATATTTTCATGTCTCAGTAATTTGTCACTGAAAATATTACCTTTCAGTTGATGTTCCCACTAGCTGTTCAAATATGACTTATAATTTCATAAATTAATAAATTAGGCATGATATACACTTTGCATATGAATTCCGCTATTTGCTAGATATTATAATATCCCTAAGATGCTCATATTAAATTTAAGTGTGTATTATTTTATAGCGGTTCCATTATGCCTGGTTTTATTCCTCCATATACCTTCCTCAAGGTCATTGATTCACAGTGATAAATTAGGCAAATATAATTTTAATTATTCAGAAATTTGCTGTGCTGGGAGGATTAAGTTACACTCTTCAGTTTATGTCCAAGAGACACATCTTTTTTTTAAAAACTCACAATTTAGTCATTTCTATCTGTACTCAATTTTAGCTCAGAATAGGCAGGGAAAAGTAGAAGGACACGGGACTAGCTTTCAAAGTTCAAAGTAGATTTATTATCAAAGTACAAATATGTCTCCATATGCTACCTTGAGATTCATTTTCTTGCAGGCATTTACAGAAAAATTTTTAAAAATGCAGTAGAATTTATCAAAAAATATACATAAACAGACTGACAAATACCAGTGAGCAAAAGAAGATAAATATTAATTTTTAAAAGTCAGTAAATAATACAGAGAACATAGTCCTTTGAAAGTCAGTCCACAGGTTGTGGATTCAGTTCAGAGTTGAGGTGAGTGAAGTTATCCACACGAGTTTGGGAGTCTAATGAGTACAGAGACCCTGTTCCTGAACCTGGTGGTGTGGGGCCTAAGGCTCCTGTGCCTCCTTCCTTTCAGCAGTAGCAGGAAGAGAGTATGACCTGGATGATGGGGGTCCTTAATGGTGGATGCTGGATAACTTTCAGGTATGTTTCTGACCTGTGCTGGTTCAGAGAGAGTTAGGACTCTGTCATGGCTGGAGACATTGTGTGTTTGCTACACTCTTTATATTTGAGCGCGCTTTGTGTTAAAGCTTTCTAGAACGCGCCAACGTTTTGTTCCTTTGCCTGCAATGTTAAAGCAGCTTCACAACCAAACCTGCTGGTAGAGTTTTGTTATGATTGACTTGTACATCAGCGAATCAGAAGGAACTAGGGCACTAATTGAACAAAAAAAATCTTCCAGCGTTCAAATTCTTTTTATATGATAAAACAAATACTATTACATTCTGAACAAAAGTATTCCATTGCTGTGGATTTATGGATCCATTGCAGCTGTTATTTTGTTCTCTGCTTTTTCAGGCAAGCTGTGTCCTTGAAGTAAAATTAATCAGTTCATAATCGGTTTAAGTGCCTCATAATCCTATAAATGTTGGCTTAGCTGTAAAGAAATGAAAAAAAAAATTCTTCTGAGGTTTGTTTTCGAGTTATTTGTGGGAACAAAAGGTGAACTGATGCGGTTAAATTGTGAATGGAGGGAGCTGCACTGTGAAATGAGGCACAAGGAATCAAAGCCACCTTCTGGTAACTTGACAGTCACAGCCTCTGCCACCAATTATAAACAGAAGCTCTCAGTCTGCAAGATGCCGTGGCTTCCAGACAAAATACACAAGTAATACACAAGGCTCTACTATGTTACTGGAATCTTTGACTCTCTCTGGATCTTAATAAACTTGACATTCATCTTAATTATCCTTTACGGTGGAAATTGGTTACAACCCTCTTTCCACCAAGGAGTTCAGGTTGTGGGTGCTGGCATAGATGGGTGGGGTGCAACAGGTTCAGGTTCAAGATTATTGTTATTAGATTAGATTAGATTAAATTATGTGGACACACAGTCCTCCTTTATTGTCATCTAGTAATGCATGCATTAAGAAATGATACAATGTTTTTCCAGAATGATATCATGGAAACACATGACAAACCGACTTAAAAGCCAACAAACCCACATAATTATAATTATAACATATAGTTACAACAGTGCAAAACAATATCGTAATTTGATAAGAACAGACCATGGCACAGTAAAAGTCTCAAAGTCTCTCGAAAGTCCCGTCATCTCACGCAGACGGTAAACCTCCAGCGCCGCCAACTTGCCGATGCAGCATCCTGGAAGAATCTGACCACAGTCCGACTCCGAGTCCATCCAAAAACTCCAAGCCTCCGACCAGCTCTCCGACACCGAGCACCATCTCTGGCGAGCGCCTTGACCCCGGCCCCAGCAATAGACAAAGCCGAGGATTTGGGGTCTTCGTCTCTAGAGATTCTCAATCGCGCAGTAGCAGTGGCAGCGAAGCAGGCATTTCAGAAGTTACTCCAGGTGTTCCTCCGTGTTTCTTCACGTCTGTCTCCATCAAATCCAGATTGTGCACGGCCCCCTAGTTAACGCATTATTATTCAACCATACATGTGTATAGGGCTAAACAAAACACCATTCAAGTGCAAAACACAATGCACATACTCACACACAGTACATATAGTTATGATCCAGAGCTCAAAAGTCACAAAATAGTATTAGCACAAGTCCCTGAATGGCATGGCCTGAAGACTGATGGTGCATGAGATTCTGTCCTTGAGCCATGTTTCTGTAAGTATGAGCACACAGCACTTCCCCATCTCGTGCTGGGTCAGTTTGCTGCCATCCTCCTTTCCTTCCTGAGGGAGTAGCCTGTTGTGCCCAGAAAGCTTGGTGTTATGAGGAGCTGGGCACAGAAGATGCCGGAGAAACTCAGCAGGCCAGGCAGCATCTATGGAAAAAAAAAAGTACTGTTGACATTTTGGGCCAAGACCCTTCAGCAGGCCTGGAGGAAAAAAAGCTGAGAGGTAAATTCAAATGGTCAGGAGAGGAGAGAGAGAAAACCACCAGGTATATGTGAAACCTGGAGGGGGAGGGGTGAAGTAAAGAGCTAGGAAGTTGATTGGTGAGATGAGGTGAGAGGGGGAAAAGGGGATGGAAAATGGAAAAAGGGAGGGAGGTTTGGGGGACATTATTAGAAGCTTGAAAAATTGATGTTCATGCCATCAGGTTGGAGGCTACCCAAACGGAATAGATGGTGTTGTTCCTCCAACCTAAGTGTGGATACATCACAACACTGGAGGAGGCCATAGATAGACATATCAGAATGGGAAGTGAAATTAAAATGGGTGGCAACTTGGAGATCCCACTTGTTCTGGCAGACGGAGCATAGATGCTTGGTAAAGCAGACTCCCAATCTACATCGGGGCTCACCGATGTACAGGAGGCCACACCGCGAGCACCGGAAACAGTAAATTACCCCAACAGACTCACAGGAGAGGTGTCGCCTCACCTTGAAGAACTGTTTAGGGATGAATGCTCAAGGGAATCGTAGGGAGCGATCCCTGCAGAAAGCAGAAAGTGGAGGAGGGGGGAGAGCATGAACATCGATTTCTCAAACAAGGAACACCTGCCCCAGCTGTGGCCTAAGCAGCACATTCCACCTGGATCTTACCTGTCACCTCAGAGTCCACAGAACCAGAATGGGAGCAAGTCATCCTCAATACCTAAGGTGGGGGAAAGGTGAGGCCTATCAAAGCCAATCTCTTCACAGTCAACACACTAGGTCCTCAACCATCTCATGAAGGACCCAGGAGCAAAGGCATATACAGACTTTGAATATAAAATAAATCTCAAAAGAGATATCCTCCAGTTTTAGCAGGTACTTAGCTAATGTTTCATGTAGAGTTAAATTCAAAGCTCAAAAAAAATGGTTCAAAGTAAATTTATTATCAAAGTACCGATATGTCACCATATACAACCCTGGAATTCATTTTCTTGCGGGCATACTCAATAAATCCAATAACCATAATAGAATCAATGAAAGTCCGCACCAACAGGAGAAACAACTAGTCTGCAAAAGAAACTGCAAATACAAAAAGAAAGGACAAAATATCCTAATAATAATAATAATAAATGAGTAATAAATATCAAGAACATGAGATGAAAAGTCCTTGAAAGTGAATCCACAGGTTGTAGGAACAGTTCAGTATTGGGGTGAGTGGTTATCCCTGCTGGTTCAAGAGCCAGCTGGTTGAGGGGCAGTAACTGTTCCTGAAGTTGGTGGTGTGAGTCTTGAGGCTCCTATACCTTCCTCCTGATGGCAGCAGTGAGAAGAGAGTGTGACCTGAGTGTTGGAGGTCCCTGATGAAGGATGCTGCTTTTCTGCGACAACACTCCGTGTAGAAATGCTGGATGGTGGGGAGGGCTCAGAAAGCGAATGTAAAGAATGAAGGCCATCACATTTTAAATTACAGGTCAAAAGATGTCTGATTATCGGTTGAACGCAGAGGTACTGGTTGGCATAGACGAGATGGGCTGAAGGGCCTGTTTGTTGTACAGTACTGGTTTGTGATAGAACAGCTGTCACGCATGTGCTGAAGCCCCAATCATATCCAGCCAGCTTGATGCAGACAGAACTATAACTCTGGAAAAATAGCAAATGATGCTTTCTGTAGGGTTCGTGAGATTGCAATAAATCCTGGTGACAGTTCCGCAGTGGACCACAACTGTAAACACGTGGCTGTTCATTACAATTGTAATGAAGTTCACACATGGCAGAGGATTGTTTGTGTTTGGATGGATTTGTGTACGAGGAGGAAATGTAAAGTCCCCTGAATTCAGCAGAAATTTAATGAGAGGAGTGACAGTGAGCATGTATCATAAACTGCAGTCCCAGTGGACCTTGCTTCTTGAGCTGTAGATGTCCTGTCATTATTTCAGCACTGTCTCTACTTGTCAACTGGGCTAAGTGAATCACTTGGGGATTTCCATGTTTATAATTATGATAAAAGCAGCAGAGAGAGAAATGTTAAGTGATGACTTTTACCATGGCTGTTTGGAATGAACCATTAATCCCACCCAATACCCAAATACCCATCCTCCCTGCACATCCTCACCATGGAATAAGGCTTTCAAGACCATCAGACTTTGAGACGTGGGAGCAGAATTAAGTCATTCAGCCCATCGAGTTTATTCCACCAGTCGATCATGGCTGATTTGCTTTCCTTCTCAGTCTTATTCTCCTTCCTTCTCCCCATATCCTTTGATGCCCTTACTAATCAAGAACCTATCAACGGCCACCTTAAATATACCCGATGACAGCCTCTACAGCCATCTGTGGCAACGGATTTCACAGATTCACCACCCTCTGGGTAAAGAGATGTGCCTGCTGGTCCTAGACTCTGCCACAGTTGGAAACGTACTCCCCATGTCCACGCTATCTATCTTTCCTCTTTATTTAACCATCCAAGGTTTTATTAATCACTGAAGTCACACCAGCATCTCTACTTTCTCAGAAGGCTAAGCAGATTCAGCATTTCTCCGCTCATTCTCACCGATTTTTACAGATGCACCCCAGGAAGCATTTTATCTGGGTGCGTCCACAGCCAAGAAAAAATCTGCCGATGCTGGAAATCAAAGCAATGCACACAGAATGCTGGAGGAACTCAACAGGCCAGGCAGCATCAATGGAAAAGAGTACAGTCGACGTTTGTTTCAGGCTGAGACCCTTCGGCAGGAGTGGAGAAAAAAAGCTGAGGAGTAGATTTGAAAAAAAACAACAGGAATTCTGCAGATGCTGGAAATTCAAGCAACACACATCAAAGTTGCTGGTGAATGCAGCAGGCCAGGCAGCATCTGTAGGAAGAGGTGCAGTCGACGTTTCAGGCCGAGACCCTTCGTCAGGACTAACTGAAGGAAGAGTGAGTAAGGGATTTGAAAGTTGGAGGGGGAGGGGGAGATCCAAAATGATAGGAGAAGACAGGAGGGGGAGGGATGGAGCCAAGAGCTGGACAGGTGATAGGCAAAAGGGATACGAGAGGATCATGGGACAGGAGGTCCGGGAAGAAAGACAAGGTGGGGGGGACGCAGAGGATGGGCAAGGGTTATATTCAGAGGGACAGAGGGAGAAAAAGGAGAGTGAGAGAAAGAATGTGTGCATAAAAATAAGTAACAGATGGGGTACGAGGGGGAGGTGGGGCCTTAGCGGAAGTTAGAGAAGTCGATGTTCATGCCATCAGGTTGGAGGCTACCCAGACGGAATATAAGGTGTTGTTCCTCCAACCTGAGTGTGGCTTCATCTTTACAGTAGAGGAGGCTGTGGATAGACATGTCAGAATGGGAATGGGATGTGGAATTAAAATGTGTGGCCACTGGGAGATCCTGTTTTCTCTGGCGGACAAAGCGTAGATGTTCAGCAAAGTGGTCTCCCAGTCTGCGTCGGGCCTTGCTAATATATAAAAGGCCAAGCCTGTCCTGACGTAGATTGGGAGACCACTTTACTGAGCTCCTATGTTGTCCGCTAGAAAAAGTGGGATCTCCCACTGGCCACTTCCCGTTCCCATTCCAATATGTTTATTCATGACCTCCTCTATTGTGGAGATGAGGCCACACTTAGGATGGAGGAACAACACCCTATATTCTGTCTGGGTAGCCTCCAACCTGATGGCATGAACGTTGATTTCTCGAACTTCTGGTAATGCCCCTCCCCCTTCATCATTCCCCATCCCCTTTTCCCTCTCTCACCTTATCTCTTTGCCTGCCCATCACCTACCCCTGGTGCTCCTCCCCCCTTTTCTTTCTTCAGTGGCCTTCTGTCCTCTTCTATGAGACTCCCCCTTCTCCAGCCCTGTATCTCTTTCACCAATCAACTTCCCAGCTCTTTATTTCATTCCGCCCCCTTAAGTTTTCACCTATCACGATTTGTTTCTCATCTCCCTTTCCCTCACCTTTTAAAGCTACTTCTCAGCATTTTTCTCCAGTCCTGCCCAAAACATCAACTGTACTTTTTTCCACAGATGCTGCCTGACCTGCTGAGTTCCTCCAGCATTTTGTGTGTGTTATTTGGATGCATTCTGGTTTGGCACTTGCCAAAGACCACAAGAAACTGCAGAGCTGTAGACACAGCTCAGTCCAAAAAGAGAAACAGCCTACTGTCCAAGCAATCTGTCTAAACTTCTCGCTGCGACAAGAAAACATAATCAGAGACTCCATCCACTCTGGATGTTCTCTGTTTTCCACCCACTCCCATTGGAGATGAGTTTAAAGATAATGGGATTTCCCTTGCTCCCAGTTCTGACTTGGTTACCTCTTAGCAACACATCTGACAGCAGCTGCACGTGCCTGAATTTCGATTTTTTTGTGGGGACAAAATAAACTAATCACTCAGTCGATCTTGATTACCCTGCTGTACAATCATAGAGCACTACAGTACGGAAACAGGCCCTTCGGCCCATCATTAATCTGCCTAACGTCGTCAACCTGCACATGACCGTAGCCCTCCATACCCCTCGCATACATGTACTTATCCAACCTTCTCTTAAATGCTGAAATCGAACCCATATCCACTACTTCTGTTGGCATCTTCCACACTCATACCCTTTCTGAGTGAAAAGGTTCCCTTTCAGGTCCCCTTAAATATTTCACCTTTCAACCTCAGCCTCTGATCTCCAGTCCTGGTCTCACTCAACCTTACTGGATTGACCTCGCTCAGGAGTGAAATGCTCCCACCAAGTATTTCCACTCAGTCAAGACCAGTTAAAACAGCAGACATTAAGGAATTAACAAAATGTTCTTTGGGCAGAATTCAGTCTGGTTTTAATCTGCTTCTGACTGTAGTTTTACAAATAGGAAAGCTTTTTAAGTAGCGTGTCAATTCTCTGTAGACAAGACATAGTTGCTTTGATCAAGCGTCTTTTGCAGCTATCCTAGAATCTTCCCAACACCTCTGTGGTTTGGTCAATTAAAATTGCTGTTTCTATCCAGGATATTCATTGAGGATCAAACTGTACTGATGATAAAGTCCAGTCTCAGTTCTCTGAAGGCCTGCCCCTGGTTTGGAAAACTTTCACTCACCTTACTTAACCAAGGACCCTGTGGCCCCATCTGAACGCCATGATGCCCACCTCAGCATCCCAATCTCCGAAAGTATCGCAGGTGGCTAGTTCCCTATCACTCAAAATGCTGGAGGAATTCAGTAGATCAGGCAGCATCTATTATGGACAGGAATAAACAGTTGATGATCAAAATATCCACTCTTCATTCCTCTTTGCAGATGCTGCCTGACATGCTGAGCTCATCCAGCATTTTGTGTGTGTGCAAAATCCCTTGAGTCTAGTTCCTTGTCACACAGGGATCAGCGTAATGGTCAACAGATCATGTAGCAAAATGCACTCCAGTGACCAAGTAAAATGCAGGCTCGTGAACAGGCAAGGGTTGGTGTTCCCGCACGGTTAAATATAGATGCCTTTTTTGGAAGTAGGGTGAACCCATTAGGCAAATAAATCTGTCTTATTTTTATCTAAAGTAATGAGCAATCTACTGAGGGTCAAGCAGCAGCTGTGGGAGGGACAAAATAGTTAACATTTTAGGTCAAAATCCAGCACCTGCAGTCTCTTCTGTTTTTATTCTTGTCTAATCTGTCTTCTAACTGTAAACCACCATATACAGTTTGCTAATCCATCCATCTTCCCGTTGCCAAATGAAATCCAAGCAATGTCTGCTATTCTGTCCCAGGTATTGATCACTGTCCGCACCATGAGATTATTTTCTGACAGGTCAACATCTTGCTCTTTGCATCCCTACCTCCAGCCTGATCTTCCACAGATATTATTAATTTGACAAGTTCAGAACTGGCTTGCCTTGGACTTGCCCTAAAAAGACTCCCAATCATCAGGCTCCATCAGCATTCTTGTCAGAGGGACAGTCGCCGATTGGTACTTGATTGGTGTTAGGCTTAGATGTGGGGATGTGGTAACAGTATGTGATCCAAAGTTTGGCGCAAAGTCCCTGCAATGCTTTATTGGTATTGGTTTATTATTATCACATGTAGCAAGTGTGAAAAAGCTTACCTTGCATACTATTTGTACAGATCAAATCATTACACTCTGCACTGTAGCAGAACAAGGGAAACAATAACAAAGTACAGAATAAAGTGTAGGAAGTACAAGCAGACAATAAGTTGCAAGATTATAAAGATTGTAAGGTCAAGAGTCCTTATTGTTCAAGAGTCTGATAACAGTAGGATAGAAGCTGCCCTTGAGCCTGACAGTCTGCTTCCAGTGGAAGAGGGGAAAAGAGAGAGAGAGAGTCTGGAGTGGGTGAGGTCTTGGATTTTGTTGGCTGCTTTACTGAGACACCAAGAAGTATAGGCAGACTCCTTTGAAAGGAGGCTGGTTTCTGTGAAGTGCTGACCTGTGTCTACAACTCGCTACAGTTTCTTGCGATCATGGGCAAAGCAGTTGTAACAAGTTGTAACAGTTGGGATGCTCTCTACTGTGTATTGATAAAAATCAATAAAAATAAAGCTGAGGTATAGAAAGCTTTTACCTTATCTTCTATCTCACCTTTCCCATAACGTCAATAAATTATTGAATTGATTTCAGGTTGGATAACAGAAGGCTAAATTTACCAATCTTTCCTCATCAAAACTTAAGGCTAAGAAACGTTCAAAAAAGAAAGTAATGGAGACAACTGGGGATTTCTAGTTTTACAGACATCCTCATTTTATTGTCCATTTGGACAGCAATATCGGGTGAGACCAAAGCTTTCCACACTGGGTAAAAGGCCCATGATCAGTTGTTTTATCCATCAGGCGGTACTGGAGAATGTCTATTTTATTCTTCTCAGCTCTGCTCAGAGCTTCTTTCTTTTTAAATCTTTTCATTAATTAAGTATACAAAAGGTAAACCATATAAGCACTAATACACTGTTAGAAATTACAGGGGATATTAATACCGAAAAAAATTGATACAAACAGTGCAATTTAAACATAAAATAATGTAAAATAATAGTATACTAATTTTATATATATATATCAATAGAGAAAAGGAAGAAACCCCCCCCCCAAAAAACCACCGTGCAACTAAACTAAAAGCAAAGCAAAGCAATGGGCTAACTTGGAAACAGGTAGAGCTAAAAAACTTAAAATCACGTCCTCAAACCCGACCTCCATTAAAAACAGTTAAAAAAAGCAAGAAGGGAATATAAATATGAAACAAAAGAGAAAAAAAAATTACATTAAATGAAAATATTGAATAAAAGATCTCCAGGTCTGTTCAAACTTAAATGAGGAATCATAAAGATTACTTCTAATTTTTCCAAATTTAAGCATAATATCGTCTGGGAGAACCAAAAAAAGGTAGTTGGAGCATTAGGCTCTTTCCAATGTTGTAAGATACATCTTTTCGCCATTAAAGTAAGAAATGCAATCATTCTACGGGCTGAAGGGGAAAGATTACTGGAAATTTTAGGTAATCCAAAGATAGCAGTAATAGGATGAGGAGAGATATCTATATTCAATACCTTTGAGATAATATTAAAAATGTCTCTCCAAAAAGTTTCCAGAGTAGGACAAGACCAAAACATATGAGTTAAGGAAGCTATCTGCCCCGGACATCTATCACAAAAAGGATTAATATGAGAATAAAAATGAGCTAATTTATCTTTGGACATATGTGCTCTATGAACAACTTTAAATTGAATTAGGGAATGTTTAGCACAGATAGAGGAAGTATTGACTAATTGTAAAATCTGCCCCCAGTCATCCACAGAAATAATAGAACCCAATTCTTGTTCCCAATCTGACCTAATCTTATCAAATGGAGCTTTCCTAAGTTTCATAATAATATTATAAATAATAACCATTGCACCTTTCTGACATGGATTAAGATTAATTATGGTATCTAAAATATATGTAGGAGGAAGCATTGGAAAGGAAGAAAGTATAGTACTTAGGAAATTTCTAACTTGAAGATATCTAAAAAAATGTATTCTTGGTAAATTATATTTATTAGATAATTGTTCAAAAGACATAAGGGAACCATCTAAGAATAAATCCAAAAACCGTGAAATACCCTTAGTCTTCCAAGTTTGAAAAGCACAATCCGTGAAAGAGGGAGGGAAAAATATGTTACCTAAAATAGGGATCGCTAGCCCAAATTGGTTAAGATCGAAAAATTTTCTGAATTGAAACCAAATACGTAAGGTATATTTAACTATCGGGTTAGAAACCAGTTTGAAGCGTTTCAAATCGAAAGGAAGAGAGGAACCTAAAATACAGCCAAGTGCATATCCCCGAGCAGATTGTAATTCCAATACTACCCATTTAGGGATGGATAGTGTAACTTGGTCAGGTTACCAAAATCTCATATGTCGAATATTAATTGCCCAATAATAGAATCTAAAGTTAGGTAATGCTAAACCTTCATCTCTCTTAGCTTTCTGTAAATGTATTTTACCCAGTCTCGGGTTTTTATTTTGCCAAATAAATGAAGAAATTTTAGAGTCAATTTTATCAAAAAAAGATTTTGGAACAAAAATCGGTAATGCCTGAAATATATATAAAAATTTTGGCAGAATAAACATCTTAACTGCATTAATACGACCAATCGAAGTTAAATATAATGGAAACCATTTAGATGAAAGTTGAGTAATATGATCAATTAAGGGTAAAAAATTAGTCTTAAATAAATCTTTGTGTTTATAAGTAATTTTAATCCCAAGATATGAGAAATAATTATTAATCAATTTAAACGGAAAGTTATGATATAAGGGAAGTTGTTTATTAATCGGGAAAAGTTCACTCTTACTAAGATTTAATTTATAACCTGAAAAGAAACTAAATTGTGCTAATAACTCTAAAACAGCAGGGATGGATTTTTGAGGATTAGAAATATATAAAAGTAAGTCATCAGCATAGAGTGATATTTTATGGGACTTTAAGCCCCAAGTTATCCCAGTAATATTTGGAGATTCTCGAATGGCAATTGCAAGAGGTTCTAATGCAATATCAAATAATAAAGGACTAAGAGGACAACCTTGTCGAGTACCTCGAAAGAGAGGGAAAAATGGTGAGCTTAAAGAGTTAGTACGGACCGAGGCCATAGGAGAATGATATAACAGTTTGATCCAAGATATAAATTTCGAGCTAAAATTAAACATTTCAAGCACCTTAAATAAGTAAGGCCATTCTACTCTATCAAAGGCTTTTTCAGCATCTAAAGAGATAACACACTCAGGAACATTTAGTGAGGGGGTATAAACAATATTTAACAGTGTGCGAATGTTATAGAAAGAGTAACGACCTTTAATAAAACCCGTTTGGTCTTCCGAAATAATAAAAGGGAGAACGTGTTCTAATCTGTTTGCTAATAATTTAGAAAAAATTTTAGAATCAACATTTAATAAAGATATTGGTCTATAAGATGCACATTGAGCAGGATCTTTATCCTTCTTTAATATTAGAGAGATTGACGCTCTATAAAAGGATTCGGGAAGTTTACCAAGTTTTAATGAAGCCTCGAAAACCCTACCGAACCAAGGGATTAATGAAGGTGCAAAAAACCTATAAAATTCCACGGTAAACCCATCAGGGCCAGGAGCTTTCCCCAGGTTCATAGAGGAAATAACATTCTTAATCTCATCAGTGGTAATGGGAGTATCTAGCATAGAAGACAAATCCTGTGAAATCTCAGGGAAATCTAGGTCATCTAAAAAGTCATTCATATATTTAGAGTCTCGTAAAGACTCAGATTGATATAAGGAAGAATAAAAATCAAAGAAGGTTTGATTAATCTCCGCATGATCCAATATCAATCGATCATTTTGATTATAAATCTGATTAATTTGAGATTTAGAATAATTAGACTTCAATTGATTAGCCAACAATTTGCCAACTTTGTCACTGTGTACGTAAAATTTACTTCTTGTTTTCTTAAATTGGTTTACAATCGAAGACGAAAGTAATAAACTGTGTTCCATTTGAAGTTCAGTTCTTTGTTTATACAACTCCTCAGAGGGAGCTGTAACATATTTGTTATCAATTTCCTTAATCTTGTCCACAATGACCAGCTCCTCCTGCTTCAGCTTCTTCCTCAAAGCAGCAGAATACGAGATAATCTGACCATGAATATAAACTTTAAAAGTATCCCAAAGAATGTTCACAGAAATATCCTCTGTATAGTTGATTGTAAAAAAAAGATCAATCTGTTCATTCATAAAGTTAACAAAATCCGAGTCCTGAAGCAACAACAAATTAAAACGCCATTGTCTATTATTTTGTGCGTTGACCTGAATTTTAATAGAAAGCTTAAGTGGAGCATGATCCGAAATGGTTATAGAGTCGTAATCACATTTAATCACTGAAGAGATAAGCCGAGAGTCAATAAAGAAGTAATCAATTCTTGAATAGGAATGGTGAACATGTGAAAAAAAAGAAAAATCTTTTTCCTGAGGATGCAAAAAACGCCAGATGTCCGTCGACCCAGAATCAGAGAGGAATGAGTTAATCAAAGTTGCAGATTTATTGGGTAAAATCCGTAAAGGAGCCGAACGGTCCAAAACTGGGGATAAGCAAGTATTAAGATCTCCACCCCAGATCAATGAAAACTCATTCAAATTCAGGAACCGATTAAATAATGATTTATAAAATTCCGGACAGTCCATATTGGGTGCATAAACATTGACCAAAACTACCTTTTTAGTAAATAGTAGACCACTAACCAGTAGAAATCTACCATTCGGATCAGAGATGATATCATGTTGTACAAAAGTAACTGAGGAGTCTATAAAAATAGAGACGCCTCGAATCTTAGCGTTAGAGTTCGAATGAAACTGTTGGTCCTTCCAGAATTTCAAAAAATGTAGTTTGTCCCCCCTCCGCACATGGGTCTCTTGTAGAAATAGAACATGTGCTTTAAGTCTCCGGAATACTTTTAAAAACTTTTTTCCTTTTAATAGGATGATTAGGACCATTAGTATTCCAGGAGACAAAATTAATAATAGACTCCATAAACCCTAAAGTCAACCCGCAAAAAAAAGGATTGACGATAGGTTTGACCCACGAACCCAGAAAGGAAGCAGAACAAACCAGAGATAACAGGAAGGAGAACGCAACCAATACTTCAGTAATGTAAGTAGCCCAAGAAGAAAAAAACTAAAACGTGAAGCCCCTCCCACCAACCATCCACCCCATGACCCCAAGGCTAAATCTAAAGCAGACCCGCCAGAAAGAAGCAAGCACTAAAACTACCCCCATGACTTCTGATAGACGCTCACTAAAAAAAGTGTAAATATAAAAAAGATCAGCTAGTTATAAAACAGTAGAAGAATAAAAAAGGTAAATCAATTAAGACAAGCACAATGTAAAACAGAGAAAAAGCCTGAAAATATAAAGAAAACCGTAACAGACCACAGACCCTATGATTAACCAAAAAAAAGAAACAAAATTATTAATATAAACTAGTTAGGAAAACCTACAAAAAAAAGTACATTTAAAGACTATGAAATTTAAGGCCTCAGAGGAAATACGCAAAATGATACTAAGGGAATAACCACCCATAATCCCCAGGGAAAAAGAAAGGAATGACGCAGTTAGAAAGAAAGTTTGGCAACCATATTAATTAATCAAAAATAAACTTTTCTGCCCATATAAAACAAACAAAAATTAAACCCGACAGATTCACAACCTCCGATCAAACAGAGATAGTTAAAAATTACGATTAAGATGTTGAAGGTGAAAATTGATCCAGATAACTCTGGGCATCCGATGGAGATTCAAAAAAACGGGAAACTCTGTCAGGCGTGCGGATCCTTAAACGCACTGGGTAAAGCAGCGCTGGTTTTAAATCCATCTTGTGGAGTTCCGACATCACAGATCTGTAACGAACTCGTTGATCCCGAATCTGTTTGCTGAAGTCCTCCACGAACCGGAACTGAAGATCCAAAAAATCAATGTAACCTTTAGATCGAACAAATCGAAGCAGTTTCTCCTTGTCTTGAAAGTAATGAAAACGTAAAATGACATGCCGAGGTTTATCTGACTTAGATGAATATGATGGAACTCTGTGAGCCCGATCCAATAACGGTGGTTGGTCAGGAAATACGGTAGGAAATGCATCTTTTAAAAGTTGAGAGAAAAGCCTTATAGGGTTGTCAGATTCAGCAGCTTCACGAACACCAATAATTCGAATATTCTGCCGTCGCATTCTGGATTCTAAGTCAGAGTTTTTAAAAGTCAGAAAGTCAAGTTTTTTCTTCATTGTAGTAATTGTTTCTTCAATTTTCTCCATCTTGAGTTCATTTTGTTGCATGGATTTTTGAAGATTAGATATAGCCGACTGATGTTCCGTGATAGATGTTTGCATTTTATCGATTGAATCGGCAATTTTCTGGAAATTAATTGAAATTTCCGCACGAATCAGCTCCTTTATAGAGGTTGAAATTTCCCTTTGAATTAGATCCGATATAGCTTTCAGAGTCAAAGGTGGTTCAGTCGGAGGGAGATCGGTACCTTTCGGTCTAACCGGAGGTTTGCTGTCTTTCCCATTTTTTCCGTTCTTAGACATAGCAGACCTTAAAAGCATCCAAATATCAAAAAGCCCAATTTATTTCAGATTATTGTAAAAGTCGATGCCTTAATGGTTAGTTAAATATAGCTGATCATAGGAAAAAAAACTCAGAGGTAATGGAGCGAGTCAAGAACACGACTTCACTCCATGAGCTCTACCGGAAGTCTCTGCTCAGAGCTTCAGTGCTGCTTCAAGCTAGTTGGAGCATTAACCACACCTTCTTGGTCCAAGTGCGGAGACATAGGGAAGTCCGCATTGGAAAGGGCCCATTAACCCAACATCTCTGGGCTGATCAAGATGTACTCAAGCTAATTCCATTTCCCAGCTTTTTTGAGATGTATCCCTCTCAATTCTTAATAATCCATATACCTGTCCACATCCTACTTAAATGTGTCCAATGTACCTGCCTCGGTCACTGCCTCTGGCAGCTGTTTCCACATTCTCCATGTACCACCTGATGGGTAAACAGATTTCATGACATATCAATGGTAATGAACCCAATTCTGTATCTGAAAAAGTGCACCTCAGGTTCTAATTAAACCTTCAAACTATGTCCTCTAGTTTTTGACTCTCCATCACTTGCTTCTGGGCTGAGTGAAATCAAGCCAGTAGAATGGCATTTTCAGTTGTAAGGATTGACAATGAAGCATCTCTGCTGAAGGATGAGCACTGCCGGCCTCTCCATGTAAACTGAAGCATCTTATCTCTGTAGACATGTTGGTAACTTCCTCTGTGTCCTCTCCAAGCTCTTGAATGGGCATAGAACTCCACCTAGGACCTCACCAGACCATTATACTTTCTTTCTCCTTCCTTGTTTCTCTAAAACTGTTTTGCTTTCCCATCACATATATAAGTGGATCTCCTTTGTTTCCACCTATTGCTTCATGCTGAAGCTCATTTGACACATTGGTCATTTAGGATTTTCAATCTCATTCTTATTGTCAATTTCCACAACTGCTAGAGTAATCTCTTTTTTCTTTTGCGTGCTCCATTTCCAGAAAGTCACCTTTAGCCATGTCCTTTAGAGGACAGAAGGAACATGCTTCTCCACTTTCCCTTTTGTGGGTCGGTGCCATGTCATCAGGGATCAATCTCATTGTTCTCCCCCATGAGATGCTGCTTGCAGAGTAGTTGTACAATGCTCCCTGCCGATAATACATACAAAGATGCAATATCTGCAGTTCACGTCAAATATTTTAGAAGGTCGTCCAATTCTTGTAGAACTATATCAACTGTGGCCAAGAGTGTTACAATGCAGTTACATCCCACTGATCATAAACACGAGGAATAAACACTTAACGTTTATTTATTTGTTTATTTATTTGTTGGGATACAGCGATGAATAGGCCCCTTTAGCCCTTCGAGCCACGCTGCCCAGCAATCCCCCAATTTAACCCCAGCCTAATCACAGGACAATTTACAATGACCAATTAACCTACCAACCAGTATGTCTTTGGACTGTGGGAGGAAACCAGATGGAATATGAGATGTTACTAGAGCCTTGATCAGATACACAAGAAGACGATACAGCAATTAAAAAAAATCTCAGTAGAGGTAAAGAGAATAAAGAATGGCTGTCTTGAGCATCTGCTCAAAAGAGAACTGCGTGGATCAATGAAGAAGATGTTGCTAACAATCATCAAGTCAGACAATATCTGTGGAAAGAGAAACAGTGTTAACATTTAAGATCAAGAAGATAAAGAGAGACACATTGCTGCAGCTAATTGAACATAGTACAGGCCCTTCGGCCCACATGTGCCGACCCTCAAACCCTGCCTCCCATATAACCCCCCACCTTAAATTCCTCCATATACCTGTCTAGTAGTCTCTTAAACTTCACTAGTGTATCTGCCTCCACCACTGACTCAGGCAGTGCATTCCACGCTCCAACCACTCTCTGAGTAAAAAACCTTCCTCTAATATCCCCCTTGAACTTCCCACCCCTTACCTTAAAGCCATGTCCTCTTGTATTGAGCAGTGGTGCCCTGGGGAAGAGGCACTGGCTATCCACTCTATCTATTCCTCTTAATACCTTGTATACCTCTATAATGTCTCCTCTCATCCTCCTTCTCTCCGAAGAGTAAAGCCCTAGCTCCCTTAATATCTGATCATAATCCATACTCTCTAAACCAGGCAGCATCCTGGTGAATCTCCTCTGTACCCTTTCCAGTGCTTCCATATCCTTCCTATAGTGAGCGACCAGCACTGGACATAGCACTCCAAGTGTGGCCTAACCAGAGTTGCTGCCTCACCGCTTCAGCACTCTGAGGTTCAAATGTGACCCCTGCTACTGCCGGTGTGAAGTCTGCATACTCTCCCTGTGTCACAGAACATCGAAGAGAACAGCACAGGTACAACCCCTTTAGCTCATGATGACTGTACCAAGCACAATGCTGAATTAAACTAAACCATTTTATTCTGCCTATACATGGTCCATATCCCTCTATTCTCTCCATATTCACGTGTCTATCTAAAAACCTGATAAATGCTGCTGACATTTGTTTCCACCACCACCCCCGGCAGCTATTCCAAGCACCTACCAACATCTGTGTAAAAAAAAACCTGCCCTGTATACTTCCTTTAAAGTTTCCTTCCCTCACCTTAAATGTACATATTCTAATATTTGTTATTTCTACCCCTGGGATGAAGATTCCATCTGTCCCATCTCTGCTTCTCATAAATTCCTATCAGGTCACCCCTCAGCCTCTACCATTCCAGAGAAAACAACCCAAGTTTATCCAATTTCTCCTACATTCATAGTTCATCCGCTAATCCAGGTAGCATCCTGGTAAATATCTCCTATACTCTTTGCAAAACTGTAATGGGGTGACCAAAATTGCATGCAATTTCCTCCAGGTGCTTCAGTTTCCTCTCTCGTCCCAAAGACGTGCGGACTAGTAGGATAATTGGCCACTGCCAGCTGCCCCTTGTGTGTAAGTAAGGTGTAGAAGCTGGGGGTAGTTGGCAGGAATGTGGGGAGAATGAAATGGGATTGGGGTAAATGGGTTGGCATGGACTCCATGGGGCCAAAGGGTCTGTTTCCACACTCTGTGATTTTATCATCCTTCCACCATCACCCCGTTAGTAACTGCAGTGATGTCACCTGTCATAGAATCATGGATCCATGCCCTTCGGCCCGACCACTCCATACTGACCCCAGTGCCCACCCAGCTGATCCCAGTTTCCTGTTATCAGCCCACATCCCTCTAAACCCCACCCCTCCATGTACCTATTGTCAGATCTCAGTTATCTTTGATCATTTCAGGAATGAGCGGAAAAACTTTGATTCACTGTTTCTTCACGATTGTTTATTTTGAAGTTTAAACAAAGACACAGAGCATTTGAAAGTGAGTGAGGAGCTGAGAAGCAAAGCAGAGATTAAAAAGGTTCACTAGATACAATATATTCAATAGATTCAATAAAAAGATGATGCCTTTGGGAAAAATCTATCACCATTGTAATCCAGATAACAGAAATTCCTTGGGTAAGAGTAAACCAATACTTAATTAAAAAATGAGAAGATATTGTATATGTAACTGCTATATCGTCCTCTGCCAATATGTGGGAACAAACCACCGCATACTGTGAAAAATATATGACTTTGTTAAAGATACAAATTGTGTCAGTAAAAAGCTATGATTTAAACTACATTTTAGTCTTGCAGTATTTCAACTAATATCTTATAAAAAGTATTGAGGAAAAAAAATGATTCCACTGTGTACGGCTTAAATTATACGATTGTACTTGCCTCCACCACTTCGCAGGCAGTTTATTCCATATACTCAGCACTCTCTGTGTGAAAAAGGGTCCTCTGTTCCCTTTTAAAACTTTCTTCTCCCACCCTTAACCCATGCCCCTGTAGCTTTCCCCTATGCTTGGGAAAAGATTGCTATTGTCCACCTTACCTATGTGAGGGCTTCTGTCGGTTGGAGTTGACCATAGATATTGAGTCCTAGCTGTCCAGATACACAAGCCTGGGAAGAACGGTATGGAGACCAAGCTAATGCCCATGTGGCTAGCTCCCCTTCTCCACGTATCTGATGTATCAAAGGAACGGCAGAGACTGATACAGTTTGGTACCAGCAGCATCGCAGGAGTTGCCAGTCAGCATTGAACTCAAAGTAGGACTGCCTTAGGGACTCCAGCTCCTGATTTTTCCCTCGAAGCCTTTCCTATGATGGGTATAGCTGCAAGGAAGCGGAGGTTTGAGATCAGAGATTTCCTTCTCCTGGATGAGCTGCCAACGCAGCTGATGAGCCCCATCTGCCTGAAGCAATTAGTTTCAAGGTGCCAGTAACCTGCCTTTGTCCTTCCTCCTGTCAGTAGATACGGTTCCGCCGGGTTTAGTAGCTAAGCCACACTTGAAGGCCAGGAACTAGACTTGGTTGTCAGAGGCTATTTGAGGCGCATGCCATTGATAGCGTTTAATAGGTCGTGGTAGCTTGGCCCCATTACCCCCCCCCCGGCTATAACCACCTTTAAGGAACCACCGTACCTATGCCTCTCATAATTCTGAATCTTTCTATAAGGTTGCTCTATTTTCCAAGGAATAAAGATCCAGTATGGCCAATCCCTTCCAATAACTCCGACGTTGGAAGTAGTTTCTCGTTTCTTTCCAGTTTAGTGCCTTGCACGATGATTATTGTAACCAGCTACTCTTTGTGGATATGGGACATAAAGAACCAACTAGAAGAGGGTGCAGGAGTTCCTTTGGGCCATAGGTCGGAGGAAGATGTTTGGGTTACAGATTTTGACAGCCTCCTGCAGTTATGTACAATTGACTGAAAGGGCAGGCCAGCAATTGATAAGGGTATCGGAATGTGAGAACAATCACTGGAATATTCTCCCTCACTGTTCAGCGCCAATGTGAAGGCTGTTTTCAGCCCCAGTGAGCAACACCCAGAATTAATTTCCATCTTTACAGGGCAGCTGCTTGTTAGCGACTCATGACAACCTCGTGCTGTATCCCGCAGCAAGTGAAGTATGGCCAACTCCAGGTCAGACTTGAAGTTAATGAGCTGGATGAAAGAAAAGAATTGCTAAAGTTCTGGCACAGCTTTCCCTTGTCCTTGGCTGAGGCAGCAGGGATTCAGGTGAACCCTCAGTTAGCTGGGAACCAGGCCATTAAGATCCACTCATCTTCCATTAACTTTGTGGGCAATTATTGACTCTTTCCAGCTGCTGGAAATGCTTCGTATGCTAAAATGTTGTACCATGCTAATGAGGGGAGACTCTGGGTATCTCCAATTCACAGGAGGAGTTCGCAGAACAAATTAGCCTGAGGAGATAATGAAAATTCACCCCTCTAAATTAATGCCTGCCGGGCTTCTCCATGGCTCAATGGTCCCAGAGTGTTAATTTTAATGGCGATTTTTATATGTTGTTTTTAGATGCAGTGCCTGCTGTTGGTTTTCTTACAATTTATACTGGCTGTGTCCCCTGTGTGTGGCATGTTAAATTGGTGATTGCAGATAAACCAAACGCAACATTGCAGCGGAGCTGAATTACATGGAATGAAGCTGGAGATGTGCAAATAGATTTTAAATCATTAGTTGCTCCCGCCAGCAACATTCTCGACAAGCTTTCTCTGACAAGTTACATTCTGAATGCTTGATGACCCTGAGCCTCCATAATCACATCAAATGATGCTCAGGTGGAGGTATGATTCTATCACTGAACAGTCCTGTTGATAACATCAATAAGAGACATGGCAGTTAATGCAAACAAAGGTTAACAGCTTAGAAGTGTTTGTTGTTATCCGCAAAAAAAAAACAATAGCAATGTGGAAATGCCAAATCAGAGTGTCTTTAATTTGGGATTTTGATGTGTGCAAATTTCTTCCCATTTTCACAGGCAAGGTGGGGAGGGATTTTGCTGGAGCTTGCCTATGGAACAACAAAGATCCCCAACGCTAGGTTTAGGAACAGCTACTTTCCTACAGATATTAGGGTTTTGAACTGATCTGCACAATCCTAAACCTACCTCAGCTACAGACGACTGCAGGCCACCTCTTGCACTACTATGGGCTGGTCTGATTTGGCCTTTCTTTTGCACTGGTCTTTTTCTTCACTGTCTGGAATAATTTATGTCCTGTGTATTGTTTGAATCTATGTGCCTCTGTAACTTTTCATTCCATCCATCATTAAGGACTCCCACCTCCCCTGTTGCTTGCCTATGGAACACTGGCCATTGGAATTGGAATTGGAATTCAATGTGCCTGATTACATTGTGTGGCGTCTCTCACGTGGAACGCCAGTATCAATAGTAAGTCACAAATAGCTTCACATTCGCGCACACCAGCAATTCCCCGCATTTTTATAGCACTGTTAATTGTGCAAAGATGCCTCAGAGGTGCGTAATCGATTAAACTTCAAGTCACTGAAGCAAGACTGAACAATGGAGAATACTTCAATACCAAAGCAACATACAAGATGCTGGAGGAGCTCAGCAATTCAGACAGCATCTATGGAAATGAATAAACAGTCGACGTTTCGGGCCTTTCCTTCTTCATGACTGGAAAGAAAGGGGGACAGCTACTGTATAGCGAGACCATGCAGACTCCACGCAGACAGCAACTAGGGTCTCCGGCCCAGGGGTGCAGCAGCAATAACTGGTGCACTACCACTGCCGTCACTTGATGGCTGATGTTATGAGATGCAGGTTGCCAGTGTTTCCTCTGTCTCTGGCAGTTCAAGTCAATTCCAATTTACCGAAAAATGAACAAAGATGGTGAGATACAGGTGCAGAGAATCAGAATCGGGTTCATTATCATTGATATACTTATGTCATGAAATTAGTTTGCAGCAGTCAGTACATAAACTACACTATAAATTACCGTTTTATACTTGTATATAAATTAAATAATTTATGCAAAAAGAGAGCAAAAATAGTGCAGTAGTGTTCTGAGGTTCATTGACCATTTAGAATCTGATGGCAAAGGGGAAGAAGCTGTTCCTAAAATTGTTGAGTGTGTCTTCAGGCTCCTGTACCTCATCCCTGATGATAGTGGTGATAAGAGGGCTTGTCCTGGGTAATGGGGATCCTTAATGATGGATGGAATGAAAAATTGCAGTGGCGTCAGAGGTATGTAGATTCAAATACACAGGACATAAATTATTCCAGACAAAGAAGAAAAAGACTGCGTAGCAAGGCACTAGTGCAAAAGAAAAGCACAATCAGAGACAAGCCCACAGTAGTGCAAGAGATGGCCTGTAGTACTCCTTTGAAGATCAAGGATGTGATGCTGAGGCTTTATAAGGCACTGGTGAGGCCTCACCTTGGGTATTATGAACAGTTTTGGTCCCCTCATCTTAGAAAAGATGTGCTGGCATTGGAGAGGGTCCAGAGGAGGTTCACAAGGATGATTCCAGGAATGAAGGGGTTATCATACGAGGAACGTTTGATGGCTCTGGGTCTGTACTTGCTGGAAGGATGACGGGGGGATCTCATTGAAATCTTTTGAATGTTGAAAGGCCTAGGCAGAGTAGATATGGAAAGGATGTTTCCCATGGTGGGAGAGTCTAGGGCAAGAGGGCACAGCCTCAGGATAGAGGGACGCCCTTTCAAAATAGAGATGCGGAGAAATTTCTTTAGCCAAAGTGTGGTGAATTTGTGGAATTTGTTCCCACATGCAGCTGTAGAGGACAGGTCGTTAGGTGTATTTAAGGCAGAGATTGATAGCTTCTTGATTGGACATGGCATCAAAGGTTATGGGGAGAAGACCAGGAACTAGGGTTGAGGAGGAGATAAGGGGAAATAAAGGATCAGCCATGATTGAATGACGGAGCAGACTCGATGGGCCAGATGGCCTAATTCTGCTCCTATGTCTTGTGTCTTATGGTCTTTGCTGAGTAGGGTGAGGATTGTGCGTGTCATTTCAAAACCCTGATGGCTGTTAGAAAGTAGCTGTTCCTGTTCTAACCTGGTGGTGTGGGTCATCAGGTTTCTGTACCTCCTGCCCAACGGTAGCAGTGGAAAGAAGGCATGACCCCTGAAATATTTAAATATTGTCATAGTTTCTCCATTACATCACCTTAATACTTTGACAGACTCAAAGCAAAATATGAATCATTCATTCACAACCCAATTCATGTACAATTCTGAGTGAAAAGGGCAGACGGAAACTTACTGCTGAAAAGTTGGAAAGGTCAATGAGGGTAGTGTTAGAAGCAAACATTGCATTTGTCATTTTTACTCCAATTACTAATGTCAGACACAAGCAAGTGGCCGGCTTCCACACTGAGCCTGTTCCAGTACCAAGTTTTGTGGCTCCCACAAGGAGTTGGGTATTGTCAAAAATGGATTATATTACTCAAAACTACAAAGATAAATGCTCAGATTTCCACAGCACTTATTCCAGTCTGAGAACATATCAAAGCTCTCTGTGTAATTCATATTCAATTCAATTCACTCTATTTTCCCTGAAGAACTTTGTTTGTGCAGTGGTAAGGACAACATCACAGGACTTAAGATACACAACATATAGTTAAACACAATATAAAATACTCACAATGGTAATAAATACTAAAAGTTAATACATGTAAATTAGAACACAAATGAACACAATAAAACTGACCGTGTTTACTGTCAAAGATGCTGTGCACGCTATGCACACTATACAGTGGCATGCAAAAGTTTGGCCACTCTGGTCAAAATTTCTGTTACTGTGAATAGCTAAGCGAGTAAAAGATGAACTGATTTCCAGATGACATAAAGTTAAAGATGACACATTTCTTTAATATTTTAAGCAAGAAAACTTTTTTTATTTCCATCTTTTACAGTTTCAAAATAACAAAAAAGGAAAAGGGCCTGAAGCAAATGTTTGGGCACCCTGCATGGCAGTACTTAGTAACACCCCCTTTGGCAAGTACCACAGCTTGTAAACGCTTTTAGTAGCAAGCTAAGAGTCTTTCAATTCTTGTTTGGGGGATTTTCGCTTATTCTTCCTCACAAAAGGCTTCTAGTTCTGTGAGATTCTTGGGCCGTCTTGCATGCGCTGCCCTTTTGACGTCTATCCACGGATTCTCGATGACATTTAGGTCAGTGGACTGTGAGGGCCATGATAAAACCCTCAGCTTGCGCCTCTTGAGGTAGTCTATTGTGGGTTTTCAGGTGTGTTTAGGTTCATTATCCTGTTGTAGATACCATCCTCTTTTCATCTTCGGCTTTTTTCAAACGGTGTGATGTTTTCTTCCAGAATTTGCTGGTATTTAATTGAATTCATTTTTCCCTCTACCAGTGAAATGTTCCCCGTGCCACTGGCTGCAACACAAGCCCAAAGCATGATCGATCCACCCCTGTGCTTAACAGTTGGAGAGGAGTTCTTTTCATGAAATTCTGCACCCTTTTTTCTCCAAACATACCTTTGTTCATTGCGGCCAAAAAGTTCTATTTTAACTTCATCAGTCCACAGGACCTGTTTCCAAAATGCATCAGGCATGTTTAGATGTTCCTTTGAACCTTTTGAATAGAACTCTCACTGCTGCCAGAGGAAGATGCCTACATGGGATGGTCTCTCTCTCCCTCTCGCTTGATATTGTCAGAGGATGGCTCTAGAGGCCTGGGTTTTGGGGAAGGTTTAATAGATGTGGTTTGTAGACTGGGGTCTGTAGCTTGCATAATGATGTGTTTCTGCTTTCTGGTCACTCCTTTTATTTTTGTCGCTATTTTGGGCGATTTTGAATTGGGGCAGCCTGCAGATAATGAACTGAGTATGCCCAGGCTCTTTCAATCTTTGTGTTTTATGTCCTGTGTTTTCCGCTCGTTTTTTTTTGTTGCCGATTGTGCAATTTGTTTTATTTTGCATGTGGAAGGGGGTTTGATGTCTGTGGGGAAGTCGAATCTCAGGGTTGTATACTGCAGGCATACTTTGATAATAAATGTACTTTGAATCTATAAATCTGAACCACGGCATCGACAGACATCATAGCTCGGCATCAATGAGACCGGAAGGAAAACATAAAATAAACATAGAACTAAACAAGAAAATTAAATATAGATTATATTAAATTGAACATTGATTAGACGCAAATTTTTAAGAGTACTGCAGTTCAAAGTAGTCATGGTGTTCCAGTACTGAGGTAGTGATGAGGGTTTTTAAAATTGTATTTACCCGTCTCTTTGAGCTGCTTAGCCCAGCACCCCCTGATTTAACGCTGGCCTAATCACGGGACAATCTACAATGAACAATTAACCTACCAATCCGTAGTTCTTTGGACTGTGAGAGGCAGCCTGAGCACCCAGAGGAAACCCACACGGTCATGGGGAAAACGTACAAACTCCTCACAGACAATGGCGGGAAATGAATCCTGGTTGCTGGTGGATGGACACACCAGACCATAATGCAAGTATCCAGTCAGGGTACTTTCAACAGTACTTCTCAAAGAGACAGCTTGGGAATAGGCCCTTCAACCCATATCATTGGACCAGCCCATTTGACACTAATTGTATCCTAACCCATTTTATTCTCAGTTTCTCATCAATCACCCACCCCAGTTCAGACTCCAGCACTCATCTGCACAAAAGGATCTATGTGAGCAATTAATCTACCAAATCATGTGTTTTTTTTTTGGCCAATTCCAAACACAGACAGCAATGGGCGTCAGGATTGAATCTACATCACTGGAGCTATGAAGCAGGAAATCTAATAGCTGAGCCACAGTGCTGTCCTTAATATCGTTACCCATCTCCTCCATCCCTTTTTCCTTATATTGCCTACCATCCTATGTACAGGTGTTTTTGTAGAATTAAGGAAACTTTGAAAATTTTCAAAATCTTCAGGGGCTGTGCTATCAGGTCCAAGAAATTTAATCTGATTCACTGATTCAAAATGAAGAGTCACAATCATTTGGTTCAGAGTTCCTCACAACTTCAACAAGTTTTTTGTGAATATGCCATAATTATGGCATCTGTAAAGACAGCTGTAAGAGTTCATTAGTGTTCGGTGACATTGATACAGGAATAAATATTTCTGTGGGGTGCAATGGGGAGCTTCCTTCATCTTTGCATGTGTAAAGGTCCCTTTTCCCTCAGTCTATTGGACCAGGTTAGAGTTTGTTGAAAAGGCAAAGACTTGAACCCTCAACTTTCTGACTTTGTGGGGAGGGGGCAACACAACCACTCTGATGTTAGAATGATGACTCATAGGACAATAAGTCATGGGAGCAGACATAGGCTATTCAGCCCATCGATCTGCTCTGCCATTTTATCATGTTTGATTTATTCCCCCCCCCCCCACCCAACCCCATTCTCATGATTTCTCCCTGTAAACTTTGGCACCCTTACTAATCAAGAACCTACCAACCTCCATTTTAAGTATACTCAGTGACCTGGCTTCCCCAGCTGTCGTAGCAATGAATTCCTCAAATTCACCACCCCCTCTGGCTAAAGAAGTTCCTCCACCTCTGTTCCTTTTACTCCGAGGCTGTGCTCTCTGGACCGAGACTCCTCATTTGCTGAACAGTCCTTTGTGTCCAAACAAAATCTGCTGTGATCACAAGAAACTGCAGGGAGTTGTGAGAGTTGTATCATGAAAAGTGGCCTCACCTCCTTTCAATTTGTCTGTTTTTCTCACTGCCTGGGTAAAGCAGCATAATCAAAGATCCGCGCATTCTCTCTTCTCCCCTCTCCCATTGGGCAGAAGATGCGACAGCTTGAACGCACATACCACCAGGCTCAAGGACAGATTCTATCCCACCGTTATCACACTCTTGAACGGACCTCTTGTACAATAAGCCTCGCGATCTACCTTGTTACCAATTACCTGCACTGCACCTTGCGGTTGCTTTTCACTTTATTCTGTATTGTTATTGTTTTAACTTATTCTAGCTCAGTGCACTGTGTAATGATCTGATCTGTATGAACAGTATGCAAGACAAGCATTTCACTGTACCTCGATCCATGTGACAATAATAAGCCAATTCCAATTTCAATTCCAAACTAATGAAGCAATTATAAATTCAGAAGGAGCTGTTTCACCCAGGGAATGTATCAGATCTGAGCAGCCTGCTGAGCCACGATGTTGAGGTGGGGATTGGTTTTGCCACATTATAAGTGAAAGCAATAAATGAGGATGTGAGGAGAGGATATGGTGAATGATGAAGACTGAGGGAAGCACATCAGTTGGATCAAATGACCCATAAACACTATGGTTATAATCTTTCCAGATCATTGCTAGTGTTTCTGAATATGATATTAGTAAATAGAAGGGCATTGAATTGAAGCATAATTTCAGCCGAAGCTTTAAATAAAATCAATGGGCTGATGACTGAAACTTCAGCAACGGCCTTTCTTTCTCTTTCTACAGAGTTTTTTTTTCTCCACTCAAGCACAGAATCTTGGCTGGCTCTCAGTTGTAGTCCCAAAGATCATCAGAATTAGATTTATTTTTATTGACATATATCATGAAAGCCAGGAAACCCTGGAGATAACCTACATGGGCAGCATCTACGAAAGGAGAACAAGCCATTTGAGATCGTTCATCAGAGCATGGCAAGATTACAAAACGTGCAGATTTTCAGTAGTGGAGAATTCATTAAAAACGTGTGCCTTTCATTTACCTTGACTTGAGTTAGCCCGGTATCCCTTGATTTCCATAGCAGTCTCTGTTGTGGATGTGCTCAACAATCAAGACTCTACACCTTGGGTAGAGAATCACAAAGAATCACCACTCCATCCCCAGGAGAAAATATGGCTCCTTATCTCTGTCCTGACCCCATTGAAATTTTTGATGAGTTTCTTGGATTTCATCGAAATCCAAGCATTTCTCAACTTTAACGCATGGATTTGGGGAGTAGGTGGTCCTCCGCTAAAGGGACGGGTAATTGATCGGCTATCATTCTACATTCTCAAAATAGAAGCAAAAAGTACCTGAGATTTTCCTGACTGACTCCATCTATTACATTAGCATGAGGCTGGTCGAACCATCTTCGCAACACCTGTGTTCCAAATCCTTGTAAAATCAGTTGCGTAGCAACTTAATTTCTTTTAATTAATAGAATCTACACCATTCTGAGTGAGCTGAAGATTGCATCGCTCTTTTTAATGAATTATCTTGCAGATAACTAGTTATACTAATAGATCAGAATGTGTTTCTTGTTGGAAAGAAAGTGCACTGCCCCCCATTACACAATACAATAGCCAGTACTTTCTCTTTATCCTGTAAGAACGAATGAATGGGGGTGAGCAGGCCAGAGTTCAGCAGTGCATCAAATTTGGTTCTTCACTTAAAGCTCCATAATCCTTGCCCTATTTTACTGCCTTATAACACCATGAAATACAAAGGCCGAATTAGTCAATTCCCCCTTTGAGTCTGTCCCACCATTCAATCATTTTTCTTCAATCCCTGTTCTCCTGCCTTCTCTCTGTAACACTTAGTCCCCTTACAAATCAACCCCTGCAGTAAAAGCACCCAATATCTTTGGTCTCCACAGACTACTGTGGCAATGAGTTCCAAAAATTCTTCCTCATCATAGTTTTAAAGGAATGTCTCTTTATTCTGAGACTCTGCCCTCGGATCCTCGACTGTTCTACTAATGGAAACATCCACTCTAACTAGGCCTTCAGTAGTGGATAATTTTCAATGTCATCACCCCCTCATCCTTCTGAACACCATCAAAAACTCAAAGCTTAGGCCTTTCATTCCTGGGGTTATACTTGTAACCTTCCTCTTGACCCTCTCCAGCACATCCTTCCTTAACTTTCACCTTCTCGTGATGTATTTTGGGGAAATGACTTCTGATTTAGATTTTTATTTTGGTTGAGGATGAGATGTCACTCAGTTGGTTGCATTCCTGCCTCTGATTCTGAAGTTTTTTTTTGTAATTTATTTTTTTTGATTGTGAAGTTCTAAGGTTCAAGACCTACCCTTTGAGGAATTAAACACAAGAACAAAAGATGTTCAGAGTTCAAATAAAAGTTTGTTATAAATTTATTCTCAATAAATAAAAGAACAAGTTTTATGGTTTTGGTTTGTTTATTTTATTTAGCTTTAGGACGTGTGAAGATCTGATCGCATTTTAGGTTATATTTATACAAAACTAGAGAATATTCTATAGGGTTTACAAACTTTCTAACACCACTGTACATGTCACCACAGCAACCCTCAGATTCATTTCCTGAGGCATACTGAGCAAATCTATAGAAGAGTAACTGTAAACAGGATCAATAGACAACAAACTGTGCAAATGCAGATATAAATAAATAGCATTCAATAATGAGCATGAAATAACAAGATAAAGGGTCCTTAAAGTGAGACCATTGGTTGAGGGAACCCCAGAAGTAAAATAAGTGTAGTTAACCCCTTTTGTTCAAGAGCCTGATGGTTGAGAGGTAGTAACTGTTCCTGAACCTGATGGTGCAGGTCTTGAGAAACTTGTACTTTCTATATGATGGCAGCAGCAACGGAACAGCATGGCTTGGGTGATGAGGATCTTTGATGATAGATGCTGCTTTTCTATGGCATCGTCTCATGTAGACGTGCTCGATGGTTGGGAGGGTTTTACCCCTGTTGTACTGGACCAAATCCACTACCTTTTGTAGGATTTTCCACTCAAAGGTATTGGTGTTGCCATAGCAGGCCATAATGGAGTTAGTCAACTCACTTTCCACCACACATCTACAGAAGTTTGCCAAGGTTTTTGATGACATGAGGAATCTCCGCAGATTCCTGAGGAAGTAGAGGCACTGTCATGCTTTCTTTGCGATTATATTTATATGATGGTCCAGGACAAGTCCTCTGAGATAGTGACACCCAAGAATTTAAAGTTACTAATCTTGTCCACCTCTGATGATTACTGGCTCATGGCCCACTGGTTTCCCGAAGTATACTATCAGTTCCTTAGTCTTACTGACACTGAGTGAGAGGTTGTTGTTGTTACACCACTCAGCCAAATTTTCAATCTCCCTCCTGTATATTGATTCCTCACACAATAGTGGTGTCATCAGTAAACTTGTATGTGGTTTTGGAGCTCTACTTAGCCACACAGTCGTAGGTGTAAAACAAGTAGAGCAGGGGGATAAGCTCAGATCCCCGTGGAGGTCCTGTGCTGATGGAGATTGTGGAGGAGATATTTTTGCCAATCCGAACTGACTGGTATACAACTAAGGAAATCCAGAATCCAATTGCACAAGGGTGGTATTGAGGCCCAGATATCGGGGTTTACTGATTAGTTTTGAGGGGATGATGGTTTTAAATGCTGAGCTGTAATTGATAAAGAGCATCCTGATGTATGCATCTTTGCTGTCCGGATGCTGTATGAAGAGCCGATGAGATGACATCTGCTATAAACCTGTTGCTTTGGTAGGCAAATTGGAGTGGATCAAAGTCGCCACTCAGTCAGGAGCAGATATGCTTCAACACCAGCTTCTCATGAGACTTCATTACTGTGGATGTAAGAGCCATTCAGACAGGATACCATGCTCTCCTTGGGCACCAATAGGATTGAAGCCTGCTTGAAGTAGGTGGATACCACACAGTGCCAGAGAGAGGGTGCGAAGATTTCTGTGAATATCAGACAGTTGGTCAACACAAGTCTTCAGTACTCGGCCAGGTACTCCGTCTGGACCGGATGCGTTCCATGGATTCACTCTCTTGAAGGCCACATCTTCATTTTCAGACACTGAGACTAAAGGATCATCAAGAGACATGAGAGTAAGCGATGGCTCCTCCCTGCTCTGGTGGTCAAACCAAACGTAGAAGGCATTGAGCTGATCTGGAAGGGAAGCTCTGTTGTCCCCTGTGTCACAAGATTTAACTTTGTAGGAGATTATGGCATTCAAACCCTGCCACAGCTGTCGAGCATTCTTCGTTGATTCCAGTTTAGTCTGGAATCTCCACTTCGCCCGAGAGATGGCTTTCTGGAGATCGTACCTGCACCTCTTGTAGAATTCTCGATCTCCAGATTTGAATGCCTCTGATCTGGCTTTCAGCAAATTGCAGATTCCATTCTCATCCAGGGCTTCTGATTGGGGTAAACACTGAATGATTTTGTGGGGGCACACTCATTTACAGCTATTTTAATAAAGTTTGTAACGGCCCTGATATAATCATTCAGGTCGTCAGATGAGTTCTCAAACACAGCCCTGTCCACTGACTCAAGGCAATCCTGTAACCGTTCCTCTGCTTCCTGAGACCACCTCTGTATAGGAAATAGAAGCAAGCTATTGGGCCTCTTTATGTCTCTTCTACAATTCAATACCTCCACTTGCATTAGCCCTGCATCTCTTGATTCCCCTAACAGTCTCTACCTTGGAGGTATTTACAGATAAAAACTCCGCAGCCTTCTTGGGTAGAGAATCCCAAAAAATCACCACCCCAAGGAGAAAATCCTCATCTCTTTCTTGATCCCTTTGGATTTTTTTTTGATGAATCTCATAGATTTCACTGAAGTCCAAGATTTCCCAACCTCAGCTCACGGATTTGAGGAGTAGGTAGCCCACCAAAAAAAGATAGGAAATGGACCAGATATAATTCAACATCCCCAGAAGAGCAGCAAAAAGCATCTGAGACTCACAGCTGACTCCATCTATTACATTAGCATAAGGCAGGTTGAACCATCTTCGCATCTCCTGTGTTCTAAATCCTTGTTGAAGCTCATGTAGCAATTTATTTTAATTAATAGAATATGCACCATTCTGAGCGAGCTGAGTTAATGCATACAAAATCTAATGGTACATTGCTCTTTTGTATGCATTACATGCGGATAGCTAGTTATGGTATTAAATAATAATGTGAGCCTTGTTGGAAAGATGGGGCACTGCCCCCAGTGAACAGTGCCTACACTTTCTCTATCGAGCAACCATTGAGCACATTTAGAAGGAGCAATGCCACAGAAGTGGCACCCATCATCGAGGCCATCCAATATGCAGAACAAGCTGTCTTCTCACTACTACCATTGGGTAGGAGGTATAGGAGTCTTAGTCCCACACCACCGAGTTCAGGAACTGCTTTACCCTACAACCAACAGGCTCCTGAGACGAGCATAACTTCACTCACCTCAGCACTGAACTGCTTCCACACATACAGACTCAATTTCAAGGACTCTACAACTCATGTTCTCAGTATTAGTCATATATACTGTATGTGTGTATGCATACAAAAAATGTGTGTATCTGTGTATAAATATATGTATGTATGTGTGTGTAGATATATATATAAATGTGTGTATGTGTGTTCTGCACAATTTGTCCTCTTTTGCGTATTGGTTGTTGGTCAGTTTTTTTTGCATAGTTTTCTACAAATTCTATTATATTTCTTTATTTTCCTGTAAATATCTGCAAAAAATTGAACTTCATGTTAGTATATAGAAACATAGAAACATAGAAAATAGGTGCAGGAGTAGGCCATTCGGCCCTTCGAGCCTGCACCGCCATTTATTATGATCATGGCTGATCATCCAACTCAGAACCCAGCCTTCCCTCCATACCCCCTGACCCCTGTAGCCACAAGGGCCATATCTAACTTCCTTTTAAACATAGCTAATGAACTGGCCTCAACAGTTTGCTGTGGCAGAGAATTCCACAGATTCACCACTCTCTGTGTGAAGAAGTTTTTCCTAACCTCGGTCCTAAAAGGCTTCCCCTCTATCCTCAAACTGTGACCCCTCGTTCCAGACCTCCCCAACATCGGGAACAATCTTCCCGCATCTAGCCTGTCCAATCCCTTTAGGATCTTATACGTTTCAATCAGATCCCCCCTCAATCTTCTAAATTCCAACGAGTACAAGCCCAGTTCATCCAGTCTTTCTTCATATGAAAGACCTGCCATCCCAGGAATCAATCTGGTGAACCTTCTTTGTACTCCCTCTATGGCAAAGATGTCTTTCCTCAGATTAGGGGACCAAAACTGCACACAATACTCCAGGTGTGGTCTCACCAAGGCCTTGTACAACTGCAGTAGTACCTCCCTGCTCCTGTACTCGAATCCTCTCGCTATAAATGCCAGCATACCGTTCGCCTTTTTCACCGCCTGCTGTACCTGCATGCCCACTTTCAATGACTGGTGTACAATGACACCCAGGTCTCGTTGCACCTCCCCTTTTCCTAATCGGCCACCATTCAGATAATAATCTGTTTTCCTATTTTTGCCACCAAAGTGGATAACTTCACATTTATCCACATTAAATTGCATCTGCCATGAGTTTGCCCACTCACCCAACCTATCCAAGTCACCCTGCATCCTCTTAGCATCCTCCTCACTGCTAACACTGCCACCCAGCTTCGTGTCATCCGCAAACTTGGAGATGCTGCATTTAATTCCCTCATCCAAGTCATTAATATATATTGTAAACAACTGGGGTCCCAGCACTGAGCCTTGCGGTACCCCACTAGTCACCGCCTGCCATTCTGAAAAGGTCCCGTTTATTCCCACTCTTTGCTTCCTGTCTGCTAACCAATTCTCCACCCACACCAATACCTTACCCCCAATACCTATATGGTGACATAGACATTACTATATAATAAATTGACTGTATACTGTAAGAAAGAATGAATGGAGTATACTCAGCAACCAAGACTTCACAGCCTTCTTACATAATGACAACCCCAAGAGAAAATATTTCTCATCCTTGTCCTGACCCTTTATTCTGAGACTGTAACCCCATGGTCTTAAACACTGCAGCCAGGGGAAGTGTCAGCTGACACCTTGTCAAGCTCATAGAGAATGCTGCATATTTCAGTGAGCTCACCTCTTAATCACAAAATCTACGCTGATGCTCCAGTGTAGCAGAAGTTCATTGTCAAACTTGCTGTGATTGATTAGCCAAATAAAATGGGAGGAAGGGAATCATTTCTGGTGAGCAAGCTAATGCTTGTTCTTCATTCAACACTCACGCAGATTAGCCAGTTATTAGATTCCTGTTTGTGAGATATTGCTGCCTACAAATTGGCTGCTGGATCTCAGCAGTGCCTACACACCATTGCTTTGGAAAAATCAGCAGTCATGAAAAGTTAAAATAGATAATGCTTACTGTTGTTAGCTCTTTTATAAGAGTCTCGCATCTTTGATGCTTTTGTCACCACAAGGTCTGTTTTTATTTCGAGCATTTGTATTAATTCTCCCCTCACTGACGTAATTCACATATCCATTTTGCTCTGTGTTTTCGAAGAACAGTTGAATTTCTCCCCAACAGTTTCCCATCGACTTGCTGGAAAGGGATGGTTAGAGCTGTGTACTTTCTTACCTTCAGGGTTCAGCTGCCAGAGTCGGGTTTACTATCACTGGCACGTGTTGCGATATTTGTTGCTTCACAGCAGCAGTACATTGTAATACATAAAGATACTATAAGTTATAATAAGAAATATAGAAAAATCAATAAGTAGTGCAAAAGAAGAGCAAAATAGTGAAGTAGTGTTCATGGACCATTTAGTAATCTGATGGTGGAGGACAATGAAGTTGTTCCTAAAATGTTGACCATGGGCCTTCAGGCTCCTGTACCTCCTCTCAGATGGTAGTAATGAGAAGAGAGCATGTCCTGAGGCTTGGGGTCCTTAACAATGGTTGCCACCTTTTTAAGAACATTGCCTTTTGAAGATGTCATCAGTGCTGGAGAAGCTAGTGCCCATGATGAAGCTGGCTGAGTTTTTTTTCTGCTCCTCCGCATTGGTGTCTCCATCTCATACAGTGATGCAACTTGTTAGAATGCTCTTCACTGTACATTTGTAGAAATTAGCTAGAGTCTTTAGTGACGTACCAAATCGCTTCAAACTCCTGATGAAATATAATGGCTGGTGTGCCTTCTTCAAAATTCATTCAATATATTGGGCCTAGGATAGATCTTCAGATGTTTTAACACCCAGAAAACTACTCACCCTTTCCACTACTGACCCCTCAATGAGGGCTTGTGTGTTTTCTCCTGACTTCCCCTTCTTGAAGTCCACGGTCATTTCATTAGTTTTATTGACATTGAGTGCAAGGTTATTGTTGTGACACTACTTAACCAGCCAATTTATCTCACTCCTGTACGCCTCGTTGTCACCATCTGAGATTCTGCCAACAACAGTTGTGTCATCGGTGAATTTATAGCCGGCTTGGCATTAGAGCTACGCCGAGTCACATAGTTATGGGTGTAGAGGGAGTAGAGCGGTGACCTAAGCATGCATCCTTGAGGTTGATTGTCAGGAGACGTTATTTCCAATCTACCCTAACTATGATCTCCCAATGAGTATGTCAAGGATTGAGTTGCAGAAGGAGGTACAGTGGCCCAGGTTTTGAAGCTTGGTGGTTTGTACTGAGGGGGTGATTCTGTTGATTGCTGAGCTGTAATTGATAAGCAGCAGCCTGATGCAGGTATTGCTGTTGTCCAGGTGGTCCAAAGCAGATTGCAGTGTGTCCTTTTCCTGGCTCCGGCAGGAGTTAATTCCAGCCATGACCATCCTATCAAAGCACTTCATCACAATAGACATGAATGCTATTAGGTGATAGTAGTTGAAGTAGCTCACGCCTGCTCTTCCTGAGTATCGGTATGATTGATGCCCTTCTGAAGAAGCTGAGAACCTTCGACTGCAGCAGTGAGAGACTGAAGCTTGATGTTATTGGCAGTGCCAGTGCCAGTATTTATTGCCCATCCTGAATTTAACACCTTGTTAGAAGGAAACTTCATTGTTGGGTCTGTAGTCACCTACAAAGCAAGCAAAAAAAGGCAGCAAACTTCCTTCTTTGCAGATCATTAGTGAGTCAGATGGGAATTTTTGACAGTCTCTTGGTTTACTTGAATTTACAAATCAAGAAAATGAATCTCAGGGTAGTATTTGGTGACATATGCATACTTTGATAATAAATTTATTTTGAACATTCCCCACGTGCTGTGGTGGGAATTGAATTCGTGTTTCAGAATCAATGGTTCACACCTCTGGCTGCTGTTCGCCAACTTAACTACTACCACACCATAGACACTGAGAGTCAAAACATGTATCAGAGGCCCCTACTGGGACATGATATCAAATGTCAAACATGTAGACATTTTAGCCCATCATACTATTGGTATCCGATCCATGCCTTATATCCATCTCCTTGGCTCCATTGCCTTTCATATCCTTGCCTAAATTTAAAAAAAGGACATCATTAGAGATCCAGGAAGCTGCAGATGCTGAAATCCGGAGCAACAACCATTCTGCAGGAGGTCAGGCAGCAGCTGGGGAGGGAAATGGACAGTTAACATTTTGGGCTGACACTCTTTATCTAGACCAATGAAGGTGAAGCATCCAAATGAAGGGTCTCGAACAGAAACATTGACTGTCCATTTCCTTCCACAGATGCTGCCTGGCTCGGAGTTTCTCCAGCAGTTTGTTGCTGTTAAGTGTCCATTGGTTTGGAAGTTTACATTTGTTTCCCCCACTCCGAGGGGAGATATCTTACGTGTGATTCACCTCCACATAAAAAGACACAGCCCAGAAACCAACCCTTAGCCCCCTTAAGTCAATGTAGACCATAAACTATCTTCTTAACCAATATTATTATCATTTTTAATATGCTCCTCTCCCACCCCCCAAAAATGCCATCAACTGTCCCAGATTCTACTCATCACCTGCACACCAGGAGCAATTCACAGCGGCCAAATTACCCATATCTTTGGGATAAGGAAGGAATCGGAGGAAGCCCACACAGTGCAAACTCCACGTGGACCGCACCAGAGGAGAATCGAACTCCAGTCGCCGGAGCTAGGAAACAGTGGTTCTTCCAGCTGTGCCACAGTGCTGTGTTGTTTGAAGAAAGGTTTCAAATTGTAAAACCATAGGGCCATAAAACCATTAGACATAGGAGCTGAATTAGGCCATTCAGCCCCTCAAGACTGCTGTGTCATTCAATCATGGCTGATTTATTATCTCTCTCAAACTCATTCTCCTCCCAACTCCCTGTAACTTTTGATACCCTTACTAACCAAACTTATCAACCTGGGCTTTAAATGTATTCAATGACTTGGCCTCCACAGTTGTCTGCTCATAAATTCCTGCTCATCTCCTTTCTGAAGGGACATCCTTATATTCTGAAGCTGTGCCCTCCAGTCCTGGACTATCCCACTATTGGAAACATCCACTCAACGTCCAATCTGTCTAGGCCTTACAATATTCGGCAGGTTTCAATGAGATCTCCTCTCATTCTTCTAAACTTCAGTAAGTACAGGTTCAGAGCCTTCAAACACTCTCATGTGTTTAACCCATTCATTTCAGGGATCATTGTGTGAACTTCTTCTGGACCCTCTCCAATGACAACACATCCTTTCTTAGATGTGGGGCCTACAGCTGCTCATAATACTCTAAATATGGTCTGACCGATGAGTATAAAGCCTTCAGCATTACATCCATGTTTTCCTGAAGAAGAACCTTGTCTCTAGCAGAGTTCAGGGACAACTAATACTCAGAATCTGACTTGGTAATCATGTGTGTTCCCTGTTGAAGAGTCACTGATTTAATATCAGCAGACAGCCACAGTCTGTGGCAGTGGAAGCCTGCAGTAGCTAGTGCTGGGAAATGGTGTGGAGCCAATGGATCTGCTTCTTATTGTACACCCACGTCCCTCTCACGCTAACTTGAAACATGGGACCTTGACCTGCCTTTGTTTCCCCGCAGGTGATCCACTGGAACTCTCCCAAGAAGCTGCGAGTGAAGAATAAGCACGTGGAGTTCTTTAGGAACCTTTACCTGACGTTCCTGGAATACGACGGGAATCTCCTGCGCCGTGAGCTGTTTGGCTGCCCCAGTGAGATCGACAAGAACAGTCAGAATGTAAGTGGAAAAGACAGAGGGAGGCTGCCTGAAGCTCCCTCACACTGTTTGAGTGGGAGCCCTTCGATGCACTGTATCTGTTCCTATGTTTAGCCTCAATTGGTAGCAGTCACGCCTCTGACTTTATGGGTGGTGTGTTCAAGCCCCACGTAAGGCTTTATTGTGTCACCTAGATCAGGGGTCCCCAACCTTTTTTGCACCGTGGACCGGTTTAATATTGACAGTATTCTTGTGGACCGGCCGACGGGGGGGGCGGGGAGGGTAATCACGGCCAGAATATAAGTGGTAAGTCAACTATAAATCACTTTTAAGTGGCTAATACACTCAATTTTGTTTCTAAAAGGGTTTATCAAATGAATTTAATATTAAACACACAGCACATATTTTCCTCGCATGAATATAATGATAAGTCAATTATAAGTCAATAGCATCATAACATTTTAAGTAACGTTTGGATATTAAACACACAGTGCATATTTTCCTGGTATGAACATATAAAATGATTGCAACACACCAATATGGCTGAATCAGTGGGAGCCCTGGGCTTATTTCCCACAACAAGACGGTGCCATTGAGGGGTGATGGGGGTTCCTTATGTCCAGTCTATTCCACTTCTCAGAGATATGATGTTGGAAACGGAAGCAACGTTTTCAGTGCTTTTGTGGCTATCTCAGGATATTTAGCCTTGACTTGGATCCAGAATGCCGGCAGAGATGTTATGTGAAACATACTTTTCAGCCTGCCATCATTTGCGAGCTCAAGGAGTTGATCTTTTTCCTGCGTTGACATGGGGATGACGCATGCATAATGACCTCACGTATGTAATGACTTTGCGTGCGTTCAAGTTCAACAGTGGGCGTGACAGGGAATGAGGAAAGGTGCAGCTGACAGATTACAGGGTTACCAGATTGGCTTTTTCGGCGCCAAAGTCCAGAAATCTGGCCTTTCCCCCAATGTGGTTGGTGTCAGAAAAATCATTTGGCTTTTTGGCTTTTTCCTCGCTTTTTTACATGCTAAAATTTTCTGCAGGAAAATTACATACCATCCTTTTTCTAAAACATTTTCCTTTAAGAAAAATGTTTTTTGGTCCGTTACATTTGACAATATTTCTGCCGCCAAGAGTCTGGGCAAGAAGGCGCCAACCGGCAAGTCGTCAACACGGTCACGTCGCCAAATCATATCGTTTCCTCACGGCCTGGTAGCATATGCTTTGCGGCCCAGTGGTTGGGGACCACTGACCTAGATCAGCCCATCAGTGCCCTTCAGAAGGAGCCAACCCACAGTCTGAGATGTGCTCTCTACAATGAGAAGTTAAAATAAGATTCAGTCTTCCTCGGGCCTCACAGAATGGTCAAGCTGTCCCTTGTCCTCATCAACATTTATCCCTCAGGCAGGATCACGTGAAACAACTTCCTGGTCTTTTATCTCCTCACTGTTGTTCTAGGGGCTCGTTGTAATTAACTCTGGCACAATTGCGCTCAGATTCTCCAGTTTACAATCCTGGCCTCTGGGGCATATTGTCCCCGAATTCTCAAAGATGTGTGAATCAGTCAATGAATTGGCTCATGTAAATTTCCCCTCGTGTGCAGCTGACTGGTTGAATGTTGGGGGTGTTAATAAAAACTTGGGCAAAATAAGTTACAGGGGAAATGAATATAGGGATGGCATTGCTCTGTGGGCTGGCATGGATTTGATGACCAAAATGAGATCCTTTGCTGTAAAACAAAAATAGATGGAATGTAGACGAGGTCAGAATGGCAGATATCTTCCTGTTTAGAGAATCAATGCACCAGTCGGACAGTGTTTCAGTAATCCCATCACTGTCGCTGTGATCAGATTTGTATCCCCAAATTGGTGTAATTTTCGGGAGTTAAACTCCCCAGGTACCACTCTTGGAATTGAACTTGGAACCTGAACACTACCTGGGGGGCAGAGACCCTGCTAGAGTTCTAGAAGAGTAAGAGAGCACGCCGCAGGAGTTTGCGGAAAGTTTTGGAACTGTCATACAAGTTAATAGTGCCTTGAAGTTCTGTCACCTAATGCTTCACTCATTGAAGGAACCTTAGTATCCCCAGAGTGGGAAGAGATGAAGTCCAGTTGAGGATCATTTTACATCACTGTAAACATTTGATAGGCTACTTCGTTCAGTCACCACTGACTGAAGCCCCACAGCCTCATTTCTTTTGGAACAGTGTGAGGAACTTGGCCTAACCTGTTCCAGAAACCATCGTCATCAGGTGTTTCTGTGGTAAGTACATAGGCTTTCACAGCTCCATGCAGCATTGCAGTCACTGAATGTCCTGTACTTAGCTTAGATCCTTGCATCCACCGCAACTGCTTTTAACTTGCTACTCTTTCCATGGCACTACGTACCCAAACCCCATCTCCCCAGGTCCCTCTGATCTTTCTGAGCCCCTCAGGCCCCAGGTAATTCCCCAACCATTCAGACTGCTTCTTAGCTCGATTTTGGATTTTCCTGCCAAGGAAAACCATCTCTCAGCATCCACCTCCAGACCTCCTCTATTTCGATAACATCACCTCTAAACTCCCAAGGAGCAAAGGCCTCACTTGCCCAACCTTTCCCCTTAAAGCACCACATCCATCCTAGAAAATCAGCCCAGTCAATCATCCCTACACTGCCTTCAACTGAAGTGCATCTCCCGTGAAACAAGTAGACTTAAACTGTCTGAAATGATCATGCTCAACCCCTGTACAGATGTAGCAGGACTCTCCTCTTTTACGACTCCAATCCCAATTATTTCTTTGGACTTCCGAGCAGTACATTGTACATCAGTGAAAATGTTACATTTTGTGTTCAAGGACACCTACAATAATGCACCACAGCATTCTGTGACCTGCCTCCACTTAAACATAAATAACCTCACATTTATCTGCACTATGATCGATTTGCCAAATGTTTTCCCACTCTCATCACCCACCTACGATCCCTTTGCAGAATCTGTCTTCCTCAAAAATTGTGCTCCCGATCCAGATTTATCATCACTGGCATTTATGACATTAAATTTGTTGTTTTGCGGCAACAGTGCAGTGCAAGGACATAAAATTACAATAACGTGCAAAAATGGTGCAAGAAAACTAAAAGAATAACATTCAGCTATCTGATGGTGGAGGGGAAGAAGCTCTCTTTAGTTTATCTTTGTATACTCTCTGCCCCTTTGTCTCAGTTATTATCATGGATTGTAAGTAGTTGTTGTCCCGTTGGTGACCTCTGTGGCACCTCATTCATGACATGAAAACTCCAACCTTCAAAGTATCTTAAGCTTACCTTTCCCATGTTGGCCAGTCCTCTTTCGTGCTAATGTATCACCTCCAGCTGCACTTGGAGATCATACCTTCTGTATTAACTTAGAACAGCATAGCACAGGAATAGGCTTTTCCATCCACTGTGTCTGTACTGTACCTGATGTTAAATTAAATAAAATCTCTTCGACCTGCACATGATCCATATCCCTCCATTCCCTACATATTCATGTGTCTATTTTACACTAACCCTGGCAACCCATTCAAAGCACTTGCCACTCCCCATCTGAAAAAAAGCCTCGTACATCTCTTTTAAATATTCCCCTCTCGCGTTAAATGCATGTCCTAGTACTTGATATTTCTACCCCGAGTAAAGAAGATTCTGTCTACTCTATATGCCTTTCATAACCTTATGAAATCAGTTCTCCACTAAGCCTCCAAGTGCTCCAGAGAAAATCAGGGATGTTTGCTCAACATCGCCTTATAGCTCATACCCTCTATTCCAGGCAGCATTCTAATAAATCTCTTCCACACCCTCTCCAAATCTTCCACATCCTTCCTGTAGTACTAGTACCAAAAATGTGCAAGGTGTTCTGAGTCCAAATAACCAAAGTTTTATAAAGAAAAATACAACCATGCCAAATGCCATCTTTATCACCCTATCTGATTGCATGGTCACTTTCAGTGAGCTATGGACTTGGACCTCAAGGTACCTCTGTCCATCAGTGTTGTTAAGGAACCTCCCATTAATTGTATAATTCCCTCTCACATCAGGCCTCTCAGGGTTTAACACCTCATAGTTGCTTGGATTAAACTCCATCTGCCATTTTTCTGTCCATATCTGTAAACGATCTGTACTCTTCTGTATCCATTCACAACTTCACCAATGTTGGCTACTCTGCAGTCATTCTAGACTATTCCTGCTCCTTGCATAACCTTTGATCTGAAACTTTATTGATGTTGGTAAGAAATCCAGAACTACGTTATTTACTTTTTCTGTCCTGATTGCAGTCGCAAGAAATATTGATGATTTTAACATAAATTTTCCCTTACATTATATTATGTTGACTTCTCTTGTTTACACTATGATTTGCCTAATGACCTTCTGCTGTCCGTTTAATAATGGATTCCAGCAGTTTTCCAATGACTAACTTGCCCAAACTTCCTTATGTCTCGTTCCTTCCTTAAATAGTGGTGTTACACTTATGATTTTTCAAACATCTAGGAATTCTCTAAAATCTAGGGAATTTTGGAAGATCACAGGCAATGCATTATGCATTCATTATCTCTGCAGCCACTTCTTGTAACACCGTAGAATGTTACCAGAAATGAATAACCTTTAAATCCTTGAAGCAGGAAGAAGTTTGAATATTTGATATTCAAAATGTTTTAAATTGTATCATAGCTTGAAAGAAAAGAATTGATTTTATTGCAAGGAGGACATAATCATGGCTGGAAGACCACAACGTAGAGCACTCAAGAGAGGAATACAATGCTGAAAGACTTGGAGATGGTTCTAGTGGCTAGAACTTTAATGATGCAGATCCAAAAATCAGAGAGATGGATGTATCCATGCCCAAGATGGTTGATCAGCCTTTACTTGCCCCATTTACTCTGTTGATGCTGATGATAAATCTAACAGTGCAGCCATTTCAATTTCAGCACAGCCTTAGCCAAAACCTTGACTTGGGGGAGGGGGGAATTGCAGCTGCAACTATTTCAGTACCTTTTTATGAATGAGGTGCAGGTCAGGAAATTCTACTGCACAATATTTGCTTTCCACGTGCTACATGATATGAAATTAAACTTGTGCAATGGTGTTAGAACAATGAGAAAAGCATGGTTTGTTTGGTCATTTTGGTCACCAGCTTATCCAATGAGATGTCTGCTGGACATGGTCTTCGCCAAGTGCCAGATCGGGGCCACTTTTCAGAGTGGGCTAATGGACATGTCAGACTAATCAGGGAGCTGCCTCCTCTCTTTCACAAGCTTCAAAGTAAATTTACAATCAAAGTACATACGTGCCACCATACACCACCCTGAGATTCATTTTCTTGTAGGCATTCACAGTGGAACAAAGAAATACAACAGAGTCAATGAACAACTACACACAAAGACTGACAAATAATCAATGTGCAAAAGGAAAGCTCAGTTACTGGTGTATATTTTTCTGTTCCTCAGCTTCAGAAGCAGTTGTTGGAGCTGGACGAGGATGATCCCTGCTACGAATTCCGGAGGGAACGATTCACCGTCCATCGCAATCATCTCTATTTCTTGCACTATGCATTTGAACCATCGGCAGAACAAACTGAGGTCACGTTAGTGGCCCAGCTCTCCATGGACAGGTCAGATAGCTTCCTCCTTTCTATCACTTCGTGTTCTCTGAGACGAAGGATGGTTGAGATGAGAAACACAGCAATTTGCTCAGGAGTACTACTGTAAATATAATTAACTTAGCTTAAAATGCCAAGGCCTGTGTTCATCTTCCAAACCAAGCACCTCAGTAAAACAAACAGTGCCAATTTATTTTGGGTGATCCCATGCCAGCCTGAAAGAAAGGTTATCCAGTCTGGCGGTCCAAGTCCTGATGCCTTTCCTGAAAGTAGTAGGTCAAAGAGGTTTCGGGATGGAGATCCTCAACAATACTTTAGGCCCTTTCGTATACAATGTTCCCAAGTAAATGTCACAAGCGGCGGAGAGGAGGTGGTGGAGAGGGAAACTCCAGTGATCCGCTCATGGTGGTTTTTACTATCCTCTGTAGAGTCTTGTGGTCCGATGCCTTGTAGCTTCTGTACCACTCAATGATGCAGTCAGAGAGATTACTCTTGACGGTGCTGCTGTAGAAAGTTGCTGGGATGGGGAACCCTGCATGCCTCAGTCTCCTCAGAAAGTGTAGGCACTGCTGCGCCTTCTTGACTAATGGCGAGCTGTTGTGGGTCCAGGTTAGATTGTCCCCTGAGCCGTACAAGTCCAGTGAGAGGTAGAACCAAGTGTAAAGATGGATCTCGACTTCAGCTCCATGTCATTTTGCTATCAACCCCGGTCAACTGCTATCCCACCCCTCCCCACTTTTTACCTTTCGCGTATTGGAAGTCCTACAAAGTGTGAATGTGGAGAGGATGTTTCCTATCATGGAGGAGTCTAGGATCAAAGGGCACTGTGTCAGAATACAACGATGTCCCTTCAGAACAGAGGTGAGGAAGAATTTCTTTAGCCAAAGGGTGATGAATCTATGGAATTCATTGCTGTGAAGGGAAGTCATTGGATATATTTAAGGCAGAGATTGATCAGTTTTTGATAAGTTAGGGTGTCAGAAGTTATTAGGAGAAGGCAGGAAAATGAGCCATGATAGAATGTCAGAACAGACTTAGTGGAGCAAATGTGCTTATTCGGCTCCTGTATCTTGTGGTCTAATTGGGATACTAGTTCCAGTGTTATTTGATTCAGGTAATTGGATGTCAGCTAGGACGATACAAAGAGATGGTGCCAGCTGAGAATGTGTCACGATTGTGGTGAAATAACACTGTCTCCAAGGGCAATGTAGACTTCCTTCCGGTTCCCAGTACTACTCCTATTCTCCATGTACTGTCCAGCCAGCAGTTGTTATTACTGTCTGGTCTAAAGGCCAACAATCCACGAAAGTTTTCAGTTCATTAGAACTACCCTGTTACTACAGTATTGCTGGCCGTGCCACATGCCAGTGAGGGCAAGAATAGGCAGAAAAATGTGTGGCTGAGGAACTGGTGCAGGGGGCAGAGATTCAGATTTCTGGATCATTGGGATCTCTTCTGGGGAAGGTCTGACCTGTACAGAAGGGATGGGTTACACCAGGGGGGACCAATATCCTTGCGTAAAGGTTTGCTCGACCTGCTGGGGGGGTTTAAACTAATTTGTTAGTCGGATGGGAACCAGAGTGATAGGGCTTAGGACAGGGCTCTTGGTGTACAAGCAGAGGCAGTGTGTCGTGTCAGGAAGGACAGGCAGATGATGGGGCAAAATTGCAGTCAGTAGGATGAATTGCAGTGTGAAAGGGGGACGAAATCAAAAAGGCTGATGAATACAGGACTGGAGGTGTTATATTTGAATGCACACAGTATATGGAAACAGGTGGATGAGCTTGTAGTACAGTTAGAGATTGGCAGGTATGACATCGTGGGTATCACTGAGTCATGCCTCAAAGAAGATTATCGTTGGGAGCTTAACATCTAAGGATACACATTGTATCGAAGAACAGGTAGGTGGCTGAAAGGGTGGCATGGCTCTGTTTGAAATCAAATCCTTAGAAAGAGGTGACTTGGACTGAAAGATGTAGAATACTTGCGGGCAGAGTTGAGAATCTCCAAAGGTAAAAAGACCCTGATGGGAGTTATATACAGGCCTCTGAACAAAAGGGTAATGTTACGACAGCTATGGGGGGATTTCAATATGCACGTGGATTGGGAAAATCAAATTGGTGCTGAATCCCAAGACAGAGAATTTGTAGAATGCATATGAGATGTATTTTAGAGCAGCCCACTAGGGAATCAGCTATTTTGGATTGGATGTTGTGCAATTGATTAGTGAACTTAAGGTAAAGGAACCCTTAGGAGACAGTGATCATAATACGATAGAATTCACCCTGCAATTTGAGAGGGAGACGCTAAAGTCAGATTTATCAGTATTACAGTGGAGGAAAGGGAATTACAGGGGCATGTGAGAGGAGCAGGCCAAAATTGATTGGAAGGGGATACTCACAGGTTTGAAAGTAGAGCAGCAATGCCTGGAGTTTCTGGGAGCAATTCAAAAGACAGTATATATACATCCCAAAAAGGAGTATTCTAAAGGCAGGATGATGCAACTGTGGCTGACAAGGGAAGTGTAACCCAACAAAGAAACAAAAAAGAGGGCATATAATATGGCAAAAATTAGTGGGAAGTTAGCAGATTAGGAAGAAATATGAAGGTAAGCTAGCCAATAATATCAGAGGAAACCAGAAGTTTTATTCAGATATATAAAGAGTAAAACAGAGGTGAGAGTAAATATTGGACACTAGAAAATGATGCTGGAGAGGTAGTAATGGGGGAACAAAGAAATGGCAGACAAACTGAATAAGTATTTTGCATCAGCCTTCACTGTAGAAGACACGAGCAGTATGCCAGAAGTTCAGGGGTGTTAGGGGGCAGAAGTGAGTGTAGTTGCTATTATGAGGGAGAAGATGCTTGGGAAACTGAAAGGTCTGAAGGTAGATAAGTCACCTGGACTAGATGGACTCCACCCCAAGGTTCTGAAGGAGGTAACTAAAGAGATTGTGGAGACAATAGTAATGATCTTTTAAGAAACAATAGATTCTGGCATGCTTTTGGAGGAATGGAAAATTGCAAATGTCACTCCACTCTTCAAGAAAGGAAAGGGGAAGAAGAAAGGAAATTACAGGCCAGTTAGCTTGAAAAGTGTCCAGGATGATGTTGGAGTCGATGGTTAAGCATGTGGTTTCAGGATACTTGGAGGGCACTTGATTAAGTAGGCTAAAGACAGAATAGCTTCCTTAAGGAAAAGTCTTGCCTGCCAAATCTTTTGGAATTCTTTAAGGAAAAAACGAATAGGATAGACAAAGAAGAATCTGTGGATGTTGTGTACTTAGATTTTCAGAAGGCCTCTGACAGGGTGCCGCACATGAGGCTATTTAACAAGATAAGAGCCCATGGTGTTAAAGGAAAGATACTGACACGGAGAGACGATTGGCTGATTTGCAGCAGGCAAAGAGTGGGAATACAGGAAGCCTTTTCTGATTGGCTGCTAGTGACTAGCAGTGTTTCAGAAGGAGAGTCTCAGCCTGAAACATCGACTGTTTACTACTTTCCACAGATGCTGCCTGGCCTGCTGAGTTCCTCCAGCATTTTGTGTGTGTTGCTTTGCATTTCCAGCATCTGCAGGTTTTCTCATACTAGTGGTGTTCTGTAGGTGTCGGTGTTAGGACCGTTACTTTTTGAGTTGTATGTCATTGATTTGGGCGACTGAATTAATGTCTCTGTGGCCAAGTTTGTGGATGATACAGAGATAGGTGGAGGTGTAATTAATGTTGAGGAAGCAGGGAGTATTCCGAAGGACTTACACGGATTAGGGGAATGGGCAAAGAAGCGGCAAGTGGAATACAGTGTCAAAAGAGTACGGTCATGCACTTTGGTAGAAGCAATAAAAGCATGGACTATTTTCTAAATGGGGAGAAAATTCAGAACTCTGAGGTGCAAAATGACTTGGTAGGTTAATTTTCAAGTTGTGTCAATGGTGAGGAAGGCAAATGCAATGTTAGCGCTTATTTCAAGGAGACTAAAGTATAAAAGCAAGGATGTAATGCTGAGCCTTTATAAGGCTCCAGTGAGGCCTCACTTTGATTATTGTGAGCAGTTTTGGGCCCATTATTTAAGAAAGGATGTGCTGACATTGGAGAGGGTTCAGAGGAGGTTCACAAGCATGATTACAGGATTGAAAGGGTTATCGTGTGAGCAGCGATTGATGGCTCTGGCACTGTACCCACTGGAATTTAGAAGAATGAGGGCGATCTCATTGAAACCTATCAAATATTGAACAGCCTAAAATCTAGGTCTGAGATAGAGTGGATGTGGAGAGGATGTTTCCTCTGGTAGGTGAGTCAAGGACCAGAGGGCACGGCCTCAGCATAGAAGGATGTCCATTTTGAACAGAGATAAGGAATTTCTTTAGTCAAATCTGTGGAATTTGTTGCCACAGGCAGCAATGGAGGCCAGGTTGTTGGGTGTATTTAAGACAGGTGTTGATAGGTTCTTGATTAGTCATGGCACGAAAGGTTACAGGGAGAAGACAGAGAAATGGTGTTGAGAGGAAAATTGATCAGCCATGATGAAATGACGGAGCAGGCACAATGGGCTGAGTAGCCTAATTCTGCTCCTGTGTTTTATGGTCTACATTTTGTGATACGTGTACTTGGACTTCAAACTTCTTTGGACTTCCACAATTTCCAAGTTTTCACATTAACACTATTCTTTGCATTTCTGGCCAGATGCTAACTGTATTTCATTGGCTTTGTATCTGTACTCGGCACAATGACAATAAAGTTGAATCTCATCTCATCTAATCTAATCTTAGATAATTCACAGAAGGTCAGACCTTCTGCCAGCCAAGACCACACTGTCTTGTCACCAACTGAATTGTCTCACTGTTGATTTGTTTCATCAGTATCTGTTTACATTTTATGTAACTGTGTACATTGCTTGATATTATCATCAAACTGCATCATCACAACTAAGATTTATGGTCCTCTTTTAACTGTGATTGATAAATCTGATAAATAATTGAGTTCTAAATATGGATCCTTGAGAGAGGTCACAAGGTACTTCTTTCTAATTGCAAGACGTACCCATTATTTTTTCTGTCTCCTTCAGGACACCCATCTCCAAAACACGGCAGTAATTCACTTTCAGTTTCAGTCATAAACATGGAGTACCACAGCACAGAAACAAACCGTTGGCACAACTAGTCCACGCTGGCATGTTCTTTTCTGCCTAGTCCCACCACCTGCCTGCACATTGACCATGGCCCTAAATATCCTCATCATCCACGTACCTACTCAAACTTCTCTTTGATGTTACAATCGTGCCTGTGCTCACCACGTCCGCTTGCAGCTTGTTCCACGTTCGCACCATCCTCTGAGTGAACAAGCTTCCCCTCAAATTCCTTTTTTATGTGTTACACCTTTCACAATAAACCCTTACTTCTAGTCTCAACCATCCTCAGAGGGAAAAAGAAAGCCTGCAATGTATTTACCCATCTTTACCTCTCAGAATGTTGTATCCCTCTATAAGATCGCCCCTCATTCTCCTACACTCCAGGGAATAAAGTTCTAATGTACTTGACTTTAACTGTAACTTATGTTTGCAAGTCCCAGCAACATCCCTGTTGATGACTTTCCTGTAAGTAGGCACACAATACTCTAAATTCAGCTTCACTAATATTTTGTACAACTTCAACATTTACAAAACTCCTGTATTTGAACCCTGACCAAATATCTTCTCAAATTCTACGTAAACGATAATCAGAAGTCTTCCCCATACCTCAACACAAGTTATTTTATCATATGCAATTAGATTTTTTAGCTATGACCTAGCCTTCAGATCCACGTTCGATCTTTCTAATTAGATCAGGTGTCTCTTAAGTCTCAGTCACTGCATCCTTAATTATAGATTCCAATAACCATTGTTAAAATTACTCATCTGGTAATCTTCTGGTTTCTCTCCCTCATCTTTCTAAATAGAGCGATGATTATATTTTCCGATCTGAAGGGACAGTTTCGGAATCGAAAGAGCTTTGGAAGAATTTGCCTCAAGCAGCTGTAATTTCCTGAATTACTTTTGACATCCATGGGGTGCCGAAGAATTGTTAGTTTTTACTGCTACAATATCTTGAACACCGATTCTTGCTAATGGTAACATTAGCGAGCTCCAGTCCATATTAGTTTTACAAGAATATCAGATATTCTTTCCTTCTCCTCAAATGTGATACCAGCACAAAATCCTTATTTGCCATTTCCTTATTTGCTGTCTTTATTTTATGTCCCAAATTAACATTATAATCTAATATTCAATGTCTCACTCCATTACTGTGAATATTGTGTTAATTTTGCTGTCCCTCGTGTTTTTTGCTGTTGCCCGTTGTACCCAGTTGACAAGCTGTGCTCCTGTCTGCCTCTCTCCACAGGCTGCAGATGCTGGAGGCGATCTGTAAGCACTGGGAAGGGCCCATCAGTCTGGCCCTCTACCTGTCTGACGCCGAGGCCCAGCAGTTCCTCCGCTATGCACAGGGCTCCGAGGTCCTCATGAGCAGGAGCAACGTCGGCTACCACATCGTCTACAAGGAAGGGCAGTTCTATCCCGTCAACCTGCTGCGGAACATTGCAATGAAACACGTCAACACGCCCTACATGTTTCTATCTGACATCGACTTCCTGCCAATGTATGGTCTCTATGAGTACCTCAGGTATGGATACAGTTGGAGGCCACCCATGTACAGTCTCAGTATCTCAGGAACGGAACCAGTGGCAGGCTGACCAAATAAGAGTCCAGGACCTGAAGCATAGTTACACAGATTTCTTAGTACCGTCCCAGACTGATACAGAACACAAATGGGCTCTCTTCAGCCCAGCACGTCCACTTTGACTTCTTTGCTCATCTGTGCTAATCATAAGCAACACACACAAAATTATAGAGGAACCCAACAGGTCAGACAGTACCTATGAAGGGTCTCAACACAAAATTTTGACCGTATTTTTCCCCTCGCTAGATATTCCGCCAGCATTTAGTGTGTGTTGCATCCACAGAATCACCTGTGTACACTAATCCTATTTGGCTGCATTAGGACCGTATCCTTTTATTACCTTCCCTCTTCAAGTGCCAAACTAAATCCCTCTTGAAGTAATTGATTCTGATACCACTATTTTCCATGGTAGGATGCTCCAAATATCAACCACTCCGCATACTGCTAAGATCCCTGTTAAATCTCCTTCCTCTCACATTAAGATCTCCTTGTTTTTGATACTCCTACAATGGAAGGAAGATTCTCGATATGTGTCCATCTGTGCTTCTTATCACCAGCTTAAACAAATTCAGTCTCTCCTCAATACTGAGACACTTCAATCCAGGGCAACTTCCTGATGAATCTCCTCTGCATGCTCTCCAGTCCAACCACTTCCCTATAATGTGACAACCAGATCTGTACACAGTGCTCTAAGTATTCCCTAACATCCTCCCACACTACCTGTTTATTGCTTTCTCTCTCCTTCCTACTTTCCCTTGCCGTGAACGTACAATCCATCCAGAAAAGAAGAGGTTCTGCAGATTCAGTCCTGATGAGGGGTCGTGGCCCAGAATGTCCACTGTTTATTCCCCTCCACAGACGCTGCCTGAACTGCTGAGTTCCTCCAGCATTTTGTACATGATATCCTCCACCCAGATACTCCTTATGCGAGCACTGGTGAAAAAAGTTTCCTACTAATTGCATTTTTAATGACCACCTTTCCAGCCTCCCCCTCACATACAGAAGTGTCTCAAAAGTTTTAATGATTTTCAGAGTTACCATTCATTCTCTTCTATTTCTCCTCACTTTTGGCTGCCTTCTCCCAGAGGAAATATTCCCAAAATATTTCAGCTGTTGCTGCCAAATATAATCTACGAAATCCAAAATCATTCTTGTAAATCCTAGGCATTTTGGATTTTGCTGTATCCCTTTTTGTCGTACAGTACTGTATAAAAATCTTACACATATATATCGCTAGGGTACCTAAGACTTTTGCGCAGTTCTATAGTAATTTTATGTATTGAAGTGTGCTGCTGCCACACACACACAAAAAAAAAACAAATTTCATGATATGTGAGTGATGACACACCTGCCTCTGATATGGGTCTCCCATTGTGGACTGAGATTGGGAAGAGGAAAGGGAGCGGGAAGCACCAGAGAGGCATTCTGTAATGATCAATCGTTACAAGAATCAAGTGACTCAGGGCTGGATGTGTCTGCACCTGTGCCACCCCACCACCCCGGCACTCCTTCTCTGCCATCTGTCCCACACCCCTCCCAGGGCACTTCACCCTCGCCATGCCCAATATCCTTTTCTCCCGCCAGATTTACAAACTCACTCTCCGATCCGCATTAACAAATAGAGTACTGTGCAAAAGTCTCGGGCACCCTAGCTCTGTATATGTGCCTGAAACATTTGCACCCCCTTGCTCACCCCACAGGAGCTGAGCAAAGTAACTGGAAGGACTGCATCTTAGTGGGATTGTGACACAGCCGGCAGATCAGCTGTCCTACCCCTCCAGCAGTCCAGCTTCATTCCTGACCCCTGTGCCCGCTTTCTGTTGTGACCGTGTTTTTCCGTATCCTCTTGTCGATGTGTGGGTTAATAGGTCAATTGTCCACTGCAGATTGCCCTCAGAGTATCAATGAGTGGTGTATTTGGAAGAGGTTGTTCGGAGTGTAGGAGGGAATAAAGTAGTATTGGTGTAAAGAAAGGTGCAATGCAGTCGGTGCAGAGCCGGGCTATCCCAAGTTGAGGATTTTTTTCTGAAATATCTTCTCAAAAGTTCGAAGTAAATTCTCAGTCATGATCTTGTGAGACTGCCGTCTATCAGCGCTCAGCAAAATCCCACTGAGGGGGATGGGTCAAAGGACCTGCTTGTGCACTTTATGCCTTTCTGATCTGAAGATCTTGAGGAACTTCAAGGTAAACGGCACAGCTGCAGGAGAGTTGCTGAGCAAGTACAGGGAGGTTGGTGCAGTGGGAGAGCCACTCACCTTATGCTTTGTCATCTGTATTCCGGGACTGAATTACCTGCTGACGGATTCTTCTCCCTAGCTACATATATCTCCCCCCCTCCCCCCCCCCCGCCGTATCAGTACAACAGTACGACATTCACTCTTACAGAATTCAGAAATCACCACCAGAAAATCTGAGGTGCAGAATCAAAATTAGCTCTTACGGAATTTATGTGTGGGGAAAAAAATTGCAAAAACAACAAATTTTGACATGGGTTTTTGAAATGGAAAGTTGTGTTAAGGACAGTTTTCTAAGAGCAGAAACCCTCTTTAATGTGGGATGTGCTGTATCTGTGATGACCACACCGACTCTGGTATTAACTAATTGTCTTTCACTGTCTCAAACTGTGTTTCACTGTCTCAACTTTCATTGTCTACTCTCAGGGTTTTACAGCTGTTTTCATCTCCCACCAACCACCCACAGCATTGGAATATATAAAATAGAACACTACAGCTCAGGAAAAAGCCCTTCAGCCCACAATGTTGTGCTGAACTAATTAAGATAGTGCCACCTAATCCCTTTTGCCTGCACACGGTCTACGTCCTTCCATTCTCTAAATCTGCATGTTCCAGTCGAAAAGCCTCTTCAACACCTCTGCTGAATCTGTCTCCACAACCACCATCGCTGGCTATGCATTCCAGGCACCCTCTCTGTGTAAAAGATATGACTATCTATGCCACACATCTCCTTTTGAACTTTGCCCCTCTCACCTTAAATGCATACCGTCTGGGATTAGACATTTTCAACCTATGTGACAGGTTCTGACAATCTGCCCTTGCTGTGCCTTCCTTGATTTTATATACTTCCATCAGGTCTCTCCTCAGCCTCCTTCATGCCAGAGAAAACAATCCGGGTTTGCCCAATCTCTCTTTATGGTTCATGCCCTCTAATCCAGGCAGCATCCAAAATCTGCAGATGCTGGAAATCCAAGCAACACACACAAAATGCTGGAGGAACTCCCCAGGCCAGGCAGCATCTATGGAAAACAGTAAACAGTCAATGTTTTGGGCCGAGACCCTTTAGCAGCATCCTTGTAAACCTCTTCTGCACCCCGTCAAAAGCTGCCACATCTTAGCTTGTTTCTCATTGCCCCAAAGTCCGATTTTTAAACCCTGGCAACAAATTGTAAACTCTGGTGACAACTTTTATTCCAGTTCTTTCTCATTTCGTTACTGTGTTACAGCCTTGTCTTGCACAGCTCCCTCAGGAATCTTCACTGAATGAAGAGAAACCAGTCTTTTCCTCTGAGTGGTTGGGTGAGGTGGGGTGGGAGGGGATAAGTGCAGCTTAGCAGGCAACAGCATCACCAAGAGGATAGTATCGGTACTGCAGCTAATATCTACATTTGGCAGGATGCACTCCTCATTTATATGCCACTGTTTAAAATATCTCCCCCCCCACCCCCCAGAAAGCTTTGGGAAAAACATATTCCAAAAGCATTTTATTTCCTTTTTTTTTAAATGTATTTATTTATTTAGAGATATTTATAAATGACCTGGATGAAAAAGTAGAACGGTAGGTTAGTATGTTTGCTGATGACGCAAAATTTGGGAGTGTTGTGGATAGTCTGGAGGGTTGTCAGAGGTTACAGTGGGACATCAATAGGATGCAGAACTGGGCTGAGAAGTGGCAGATGGAGTTCAACCCGGATAGGTGTGAAGTGGTTCATTTTGGTAGGTCCAATTTGAAGACAGGATATAATATAATTGGTAAGACTCTTGGCAGTGTGGAGGGTCTGACAGATCTTGGGGTCCGTGTCGATAGGACACTCAAAGCTACTGCGCAGGTTGACAGTGTTGTTAAGAAGGCGTATGGTGTGTTGGCATTCATCAACCATGGGACTGAGTTTAAGAGCTGTAAGGTAATGTTACAGCTACATAAGACTTTTGTTAGACACCACTTGGAGTACTGTGATCAGTCCTGGTCACCTCACTACAGGAAGGATATGGATACTATAGAGAGAGTGCAGAGGGGATTTACCAGGATTTGCCTGGATTGGGGAGCATGCCTTATGAGAAAAGGTTGAGTGTAGTTGGCCTTTTCTCCTTGGAGCAACAGAGGATGAGAGGTGACCTGATAGAGATGTATAAGACGATCAGGGGTGTAGATTGTGTGGATAGTCAGAGGCACTTTCCCAGGGCTGAAGTGGGTAGCATGAGGGGGCATAGTTTTAAGGTGCTTGTGAATAGGTATCGAGGGGGTGTCAGGGGTACACTTTTCACACAGAGAGTGGTGGGTGCATTGAATGCACTTCCAGCGACGGTGGTGGAAGTGGATACAACAGGGTCTTTTAAGAGCCTCTTATATGGGTACATGGAGCTTAGAAAGATAGAGGGCTATGCACTAGGGAAATTCTAGGCAGTCTCTAGAGTAGGTTACATGGTCGGCACAACATTGCGGGCCGAAGGACCTGTAATGTGCTGTAAATTTCTATGTTCTATACGGCACGGTAATGGGCTCTTCTGACCCAACAAGCCCATCCGCCCAATGCAGCCATTATATACAATTAACCTACTAACCCGTGCGTGTCTGGGATGCAGGAGGAAAACCGTGCTATCAGTGCACAAGCTCCTTATAGGCAGTGGCGGGAATTGAACCTGGGTGGCTGGCGCAGCAAAGCGTTATACTTACCATGCCACCCAATAATGTGCTGATATGCTTTGCTATTTTTCAAGCCCTGTGCAAGTTAGGCACTCGAAAAGACCTTGTGCATTGCTCCAGCCATCCCTGCAAGCAGCTCTCTTGCTATCTCCTTTCCTCAGCTGTTCTGCGTTCTATCTGCCTGCACGCTCCTTCCAGCAACCCGAGCTGTTTGCGGGTCTGAATAACTGTGTGTCCTTCTCTTGCAGGAAGTCCGTTGTCCAGCTTGACATGGCTCACACAAAAAAAGCTCTAATAGTGCCAGCGTTTGAAACACTCCGCTACCGCCTGTCCTTCCCAAAGTCCAAAGCGGAGTTATTATCCATGTTAGACATGGGAACGCTCTTCACTTTTAGGTAAGTACAAGGGAAGTGGACGTTTGTACCTGTAACGGACATGTGACGACAGTGAGATGATGCTAATTTTGATGTACGTGTTTAAGATGCATTCCACGTGATGCCAGCCAAGCTGTCCGTAATAGGCCTCAGCACCTCCCAGCCTCTGGCAGGGAAATATCAGCAAAGAATCTCGGCCCCTGGTTCCTCTGCCGAAGGTTCTGGATACGTAGATCCCACCAATAGACAAGCCGTTTAGGCTTTGCAGCAGTGCAGGGTGCCCAGTCAAATTCTGGACTGTGCTGCTGTCTGTGTGGAGTTTGCATGCTCACTTTGGGTTTCCCCAGGTGCCCCTGTTTTCTCCCACGTCCCAAAGGCATGCAGATTGGTGTGTAAGTGAGCACTAGAGTCTGGGAGGAAAATTGTGGTGGTGTGGGGAGAATAGGTCATGGAGAAAACTAGAGTGAATGGGATTGTTCTGTGAGACAACAGAGCTGAAATGGCCTCCTTCTATGTCATAAGGTGATATGGTACACAGTATCAATAGTCAGAATCCAAAATCAGGTTTATTATCATTGATATTTGTTGATATGCAGCAGCAGTTCAGTGCCATACATAAAATAACTAGATTATAATAATAAATACATATTAAAAAAATTAACTAAGAGGTGCAAATAAAGAGAACAAATATAGTGAGACAGTGTTAATGGGGTCATTGTCGTTTCAAAACTCTGATGGCAGAAGGGAAGAAACAATTCCAAAAACACAGAGTGTGCATCTTCAGGCTCTTGTACCGCCTCTCTGATGTTGTAATGAGAAGAGGGAATGCCCTGGGAGGTGGGGGCTTTTAATGATGGATGCTGCCTTGATGTGGTATCATGGTATCAGTCTCGCTGGAGCAGTACCTTAGGTGAAGGACAGGACACATCCAGCAGGGGGCAGCAGGAATGACACAAGGGTACAGGCTGGATGGGATGAGTAATGAAGAAAGCTGAAAAATTATGCAACTGCAGTCAGCAGGGCACAAAACTAGAGGTTGCTTTGTCTCCCAGTCAAATCCATCAAGCAGTTTGTAGGTTCATGCAGAAGACCCTTCGGCCCATTGAGTCCATGACTACCATCAAACCACTCTTTTACACTAATCTTATTTTGTTTCTCCCACATTCTCATCATTCCCTCCCCCCACCCAGATTCTACATTTACCGACACATTAGTGGTCACTTACTTAAGACAGTTAACCAACCAGCCTGCGTGTCTTTGGGATGTGGGAATGCACACAGTGACAGAGAGAATGTGCAGACAATGCACGGACGGCACCGGAGGTAGGGATCAAACCTGGGCCACTGGAGATGTGAGGCGGTGGCTCTACCAGCTGTGTATATAGACAGGGGCCGGTCAGAGTCTTTCAGGACGCACACTTAATGTGAGAGGAGAAACACTGAAAGGAGATGTGCATGGCAAGTAGATATGATTCTGGCATTTAAAAGAGAGTGTTAGGCAGACGGGTGAATATGCAGGGAACATAGGGATGTGCATCATGCACAGGCAGAAGAGAATTAGTTTAATTCAGCGTCATGTTTGGTGCAGTCATTGTGGGCGGAAGGGCCTGTTACTGTGGATCAATGTCCTCTGTTTTATCCAGAGGGGACAGGTTTAAGGTGATAGGGGGAGAGTTTTAAGGAGATTTACGGGTGAAATTTTTAACACAGAGTTGGAGCATGTCCAACAGGCCATCGTGGAAGCAGATACAATAGATACGTTTAGGCAGATATGTAGATTTATACTCTCCATATTTGCTGAATTCCTCCAGCATCTTGTGTCTGTTGCTAGACAGACATATGAACGGGGGTGGGATACAGTCCATGTGCAGGCAGATGGGATTAGTTTGGTTTGGCATCATGGCTGGCACAGGTGCCATGGGCCAAAGGGCATGGTCAACTGCTGTCATGTCCAATCAGGTTTTGGGTCTGGTAAGTGAGACAGGAAATGCACTGTCTTTGAGTAGGTATATTAATTTATTTACAAACAGTAAAGAATCGATCAAACATTCATGTTCCCCACGTCACAGACACTACAAAGCTGAATCTTCAACAAACATGTGTTCATTCAACAAACATACTTAGTTAAAAGTTCGCACAGAGCAAACCTTCCCAATGGTCATGTCTTAGACAAAGGAAGAAGAGAGCAAGCCCCTTCCAAGTGTATTTTATATACCCAGGATATTTGAAACTGGACACCAGGCAGTTATCCAATGGGAAAAGCAGATGCAGTTTCTAAACTAACAAATCACAACAGAAGAGACTTTCACCAATCAGAATAAGGCACACCCCCACAGGACAACTGCAGAACTCTTTTATGTTCTACATATATACAACCTCTGCTCCTCCTCACCTGCAGTGCTGAGGGAGCTTTTTTCTGTATGACCTTCGCTGCCCTGGGAGTGTTTGATGGGATGATGCAGATGGAGCTCCACTCTGCACTTAGTCCATGCTGACCCTGCCCTGAAAGTGTCACATATGCGAATGGTGCACAGGTGGCTTCGCCTGTCTAATCCGTGATATCCCTGCCTTGGGAGTGATTGTGGGACAATGTTGAGGACAATTTATTCTATATCAGGTGAGACATCATCGTGGGAGCTTTACTCTATATTAAACATGTGCTGAATATGTTTGACAGCAGAGATTAGACCATACAACCATATGATATATGAACAGAGTTAGGCCATTTGACCCATTGAGTCTGCTCTGCCATTTCATCATGATTCATTTTCCCTCTCAGCTGCAATCTCCTGCCTTCTCCCCGTATCCCTTTATGCCCTGACCAATCAAGAATCTATCAAACTCTGCCATAAATATACCCAGTGACTTGGTCTCCACAGTCATCTGTGGCAATGAATTCCACTGATTCACCACTCTCTTGCTGAAGAAATTCCTCCTCATCTCCGTTCTAAATGGATATCCTTCTGTTCTCAGACTGTGTCCTTTGGTCTTAGACTCCCCCACCATAGGAAACATCCTATCGAGGCCTTTCAACATTCAATAGGTTTCAATGAGGTCCCCCTCATTCTACTGAATTCCAGTGAGTCGAGGCCCAGAGCCATCAAAGGCACCTCATATGCCAAGGATTTCAGTACCGACTGAAATCAATTTTGTGAGCCTCCTTTGAATCCTCTCCAATGTCAGCACATCCTTTCTTAGATAGGGGACCCAAACTGCTCGTAAGGCTCTGAGTGAGGCCTCACCAGTGTTTTATAAAGCCTCAACATTGCATCCTTGCTTTTTTATTCTAGTCCCCTTGAAATAAATGCTAACATTGTATTTGCCTCCCTCACCACCAACTCAACCTGAAAATTAACGTTTTGGTATCCTCTTTAATATTCACAGATGAGAGGGAGTCTTACTCTGTCCAACCCCTGGTAGTGCTTGCTGGAAGAGTATACAGGGAGCATTACACTATATTTAATCTGCTCAGTATTTACACTGGAAGTAATTAAATTAAATGGCATAAAGGAAGATCTACTCCACAGTGCAAAAGTCTTGGACACACACATACACACATAGGGTGCGTAGGACTGCGACACAATACTTTAATAATTTTATGTATTGCACTGTACTGCTGCAAAAAAACAAATTTCATGACATGTGAGTGATGATAATCCTGATTCTGATTTGGGTCTCTATTGTGGGCTGAGAGAGGGTAGGGGGCAGGGAAAAGGGAAGGGAGAGGGGAGGGAGCAGGAAGCACCAGAGAGACATTCTGTGATGATCAATAAACCAATTGTTTGAAATGAAATGACCTTGCCTGGTGTCTCAGGGCTGGGTGTGTCTGCACCCGAGCCATCCTCCCGTGCCTTGCACCCCTCTGCCACACCCCTCCGCTGGCGCTCCACCCTTGCCATTCTTAATATCCTTTACTCCCACCAGATTTACAAACTCGCTCACCGCTCCTCGTGGACAAATACAGGACTGTGTAAAAGACTTGGGCACCCAAAGACTTCTGCAAAGTTTTGTACATCTAATCCATACAGTTTCCTCTCCGGGAATGCAAATGGGAGTGTCGAGGGAGTTTACCCTCTGTCTAACCAATGCAGTATCTACCCCAGGAGTGTCTGATGGGACGGGGTAGAACTGTGTGGTGTCTAACCCACACCACCCCTCACCTGAGAGCATTCGATGAAACAGTGTAGGCGGAAGCTTGCCTGAACAGTATTTATAGGAAGTGCATGATTTACTGATGCTAATAGTTTGATGAGATCAGAGTCTATATTGAACCTGTGCTTGGGCGAAATTTGTCAGAGCTGAGATAATCAGATAGGACTTACTCGTGATAAATGATGCCAGGTGAATATGCCAAACTGATCGACCAGTAAGCTACTGTGTTACTCACCCGAATATAGGGGAAAATCAAATCATGAGTAGTTCTTAAGATATATGCATCTAATTTACTCTAAAGGACCTCATCCCATTATCTCTACCAGCCACACGAGGTAGATGTCACAAAAGCAAATAGGATAAGAAATCATCCTGTAATATCTGTTAATTGAAATAAATGCTCAGTAATGAAATATTACAGGAAACAAGCCTTTTGGCCCAACTCATTCGTACCTATCTGAGCTAATCCCACTTGCCCACGCTTAACCCACATCCCGTTAAACCTTTCCTGTCCAAATGACTTTCTAAAATTTCGTAACTCTACCTAACTCTTAACTCTTCCTCGGCCAGCTTGTTCCATATTCAGACTACCCTCTATAAAAAAAAGTTGATCCTTGGTCCCTTTTCAGTCTTCCTCCTCTTACTTTAAACCTGTGCCCTCTAGTTTTAGTCTCCCCAACCCGAGGAAAAGACTGAGTTACACCCCCCTCTCATCATCCTACACTCATGGAAGAAAAAATCCTAGCCATCAAGCCTGTCATAACAAAGAGACCCTGCAGTCCCGGTAATGTCCTTACAAATCTTATTTGTATCCTTTCAATTTTAATGACATTATAGAGAGGCCAAATTTAGAGTTTTGTGTGCAATTCTGGTCATCTGCCTATGGGAAAGATAACAATAAAGTTGAAAGAGGGCAGGGAAGATTTACAAGGATGTTGCCTGGACTTGAGGTTCTGTGTTATAGGGAATGGTTGAATAGGCTAGGACCTTATCCCCTACAGCATAAGAACGAGGGGAAATCTTAGAGATATAGAAAATTGTGAGGTTTAAAGGGAGGGTAAATGCTTGCAGGCTTCTTTTTCCTGAGGTTGGGTGAGGCTAGACCTTGAGGTTATAGATGCAAGGAAAAATATTTAAGGAGAACCTGAGGGGGAACTTTTTCATTCAGAGGGTTGGGCAAGTGTGGAACAAGCTGCCAGCGGGGGTGTTGGATGCAGGTTCAGTTGCAACATACAAAAGAAACTGAGACAGGTGCATGGATGAGAGAGGTATAGAGGGCTACAGTCCGGGTGTGGGTAGATGAGACTAGGCATGGACTAGATGAGCTGAAGGGTCTGTTTCTGAGCTGTAAAGCTCCATGACTTTATCCTTCCTATAAGCAGGGGTGAGCAGAAGTGTACGGGCCCAGGAGCACCAGCATTAAATGGGGCTGTTGCTTGTACCAACCCAAAAAGCATTAACATTTAGTTTGGGGAAAGGGGTTCTGTTGCAGCTCAGAAGCTCGCTCTCCACGGAGGTGTACTGAATGCAGGAGTAAAGGGTAAGTGAACTACATCTTGCTACGTAGAATTATCTAGGTCCACTCATCCGGTGTTCGGCACTGGGTGAGGTGGGAGGGACGTTTACCTAGATAATCCAACGTAGCACGATGTAGTTCACTTACCCTTTATGTCTTGCCTTCATCACACCTCTGTGGAGAGCGAGCTTCTGAGCCGCAACAAATCCTTTCCCCAAAATAAACGTTAGTGCTTTTGGTATTGGCTGGTATAGGCTGCAGTTTAAATAAAGGTGCAGATCAGGGTGGGCTGGAGCCCAGGCTACAGGCTACTACACAGAATTAGCAGTGTGATGGATTCTTCCTGTAGCAGTAGACCAGCAGTCAAGTATCAGAGTTTTTTAAAAATGTCATCGGAGCAAAAGTAGGCCATTCGGCCCATCAAGTCTGCTCTGCCATTTGGTCATGGCTGACTTATTTTCCCCCTCAACCAAATTTTCCTGCCTTCGCCCCATAATCTTCGATGACCTTATTAAACAGGAACATATTGACCTCTGCTTTAAATATATGCAATACATCTGTGGCAATGAATTCTACAGATTCACCACCCTCATGCTAAATAAATTCCTCCTCATCTCTGTTCCGATGCCGTACCCTCTGGTCCAAGACGCCCCCAATATAGGAAACATCCTCTGTACGTCCACTCTGGTCTTGGCCTTTCAATATTCAAAAGGTTTCAATGAGATCTCCCCTCATTCTTCTAAATTCCAGTGAGTACCAGAGCCTTCAACTGCTTCTCATACATTAATCCCTTCATTCCCAGGATCATTCTCGTAAACCTCCTCTGGACCCTCTGCAACGTCAGCAAATCCTTTCTTAGATAAGGTGTCCAAAGCTGTTCATAGTGCTCCACACGCGGCCTGACCGATGCCCTATAAAGCTGCAGCATTATATCTATGCAGGTATCACGTTTGGACGAAGGGCCACGCTCCAACGAACTTCGCCAAGTGGCGGACGGCCACCACCCCCTATCATGTCGACTGGGAGGCAGACTTTGAGCCTTATGTTGTAGTAAGGCGCGACTGCCCAGAGTATGACAGGAGGTTCGTCGGCTTTGGCTGGAATAAAGTAGCACATGTCATGGAGCTGGATGCGCAGGTACCGGGCACTGTTTTATGTCAAGCTTAAGAACACCGCAGTCCGCTCTCGGCGATGCCACACTGCAAGCTGTGTAGATGGCTGTTCTTTCACTGATTCACCCCATACTGGTGCTTCATGTGTGGTACCAGAGATCTCACTAACACGGCCAGAGGTGTTGCTTGACCCACTGCGTTCCTCCAGCAGCTTGTTTGTTGCTCCAGATTCCAGCATCTGCACTCTCCTGTGTCTCAAATAACTCCTCCCACTGTCACCTCCACCTTCAGCTCTAAAGCAACATTGGCACAAAAATTCCTTGCCAGTTAAAACAATTTTGGAAGCATTGAATTTTTGTGAATGTAGCTTTGTTAGACTTTCCGATTCGTGCTCCTGTCTTTGATTTTTAATCCTATGTCACCCTTAACGTGGTGTAATTTTGAGACAACAGTTTCTTTCAAGAGCAAAACACCAAGATACTGGAGGAGCTCAGCCAGTCAGGCGGCATCTATGGAGGAGAATAAACAGTTGACTTTTCAGACTGAAATCCTTCATCAGGACAACACGAGTCTGCCACAGGGATAGTTCAGCGACAGCAGAATCTTTTGAGCCTCTTTCACAATCTTAGGACATTTCTAAGCATTTTACAGCGAACGACTACATGTGCATTAGAGCCAAGTATTACAACACAGGAGGTGTGGCTACGAGTTTACAGGCAGCAATGCCTCTGTGAAATTCATGTATCTGTCCACCCCCTCCCCCTCCCCCTCCCGCCTCCCCACACCTCCCTCCCCCTTCCCCCTCTCCACACCTCCCTCCCCCTTCCCCCTCTCTCTTCCCCTTCCCCCTCCCCCTCTCTCTTCCCCTTCTCTCTCCCCACCTCCCCCCACCCCCCTCGCCCCCCCCTTCTTTCTTTTCATAGATGCCACTTGACTTGTTGAGTATTTCCAGTATTTTCTGCATTTAACCCCCAGCACAGCCTTTTGGTTCACAGGTGGGATTGCTTACTCTGAATTAGTGGCCTCTTCAGCTGAACACCAGATCTTATTCTAGTCTAGTCACATTGTTTGCCTGGTGCAGAGTTCAACCCCTCGTCCATTTACCTTGGTAATACTACTGTTGTGCTAAGGATTGTATACCTACAGCTTGCTGCAAATGTACATGATCTAACAGTCATTCCATTCATCTCTCCCTTTTTCTCCTTCCTTCTCTCTCTCTTCCTCACCCTTGATCATCTCTCTTCCTCTCTCCCTTTCTCCCTCCTTCCTTCTCTCCCTCTCCCCCTGTTCTTGCAGGAATACGAGTTTGTCGTCCTCCCCAATGCATACATGATCCACATGCCTCACGCCCCCAGCTTTGATATCACCAAATTCCGCTCCAACAAGCAATATCGGATCTGCCTGAAGACCCTGAAGGAGGAGTTCCAGCAGGACATGTCCCGCCGCTATGGGTTTGCAGCTCTCAAATACTTGACTGCCGAGAACAATAGCTGAGACCCCGACGGGCGGCCCACGAGCGACCTTCACTTGTATCACTGCGAAGAGTGAAATGGGGCTGCTATGTACAGCAAGACGTGCAAAAATCGAAACCAAAATTTACGTGTGTGCCCGCCAGCTGTCAGGCTTTGGGTGGAAAGGTTGTACTTACAAGAGTTTACTTTGAGTCCTCCGAAGTCGCTGTTAGAATATTCCTGTTGTTCACTATTTAAGGCCTCTCCACCGTCCCACCTCATTTATTGCCTTGCCCTCTTGGTGGTCACCAATGTCCAAGCAGCCCCTTGGGCTAGATGGTTCAGGATTCTGTCACAAGAGCCATCTCTGCAACATTGCCTGTTGATCAGAGGAGCTCCGTCCTTGAGTTCACCCTTCAAGAGCTTACCACTTTATTCCTGTGGCCTCTCGTGCAAGCACATGTGCGTGCACACACACGCACATTCACGCACACGCACACACACACACACAATCAGTAGGTGCAGTGGAGAGCACCAGTAACAGCTGCGCTGTTCCTCAGTTGGTGTAATTCAGTAACCAAGTGTTGATGAGTGTTGGTTTCCCTTGACTGTCTTTTTCCATTCTTAATCCTGAGAGCTCTTGCACCAATTCCCCAGCTGCCTCAGGAGCCAAGCCATGTGGTGAACACCCCACTGTCTTTTGCTTGTAAAAGCAATGTCAATGGCCTTAGATGCCAGCTAATATCTCAAAATCTCTTTCTTGCTCTTTATTTGTTTCAGAAGTAAATGCCAGTAGAATTAAGGGTGGTTGTATCCAATGGCAGAATATAAATATGCAACAACATTTTGAATCCTGTTGTGTTGTCGGTCAAATTTTGTGGGAAAAGAGTGTCTGATAGGGCTTGGGAAGGGATGTACTCCCTACACATGATCAGAGTAAATGTATAAAAAATAATAGCTTTTCAGTTTTCCAGGTTCTTTGACAGAAAGTCATAGGTTCCACCCATAAGGCTATGCTTTGCTTTTTAAATCATAATCAACTTCTGAATCAGAAGGATGGGATCATTTGTATTATTGACCTCACTAGGAGTGAATTAGAATCAAAGAAATTAATGGGAGGTTTGTTGTGGCTGGTGGTTATTGCAAGGTTTCCAGTCGCTAAAGATTTAGATTTGGAAGTTATTACCAATGATTATATGCGAAGGACGTATATTGATGCAAACTGGTGCTTCTGAAGAGGAAGATTATCTGTGTTCAAAGCTAGTTAGTGCTGCTGAATTCTTTAAATGCTGATAAAATATATCAAAACTTTCTGGAATGGCTCTAGGAGGTCAGCTTTAAAGTTGAAATTGTGATCAACATAGAGATGTCCTTGACAGACGAGTCAAGGATGATTTTATGTCCAAATCCAAAGGAGCAGAGCTGAGACTTGCAACTTGTGGAACTCAGGTTATCTAGTTGGTGATGTTAAATTCATTCAGATTTTTCCCTTGTTTGAAATTTCCATTCTTTCTCCAAAAGTTCCCAATGATTCATTTTTTTTTTACCCCAGAGCAAATTTAGGACAAGCTGCCCAGTGGATCAACAGCTGGGGCAGTTTAGAAGGACAATTTAGAACTTTATGCAGGAAATTAATGGTGCAATGAGTGGAGACAAAGACTGACATTTAGAGGAACCTCCTTCATTCATTTTTCCTTTGGGCTAAATAAATAAATTGTGCGACAATTTAAAATAATAGACCAGCAACTCTGCTGAACCTGCTGCATTTGAAGAGTTGTACAGCAAGGAAACAGGCCCTTCAGCCCAACTCGTCCATGCCAGTCAAAATGCCCATCTAATGTTTGTGCCCATTTCTGCATGTTTGGCCCATTTCACTCTAAATCTTTCCAATCCATGTACCATGCCAAATGACCTTTAACTGTTGTTATTGTACCCAACTCAACAACTTCCTCTATCAACCCATTCCATATCCACATTCTAGTTTTTGCTTCCCTTTCCCTGGGAAAAGGGCTGTGTGCATTAACCCAACCTATGCCCCTCAAGACTTCTATACACCTCTCTATAAGCTCACCCCTTCATTTCCTACTACTCAAAGAATAAAGTCCTATCCTGCCCAGCCTTTCCCTATACCTCAGGTCCCAACAACATTTTCATAAATCCTCTTCACACAGCTGATTGGTATGTGCATCAACCTTTAGGAAATCTCCAAAATCAATTGGTTTTATTTTATCTCCTGCCGTTACTAGTTTATGAAGAGTGTCAAAGTATGTCCATTCTTTCTGTTGGAGTACAGATTGTCACATCATCCATAATGGATGAATATTGATAAATCCCACAGTATAATCAGAAACAAAAAATAATTTTATCCTCTTAGCATCCCATTAAGTAATCTTACTACTGTTAATTTTACCACACCCTTCTTTGACCTCAGGGAGAGCAGGATGAATGAACCTTTACTTCATCACTAGTTGATATAAGCCTCAGGATGCTTGGGTTAGAGCACAGTGTTGGAGTGGACAATCACCGGAAGACTGTTAGACTGTTTAAAGCATCGGTTAGTTGCTTGCAAATCACTGGTAGGTTAATAGATATTGTTTGGAGTTATTGGATAATTAACACAATGAAAGACATTCTTGAACTGTAAGAACTGCTTTTAAAGTCCCTCATTTGTTGGTCTGTTAACATCATTCAGTTATCGCTGGTACAATTGTACTCCTTGAAATCATCAAAAGCCAGCTACAAGATTATATGGCAAGATGTATTTTTTGATTTCTTGATCTGTTTACTTATGATGTTAATTGGGGTATTACTGGGCCAATTATGTCACTGCTGAACTTTTAAATACTATTTAATTTATGGATTCATTGTTATTTTTGGAGTACAATTAGAAGTCTAGTGAATGGTTGAAATGCCATCAAAGGACTGCTGGACCACACAATGAATGTCTGGAGACACGTCAGGCTATTTGGAATATCATAGACTGCTGTTATTGGAGATATAGATTGGAACTCTGCAAGTACTACAAGAATGGTTCACGTGCTCCATTACTGGGTGAGAACTATTGACATCTTAGAGCACAATGGAGCACTGTGCTAGAGTTAGGAACACCACTGGGGGGTAGCTGAACAACCGGGGACAGCACTGGAGATGGTTAGACATTTGAAAAAGCATTGAAAGTTGGTTGGGCAGCTAGGAATATCATTGGGGGATGGTTGGACAGCTGGAAACAGTACTGTGAGATGTTTGCACACTAGGAACACTTTTGGAGGATGGTCCAATGGCTAGAAACACCATTAGAAGTGTGTTGGGGAGTTGGAAACACTACTGTAGATAGTTGGACTGCAAGGAACAGCATTGAGTGATGGTTGGGAAACTGGGCACAGCATTGGAGGATGGATAAGCAGCTGGGAACACCATTGAAAGGTGCTTGGATGGCTGGGACTGTCATTTAAGGATGGTTGGGCAGCTAGGAATGTCATTGGGGGCTGTTTGAACCACTAGGAATGCCATTGAAAGATGGTGGAACATCTGGGAATGGTGACTGGATGGCTAAAACATCATTATATTTTGGTTGGCGAGCCGGAAACACTATGTGAGGTGGCCAGTAACATCACTGAAGAATAGTTGGACTGCAAGGAACACCATTGGAAGATTTTTGAACTGCTCGAAACGTCATTGAATGGCAATTCGATGGCTAGAAACACCACTTGATTGTGTTGGAAAGCTGGAAATACTACTGTGGGGTGGTTAGGCAGCTAGCAATACCATTGGAGGATGTTTGGGCAGTTAGGAACATCATTGGAGGAGGGTTATACAGCTTAGAATGCCATTGGAGGATGAGTAGGCATCAGGGAATGCTATTGGAGGATGGTTGGACAGCTGGGAACGGACAAACAGCTTTGAGGACTACCTGGATTTAAAACGAGGACAGTCAGAAAACCTGTAGAACTGGTGGATTGTTTCCAATCATTGTACAACAGATTTCACTCTTTACCACAATGAGCTGAATGACTTTGAAGAGAAGTGGTCACTCAGCACAAAAGCAGAGCTGCCTTCTGTCTTTGTCATTGTACAAGTGACAGAATAATAAATAAAATGTAAAAATCTTTGAAAACTGTATCTCTGTCAGTTTTATTTAAATATGTATGACAGGTATTTTTATGAATTGATTATAGGTGATCAAAGAAACAAAAAGTGATTTTTCTTGGGACCATACACTCAAATTTACTCTGGCAGCAACCTCTTGGATAAAACCCGGTACTAAACCAAACACAGCAGAAGTTGTGTGTTTTAATGCACAATTCACAAATCAGCTGTGCTTTGCTTCACACAGATGGATCCAATCATTTGGATACCTGCTATACATGGGCTTCTTGACATAACCACACATGGTGGTTGGGCAGAAGTTTCTTATTTGTTATTCTGTCCACCTCTGTACAGGTCAAGTACAAGCTTATTGTTGTCATAGGCACATGTACAACAGGGTATGAACACCAAGAAAACTAGCTCTGCGCAAAAACAGCACAGTACGTTACAAGATAAGTTAGCATAAATTTAATTAACCTAAATTATAGATAAATGTGCAGAAGAACAAAAGAGAACAGAGCAATATAGGTGGAGGGGGAGAGAGAGAAAAGGAAATAGACTGTAGTCCAAAATCGTGATAAGGTTGCTCAGGTTGGTTCAAGAACCTGATGGCAGTGGAGAAGATGCTGTTGTTGAACACTGAGATGTGGTCTTTAGAGTCCTGTAGCTCTCACCTGCTGGAAACATCAAGAAGAGGTCATGGCTTGGATGGTGGGATTCTCAGATAATGGATGCTGCTTTCGTGAGACGCCACCATTTGTAGGTTTTCTTGATGGTGGGGAGAGCTGTACCCTTCAACTGGCTTGAGTCCCTCCACTCGCTGTAGCCTCGTGCTTCGGAGTTTCCACACCAGCCTATGACACAAACAGCGAGGTTACAATACTCAGTACTGTTCATAACCCAAACTGCTCACAAGTTGGAAATGCAGCTGCCCAGCAATATATTTAAATTAAAAACTTAGGCCAAACAAGAGCAACATGTGGTTAAAGTAGGGTGCTTAATTTAACCACTCAGACACTGCCATCAATTGAGTCCTCACATTGGCAGAAGATGCCTGCAACCTTGGTGAATCCATCGCAACTGACTCCAAAACATTTGTTTGTATGTACAGGAGGCAGGCATCTGTAAACTGGGGAAGACTTGTAGAACATTATATCCAGTGCTAGGCCTGGTGGCTTGTTGGCTGTGGCCTTCAGCCTGATAATTAAAGGTTCAACTTCAAAAAAGTGCACAATGTCAACACTATTCAAGAACGTGAAAACAATTCAAACTTTACAACATAGGGGGCCATACAGCCCATTGAGTCTGCTGTAACCTTTGACACCTTTACTCATCAAAAACCTATCAGCCTCCACTTTAAATAAACCCAGTGACTTGGTCTCCACAGCAGTCCATTCAAAGTGAATTTTATTATCACAATAGATTCAATGAAAAACTACAGACAAACCACCATTGTGCAAATAGCAAAAAAAACAAAATAATATAAAATAAATAATACTGAGGACATGAATTTTGTGTGGCAATGAATTCCACAGATTCACTACCCTCTGGGCTAAAAAAAATCAACATGATTTTGTTTCCTCTTTTTTTTCCACTTCAACTTAAGGAAAATCGTCATATGGATTGTTTTCTGGGAATGCAAACTCCTACTCCTCTGTAATGTCTATGGAACCTTAAGCACACTACATCCGTCACTAATCTACTTTTATGCTGGATTAACAAATACTGGGCTGGAAGCTAGCCCTGCTAAAGAAACTGGATATGCGCTTGAAACCAATTAGTCACCGTGGCAGATTTCTGCCTAGTGCACCTGCTTGTGGGGGTCCAAGGTTGATCTCAAAGTTTAGTCTCACTGCAACTACAAGGACATCAATATTCCACATTAATATTTCAAATATTGAACTGACAACTGTGCCCCAAGGAAACTATTAAATGCTTCCACAAGATTAACTGAAGTCACTCGGTTTTATTTTAAATCAGGTTACTTACAGGTGATGGGCACTTAAAGAACGTTTCCATTTTGACATCACTATTTCCATAAAGCAACACTGGGGCATCACTGTTAAAATATATATTAATGCATCTGAGAATGAGTAATGAATCACTGCCAAATTATGTGGGTCTGTAGACAATTCTACCACTTTAATTATGCAAATGATTTTGAGTGTAAACTTGAACCATGAAATCCATTTGCAACTGAAGCAAAAATTGCTACCAGAATATCAGCAGTTGCTGCAGTTGTGTCTTCTCCCCATTTTCTTTAATTATATTCACGTGTGTGTGTGTGTGTGTGTGTGTGTGTGTGTGTGTGTGTGTGTGTGTGTGTGGTGATCCATGATAATGCTCTCTGGAGCTTGATGCTGTTTGTTCCTTTGATTGTTCCCATAACTGGTGCCAAACTGGCAGTAAAACATAACTCCAGAGAAGTGTTCAATCCCACCCTCTGGTGCTATCTATGTGGAGTTTGCCTGTTCTCCCCAATCTGGCTGCTCCAATTTCCCGGCATATCCCAAAGATGCGTTGATTGATTAATTAGAACATAGAGCTGTACAGCACAGGAACAGACACTTTGGCCCACATCACTCACACACACACAGTAGCCACTTTATTAGGTACACCGGTAAACCTGCTCGTTAATGCAGGTGTCTAATCGGCCAATCATTTGGCAGCAACTCAGTGCATAATAGCATGCAGACATGGTCATTGGGTCCAGTTGTTCAGACCAAACATCAGAATGAGGAAATGTGATCTAAGTGATTTTGACTGTAGCATGATCTTAGTGCCAGACGAGGTAGCCTGATCGTCTCAGAAACTGCTGATTTGGGATCTTCCACACACAACAGTTTACAGAGAACGGTGTGAAAAAAAACAAACAAACATCCAGTGAGTGGCAGGTCTGTGGGCAAAAAAACACATTGATAGTGAGAGAATTCGTAGGAGAATGGCCAGTTCTAGCTGATAGGAAGGCAACTGTAGCTCAAATAACCACACGTTACAACAATGAAGTGGAGAAAAGTATTTCTGATGCACAACGTGGATGTGGATGGGGTACAGCAGCAGAAGACCACATTGGGTTCCACTCCTGTATCCAATAAAGTGGCCACTGGGTGTATGTGCCAAACATGATGCCAAATCAAATTGAATTACTTCTAATTGGTTACTATTATTTGCCCCTTGTGTGCAGTTGGGTGGTTGAAACATTGGGGTTGGGTGGGGAGGGGGGGTTGATTTGGATGTGAAAGAGAATCATTCACAGGGCAAGGTCAGGGAATATGAGTGACGGGAGTAGTCTGAGAGCCAGCACAGGCTCAGTGGTTTGATTGGCCTCTTCCCCCGTCATGAGGAAGTACGAGAACGCAGACGCTCTCAGCATGAGTGCAGTGGATTAGAGAAGTGAATACTGATCCCAATCTCTTTGGATCCGACAGAGCAAAGAAAAAAGACCATAGGGTCTCGCAGCAGCTCACCCTTGCCCTCATGTTGGTTGTTTGCCTGCAGACATCGAGTAATCAAAGATGGGGACTCTGCAGCCCTGGGTCACTTCAGCAGGACCTGACACAGTAGTTGCAGTGACAGGATCCAGCTCACCCCAAACCTTTTTCTCCTTATTGCCTCCTCTTTCTCTAACAATGTTTGATGAAAGGCCCAGATAAAGTGGATGTTGAGAGGATGTTTTCGATCATGAGGGAGTCTAGGACCAGAGGACAAAGCTTCAGAATACAAGGACATCCCTTCAGAACAGAGATGAGGAATTTCTTTAACTGGAGGGTGGTAAATCTGTGTTATTCATAGCCACAGATATCTGTGAGGCCAACTCATTAGGTGTATTTAAAGTGCAGGTTGAAGGTAAGGATTCAAAGGTTATGGGAGAAGTCCAGCAAATGGGGTTGAGAGGGAAAATAAATCAGCTATGATGGAATGGCGGAACATACTCAAAGGACCAAATGGCCTAATTCTGCTCCTATGTCGGTCTTAAAGCAATCAAATGGACAACCAATACTGAGCCAGTACAGATATTCTGACCAACCTTCGCAGGCACTGTGTCCAAATCAAAGCCCAAGTCAGGGCTCACTCCCTCAATGGCACACTGGCACTTAGTTTGGTCATTAGGTCAGAACAAGGCTAACTACAGCACAACAGATGAGCTCCCAAAAACAGCACTCAGCTTCTGCCTGGTAGGTATTATGAGTGATGGGTTATCTCACTGGGTCTTGTTTATTTTGACCAGTTACCTGTCCGAAAGGGCTTTTCTGGACATTGCCAAAGGAAGTCAATAATGGCTTTTGGTGTTATTACAGATTTGATATTGTGTTTTGGTCCATGTTTAACACACATGTTCTCCAATGGATTGGACAGTCCTCCATCACACATTCATTGACCTGTTGTACAGAAAAAGATTTGCGGGCAAGTGAAACAACAGACACTGATTGCAGATACGTACAACACCTGTTTATTCAGAAGCAAGCAATGAAGCACTCTACTCACATCCAAGTCGAACAAGCACTCATCCAAGTCACCTGAACTATAGAAACTACAACACTAAGCATTCAATACACTTGTCAATTCTGTCCCAAGTTACACAACATGAATAAACAAACAATAAACAACTATTTAACTAGGTGTGCACTTGGGAGTCCTTGTGCAGGATACCCTAAAGGTTGACCTCCAGGGTTGAGTCAGTTGTGAAGAAGGTGAATGCAATGTTAGCATTAATTTCCAGAGGTATAGAATATAGAAACATAGAAACATAGAAAATAGGTGCAGGAGTAGGCCATTCGGCCCTTCGAGCCTGCACCGCCATTTATTATGATCATGGCTGATCATCCAACTCAGAACCCAGCCTTCCCTCCATACCCCCTGACCCCTGTAGCCACAAGGGCCATATCTAACTTCCTTTTAAACATAGCTAATGAACTGGCCTCAACAGTTTGCTGTGGCAGAGAATTCCACAGATTCACCACTCTCTGTGTGAAGAAGTTTTTCCTAACCTCGGTCCTAAAAGGCTTCCCCTCTATCCTCAAACTGTGACCCCTCGTTCTAGACCTCCCCAACATCGGGAACAATCTTCCTGCATCTAGCCTGTCCAATCCCTTTAGGATCTTATACGTTTCAATCAGATCCCCCCTCAATCTTCTAAATTCCAACGAGTACAAGCCCAGTTCATCCAGTCTTTCTTCATATGAAAGACCTGCCATCCCAGGAATCAATCTGGTGAACCTTCTTTGTACTCCCTCTATGGCAAAGATGTCTTTCCTCAGATTAGGGGACCAAAACTGCACACAATACTCCAGGTGTGGTCTCACCAAGGCCTTGTACAACTGCAGTAGTACCTCCCTGCTCCTGTACTCGAATCCTCTCGCTATAAATGCCAGCATACCGTTCGCCTTTTTCACCGCCTGCTGTACCTGCATGCCCACTTTCAATGACTGGTGTATAATGACACCCAGGTCTCGTTGCACCTCCCCTTTTCCTAATCGGCCACCATTCAGATAATAATCTGTTTTCCTATTTTTGCCACCAAAGTGGATAACTTCACATTTATCCACATTAAATTGCATCTGCCATGAGTTTGCCCACTCACCCAACCTATCCAAGTCACCCTGCATCCTCTTAGCATCCTCCTCACTGCTAACACTGCCACCCAGCTTCGTGTCATCCGCAAACTTGGAGATGCTGCATTTAATTCCCTCATCAAATAAGAGCATGAATGTGATGTTGAGGCTCTATAAGGCACTCATGAGACCACACTTGGAGTATTGTGTGCAGTTCTGGGCTCCTTATTTTAGAAAGGATATACTGACATTGGAGAGGGTTCAGAGAAGATTCACAAGAATGATTCCAGGAATGAAAGGGTTACCGTATGAGGAACGTCTGGCAGCTCTTGGGCTGTATTCCCTGGAGTTCAGGATAATGGGGGGGGGGGGGAGGGGAGAGAGAAAGGATTCATAGAAACATTCCGAATGTTAAAAGGCCTGAACGGATTAGATATGGCAAAGTTATTTCCCATGGTAGGGGATTCTAGGACAAATGGGCACGACTTCAGGATTGAAGTACGTCCATCTAGAACTGAGATGTGGAGAAATTACTTTAGTCAGAGGGCGGTAAATCTGTGGAATTTGTTGCCACAAGCGGCTGTGGAGGCCAAGTCACTGGGTGTATTTAAGGCAGAGATAGATAGGTTCTTGATTAGCCAGGGCATCAAAAAGTACGGGGAGAAGGCAGGGGAGTGGGGATGACTGGAAGAATTGTATCAGCCCATGATTGATTGGCGGAGCTAACTTGATGGGACAAATGGCCTACCTCTGCTCTTACATTTTTTGGTCTTAAAACATGAGCCCTCCCCCTATTAACTGTAACACACCTTCCAAAAATGTTTCTCCAGCGCTGCCTGCGGCTCACAGCCTAGAGTGGTTTGGGGTCAAGAGGCAACCAGCACGTGTTCACCTTTATACACCTGAAGACCGGAAACCAGTGGCAGCCATCACAGCACGTGACCTGGGACCAGAAACCAGTGCCACAGGGCACAGGAGCTAACCAATGGGAAGGTGGCTATGTACATCAAGTGGGCCCATCATTAACCAGCACAGCGGAAGTGACTTTCAGAACAATGATTAATCAGCAAATTAGTTACCTTCTACATTACTCCTGTCCTCCAGTGAATGGGACAGTCAAGCCTGACTCGTTCATTGTCCTGCCCTTCTTGGATGACACACCACTCCCTCACACGTTCATTGACTGGTCCTTTAACAGATAGGACAGCCCAGCTTCACACATTCATTGACCTGTCCTCCACTGGATGGGACACTTCTGACCTTTGGCACTCCCACCCGACTATGGGAGTGAACTTCATTGATGGACACTGGCTGACCTATCTTGGAGTCATCTGCCAAGTGCATCACTGGATTAACACTCTCGGTGATACTGTATGGGCAGCCATCCATGCATCTGATACGTAGCTCTTGGATTTTGACTTTAGTGATCAAAAATGAATTGACGTTATAGCACAGATTCAATGTACTGTAAAAATTCTGAAATTCTGTGAGAAATAGACCAGTTGTTACATTGCACTTGCACTCTTCACTTTGCTTCAAGGTCTTACCATCCTCTATTCACGGTTTCCACCCTCTATCCAAGTGAAAGACCAATCCCCTGGGTTTCCTATTTGAAATCACATATTCATTGCCCCTTCTGTTGCCTTCCAGTTTCCAAGAATGCTAAGAAGATTTTTTTTCTCCTTCATCTTTTGATTCCCACTGTTCCCTGCCTTCTAGAGAGAAGTCCACATAGGAACAACTTCCAGTCATGGGATTATGGAGGTCTTCATGCTGAAACATAGAAAAAAGGTGCAGGAGTAGGCCATTCGGCCCTTCGAGCCTGCACCGCCATTTATTATGATCATGGCTGATCATCCAACTCAGAACCCCGCCCCAGCCTTTCCTCCATACCCCCTGACCCCCGTAGCCACAAGGGCCATATCTAACTCCCTCTTAAATATAGCCAATGAACTGGCCTCAACAGTTCCCTGTGGCAGAGAATTCCACAGATTCACCACTCTCTGTGTGAAGAAGTTTTTCCTAATCTTGGTCCTAAAAGGCTTCCCCTCTATCCTCAAACGGTGGTCCCTCGTTCTGGACTTCCCCAACATCGGGAACAATCTTCCTGCATCTAGCCTGTCCAATCCCTTTAGGATCTTATACGTTTCAATCAGATGATCACCGAACAGATTTTGATCAAAGAGTTTTCCAAGATCAGTCTCCTTTCACGATTCCTTGACTTCCTTCACAGACAAACAAAAGATTTTGCAGATGGTGGAAACCTTGAACGACACACACAAAACACTGGAGAAACTCAGCAGTCAGGTAGCATGTTTCAGAGCGAGACCCATCATCATAACATTTGAAATGACATCCACTTGTTCCCCTCCAGAGATGATGCCCGGCTTGTTGAGTTCCTCCAGTGTTTTGTGTGCAATACTTCACATATGGTTCTTTTCACTGCACCACTTATGTGGCATGTGAAGAAGCTCGAAGAAATACAAGTGAAGATAGAAACACAGAGACTACGAGCAGAAGCAAGCCATTTGGTACTTCGAGCCTGCCATACATTCAGTATAGTCGTGGCTGATATCTTGTCCCCATATCCCTTGTTTTTTGCGTCTGGGGATCCATTTCCTTATTTAGCATGTTCACAAACTTGCCCCCTACCATCAGCTATGGTACAGAATTCCTTGAGCTGACATAAGAGAAGACTTAGCAGTTCATCTCACTCCTGATCCCTCATCTCCCAGTCAGAACAAACATCCTTCCTATTTCTAACTTGTATAGCCCTGTCAGAACTTTTAAATATACAGCTCCTGGGAAATTAGTTTTGAAAAAGAATCCAGATCAAAGGACTATATATTTGTTGCAAAACCTTATGGTTCCCAAAATGCAAGTACATCACCACATAACTGAGGACTCTTCAAAATAGGGGACAGAGAATCTAATATAGTGAATATATTTTCTTACATTTGCATTCAGCCTCTTCATTTGCGATCCGCTCTGGAATGATAAATGATCTTGAGACCCATGCATCTGCAACAAATAATACAACATGAGGGAACGCTTTGGACAACCTACTTTTATGATACTGACTAAGAAATATTGATAGGCATCCCTTCTAATTCCTCATTATCTTTTAGGTCTGTAAGATGATGAGGGGCATTGATCATGTGGATAGCTAGAGGCTTTTTCCCGGGGCTGAAATGGCTAACACAAGGGAGCATAGTTTTAAGGTGCTTGAATATAGGTACTGAGGGGATGTCAGGGGTAAGTTTTTCACACACAGAGTGCTGGGTGCATGGAATACACTGCCGGTTGTGGTGGTGGAACAGGATACAATAGGGTCTTTTAAGAGTCTCTTAGATAGGCACACGGAGCTTAGAAAAAGAGCGGGCTATGTGCTAGGAAAATTCTAGGCAGTTTCTAGAGTAGGTTACATGGTCGGCACAACATTGTGGGCCGAAGGGCCTATCATGTGCTGTAAATTTCTATGTTCTATGTTTTGTTCCCTTAGGTTTGATTTGTTCCATCTAAATATTGGAACAAACCAGGTGCAGCGTCAGTTAAATATTGCACTGAGATGTCATCCCAGAGTAGCCCCAAGTCTCAAGTCCCACATCTTTCTGACTGAGTCTTCTGACTCTTCTGATTCACAACATTATCCCAACATGCTGCCTATTTGTTGAACTGTAGTCATCAGCAATCTTTCTACCATGGCCGTCTACTGCAGTAGTGTTATGAGGTGTACAGCACAATCAGTGTATACAAGCTATCTCATATATTTGTATTTATTGTGGGGTTTTTTATTGTCTTATTTATCTTATCGTGATTTTTTTGTGCTGTATCAGTTCGAGAGCAACAATTATTTCATTCTCCTCTACACCTATGCACTGGAACTGACATTAAATGACCTTGAATCTTGAAATTTACATCATATATAGATAGGATCTTAAAGAGAGCTTTTGGCATATTAACCTTCCTAAATTAGAGCATTAAATACAGGAGCTGGGATGTTATGTTGAAGCTGTATAAGACGGTAAAGCCAAATTTGGAGTATTGTGTGCATTTCTGGTCACCTACCTACAAGAAAAATATCAGTAACCTCGAAAGAGTGCAGAGAAAAATTACAAGGATGCTGCCAGGACTGCAGGACTTGAGTTACAGAGAAAATGTGGATAGATTAGGACTTTACTCCCTGGAGCGTAGAAGAGTGAGACGAAGTTTGATAGAGGTGTATAAAATTATGAGGGTTATAGATAGGGTGAATGCTCGCAGGCTTTTTTTCACCCTCAGGTTGGGCGAGACTCGAAGTAGAGGTCACAGGGATTGGGGAGAAAGGTGAAGGTGAAATCAGGGGGAACCTTCTTCATTCAGAAGGTGGTGAGAGTGTGGAATGGGGTGTCAGCGGAAGTTCTGAATGCAGCTTCAATTGTAACATTTAAGAGAAGTTTGGATAGGTACCTGGATGAGAGATGTATGGAGGGCTATGGGCCTGGTGCAGGGAGATGGGACTAGTCAGAAGAACAGGGTACCATAGATTTGATGAGCTGAGCAGACTGCTTCTGCACTGTAGTGTTCCAGGACTCCATTTCCTTACCTACAGAAGTTTGCAAAGACTGTCATATGTGAAAATCACAACTTAGAGTTCCTTCCCTGCCAGTGGTGCCATTCATTATGTGGGCGAGCAGGTCTGAAGTTTTCCTGGGGAATCCTGACGTTTGGTTCCAACCTGAAATGTCAACAATCCCTCCCCTCCCACAGATGCTCCCTGAAGAGAGCAACACTCACAAAACACTGGAGGAACTCAGCAGACTATTCAGCATCCATGGGGAGGAATAAATGCTTTGAGAGAGAGCCTTCATCGGGAATGGAAGGGAAGGGGGAGAAAGCCAGAGTAAGAAGGTGGAGGGAGGAGGTTTCAGGTGAGGGGGAATGTAGGTGGGTGGGGATCATACGGAAAAAAAACTTATTAGTCGCTAGACTTAGAATTATAGAATAATAAAACATGAAAGCAGACCTCTGTCAACCAACAAGTTTCCATTTACACAAATGTTGCTCCAATCCCATTTATTCATCCCACATTCCCATCATCTTCCTACCACTGAATGAGTGGTCGGAGTCTCAGAAGGCAAGATATTTAAAGCAGAGAAATGAAGTGCAATGACTTCAGCTCTGTAAGTCTGTGGAATATCCTGTGATGTTCAAAGTTCAAGTTCAAAGTACTTTTATTATCAAAGTTTGGGTGTAAAACCCTGAGATTGATCCTCCCACAGACAGCCACCAAAGAAACAGCATAGAATTTGTCAAACATCCAACATGCAAAAAAATGAACAAAATCACGCAAATGGCAAAAAGCGAGCAAAAAGCACAGAATATAAAATATCAAAGCACATTGGGTCATTGAAATAGTCTAGGAATGTTCAGTTCAATATAGCACTGTGTCGTACATTGACTGCAGACTGCAGAGCTAGTCTGCCCCTATCAAAATCTCACAAAATGTCAATTAAAAAAGGAGGAACCAGAAACACATATAACATGAACTACAAAGTCCAATCCACAAACTGTATCAATTAAACCTTGTCCAAGACTCAAGATTCTAAGAGCAGCAAGCAAGAGTGAGAGAAAAACCAGTCAAACACCGGCAGGTGGCATTGAACACCCGTTCACCTTCTGCTCTTGTCCCCATTGATTTCAATCTTGCTCAGTATGTTGATTAGTGAGAAATGGAGTCAATCATGGGCTTGAGGCTTCTTGGACTCCAAACCACACACTTCACTCGAAACCTCATCAAATTCCCTTGCAGCCAGCAAAGCACCAGATTGCTCAACCAGCCCAAAATCACACATCAAAAAGTAAATAACTAGTTCCAATAGTGGCAGAATGAAGTAGGAGTAAAAGAGTATTTTTGTGAACTGTCTGAAGGACATCGCCTTTGTTCGCCGGTGCTATCTCCTTCAGATTCTCCTAGAGTTGGGGAACCCAGGACCAGAATGCACAGCATCAGAATGGAAAGACATTCCTTTAGAACAGAGTTGAAGAGGAACTTCTTTAGTCAGAGTGTGGTGAATCTGTGGAAGTCATCGCCATAGGCGCAGAGTATATTTATTTATAGGCATCTATTAGTCTCATGAGACCATGGATTTGCGCCTTGGAAAATTTCCAAGGCACAGGCCTGGGCAAGACCAGCAGTTGCTCATGCTGCAAGTCTCCCCTCTCCACGTCACCGATGTTGTCCAAGGGAAGGGCATTAGGACCCATACAGCTTGGCACCGGTGTCGTCGCAGAGCAATGTGTGGTTAAGTGCCTTGCTCAAGGACACACACGCTGCCTCAGCCAAGGCTCGAACTAGCGACCTTCAAATCACTAGACAAACGCATTAACCACTTGGCCATGCACCAACACTGAGTATATTTAAAGTGGAGGTTAATAGATTTGTGATTTGTAAGGGCTTCAATGATTACAGGGAGAAGGCAGGAGAAGGAGGTTGAAAGGGATAATAAATCAACCATGATACAATGGCAGAGCAGATTCTATGGGCGAATGACCTAATTCTGCCCCTATGCCTTATGTTTTTATGGAATTCTCCACCGTAGACAGCTGTGGAGGAGAAATTGCCGAATGAATTTAATAGCGAGATAGTTAATCAGTTGGTTCATTAATATTCTCACGTACTGAAATGCAGTGAACAGCTTGCTTTGCATACAGTGCGTTAAGGTAAAACAACAGCAATACAGAATAAAGTGCACGATCTACACAAAAAAAGGCAGTGCAGGTAAACGATAAAGTGCAAGATCATAACAAGGTAGATTGTGAGGCCAAGTATCCATTTTATCAAAGATGAAATGCATTCAAAAGATTGATCACAGTAGCACAGAGGCTGTTCTTCAGCATGGTGGTTCATTCTTTCGAGCTTTTGGATCTACCGTCCGATGGGAGAGGGGAGGAGCGAGAATATCCGGCTGAGCAGGCTGGAGTGTCAGGCCAAGTTTGTTGATGCTCCTTTTCGCGTCTTGTGGCGCATCGGGCAGCATTTTTTTTCGTTTCCGTAGCATTTGACCTTCTTATAATGAGACTGAATTGCTAGCTCAGCGTTCAACCCAGCACGGTTGGAAAGCGTGCAAGGAGCCGGCCGGATTCGAGCTCAGGGCCATTAATTCGCCTCGAAGCCCGGAGCCAATGCCATTATATCACCAGCCGCATTGTGAGGCCGAAGGTCCATTTTACCGTACTGGGGATCCATTTAGTAGATTTCTAGACATCTGAGTATGAGGGAAGTGTGGAGACAGTGTGTCGTTCGCACAGCCTCAGTTCGGAGCAGCTGATTATGTTTGCTTAAGTCGCCAGTGGAGATGAAACAACTCATTTCCTTGTTGCGCTAGCTAAAGGAATACAATGCGCTTGTTTGTGGGCAGAAATAAAAACTCACCACACTATCAATCAGCCGCGGAGTCGTGATCGATTGATACCTCCCAATGCAGCTAAACTAATGCAAACAAAATCAGACAACTGAACCTGAGTAAAAAGCTTCAGCTAAAAATCTCATTAGATATAAATCCTTGAACTGCTCGTAATCTAATGGCCAGCTGGCATACTCTCCCATCCTTACAATTGCCCTGGAATAGCTGTTGAAATAACTATGCTGCTATCTCTTTGTTTTATGGGCGAGTTGATTCATCTACTGATTCTGAATGAAAGTCGGGTTTATTGAAAGGATTTGATGTAGAGGTAATCACTGTGCAAACAAAGGAAACGGGTGCAATTTAGAAAGTTTATCAGCGCCGTGAAAGAGTTTAGTTGTTCAGTTAATTAAAAATTATCAGCATCTTAATTGAACCCCCTCTTTCATTTCAAGCCTCTCTCTGGAACCTCCCACAACCCGGATCTCATGTGTTAAATGTACGGACGGCGGCAGCAAGTACCTGCTCATTGTGATCAAATGCGTACTGTAGGCTGTCTTGCTGTAACTGTAACAATAAACCATTTCGTAAAATGGCCCTTCTATCACTGTAAATAATTTACAGGAGGAACTCAGCATCTGCAGGAGAAAAAGAATGGTCAATATTTCGCATCAGGTCTCAAAACCCGGAACATCGACAATCCCTTTCCTCCTTCAGTTGCCCTTCAACCTGCTGTTCTCCTTTAGCAGATTGTTCATTGTTCAAGAATCCTGCAGCTGTGGTCTTTTGTGTCTCCTTCTTTAGCCTAAAGGATAAAAGTAAACTTCCATAAGATATAGGAGCAGAACTAGGCCATTCGGGCCATCGAAGCTGCTCTGCTATTCCATCATTGCTGATGTATTATCTCTCTCAGCCCCAATCTCCTACCTTCTCTCCTTAACCTTTGCAGCCCTTACTAATTGAGAACCTATCAACCACCATTCAAATACACCCACTCCTCCACTACTGCAATCAGATTCACCAGCCTTTGGCTCAAGAAATTCCTCCCTATCTCTCTTGTAAAGGGACATCCTTGTATTCTGAGGCTGTGCACTCTGACTTGGAAATGTCCTCTCCACATCTACATTATCTAGACCTTTCAATGAAATTACACTCAACCTTCTAAACTCCAGCAAGTACTGGCTCAGAGCTCCTCATACATTAACTCTTTCATTCCTGGGATCATTCTCTGGAACCTTCTCCAGACCCTCCCCCATGCCAGTACGTGCTTTTTTAGATAAGGGGCCTAAAACTGCTCACAATACTCCAAGGGTGGTCTGACCACTCCCTTAATGTACTCCACGACAGGGATCTGGGTTGGGATAACTCAGCCAGGTGAATTATTACCACCTTCCACGGTGCTCTCTGAGGGATAACCAGGCAAGATTTCTGCAAACATTAGGCAAGATTCCAGGAAAGAAGTACATTGAGGTCAGGCCCATTGAAGCAACGGGCTAACTTTGACGACTTTGCACTCTTGATGGCTCCAAGTGAAGAGCAACCACCGCCTCACCAATATCTTGCATAACTGCAACATAACATCCCAGCTTCTCCATTCAGTGCCCTGCCTGATGACGGCAGCATGCCAAAAGCCTTCTAAACCATCCTGCCTACCTATGATGCTACTTTCAAAATTAGGCAGCAAGGTGGTAGATTTTAATCAAACATTAAAAAAAATCCTGCAGAAATAAAAACAGAAAATGCTGGAAACACTCAGCAGCTGCAATTTACCTACAGGTCTACAGTGGACACCATCTCCTTGCCCCTATACTTAAATCTGGAGCATCTAGGCAGTAAAGACAGCTATATCAGATTATTGTTTATTGACTACAGCTCCACCTTCAATACTATAATTCCAAGGAAACTCAACACCAAACTCCAGACCTTGAGAGTCAACACCTCTCTTTGCAGCTGGATCCTTGACTTCCTGTCCGACAGACTGCAATCAGTAAAGACTACCACCAACACCTCTGTCAGGAGTATTATATACTCTGGTACTCCACGTCTGTGTCCTCAGCACCCTACTCTATTCCCTACACACTCATGACTGAGTGGCCAGATTCAAGTGTAACTCCATCTACAAGTCACAAGATGATACCACCACTGTGGGCTGTATCTCAAATAATGACAAGTCGGAGTACAGGAAGGAGAGCTTAGTGAAGTGATGTCACGACAACAACCTTTCCCTCTATATAATGATACAAAAGAGCCGGTCATTGACTTCAGGAAGTGGGGAGGGTGCTGCACATGCATCAGAGATGATGAGGCTGAGGAGGTCGAGAGCTTCAAGTTCCACAGTGACAGGTTGCTAAAGAAATTTGGCATGTCCTCACCATAGAAGACATCCTATCTGGATGTGTAATGGCTTGTTATGGCAACTGCTCTGCATGTGACTTTGGGAAACTGCAGAGAGTTTTGCATATAGCTCAACACATCATGGGAGGTAGCCTGCCTAACTTCTCACTGCCTCAGTAAAGCAGTCTGCATAATCAGAGACCCTGGACGTTCTCTCTTCTCCGCTCTCCCATCGGGCAGAAGATACAAAAGCCTGAAAGTACTTACCACCAATCTCAAGGATGGCTTCTACCTCGCTGCAATAAGACTATTAAATTGGTCACTCAAATAGGGTGGACGCTTGACCTCATAACCTACCTCACGATGGTCCTTGCATCTCATCATCAGGCTACACTACACTTTATTCTGCCTTCTGTTATTGTTGCTCTGTCTATTACCGTGATGCACTGCGGTTTTGAACTGACCCGCATGGATGGCAAGCAACACAAACTTTTTCACTGTAAACACAAGAGATTCTGCAGACACTGGAAATCCAGAGTAATGCACACAAAATGCTGGAGGAACTCAGTAGGTCAGTTAGCTTCGATGGAGAGGAATAAACAGTCGATATTTGTACCTTCATACATGTGATAATACAGACCAATTTACCCAATGATTGCCTTTCATGACATTACAGGTGGTGGCCCAGTGGCAGGATATAGAGATGGTGCTCATCCAAGTACCGGCTATGGGACCAGCCGAATGATGGTTAGCGTAAGGACAGATCGAGGCAGGAGGTAGGGCTGTGACTTGAATTCCAATACTTAAATTTCTTAAAACACTGCAGTGTAAACTCAAGAAGCTAAGACACAAATCATGATAGACAGGTGGGGAAAAGTAGAGCTAGCCTCTGGAATTTAATTTAAATCCTTTCTGGTCATTTGACACAAGTTCCCTGTGGTTCTGTCTTAAACCCCGTAGGGCCTAATGTCGGATGATGATTAGCTATCCAGGTGAGAAGGGTGAGTTTTCTGAACCAGTCATCCATTCTGAGTTCCATTCCAAGTGTCTTGATTAGCAGGGGCTCAGCTTCTGAGAGAAACACTTTCCTCCAGAGCGTGAGTGAACTCCTTGAGCTACTTGATGGACAAGCTTTCCTCCGGTGGAGAAGAATATCTCCATTCTTCAGCTGAGTGACTTTTACATCTGAAAGAAAACTTGAACATTGAAACCAGAGCAGAAATTAGGATCACGTTCCTGACAGTGAGCTGGTATGAAGGAGACAGCTGGTATTCAGTCCACCCTGACTCAGACCAAAATAAAATAGCCATTCAGGACTGAGCAGTGAACATGATTACCAACTCATCTGTGATCATTAACACTCCACAAGTTCACCATTCCATGCAATCCTTACTGGATGCGTCAATTTCAACATGGGGCAGAGATTTTTTTTCCCCAGGAAAGGTAAATTCTGCAGCTTAAATATTAAATAATTAAATTAGGTTAAGTTAATAAATTTAAGACATACAGTTGTTTTGTGGCTGCTGTGTGGTAATTGGTTTAACACGATACGGTGAAAAGCAATTTTGCATGGCATCCCTCCATAAATGCTCTGAGGTTGTACAAAATGAAATCAAAATAGAATACAGATGACTGGGGACCCAGCACTGCTGCAGCCTTCCTCTGCCTTCACTGCCGTCGTGATGTGACATCATCTTCTGCCAGCTCTGCCGCTGAGGTCCTTGCATTCACAAATATAATATCAAGAACTGTTTGTTCAGATTTATGGTTGACCTGATGTTGGAACTTTGATTTGCTTCATTATGGGTTCATAGCAACTTACTTCTCTTGACAGCTCATTATACTTGATGTTGATCCGAGCAGTCTTTCAAGTTCAAGTTCAAATTCAAGTTGAATTTTCATTGAATCATACATAGGAATGTAGCCAAACAAACAATGTTCCTCTGGGGCCAGAGTGCAATACACAGTGCCAATAGTCACACACAACACACAGCACATATAGTGCATTTAATTATGAGAGCAGAAAGACATAGAGCCGTGAAAACTATACAATAACAATATTATAGCCCAAGTCCCTGAGTATCCTGGCCTGTAGGTTGATGGTGTATGGATGTTGGCCTGGAGCCATGTTTCTGCAAGAATAAGGCACAGCAGTATCTCATTTTACACGTGTAACCGCAGACAGAGGCAATCTAGCTTGTCTTCCTCCGAGAAAACACTGGAGGGCAGCACTGACAGGAGGGGCTAGCCTCCAACCCAGCAGCACAGAGCTGGATCCAGTGTCTCCTTTGCCGGTGACTGCAGCAGGCGACTCCAAAGCATGAGGAACTTGTCCGAGCAACAACCAAGGCAACGCAGTTCCCCCACCATCGGTCTCACCAATCGGACCCGCCATATTCCACATTACCAATGTCCAACAAGGATCTTGAGATCACAAGAAAAGAACATCCAGTTCAACCCTTTGATGGATCTCACGCTGCCTGGGTGGCTGAAGCAATGCGGTGCACAACAAATCCAGCTCCAATGGTGTCCAGCAACTTGCTAGTGTGGTAGACATGCAGTACTTGATGCTTTTTAATATCCAGCAGCATCATGCAATTGTAAAAAAGACAAAGGACAAACAATTCATTACTCTTCATTGAACCAAGAGTGATCCCCAGGGATGATTGTAATGGGTGCTCTCTGCCATGAGGTTGCAGATTGCGGAGGTGACGTTTCTGCTGCTAATGATCATCCAGCACACCTCATGGGTGCCCAGCATTGAGTTGCTGGATCTGTTTAAAGCCCATCGTATTTAGTTTGCTTGTAGTGACACACAACACAGAGGACAATGCCCTTGGAATGAAGCAAGACTTTGTCCCCACTGATTGCAGTGCAATGTCCATCTGAAGCAATGGTGTTGCAGGAGGGTTTGTCCCATGACATCAGTAAGCTGCCCTTCATGGGACGTGTGGTGATGACAGTGTCCAGAATGCCCTCTTGTAGCTGGACCAGTGAGGCGGGTTTGAGGTAAGTTCCCTTGCCCTAAGTACCAGAAATCCAGCTAAATGGGTTTCTTTTATTTAGCATATACAATGGAATCCCTATATAAAAAAGGGACAAGGAGGAGTTTCTTTAGCCAGAGGTTGATGAATCTGTGGAATTCATTGCCACAGATGGCTGTGGAGGCCAAGTCATAGGGTATTTGTTAAGTGGAGGTTGATAAGTTCATGATTAGTAAAGGCATTAAAGGTGACAGGGAGAAGGTCAAGAGAATTGGGTTGAGGGTGGATAATAAATTAGCCATGATCAAACGGTGGAGCAGACTTTGTGAGCTGAATAGTCGAATTTTGCTCTTGTGTCTTATAGTCTTCTGGACTGAGCAGTGGTCATTTCAACTGAAGTCAAGTGGAATCATCCTTTTCACTATGTTGGGTCACTCATCATCTTCCTGAGTCCATCAGGCAACTATCTCCTCAGGACTAGGTCAGACACAGAGCTCATCCCATAAAAGTGATGTCCACATCCCAAAAGGGACTCACTGGTCTCAGTGTGCAGCACAGTGTGGGAGACCTTCCTCTGGTGTCAGGATCGGGGTACAATATCACACAAAGTACTGGAGGAACTCAGCGGGACAGGCAGCATCTATGGAGTGAAAAGAACAGCCAATATCTCCACCCAAATTGTCAACTGTTCATTTTCCTCCATAGATGTTGCCTGATCTGCTGAATTCCTCCAGCATTTTGCATGCATTAATCCATGCAGTCTCTGTGTACGATATTGTGCACTCCGCTGTTAAGCTCAGTACAGTGTGAGGGGTATCAGCGTGCTGATCTCTGTTGGTGTTGTTGGCCACTCTCCAGATTCCCTTGATGTCACTACTGCCTGACTTCAGACTATTTTCAAAGAATAACTGATTCCCTCAATGTTGGCTCACATTTACTGTGAAAAGTGCTGAAGGGATAATAAATCCCAGGGTGATATGAAATTTATAAGACCATAAGACATAGGAGCAACATTAAGCCATTTTGACCAGCAAGTCTGCCCCACTATTCTATCATGGCTAATTTATTATCCCTCTCAAACCCATTATCCTGCCTTCTCCCCGTAATCTTTAATGTCCTTAATAATCAAAAATCTACCAACCACCACTTTAAATATACTCAATGACTTGGCCTCCACAGTTATCTATGGCAATGAATTCTACAAATTCACCACACTCTGGCTAAAGAAACTCCCCCCCCCCCCCGCCCCCCAATATCTGTTCAAAAGACACTTCCCTGAATTCTGAGTCCGTGCCCTCTGGTTCTAGAATCCCCCACTAGAGGAAACGTCTCCTCCATGTCCACTCTCTCTAGACCTTTCAGTATTCCCTCTCATTCTTCTAAACTCCACTGAGTGCAGACCCAGAACCATCAAATGCTCCTCATACATTAACCTTTTCATTCCTGGGATCATCCTCTGGGCCCTCTCCAATGCCAGCATATCCTTGCTTAGATAAGGGGCCCAGAATTGCTCACAATACTCTGTGTGGTTTGTCTGCCACATGTCTTATAAGGCTTTAGTTATGATTTTAACCATGACTCAGTAACTCACCCCATAACTGGTACTAAGTTCCTCCTCACAGGCATGGAAAGCTCACCAATCATAGGCTCAAGTCTCTCTGATTTGACCTCCCCACATGTACTTTATGTGTCCTATATTCTGCAACCACCAGTAAACACTGTCCTATTCGCATTTCACCCTCCTTTCATTTAGGGAATATTCTGGTCTCAAGTTATCAAGTTATTTAAAGCCCGGTATTTTGGTGAAGGGTCTCACCCTGATATGTCAACTGATTATTTCCCTCCATTGATGCTGCCTGACCTGCTGCACTCCTTTAGCATTTTGTATGTTAGTCTAGATTTCCAGCAAATGTGAAATTTTTATTCTCAAATTTGTTCATTAGAGTCATAGAGTACTAAAGTACAGAAACATGTCACTTGGCCCATTGTCGTAACTCTCCCTGCCTCCATATTCTCCTTCAGTCCTGGCTTCTTAACCATTCTCAGATGTATCCATCCCACGTGAATTTTCAGGCCTTCAGATCCTGAAATTCCTTCCATCGCTTTCCTCTGAGGCATTCCATACAACCTGCAAAATTTTGATAACTTGCTCACCCCGTGTTTCATTAATTCTACCAGGTGACACTATCGAAAGCTTCAAGGCTTTCCAAAGCCTGAAACCTTCTCTCCCTGCCATTTCTCCCCTTTTCCATTCTCCATTCTGGCACCCCCTTACACCTTCCTCTTCTCCTCAGCAGCCCATCACCTCCCTCCTTCCCTTTCTTCCATGGTCCTCGCTCCTCACCTATCAGATTCCTTTCACTTCGGCTCCTTACCTTTTCCACCTATTGCCAGCCAGTTTCTAACTTCACCACCCACCTCCCCCTCACATAGTCTCAGCTACCACCTGCCAGTTTGTACTCCTTCCCTGCCACTCCCCACCACCTTCTTACTCTGGCCTGCGCTCCTTTCTTTTCCAGTCCTGATTGAAGGTCCTTAGCCCCAAACTTTAACTGCTTATTTCCCTCCATAGATGCTGCCTGGCCTGCTGAGTTCCTCCAGAATTTTGTGTGGGTTAATCTGGATGTCCACCATCTGCAGAATTTCTTGTGTTGGAAAGCTTCTGTTGTGTTAAAAGAGTTATACAATTACAAGTCGTTGTTGCCCATTTCTCTGATCTCAGACTGTCACATGACATTTCCTGAAGTTGCAGAGGAAACCTCAGTTTATTCCACTGCCACCAAATTTCAAAGAGGGAGATAAGGAAGGCGAATCAGATCAGAATGAGATTGGTTTTATCAAGTTCCCACAGGAATAATAATTAGTACAACTGCAACCAGCAGTTTCAAGTCATTAAATCAGTTTAGATAATCAAGACTTAGGATAATTGCTATTACTGTTTTAAGAGTTCAACTAATCGCGGCTGTTAATTTTCTGTTTATCATGAATGTGGCCTCTTGAGACGAGTGATTGCTAATGCTGCTGGACAGAGAGAAGAAAAATTAATCATTAAGGAAATATGAATTAGTCGCACACACCTCACTCTTTTCAAATTAGCTGCCAGGCTGCATAGCGTAAGTGACAATGTCCTCAAACCAGACCATAGGCTGGGCTCAGTGACAAGTCACTGAAGTGGGTGGGACCATTTGTATCTGCATCTCTCATTAAGATGCTGGAGGGATGCCAATACGTTAAATCAAGAGATTGTACTGTTAAACCCTAGATAAAGTAGGACGGGACATTTTGATTTAACTCATTTCTTCTTCTGGTCAAAAGGCCAATTAAAGGCCATACATCACTGGTAATGTATAGACAACTGTTGGTCATAGGGTCTTATTCTGAAAGAGGTGCACACCTAATAGAGTCACAGAGTAATACAGGATAGGAATTGCCCTATGGCCCACCTCATCCATACCAACCAAGACTAAGTCAGTCCAATTTGTGTGCATCTTACGCATGGCTCCTAACTGAAGTACAACTTATATTGAAAAGAGCAGTTGAAATAGCTATATCAATAGAAACAGCAGACAGAGACACAACTGAGTTGCAGACAATGAAAGTGAACACGAACAAAATTGAAATGTCTAAACTGAAACTGGTCTGCCCAAACAAATTGTGACAGGGGCTCACTTACCGTACACCAGACCCACGCAGGTTTAAAGCAGAAACTTGCCGAAAATGCAATGAAGTAGCACACATGCAAAGAGCAAGTTGGACAGACAAAAATAAACGGACGCACAGGATGGAGAAAAATATAAAAAGTCAAGTTGCAATTTCAAAATGAGCTTTAATCTGCATACAATTGATGAAAAATCTGATAATGGTGCGAGTGACACAAGTTTGAGTAGCCTTGAGATTTACAATGTGAAAACTATAGACAAGTATTACGGCTTACACCTGAAGTGAACAGCTAAATAAATAAAATGAAATTGGACACTGGCTTGGCTGCTTCAGTTATTCAACAAAATGAGTTTGAACAGCATTTCAAAGATATTGACCTGAAGCCTGCAGATATCCAACTAAGAACTTATACTGGAAAAAAATATAACTACTGTAGGAATGACATGCGTAACAGTGAAGTACACTGGGTCAGCATTGTGGGGTTGTGGGGGTGTGAGACACTACAACTTGATTGGAGATCCATCCACCATTTCATGTCACCTCCCCTGCAGTAGAGTCAACTGAATGTGAACTAAGAAAGGTACTGGATGATGCTGCAGCAGTGTTCAAGGATGGGATCAGAAAACGCAAACATATCAAGGGTAAAATAATGTTAACTGAAAAACCACACCCAAGTTTAACAAAGCCTGTCCGGTTCCTTATACCGTTCATGGTAAATTAGCTAGTGAGCTAGATTGCATAGAAGTTGAAGGAATTCCTTCCAAGTTTGAATAGAACCCACGGGCAATGCCAGTGGTCCCAGTAGCCAAGAAGAATGGGTCTGTCAGGATCTGTGGTGACTTTAAGGTTACCATCAACCCAGTACTGAAAGTAGAACAATTTCCTCTGGCCAGGATAGAGGATATATTTGCAAACTTTGTGGAGGGAAACATTTCAGCAAAATGGATTTACCTGAGGCCTACCTACAGATGGAGATGGAAGAAGAGTCCAAATTGTTTCTCACCATAAACACTCACAAAGGGGTTTATCACTATAATTGGCTTGTTTTGGAGCTCAGGTAGTAAGCTATGGACCAGATGCTGTAAGGTTGCCCAGGCATCATTGTTACCTGGATGGAACATCCCAACATCTCAAAATAGTGTTAAAAAGATTAGACGATTATGGGCTCAGGGCATAACGCAACAAGTGTGAATTATTTAAACCACTTTCAGTACAGTGCTCACACCATTGACACACAAGCATTACAGTGCTCACACCATTGATGCACAAGCATTACACAAGTATGCTAAGAAAATTCAAGCAGTGGTGGATGCCCCAAGGCCAAAGGATGTGTCACAGTTGCGGTCCTTTTTAGAATTTTTTTGTTTGCTATAACAGGTTCCTTCTAAACTTGGCTGCTGTACCCATTACTACAGTTGGGAAGAAATGCAATGGACAAAGCAGTGTGAAGCACCTTTCAAAAAGACAAAGGAAATAGTGACATCAGACATTGTACTCATTCATTATGATCCACATTGTCCAGAGAAACTATCCTATGACTTATGGTATGTGTGTTGTCATGTAACATGTTGTGAACACCCCATTGCCTTTGTATCACATTCTCTTAATACTTCAGAGAAAGATTACTCACAGATTGACAGAGGGTCCTTGAGTATGCTTTGGGGTGTAAATTCAATCAGTATTTGCATCGGATAGAGCTTAACCTCAAGACTGATCACCAACCATTCGTATCCATTTTTGATCCACAGAGGGGTTTCCATTAACAGCAGCAGCTCAAGAGCAGAGATGGGCTCTGTTTCTTGAAGGACAGAGCTACAAGATCAAATTCAAGAGGACAACTAATCATGGAAATGCTGATGAATTGTCCTGTTGACCCTAGGAAAAGGAAATGCTTGAAAAATCTACAGAAGAGGACACTTCCCTTAACATATTCTCCCTAATGCAAATTGAAAGTTTTTCTGCTACAGCCGAGATGATCCAAAGGGAAACCAGAAAAGATCCCACACTGTCGGTCTACATGGCCACCCAAAATAGTTTGAATACGTGCCAGCTCCCCCATTTTTACCAGTATTGGGATGAGCTTGTCCTGGGCAGATGTTGTCTTACATGGGGACTGAGATTTGTTGTACCATCCAAGTGTAGCAAGAACTAATGCAGGTCATCTAGGCATGGTCAAAATGGAAATGTTCATTCAAAGCTTTGTTTGGTGGCCTGAGATAGATCAGCAGATCGAGCAGCTTGCCATGCACTGTTCAGGATGCCAACACATCCAGAAGAAAGGTGTCCAGAGCTGTCAAAACCACTTCATGCAGTACTGGAGACAACTCCTACAACCAGCATCGAAGAGGCTCCAGTGCTGAGCTTGTTTCACAGCCTCAATCCTCACCTGCCAAGCAGAGTGACTCCCCTTGTCAGGAAAGACGTTATCCCACAAGAGTTATTCCACAATCCTCCACAGCAATTAAATCTTTCGGCTTGAATGGGACAATTTAAACTTTACTATGCTGTGAATAAAGTAGTTGTATAGTTCTATATACTGTAATATGTATACGTACATGGTATACTATACATTTACACTATACACTGTATGCAACAAATTACATATTTGAGTTGAGCTGCATTCTGTGTTGAGTTGGAATTTATAGCTAAGCTGGGAGGAGTGTTGTGTATTTAATATTTCAATAATATTTGAGTAGTATTGTAAATGTATTGTTTGATTAAGCATTCTTTGTTGTTTACATAATGCATTGAGGGTTATATGTAAAAGTATGTGAATGGCATACGTCATCATGCCACCACATCATAAGTGCACACCTCACTTAAATTAAAGAAATGAAGCGTACTGCTTCTCCCAGTCTCCCTGTGTTTTTCTTTTGATTAGTTTTCCGTTTTGGAATTACAAAACATAACAGCTAGGACTATGGGCTTTTCAAATACTTAATCCCTTGATTGCGATTTTTTTTTTAATACAAGTTCTGCCATGTTATTTGCAATTAACCAATCTGTTATCTCAGAGATATTTATGTACCTTGTCCTCCATGGTGAAGGCTGATGCAAAAAATTGATTTAACATTTCTTAGTTCCATGTTATTAATTCACCAGCTGCATCCGCTAAAGGATCCAGCCCTGTCTTAGTGGCCACTTTATTGCGTACACCTGTACACCTCGTGAATGCAAATATATAATCAGCCAATCATGTGGCAGCAACTGAATGCATAAAAACCATGCAGACATGGTCAAGAGGTTCATTTGTTGGTCAGATCAAACATCAGAATGGGGAAGAAATGTGAGTGACCTTTGACTGTGGAATGATTGTTGGTACCAAATGGGGTGGTTTGAATATTTCAGAAACTGCTGATCTCCTGGGATTTTCATGCACAACAGATTCTAGAATTTACAGAAAAAGGTGTGAAAAACAAAAATATCCAGTGAATGGCAGTTCTGTGGGTAAAATCATCTTGTTAGTGAGAGAGGTCAAAGAGAATGGCCAGACTGTTTCAAACTGATAGGAGAGCCACAGTAACTCAAATAACTATACATTATAACAGTGGTGTGCAGAAGAGCATCTAATAAACTGGTAGTTAAGTGTATGTGTCCATGGGAATTCTCAGTTTGTTTTGAAATGACACACGTGTTTTCTCACAAAATCAGTTTCCTCCCTTCTTAGGTGTTTTTTTAGTTTTTAGTCACTGCATTATCCTAAAAATAAAGCATTTAAATGATTGGAAATAGCTCTACTGAACCTTAGGGTTGAAAATTTATGGATTATAAAATCATTGGTCTAAATTCCTTCCAGAGTTGCACTATTTGACCAAATAGTAATGCATGTTTGTCTTCCTCTCCATTAGAGAATTTCACTGTGTGTGATTCCACTGAGCCCACCATGGCGGGAGGAGAAGATGGCAGCGCGACACGCGCACGCAGCTCTCCAGTGAAAATGATATCATATCCGTTAAATAGGGGCCGTGGACAATTCTGATTTGATGGAGACAGATGTGAAAGCACAGAGAAACATCTGGAGAAATTTCTGAAACGCCGGTTCGCTGCTGCTGTTACTGGGTGATCGAGAAACTTCCGGAGGGAAGGCCCCAAAATCCCCGGCTTTGCCTGCTGCTGGCGACCGAGGCTGAGGTCAAATCACTCGGATAGAAATGGTGCTCGGTACTCGGTGTCAGAGGGCTGATTGGAGGCTCAAAGTTTTCGGACGACTCAGAGTCGGACTGTGGTCTGGCATGGCAGGGAGAGTTTTCTTCCCTCTCCCGTCTGTGAGAGATGTGGGACATTCGAGAGACCTTGAACTTTTTTACTGTGCCATGGCCTGTTCTTCATCAAGTTATGGTATTGTTGCACTGTTGTAGCAATATGTTATAATTATGTGGTTTTTGTTAGTGTTTCAATCTTGGTCTGTCCTATCACACCAGAGGAATATTGTATCATTTCTTAATGCATGCATTACTAAATGACAATAAAAGAGGACTGTGTGTCCTCATAATCTAATCTTCTTCCCCTATCCTGCCCCCCAACCTTCTGTAATAATTCAATAATAGTTCACTTCTGTTTGAGATGAGGAGAAATTTCTTCACTGGGAAGTGGAAGAGTTTTTAACCTGGAACTCTGTGAGGGCTCAGTCACTGAGTTAACTCTGTCTAAGTTAACAAGACAAAAAGCCTAGTGACATTACGTGAAGACAATAATTCTCCCTCAATGACAGCAAGATGAAAGAGCTTGCCATTGATCACAGGAAGCAGGAAGGAGTACATACACCCATTTGTATCAATGGTGTTGAGATGGAGATGGTTGAGAACTTCAAGTTCTGATGAATAAACTCTTTTCTGGCTTCAAGCTGGGTATGGGTATCGATTATAACCAATGTTTCAATGACAAACTCTGTCATCTTCTTTAGGGATGATGCCTGGGTAAGTCTAGTCCAGTGGTCTTTATACCCCCTCTTACCCCCTCATCTCTGTCATCGAAATGTAGGTTATAATCGATACCTGTACCCGTCTTGAAGCCCGAGAAGAGTTTATTCGTCATATACACCAGGAAAGCACGAGATCCTTTTTCAAGTTCTGATGTTTAGATATCACCAATAACTTGTTCTGGTATGGCCAAGAAGGGCACCACAGCCTCTACTTCCTCAGATGACTAAGGAAATTTGGCATGTTCACAATGACCCTCCCCAATTTTTACCAATGCACCATTCTACTTGGATGCATTGCAGCTTAGAATGGCAACTGCTCTGCCCAAGACTGTGAGAAACTGCAGTGAATTATAAGCTCTGCCCAGTTCATCACAAAATTTAGGCTCCGCTCTATAGAGACTTCCTATACTTCCCACCACCTTGGGAAAGCTGCCAACATAATCAACATCCAGAGATGCAAGGACTGGATTCCGGATTTGCACAATAAGCACTGGAGGGGCTCAGCAGGTCAGGCAGAATCTATGGACGAAACTGTTGTTCCCATCCTAGTCATTCCTTCTCCTGCCCCTTCCATCAGGCAGAACATACAGCAGCTAGAGAACTCGTACCACCATGCTCAAGGATAGCCTCTATGCTATCATTATAAGATTCTCGAACAGAACTCTTCTGTAATAAATACGAACTCTTGGACTCTTGATTTCTTAGTCTACCTCATCGTAGTAAACCGGGCTAGACCTTATTTTTCTAGCTGGTCTGCACGTTCTCTGTAATTGTAACTCTATATTCTGCATTTTGCTATTGTTTTTCCTTATGTACTGCCTCAATGTACATGAATACTCTGCCTTGATGGTCCCCCATGAAAGGTTTTCACCGTACCTCAGTGCATGTGACCAATTACCAAATAATGTAAAAGATATATCAAATGATTTTTAGATATTAAGGAAATTAATGGCTTGGGCAAGAAGTTGGTTCCGAAATAGAAGATCCCATGGGTTCGATGAATGGCAGGGCAAGTTCAAAGTGTCAGCCGTTTGCTCCTGTCCCTAGTTCTTAAGTATTTATTTATTAATTAACTGAGATACAGCACGGAATAAACCTTACGGCCCTTCGAACCGTGCTGCCCAGCAACCCTCAATTTTAACCCTAACCTACTTATGGGACAATTTACAGTGACAAATTAACCTACTGACTAGTACGTCTGTGGACAGGAGGAGGAAACAGAGAAAACCCATACATTCCACAGGGAGAAGGTACAAGCTCCTTACCGGGGGTGCCAGGAGGGAATTCCAAACTCTGACGCCCCTGAGTGTAATAGCGTCATGCTAAGCCCTATGCTCCCATGCTGTTCTCTCAGTTTATACCGGCACTAGGTTAAGGCAGGCACAAGTGCCAGGTCTTCCTATGCCCTTCAACATTAGCAATACAGTAGGACTGCAGTTCCCAATGGCCCAAGTTCGAACCTGCCTGGGTGAATCCTGAGCCTTGTCCATTGTCCATCCCACATTCCAAAGACGTGCAGGCTGGTGGGTTAACTGGCCACTGTAAATTGCTCCTGGTGCACAGATCTAGAATCAGGGGGAAGGTGTGGGATCACAGGAAGAATATTTTTAGTATATATGGGTGGTTGATGGTCAGCTCAGGGTATGTGGGCCACATGGCCTGCAGCAATGTCCATCTGCAACCGACATGAGGGAGAGGTCCAACGTGATCAGTCTGCGGCAGAACAGCCCTGCCCTTCCTACAGTCATATACGTCAATAAGGGACCTCATCCATGTTGGGAATCTGTGAATTACAGTACTGCCAACTAAAGGAGTGTTAAAGTAACAAAAGATGATAAGAGGCATAGATTGAACGGATAGCCGGAGACATTTTCCCAGGGCGGAAATTGCTAATATGAGGGGGCATCACTTTAAAGAGACTGGGGGAAAGGTAACGGACTGGGTCGGGAGTGGGTGAGCATCTGGGGGACAGTGACCACTGCTCCCTGGCCTTTAGCATTATCATGAAAAAGGATAGAATCAGAGAGGACAGGAAAATTTTTATTTGGGGAAGGGTAAATTATGAGGCTATAAGGCTAGAACTTGCAGGATGATGATTTTGCAGGGAAATGTACTATGGACATGTGGTTGATGTTTAGGGATCTCTTGCAGGATGTTAGGGATAAATTTGTCCCGGTGAGGAAGATAAAGAATGGTAAGGTGAAGGAAACCTGGGTGACAAGTGAGGTGGAAAATCTAGTCAGGTGGAAGAAGGCAGCATACATGAGGTTTAGGAAGTAAGGATCAGATGGGTCTATTGAGGAATATAGGGAAGCAAGAAAGGAGCTTTAGAAAGGGCTGAGGAGAGCAAGGGGGCATGAGAAGGCCTTGGCTAGTAGGGTAAAGTCAAACCCCAAGGCATTCTTCAATTATGTGAAGAACAAAAGGATGACAGGATTGAAGGTAGGACTGATTAGAGATAAAGGTGGGAAGATGTGCCTGGAGGCTGTGGAAATGAGCGAGGTCCTCAGTGAATACTTTTCTTCAGTATTCACCAATGAGAGGGAACTTGATGACGGTGAGGACAATATGAGTGAGGTTGATGTTCTGGAGCATGTTGATATCAAGGGAGAGGAGATGTTGGAGTTGTTAAAATACATTAGAACGGATAAGTCCCCGGGGCCCGACGGAATATTCTCTAGGCTGCTCCACGAGGCAAGGGAAGAGATTGCTGAGCCTCTGATTAGGAACTTTATGTCCTCGTTGTCCACGGGAATGGTACCGGAGGATTGGAGGGAGGCGAATGTTGTCCCCTTGTTCAAAAAAAGGTAGTAGGGATAGTCCAGGTAATTATAGACCAGTGAGCCTTACATCTGTGGTGGGAAAGCTGTTGGAAAAGATTCTTAGAGATAGGATCTATGGGCATTTAGAGAAACATGATCTGATCAGGGACAGTCAGCATGGCTTTGTGAAGGGCAGATCATGTCTAACAAACCTGATAGAGTTCTTTGAGGAGGTGACCAGGCATATAGATGAAGGTAGTGCAGTGGATGTGATCTACATGGATTTTAGTAAGGCATTTGACAAGGTTCCACAAGGTAGGCTTATTCAGAAAGTCAGAAGGCATGGGATCCAGGGAAGTTTGGCCAGGTGGATTCAGAATTGTCTTGCCTGCAGAAAGCAGAGGGTCGTGGTGGAAGGAGTACATTCAGATTGGAGGTTTGTAACTAGTGGAGTCCCACAAGGATCAGCTCTGGGACCTCTACTTTTCGTGATTTTTATTAATGTCCTGGACATGAAGGTAGAAGGGTGGGTTCACAAGTTTGCAGATGACACAAAGATTGGTGGTCCTGTGGATAATGTAGAGGATTGCTGAAGATTGCAGAGAGACATAGATAAGATGCAGAAGTGGGCTAAGAGGCAGATGGAGTTCAACCCGGAGAAGTGTGAGGTGGTACACTTTGGAAGGACATACTCCAAGGCAGAGTACAAAGTAAATGGCAGGATACTTGGTAGTATGGAGGAGCAGAGGGATCTGGGGGTACATGTCCACAGATCCCTAAAAGTTGCCTCACAGGTAGATAGGGTAGTTAAGAAAGCTTATGGGGTGTTAGCTTTCATAAGTCGAGGGATAGAGTTTAAGAGTCACGATGTAATGATGCAGCTCTATAAAACTCTGGTTAGGCTACACTTGGAGTACTGTGTACAGTCCTGGTCACCTCACTACAGGAAGGATGTGGAAGCATTGGAAAAAGTACAGAGGAGATTTACCAGGATGCTGCCTGGTTTAGAGAGTATGCATTATGATCAGAGATTAAGGGAGCTAGGGCTTTACTCTTTGGAGAGAATAAGGATGAGAGGAGACATGATAGAGGTGTACAAGATATTAAGAGGAATAGATAGAGTGGATAGCCAGCGCCTCTTCCCCAGGGCACCATTGCTCAGTAGAAGAGGACATGGTTTTGAGGTAAGGGGTAGGAAGTTCAAGGGGGATATTAGAGGAAGGTTTTTTACTCAGAGAGTGGTTGGTACGTGGAATGCACTGCCTGAGTCGGTGGTGGAGGCAGATACACTAGTGAAGTTTAAGAGACTACTAGACAGGTATATGGAGGAATTTAAGGTGGGGGGTTATATGGGAGGCAGGGTTTGAGGGTCGGCACAACATTGTGGGCCAAAGGGCCTGTACTGTGCTGTACTATTCTACGTTCTGTTCTATGTTCTAAAGTATAGTGGGGATGGCAGAGGTAAGTTCTTTACACAGAGAGTGATGGGTGTATGGGAGGCCCTGGCAGAGCTGGTGACAGAGGTCGATACATTACGAGGCTCTAAGGTAGGCATGTGAATGATAGTAAAATGGAGGGCCATGTAGGAGGGAAAGGTTAGATTGATCTTACAGTAGTCTAGTAGTTTGGCACAGCATCATGGACAAAGCATTCTATATTATAAAAGTGCATCAAAAATAAAAGATATTAGGAAGTAAAGAATCAGGAAATCAGAAGTAAAAAGAATGCTCAGCAGGTCAGAGTGAAAGAGATTTAGCAAGCTGTTTCAGGAGAAGTAGTATATTTTTAGAGATTAGAGCTTATGGGACTGGTACCTACAAAACTGCACATCTTTGTGATGTGTGGGGGACCTAGAGCAGCCAGAGGAAATTGGCATGGTCTCAGGGAGAACGTCCAAACACTTTGCAGACTGCGGTGGGGATCACATCCAGTTGCTGGCAGTATAATAGTGTTTTGCTGACTGCTATGGTACTGTTCTGCCCCGAGTCGTGTTGCCTCTAAGTCAGAATATTACACTGTCCCATCATTCACACGGCAGGGGCAGTAAGGGTTGGTACGGAGTAAATTCCTCTACATTGCTCTGTTACAGTCTGCCAGGGTAAGTACAGCATGGATTAAATACAGATTGAAGCTCTTCATGCATTTTCCTAACACACTCCCTAAGCAGAGGAGAGATATCACATGCGAAGTAAAGCTGTCAATGCACTTACTCTCCCCCACCCCCCACACACACATTCTGGGGGCAGAGACAGCACGGGTCGGATATAGAGCAAAGGTCTCTCGGTTCTTTCAGGCAGCACACCCCCACGGCAAGCATAGCGCAGAGTAAAGCTCCATCTGCACTGTCCTGCCACACTCTCTCAGGGAGGGATCATGCAGACTAGATCCACAGAAAAGGTCCCCATGTGCTTTAGCCTGATCAGACACTTGCAGGACAGGGCAGCCCATGTGAGACACAAAGTTAATCTCCTTGCACACTGCCCTACCCCACACTCCTCTTCACACACCCCAGCCCAGTTCCATGTGAACAGCAGTTAAGGAGTTCCCCATTCTGATCTCCAATGACTGCACTGCAGAATTACAGAGAGACATGAATTTTTCTTGGAACATGTGAGGGATAGGGATCATGTGCAGGCAGAATGGATTAATTTAATTTGACATCATGCTCAGCACAGTCATAGAACAACACAGAACATAGAACATTATAGCTGAGTACAGACCCTTCAGCCCATGATGTTGTGCCGACCTTTTAACCCTACTGTAAGATTATTCTGACCCTTCCCTCCTACATAGCCCTCTATTTTGCTATCATTCATGTGCCAATCTATGTTTATTAAATGCCCCTAATGAACCTGCCTCCATCAACACCCCTGCCATGGTTTTCAATGTAGCCACCACAACAACCTTCTTCAAAGCAATCGGTCTCTAGGTAACAGGGGCCCGAGACTGCTGCTCCTTGCAGTCTGGGGTGACACAGGACCTGTAATAAATTCAGATTGTGAACTTATAATGAGCAGTGAGGTAAGGGGTGGGTTGCAACAGGGGCTAGTGGAAGTGAGGTTTGACTAGTCCCTGGGCTTTAGATGGGAATGTGGATTCAGCCAGTAAAATCATATTCTGAGCACCACAGGGTTACTGGGTTTATGGCCTACAATGTTATCAGGCAGTTTTATTGAACATTAGTTACAGTGTAATCCAACCCAGGCCTCATTAACAATCATAAGGCTTAATAGTCCACTAAACCGCGCACTCATTGGACGAAGAGCCAAAGTGATTGTGTAGGAACAGTAAATATAATTTAAATAAAACAGGTGAGACAATGGTGCGACAGCTGTTTGGGAGGGGTGGGAGCAGTGGAGGGAGGTAAAGGAAAGGTTTGTAAAAGCTGACTTTAAGAGGAAGGAAATCAGAGACAGCAGTCTGAGGCAAGGACCAGGCAGACTGGAGAGGCTTTCCACCGTTTGCTCGGAGAAGGGCAGGATGAGTGGGAGCGGAGATGAGAAGAGGCCAAGCCTGGCTCACTCGGTGGAGGAGATCTTGAGCCGGCCTTGTCAGAAAGGCCGGGGGCCTCTGCTGCCAGGCTGCAGCCGAGCCAGCGGACAGCAGGGTGGAATCAGCAGGCAGCCGGAGGTTTCATGCGGCCACAGTGTGCTAGGTAAGGAAGGAGACAGGGCAGGCTGGTGCGGGGATGGAGCTGACGAGGGACAATGTAACAGAGGTGGAGCGGGATACCTTCTTATTGCAGTGGAGAGCACATCCCGTACATGACCGGAGCGTCACTGGGGCAGTGAGTAGAGCTACTGCCGCACAGCTCCACAGACCCGGGCCCAATCCTGACCCCCGGTGCTTTGGCGCACTGAAAACCCTATGGCTTTCCCCTGTGTTCCAGATCCCCCCTCACCAACATCTTGTAGGCATGCAGGACAATGGGTGAATTGGCTACTGTGCTGTGAACCGATGAGACAGATTTTGGGGGAAGCTGATGGGAACATTGGGACAATAAAATGAGATTGGTGTTAGATTTGATAAAATGAATGGTTAATGGGTGGCAGAGACTTAGTGGGCTGAAGGGCCTGTTTCCATATTGTATGACTCTGTGACAACTCCTTCCCCACCTATACATGCCCACACCCCACTTCCTTCTCATGGCTGCACTAGAATGATTATAAAGCAGGAGTAATATTTCAATATTCCTCAGCAGAGTGAAATAGATCCTTCAAGACTTTGGTGACCTCATACTGGCAGACTTCCTAAACAACTGGAAATGATTTGTATTAATACCCCAGCACATCTCAATTCACTTTCTTTTAGATGTTACACAGTAGAATAAACAATCTCTCAGTGAACTCAGAGAGTTTATAAGGAGTTCAGACAATATGGATCTGATGAGTTTAAAGGGAGTGTATGAGGTGGGACCCAGTTTAAAGAAAACATGGGAAATAGGGCTCCGGTGAGTTCATAGGGAGCACAGCAAGTGGGGTCTGGTGAAATTAGAGACATTTAAAAGACGCCAGGATAAGCACATGAATGCGCAGAGAATGGAGGGGTACAGACAATGTGAAGGCTGAAAGGATTAATTCAGTTTGGTGTTTCAAGTCAAGTGAAGTTTATCGTCATTTAACTATATCATCATCATTAGGTGCCATGCCCAGTTTGAGCTTTGACTGCCATGGCCCACACACTCCTGTTTCAGGTCCAGTGGATCAATTCAATGGAAGAAAGGAGACTGAAGAAAGCAAATCCTATGGAGTATAAGTCCTTAGATAAAAAAGTTAAAAGCTATATTCATTTAACTATATACACTTATATAATGTATATGACCATATAATGTATATCGAAACGAGACAACGTTTCTTCGAACCAGGGTGTAAAGCACTGCAGTACACATAGCACACAATGCACATGATAAATTATGAAGGTAAGGATAAAATCTACAGATGAATCACGCATAAATAACTAACTAAAGTGCATGAATATTAAATATTGTAAGGTACAGAACAGATTAACCAGTGATCCTCTGAATACGATGCGTCAGGGAGTTCAGAAGCCTAATGGCTTGGGGGGAGGAAACGGTATCTCATCCTGATCATTCTTGTTTTTAATTGCTAGTTCTATTAATTCAGCACAACATCATGGGTCAAAGAGCCTGTTCTTGTACCTTTCTAAGTTCCACGCCTAAATTAATGGGAGCAAGGGATCATGGCCTGGTGAGTTTAAAGGGAGCGTAGGAGGCAGAATCCGGTCAGCAAGATGCTGAACTATTGAGATTTCTAATCAATCAGTTGGTGTATTATTGGTTTGAATCAGAAACAGAATCATTGATATATGTCGTGAATTTAGTTGTTTTGTGTAGTTGTGCTGGGCAAGACTTAAAAAACAAATAAATGAATAAATGGTGCTATGGTGAGGTAGTGTTCATAGGTTCATGGATCATTCAGAAATCTTTATAATAATTCTTTATAATTGACAGAATCAGATTTACTACCACTGACATATGTCCTGAAATTTGTTTTGTAGCAGCACTACAGTACAATACATCATATACTATAAATTATAATAATATATATAAAAATTAAATAAGTAGTGCAAATGAGAGCAAAAATAGTGGGTTAGTGATCGTGGGTTCATTATCCATTCAGCAATCTGATGACACAGGGGAAGAAGGTGTCCCTGAAACACTGAGTGCATGTCTTCAGGCTCCTGTACCTCCATCCTGAAGGTGCATAAGAAGAGGACACATCCCAGGTGGTGAGGATCCTTCATGATGGATGCTGCCTTCTTGAGCGACTGCCTTTTGAAGACCTCATCAGTTATGGGAAGGGTGGTGCCCATGATGAAGCAGGCTGAGCTGACAACCCTCTGCAGCCTCTTTCGATCCCGTGCACTGGAGCGTCCACGACAACCACTGATGCAATGTTACTGTCAGGTGTTTTACTGTGCCTCCCATCTCAGGCAGATGATAAACTTCACCCCGAGTTCCTCCTTCTATACGCTCATTGCCATGTTTAAAATATGAACAGGTCAGGCCTGAACAGAGATAGACCATAAGGTGTGATGACATGCAAGGTGGATGACATGATCAAGAAAATGAGTCATAAGGTTGTATAGTACTGTGCAAAAGTCTTAGGCATATATTCAGGGTGCCTCAGAATTTTGCAGAGAACTGTATATATCAATGTTGAGCAGAGCGCGAGTTGGTAAATCTAGCGGGACACTAGGATGTTGGGAAAGGTGAGGGCACAGTGCTGCGGGAGAGGTCTTGCACAGGTGGCAGAGGTGGGCCAGGGCGAGGGTGGGGTGGGGGATGGGTTGGCACGGGTGCAGACACAGGCAACCACGCAACCTCGAGACATCAGGCAAGAAGGCAAGGTCATTTGCTTCAAAGAATTGCTTTATTAACCATAACAGAATGTCTCTCTGGTGCTTCCTGTTCCCTCTCCTCTCCCTGCCCCCTTCCCACTCTCAGTCCACAATGGAGACCCATATCAGAATCAGGTTTATCATCACTCATCCATATCATGAAATTTGTTTTTTTGTTTGTTTATTTTATGCTGCAGCAATGCAGAGCAATACATAAAATTACGACTGCAAAAGTCTTAGGCTCCCTAGCTATATACATGTGCTCAAGACTTTCAGACAGTACTGTATATGGTGACATATGTGTAGCTTGATAATAAACTTAACGTTGAACTTTGAATGATGTTGTTACCTCACGGCCATATAGATAAGTATCTATAAGCACATATGCCTACGGCATTCTTGTAACATCATTAAATTCCCATTCCATCCCGGACACTGTTCAATCTCTACCATCTGGTAGAAGATACAGAAATATCTCAACCGAGACAGTTAGAATGAAAAAACAGCTTCTTCCTGAGGGCAGTTGTGCAGCTGAATAATGTTTCACCCTGGCTTGGCAGTGGCCTTTGAGTGTTATGGACTATTGAAGTACCTTGTTGCATGTAAATAGTGGATTTATTTATTTAATTTAAAATTAAGCCATACTATATGCATTGTAAATATCTGTTTTACACAGACTGGAGTAGCACCACAATCTCATTGCCTTGAGCAATGACTATAAAGTTGTATTCTATTCTATGTAGAGAGGAGGTTTAGATGGTTTTGAGCCAAATGTGGGTAAATAGGACTAGCTCGCTTAAGGGTACTTGAGCAAAAGGCCAGCCATCAGTGGTAGGGAAGACCAGAATTACCAGGGGGATTTTGCTGAGCTAAAGATCTCTCCCAACCTATATTCCCTCAGGAACATGAGAGTACAGAGTTTGTATGTTCCTGTCGGAGTAAAGGGCAAGGATAACAAGTTTAGGGAACCTTGGTTTTTGAGAGAATTTGAAGCCCTGGTTAAGGAAAAGGAGGTGAAAGTAGATATAGGCAGGTAGGAACAAATGAGGTACTTGAGGAGCATAAGAATTACAAGACAACACTGAAGAAGGAAACCAGGATGGTTTGAAGAAGACATGAGGTTGCTTTAGCAGACAAGGGGGGAGAATCCTAAGGACTTCTACAGATATCCTATGAGCAAGGGTAAAAATTGGTCCTCTTGAAGATCAGAGTAGTAATCTATGTCTGGAGCCAAAAGAAATGGAGATCTTAAATAGATTTTTTGTTTCGGCCCAAAGCGTCGACTGTACTTTTTTCCTTAGATGCTGCCTGGCCTGCCGAGTTCCTCTAACATTTTGTGTGTGTGATTGGAAGGTATTCTAAGGGACCAGACATTTAAATATTTGGATAAACCGGGACTGATTAGAGATAGTCAAATGACTTTGTATATGGTAAGTCGTGTCTAACCAATCTTATAGAGATTTTTGAGGACTTTACCAGGAAAGTTGATCAAGGCAAGGCAAAGAATTTTGTCTACATGGACTTTAGCAAGGCATTTTACAAGGTACCTATTTGGGAAGTTGGTCGAGAAGAGGTGATAAATTTGAGTTGTCATTCAAGATGAGGTAGACATTGGCTTCACAGAAAAAGTCAAAGACTGGCTGTAGATAGTTGCCTCCTTGACTGGGAGCCTGTGATTAGTGGTGTACCACAGGGATTGGTGCTAGGTACGTTGTTGCTCATCATCTATATCAATGATCTGGATGATAATGCGCTAAACTGGATCTGCAAATTTATGGGTGACACCAAGAGTGGGGGTGTAGTGGATGGTGAGGAAGACCATAAAAGTTTACAGGGGGATCTTGACCAGCTGGAATAATGGGCTGAAGCATGGCAGATAATGCAGACAAGTGTGAGGTGTTGCACTTTGGGAGGATCAACCAGGGTAGGTCTTACACAATGAGCAGTAGGGCACGAAGAGTGTGGTAGAAGAGAGGGATCTGGAAATACAGATCTACAATTCCTTCAAAAATGCTGTCACGGGTAGATAGGGTCATAAAGAAAGCTTCTAGCACGTTAGCCTTCATAAATCAATGTATTGAGTACAGGAGTTGGGATGTTACGTTGAAGTTATATAAAATGTTGACGAGGCCTAATTTTGTCCAGTTTTGGTCAGCTACATACAGGAAAGATGTAAATAAGATTGAAAGAGTGCAGAAAGAATTTACAAGGATTTTGCAGGTAGAGGGAAAGGTTGAACAGGATATGTCTTTATTCCCTAAAATGTAGAAGATTGTTGGGAGTTTTGATAGAACTATACAAAATTATGAGGGGTATAAATAGGGTAAATGCAAGCAGGCTTTCCAGAGGTTGGATGAGACTAGAACTAGAGGTCATGTGTCAAGGGTGAAAGGTGAAATGTTTAAGGGGAACATGAGGGGGCTCAGTAAATGATGAGAGTGTGGAATTAGCTGCCAGTACAAGTGGTGGATGCAGGTTCAATTTCAACACTTAAGAGAAATGTGGATTGGTACATGGATGGGAGGGTTATGGAGGGCTATGGTCTGGATATCGGTCGATGGGACTAGGCAGATTAATGGCTCGGTATGGACTGGATAGGTCAAAGAGCCTGTTTCTGTGATGTAGTGTTCTAGGACACTGTGACTATAATTTACACTCTGTCTCTCTTTCCAACACCACTTACACTGTAACAACTCTCTCTGTCGAGATTGTTGTCTTTTTGTTTGTAGATATGGCTTTGCAAATAAAGAGGTCAGTTCAGGGTTTAGGATAATGATGAAGGTCAAATTAGAGTTTAGGGGCAAGAATGTGGAAGATTTAAAGGTCAAGACTCCACCCCGAGCTCAGTATTCTGCGACTGAAATCCAGCAACATCGATGGATGACAAAGGATGTCTGCACTCTAGGCCTCCACTCAATACTCAAAGGCTAGCAATACGGACAGGTGAGAAAGGGCACTCTGCAGTTCAAGGCCATGCGAGGAAGAGGTCAGTGGCCAGAGTCTGAGCTTGGAGTTTTCTGGAGTTCAGGACCTGCCATCGGATTATCTGGGTGTCAATACCAAAGATTGGAGCCCGAAGGTCGATTGGAAGTCTAGAAGTCGAAGCCTGATGGCGGAAGTCTGGAGACTGGAGGTTGAAGGCCCAGAGGCCTGTCCTGGAGTTGGAAGACTGTCTGTGTGTGTGGATGGGTCGGAGAGATTAAAGGAGTTTATTTTGCTGTTGTTGTTCTGTTGTTTATTGTATTTATTTACTATGTTTAGGGATACAGTGTAGAACAGGCCCTTCCTACTCAACAAGCTGTCCTGCCCACCAAATCACCTACTAATCACAGGGCTATTTACAATGACCTATTAACCTACTGAACGGTACATCTTTGAACAGTGGGAGGAAACCAGAGCACCCAGAGGAAACCCACGACATCACCGGCAGGACAGACAAACTCCTTGCAGACGGTGCCGGAATTGAACTCCAAATTCTGATGCTCTGAGCTGTAATAGTGTCACGCTAACTATTACACTGTGTTCTGTGTTGTTCTGCCAAGCGTTGTGGACACGTTATGTTGGTGCGGGAATGTGTGGTGACACTTGCAGGCCGCCATCAGCACAGCGCTATGGTATGCTGGTTGTTAACACAATGAAGCATTTCACTGAATGTTTTGAGGGTCATATGATATGTAAATGATTCAGAATTTGAATCTGAAGCACAGTATCCAGCCTGACTACTGACGAGAGCCACAGAGACACCAAAATATTATTCTGGTTCATGTCAGACTGTGTAACCATAGGGTTGCAGCCAATTACACTAAATTGAATTCAGGTCTGACATGGCATTTAGATGAAGAAATAGTCAAATAATCTCTATGCTCAAAGTACTGAAGTTCCAGCAACTCAAAGGTTCCAGTAACAGGCAGAAATTGCTAATCAAAGGGGAATAATTTGAAGGTGGTTAGGGAAGAATATCGAGGGTCATCAGAGATAGGAATTTTACACAGAGAGCAGTGGCTGGTAGAGGCAGATACACTATGGGCATTTAAGAAACTCTAAGGTAGGCACATGGATGGTAGAAGAATAGAGGATTATGAGGGAGGAGGGATTAAATTGATCTTAGAAAAGATTAAAGTATCAACACAACATTGTGGGCTGAAGGACTTATGTTGCGTCATACTGTTCTACGTGCTATGAAACCCGAGGCAGGTGGGTGTAGGGAGCCTGATAGTCCCTGTTCCTAGGGAAGGAGGAGTGAATAACTCAAGGATATCTATATTCAGCATTCATGACTTTTAAACAGTCAACCACTGGGTTTTAAACTTTCCAAGGCCTTCTGTACTAGAGAATCTAAGTTGTCTGGCTTTCTGTACTCAAGATAACCTGGGTGAATTTAAATTTAAGCTGCTTCTCTGTCACTTAAACATCCCCAGGTACTCTATCCTCAAGAGAGCTGAGATTTAAAGCATTTGAATGTCCCTCTGCTTGGAATAACTGGGCTTTAAACCTCCAGAAGCTCTTTGAACTGTTTTCAAACGAGCTGTTTTTGACTGAATGGAAGGTGGTGATGAATCAGCATATAGGGGGGGATTAAAAACCTCATTGAATAGTGTCATGTAACAACCTTCCACTCAAAAATCAGCAAAACCAAAGATCTGATTATTGACTACAGGAGGAGGAAACTGGAGGTCTGGGAACAAGTCCTCATGAGAGGACTGAGGTGAAAAAGATAAATAACTTTAAGTTCCTTGGTGTTATCGTCTCAAAGAACCTGTCCTGGAACTAGCACATAAATGCCATTACAAAGAAGACACTGTAGTATTTCTACTTTCTTAGAAGTTTGATCAGATTCAGCATGTCATCTAAAACTCGGTGCAACCATTCGGAATACTCTCCACTGCGCATCGCTAGAAGTCTGTTCATGGCCTGGTATGGAAACGCCAACGTCCAGGAACTGAAAAGCCTACAAAAAGTGATGGATGCAGCCCAGTCCATCACAGGAAAAGCCCTGCTCTCCCACCATTGAGCATATCTACAAGGAGTGCTACCACAAGAAAGCAGCATCCATCATCAAGGACTCCCACCACCCAAGCCATGCTTTCTACCTATTACTGCCATCAGGAAGGAGGTGCAAGAGCCTTAGGTCCCTCACTATCATGTTCAGGATCAGTTATTACCCTTCAACCATCAGGATCCTGGACTGGTGTGGATACCTTCACTCACCTCGACGCTGTACTGATTCCACATTCTACGGACTCATTTTCAAGGACCCTACAACTCACATTCTCAGTATTATTGATTTACTATATATTATTATTAGTTTTTTGATTTGCACAGTTTTGCACATTGGTCGTTTATCAGTGTTTGTGTGTAGTTTTTCATTGATTCTATTGTATTTATACGACTGAGAATGCCTGCAAGAAAATAAATCTCTGGGTAGTATATGGTGACATGTACGTGTTTTGATAATAAATTTATTTTGAACTTTCAACTTCAGATTTAATGGTATGCAAGCACTATAAGCGGGATAACTTGGAGTTAAACAGTTCTGGAGTTTTTAATACGTGGGGTAACCAGCTTCCAAATGGTCTGAGGTTTTGCACATTGAGGGTAAATAAGATTAAATATTCTTTGAGGCTCTGTAATAGTGCTGTACTCTAGGTCTGAAGGATGGATTCAAAACAATTAATATTATTAATAAATAATTTTAGAGAAAATAGTGGGACTGAAGGTCAATTCTTGCTCCTGACTTGATGAGCCGTCTCGCAGGGTTAAGGAGGAGGTGGCAGTGAATGCATTTGCTGTCATCCTGCAGAAGTCGATAGTCTTGAGAATACCTCCCACAGACTTGAAAGCAGCTTTTAAGAAGAGATGGGGCAAGGAAACAGAAAACTGTAGACCAATTAATCTGACATGAGTAGGAGAGAAAATGTGGAGTCCTTTATTACGGGTAATTAGGAAATAATTACAGGATTGGCCAGGGTCAGCCTGTGTTTATAAAAGAGAAATGTGCGTGACAAACCTGTTTTTGAGGCTGGATCTGGAAAAATAGATAAGAGGCAAAATAGTTGATGTGGTATGCTTCAGATTCCCTTCAATGGTTAATAAACCAAATTGGAGCTCATGGTATTGAGGTCAATGCATTGACATTGCCTGAAGGCTGGAGAATGGACAGCAAGCATAAATGGAACACTTTTCATTTGAGACTACTGTGCTGTGACAGTGATTGGTGATGCAATCTAGCTTTTCATTTTCTGCACAAAGATGCCACCAGCCTCAAGAGCAGCTTCTAACCCACTGTTATCAGACTCTTGTATAACATGATGGACTCCTGACCTCACAATCTAACTTGTTATGATCCTGCACTGTATTGCCCTCCTACATTGCACTTCTTTGACAGACTTACGAAGAAAGTAGAGCTGCACCTCTACTTACTTAAAAGTTTGCAACGATTCTGCATGATATCTAAAACTGAAAACATTCTATAGATGTGTAGTGGAGAGTATATTAACTGGTTGCATCCTGGTATGAAAACTCCAAATCCCTTGAATGGAAAAGCCTAGTGGATACAGTCCATGCTCTCCACCATTGAGCACATCTAAATGGAGCGCTGTGGCAGGAAAGCAGCATCCAACATCAAGACCCCTACCACCCAGGCCATGCTCTCTTCTCACTACTGCCCTCAGAAAGGTGGTCTCAGGACTTACACCACCAAGTTCAGGAACAGTTATTACTCCTCAGTCGTCAGGCTGTTGAACCAGTGGGGATAATTTCACTCAACTTCACTCGCCCTATCTCTGAAATGTTCCTACAACTTTCAAGAACTCGTCATCTTATTTCCTTCAGATTTATTGCTTATTTACTTATTATGATTACTTTTTTTCTTTTGTATTTGCACAGTTTGTTGAATTTTGCTTATTGGTTGTTTATCCATCCCCGCTTGGTGCAATCTTTCATTGATTCTATTATGTTTCTTGGACTTACTGAGCATGCCAGCAAGTAAAGAAATTGCCGGGTTGTATGTGCTGACATATGCATACTTTGATCATAGATTTACTTTGAATTTTGATATTACACAAAGATTCTAGCACGAATAAAGCTGCGGCTGATTGGCAGAAAGCAAAGATTGGGAATAAAGGGAGCTTTTCTGATTGACTGTCAGCGGCTAGCGGTGTTCGACAGGGGTTGTTGGAACCAATACATTTTATGTTGTATGTCATTGATTTAGATGATGAAATTGATGGGTTTGCTGCAAAATTTGTAGACAATGTGAAGATAGGTGGAGGAACAGGTAGATTTGAGGAAGTAGAGAGGCTGCAGAAGGACTTAGAAAGATTGGGAGAATGGGCAAAGAAATGGCAGATAGAATGCAGTGCCGGGAAGGGTATAGTCATGCATTTTCAAAGCAGAAATGAAAAGGTTGACTATTTTCTAAATGGAGAGAAAATACAAAAAACTGAGGTACAAAGGGACATGGAAGTCCTTGTGCAGGATTCCCTAGGGGTTAATTTGCAGGTTGAGCCTTTGGTGAGGAAGACAAATGCAATGTTAGCATTCATTTCAAGAGGACTAGAGTATAAAAGCAAGGGTGTAGTGTTGAGTCTTTATGAAGCATTGTGAGGCCTCACTTGGAGTATTGTGAGCAGTTTTGGGCCCCTCATCTTAGAAAGGATGTGCTGAATCTGGAAAGGATTCAAAGCAGATTCACAAAAATGACTCCAGAATTGAATGGCTTGTCATATGAGAGCATTTGCTAGCTCTGGGCCTGTATTCACTTAAATTCAGAAGAATGAGGGGTGACTTCATTGAAACCTGTCGAACGGTGAAAGGCCTTGATAGAGTGGATGTGGAGAAGATGTTACCTATGGTGGGAGTGTCTAAGACCAGAGGACACAACCTCAAAATCTAGGGCTGTTCTTTTAGAACGGAGATGAGGGGGAATTTGTTTAGCCAGAGAGTGATGAATCTGTGGATCAGTCAGCTGTATAGGCGAAGTCTATATGTATATTTAAAGCAGAGATTGATAGACTCTTGATTGATCGGAGCATGAAGGGAATTAGGCAGAAGGCAGAACATTGGGGTTGAGAGGAAAATTGAATCAGCCATGACGAAATGGCAGAGAGGACTCGATGGGCCAAATGGCCTAATTCTGCTCCTATATCTTATGGTCTTTTGTTTAATGTCATTTCCATCTACAATTGTAAGGTGAATGAAATAATTGTTACTCTGGAAATGATACAACACAAAAAACACAAAAGATAAAGAATATTATTTTTAAAAAGCACCATAAATATAAATACATAAGAGAGCTTATATACATAGCTTGATTGCATGTCCATAAAGTGATGCTAGGTTGTAGATAAGGTGACTGACACAAAATAATAAATCATTGGTGGAGTTAGAAACATAGAAAGCCTATAGCACAAAACAAGCCCTTCAGCCCACCAAGCTTTGTCGAACATGTCCTTCCTATAGAAATTACCAAGGGTACCCATAGTCCTCTATTTTTCTAAGTTCCATGTACCTATCCAGGAGTCTCTTAAAAGACCTTGTTGCATCTGCCTCCACCACCATTTCCAGCAGCCCATTCCATGCACTCACTTCTCTCTGCATAAAAAAAAAACTTACCCCTGACATCTCCTCTGTATCTACTGTCAAGCACCTTAAAACTGGTACCTTCTCGTGTTAGTCATTTCAGCCCTGGGGAAAAGGCCTCTGAACATCCACACGATCTGTACCCCTGATCATCTTATACACCTCTATTGGGTCACCTCTCATCCTCTGTCGCTCCGAGGAGGAAAGGCCAAGTTCACTCAACCTATTCTCATAAGGCATGCTCCCCAATCCAGACAACATCCTTGTAAATCTCCTCTGCACCCTTTCTATGGTTTCCACATCCCTCCTGAAGTGAGGCGACCAGAACTGAGCACAGTACTCCAAGTGGGGTCTGACCAGGGCCCTATATAACTATAACATTACCTCTCGGCTCCTAAACTCAATCCCATAACTGATGAAGGCCAATGCACCGTATGCTTTCTTAACCACAGAGTCAACCTGCGCAGCAGCTTTGAGTGTCCTATGGACCCGGACCCTAAGATCCCTCTGATCCTCCACACTGCCAAGAGTCTTACCATTAATACTATATTCTGCCATCATATTTGACCTACCAAAATGAACCACCTCACACTTATCTGGGTTGAACTCCATCTGCCACTTCTCAGCCCAGTTTTGCATCTTATCGATGTCCTTCTGTAACCTCTAACAGCCCTTTACAACACCCCCAACCTTTGTGTCATTAACAAATTTACTAGGTCATCCCTCCACTTCCTCATCCAGGTCATTTATAAAAATCACAAAGAGTAGGGGTCCCAGAACAGATCCCTGAGGCACACCACTGGTCACCAACCTCCATGCAGAATATGACCCATCTACAACCACTCTTTGCCTTCTGTGGGCAAGCCAGTTCTGGATCCACAAAGCAATGTCCCCTTGGATCCCATGCCTCCTTACTTTTTCAATAAGCCTTGCATGGGGTACGTCTACAAATGCCTTGCTGAATTCCATATACACTACATCTACTGCTCTACCCTCATCAATATGTTTAGTCACAACTCAAAAAATTCAGTCAGGCTCATAAGCCACAACCTGCCTTCGACAAAGTCATGCTCACTATTCCTAATCATATTATGCCCCTCCAAATGTTCATAAATCCTGCCTCTCAAGATCTTTACCCATCAACTTACTAACGCTGAAGTAAGACTCATTGGTCTATAATTTCCTGGGCTAGCTCTACTCCTTTTCTTGTGGGTGGAGGTGTTGATCAGTCTTGCTGTTTGGAGGAAGTAACTGCTTTTGAGTGTGGCGGTCCTGGAATGGATTCTACGTTTCCTCCTCCCTGAAGAGGGCCAAGCAATCCACGAGCCAGGTGTGGGACCCTACATGATGTTACAGGCTCTTTTCTGGCACCTCCTTGGTGACAGGTAGGCAGGTGCCACTGATACACTGGGCAGTTTTGACTACCCGTTGTGGAGCTGTCCTGTCTGCTGCAGTGCAGTCTCCATACCAATGCACTGTGTCATCACTTAATCTGTATGAACAGTATGCAAGACAAACTTTTCACTGCAACTGGTACATGTGACAATAATAAACCAACACCAATACCCATTTGACAAAATGATAAAGAGTGTAATATACCCAAAGCTAGGTTGCAGAGTGGGCTGAAAAAAGAATGCAGAGATGATTAAATTCTCAGGTTATGTGAATAGACAAGGGCATGCATTGGGAATATAATGTGGAAAATCTGAGGTCAGCCTTTTAAAACAGAAAGTCACAATATTTTTCAGATTGTGGGAGATTGAAGTTAGCATCTACTGGTGATCAGAGAATCCTGAATGGCATTGCACATAAAACATCGAAACATAGGAGGAGACATTAGAAAAGCAAAGGGTGCCTGGAGCTTCTCTTGGAAGAGGATTTGTGTACAGCAGTGGAGGCATCTTGATTCAATTATGTGGGGCCCTGCTGAGTTGCACTTATGTTGAGCAATGGTTGCTCTCCCAACCTAATGACATTCTCCAAAAAAATTCAAAGTCAATTTATTAAGGTTTGTATTTTTTCACCCATACACTACCCTGAGATTTATTTTCTTGCGGCCTTCAGGGTAGAGCAAAGAAATACAATAGAATAAGTGAAAATCTACATGTAAACATAGAGTGACAAACAACTAATTTTCAAATGACTATCTGTGCAAATACAAAATTAAATAAGTACCAAGAATCGGAGTTGTTCAGCCCTGAAAAGTGAGTCAATAGATTGTGGAATCAATTCAGTGCTGGAGATGAGTGACATTATCTGTGCTGATTCAGGAGCCTGCTGGTTGAAGGATAATAACTGTTCCTGAACTTGGTGGTGTGGGACTTAAGGCTCCCGTACCTCCTTCAAATTGGCTTATACTCTGAGTTTTGAAAAATGAGTGGGGACCCAAAGCATAAATTTCATGCAGGGCTTGCAAGGAGGATGTTTCCCTTGGCTGGGGAGTCTAGAACCAGGATTTTCAGTCTCAAATCAGGGAGACAGCCACTCAGGACAAAGATGAGAAGAAATTTCTTCACCTGGACATAGTGAACTTTGAGGTTCTTCACCCAAGAGAGCTGTGGAGACTCAGTTGCTGAAAATATTGAAGATGGAGCTTGGTAGATATTTGGAGATGAAAGGAGCCGAGGGATATGGGGAAATTGCTGGCAAGTGGCACTGAGGTAAAAAGTCCATCATAGTCTGAACGATTGACGGAGAAGACAAAGGGGCCAAACAACCACTCTTGCTATTCAGAAACAGAATCAAATTTAATATCACTGGCATATGCTTCACTTTACTTTATACTTTATTGTCGCCAAACAATTGATACTAGAGCATACAATCATCACAGCGATATTTGATTCTGCTATTCGTGCTCCCTAGAGTACAAATTGATAGTAAATATTAAAAATTTAAATTATAAATCATAAATAGAAAACAGAAAGGGGAAAGTAAGGTAGTGCAAAAAAACCGAGAGGCAGGTCCGGATATTTGGAGGATACGGCCCAGATCCAGGTCAGGATCCATTCAGCAGTCTTATCACAGTTGGAAAGAAGCTGTTCCCAAATCTGGCTGTACGAGTCTTCAAGCTCCTGAGCCTTCTCCTGGAGGGAAGAGGGACGAAAAGTGTGTTGGCTGGGTGGGTTGTGTCCTTGATTATCCTGGCAGCACTGCTCCAACAGCGTGCGGTGTAAAGTGAGTCCAAGAATGGAAGATTGGTTTGTGTGATGTGCTGCGCTGTGTTCACGATCTTCTGCAGCTTCTTCCGGTCTTGGACAGGACAACTTCCATACCAGGTTGTGATGCACCCCAGAAGAATGCTTTCTACGGTGCATCTATAAAAATTAGTGAGGGTTTTAGGGGACAGGCCAAATTTCCTTAGCTTCCTCAGGAAGTAAAGGCACTGGTGGACCTTCTTGGCAGTGGACTCTGCTTGGTTGGACCAAGTCAGGTCATTTGTGATATTGACCCCGGGAACTTAAAGCTTTTGACCTGTTCCACTTGCGCACCACCGATGTAAATGGGATCGTGCGGTCCGCTACTCCTTCTGAAGTCAACAACCAATTCCTTCGTCTTGCTGACATTGAGGGATAGGTTATTGTCTTCGTACCATGCCACCAGGTTCTTAATTTCCTCTCTGTACTCAAACTCATCATCACCCAAGATACGGCCTACAATTGTGGTGTCATCAGCAAACTTATATATTGAGTTCGATGGAAACTTGGCTACACAGTCATGGGTGTACAGCGAGTACAGCAGGGGGCTGAGTACACAGCCTTGTGGGGCACCGGTGCTCAGAGTGATTGTAGAGGAGAGCTTGTTCCCTATTTTTACAGCCTGGGTCCTGTCTCTGAGGAAGTTGAAGATCCAGCTGCAGATCTGAGTGCTGAGGCCCAGGTTCCGGAGCTTAGGAATCAGTTTATTTGGAATGATGGTATTAAAGGCAGAGCTGCAGTCAATGGAAAGGAGCCTTACGTATGTGTCTTTATTCTCCAGGTGTTCTAAGGAGGAATGTAGGGCCAGAGAGATGGCATCTGCCGTTGACCTGTTGCTCCAGTAGGCGAATTGCAAAGTGTCGAAGTTGACCGGTAGGCTGTGGTTGATGTGTGCCATAACCAATCGCTCGAAGCACTTCATAGCAATTGATGTCATGAAATTTGTTGACTTTGCAGCAGCAGTACAATGAAATACATAATAAAAAAGTGAATTACAGTAAATATATATATTAAATAACTAAATTAAATAGTGGAAAAAATGGAAATAAAAAAGTAGTGAGGTAGTGTTTATGGGTTCAATGTCCATTCAGAAATCACATGGCAGAGTGGAAGAAACTGTTCCCGAATTGTTGAGTGTGTACCTTCAGGCTCCTGTACCTCCTACCTGAGGGTTGCCATGAGAACAAGGCATGACCTGGGTGATCAGGGTCCTTAATGATGGACACCGCCTTTTTGAGGCATTGCTCCTTATATTCTCGCATTGTTGTAAAATTGTCACATTTCTTGTACTTAAGGTACATGTATTTACCCTGTGTGTCTCCAAACAAAGGGTGACCAGGATTTAAGAAACCCTGGGGTCTCTATACTCAGTGCAATGTATTGAAAGTGCCCGCAGTATAAAACAGTATGCTTCAATCGGATTAAATTGTCAGAGTGTCTCTGAACTCGAGATATCCTGGGCTTTAATATCCTGAGGATCTATGAACTTGGTGACTAGAATTTAATCATTATAAGGGTGTTCAAAGCAATATTTATTTAAATGATAATAGATGCTCGTTATTCAGGATAACTAGGAATTAAACAATCTGACTATCCATGTACAAACGTAGATGGGGACTTGGGATTTAACCATTCCATGTGGTCTTGTGCTGAGAAAGGCATTTGAGCATCTCAGCACCGGGGTTAATTAGATTTTAAACGGTCTTAGTGCTGGGAAAACTTGGTTTAAGCAGTCTGCGCATCTGTATTAGGCAATATTGGGACATAACAGACTGAATCTCTCAGTCCTGAGGATAACAGAGTTTAAATTGTATAAGCCTCCTGGTCTTAGAGTTTACCAAGTTTAATCAGTCTGAGCCTTGGTAAAATGGAGTTTAAATCGCCTTAGTTGTGTAATGTTCAGGATGGCTGGAGCTGAGACAGTCCGAACTTTCCAGTACAAAGGATAGATTACAAGCAGGAGAAGGAGCAGGCCATTTGAATCCACTCTAGCATCCATCAATGTGATGCCTGGTCTTCAGAATCAGCACCATCCCCATATTCCTCGATTCCCTGCTCTGCTCTGAATGACCTCAGTGACTCATTCACAGCTCTCCAGGGTATTCCAAAGCTCCACCATCATCTGACTTGCGAAAACTTCTCCTCATCTCAGTCCGACTCAGATTCATTCTGAGACACTGTACCATGGTGCTAGTCTCCTTCTCTTCCTTACATTCAGTCTGTCAAACCCGCAAGAACAGGAGATCTTATCACAGTCTTCCAAAACCTAGAGAAGGTAGCACTAGGCCAGTCAATCTCTCTCGGAATGAATAGAGTAAATCTTTGATGCTCTCTGCTATAGCTTGTATAAGGAGACACACATTCAAAAGGGCATAGTTTCTCCAGTTTCAGTGTCAGCAAAGCTCAGATAATTTCATTGCTACCCCTGTGCTCAAATCCTCTCATAATGAACGCCAGCATTATTTGTTGTCCTAATCACTTGCTACATCAGAGATAGGTTTTTTTACACAGTGGTAACTGCATGAAATGCACTGGACGGTGAGGTACTAGAGCAGGGGTTCCAATCTGGGGTCCACGGATCCCTTTCTTAATGGTATTGGTCCATGGCATAAAGGCGGTCGGGAACCCCTGTGCTAGAGGGTGTGATACATTATCGACAATTAATTGACTCTTAGGTAGGCATATGGATGAATGAAATATGACGATCTATATGGGAGGAAAGGTTAGATTGATCTTAGACTAGGTTAAAAGGTCGGCACAACATTGTGGGCTGAAGGGCCTGCACTGCACTGTATGGTTCTATGTTCTGTATTCTGTATCTGCATGTTGACTTTCAAAAGCCTGTACCCATGTCCACCCTTATCCCTTTGACCATCAGTGCTACCCAATCTTTCACCTCTCTGCTTTTGTTTTGCATAGTTGAATTTGAATTGAATTGACTTTATTTCTTACATCCTTCACATATATGAGTAAAAATCTTTACATCTCCATCTAAATGTGCAATCACAGTAATTTATAATAAATAGAACAGTCAATACAATACATTCCACTTATATTACATTGCACAGTATATTCCATTTGCCATGCAATCACTCAGCTTGTCTGTACCCCTCTGAGGCCTCTTTATACCTTTCTCTCTACTTTACACCTATTGAACATCAGCTAATTTGGAGAATTGATAGCCAAAGTTAAACGCACTGTTGTTGAAACAGACTAGTTCATGTCAACACTCTAATAGCTTTGCACAGTCCCAGGCATCAAAAGAGCCTCAGCAGTGTGAAGAGTACCACCTAGAGACACCAATAACCTCGATTTCCAGACTTGCCCACCCCTACCCCCACACATCCTACATTACAGCTACTATGTTCAGGGACATTAAAAATATGATCAGAAGAAGAGATTCAGTCAATTTCTAGATTACGAGCATGAACTCTCTCTTATTGGGTCAGGTGAGTATGAGGTGTTGCACTTCAGCAGATCAAGTATACAGTCAAAGGCAGGGCCCTTAGTAACATTAATGCACAGAGAGATCTTGGGGTCCTAGTTTGTAGCTCCCTGAAAGCGACCCCACAAATTGCTAGTGCTTTTACAGCCACCTATCCCTGTTAACAGAGGTACAGTTGAACATTTCTCCTGCAAGTTTTGCCTATGCCACCACACTCTAGTTTCCTCCACCAAAGGGAAATGTTTCTGTCTGGAAACTCTGTCATACTAAGGGTGCTAATTGAACCAATATAATCTGCTAGGCTGGCACCAAGGTCCAACGGTACTGCACTTAGTGATATTCAGATCTGTCTTTTAGTGAGATTGGAAGCTCATAAAATTATGAGGGGAGTATAAGGTCATGGTCTTTTCCCCAGGATAGGTGAGTGTAAAAGTAGAGGACTTTGAGAGGTCAAGATTTAGATGGGACCTGAGGGGCAATTTTTTGCACACAGAGTGTGGTGAGATGTCAGAAGAAGCTACAGAGTTGGGTATGTTTACCATGTTTAAAAGAGAGTTGAGCAGATACATGGATAGAAAAGGTTTGGAGGAATATTCAGTCAAATGCTACTAGCTTAGACAGATGTCTTAGTTAGCATGGACAATCTGGGCTGAATGGCCTATATCTGTGCGATATAACTCTGTGACTCCATATTTGCAACCCAGAATGACTGTGTGTATCGATGTAGTGAGGAATTTCTCAGGCTCTCTCCTGTATTAGCTTTGTTGGCTTTATTTCAGATCAAAAAGAGGCCCAGAAATCGACCCGGGAGCTGCTGAAGGAGGCACTGAAGACAGTCTTTGTACCACTGGCTCCACAGGGAGATCTCAGTGCCAGAATCCGTGAGGAGGAAGGTGTGGACAAATGCGACAGCGCAACAGACTGCTCCTTCTACGGTAAGCGACATCCCACATTGATAACCCAAAGTCTGCAGATCCAGACTGAGACAAGAAATCAGAAGAAGCTTCGGCCCAGGACTAAGGGGAAAGGTCGAAGCAGACGGGAAGGTTAAGGGTCTGAGTGAAAACAACAAACAGCAGAACCCACTTTAGATGAAAGCTATAATAGAGAACTCAGTGGACAAAGCCTGATTTCTTCAGCACCCTCTGCGTCCAAGGAAAATACAAAGCAACATGAGGAGAAAACTTGCAAGGATGTTGGCAGGACTTGAGAACCTGTATCATAGGGAAAAGGTTAGGACTTGATTCCCTAGAGAATGAAAGGAGATCTGATACAGGTATACAAAATTATGAGGAGTAATAATAGGCATCCGTTAGTCTCATGAGACTATGGATTTGCGCCTTGGAAGGTTTCCAGGGCACAGGCCTGGGCAAGGTTGTATGGCAGACCAGCAGTTGCCCATGCTGCAAGTCTCCCCTCTCCACACCACCGGTGTTGTCCAAGGGAAGGGCATTAGGACCCATACAGCTTGGCACCGGAGTCATTGTAGAGCAATGTGTGATTAAGAGCCTTGCTCAAGGACACACTCGCTGCCTCAGCCTAGGCTCGAACTAGAGACCTTCAAATCACTAGACAAATGCCAATCACCTGTCCAGCTCCTCTCATATCCCCTTTGCCAATCACCTGTCCAGCTCTTGGCTCCATCCCTCCCCCTCCTGTCTTCTCCTATCATTTTGGCTCTCCCCCTCCCACTTTCAAATCTCTTACTAACTCTTCCTTCAGTTAGTCCTGACGAAGGGTCTCAGCCTGAAACATCGACTGTACCTCTTCCTGGAGATGCTGCCTGGCCTGCTGCGTTCACCAGCAACTTTGATGTGTGTTGGTAGACAAACGCCTTAACCACTTGAGGAGTATAGATAGGGTTAATGCCAACAGGCTTTTTCTACTGAGGCTGGGTGAGACTAGAACTAGAGGTCATAGGTTAAGGGTGAAAGGTGATGTATTTAAGGGAAACCCAAGGGGAATTAAGGGTTATGAGGAGAAGGTAGGTAGGTGGAGATGAGTCCATGGCCAGATCAGCCATGATCTTATTGAATGGCAGGGCAAGTTCAACAAGCCAGATGGCCTACTCCTGCTCCTATTTCTTATATTCTTCACTCAGATGGTGGTGCAAGTGTGGAACCAGTGGAAGTGATGGTTGCAGATACCATTTCAACATTTGAGAGAAACCTGGATAGGCAGGTGGCTGAGAAGGGTATGGAGGACTATGGTACAGGTTTGGGTTGATAGCACCAGGAGGAGTAACTGTTTAGCATGGACTAGGTGAGCTGAGGGGCTGTTTCTGTGCTGTAGTGTTCTATGCCTCTAAACTACATTAAAAAATCTACAATATTGGAAATCTAAAATAAAATCAAAATGCCAAAAATACTCAGGTCAGTCTAGATCTGTGATAAAAAGAGTATTTAAATTTTGATGAAAGGTCTTTGACCTGAAACATTAAACCAATATGTGTTTAATGTAAATTCTTGCTCTTTTTAGCTGTTGTTACCTCAGTTTTAGAACTTGTGCTCTGTTCCTCCTCGTTGAACTTAGTCTGGAACCTGCAGTGAATCTTGGCTTGTATCAGATTCCTGGTGTCATTCCTTATCTCTGTTACAATCTCCCATACCAATGGATACAATATCTTTGTATGCCTGCAATAATTATGCTCACGATGCCTGTGAGATGGATCCTCTGTCATGAGTAGGTATTTTGTTGGTTGGTATTTGCTTTACCAGTGTGGTTGGCCATGACTGCAAGAAGGAGCAATCCCCTGACCTTCTAGTGAGCATCAAAGATGTGCTGCTTGCTTCACCTTTCATTTCATGGGAGCACAGTAGCATATTGATCAGCACCATGCTTTACAGCACCAGCTACAAGATCCGGGCTCAGTTCCTGTCACTGTCTGTAAGGAGTTTATACATTCTCTCCATGACCACCAAGGTTTCCTCTGGGTGCTGCAGTTTCCTCCCACATTCCAAAGACGTACGGTTAGGGTTACTAATTAGTGGACATGCTATGTCGGTGCTGGACGTGGGACGGCACTTGCAGGTTGCCCCCAGCACATTCCTCAGTGATTTGTTTTGACGCAGATGATGCATTTCACTGTATGTTTTGATGTTCATCTTTCATCTTATCTGATCTGAACATCACCGGGAAAGCCAGCATTTACCATCAACCATCTTCATCCTCCTCCCTCTCCTGGCTTCATCCAGCTACCACACACACAGTTTCCCCCCAGGCTTCCCCTGCCCTCCCCTATCTGCTTCCGGTTCCATTTGTCATTCACTATTTGCCTAGTTATCACCTCCAGCTTTGGTAGCCCTTTGCGTTTCTGCTCATCTCCTTCCAGCAGCTGTCTCCAACTTTCACCGCTTCCCCTCCCCCCTCACCTCAGTCTATCTACCTCTTGTTTATTTTCTCTTTGCCTGGATCCATTTTTCATGCACCTGCCACGCCTCCAAACAGCTCCTTCTCCTGACCCAACCTGTCTGTCACCTTTAACCTCAGATCACCAATCTCCTCAGATCCCCGTCTTACCATTCCCTTTTCCCTCGTAATCCTGGCATCTCCTCTCTCTGTCCTCTGCCCTGATGCAAGGTCCCAACCTGCGGTGTTGACAGGGCCACACACCAGAGTCTGAAGATAGCTTCATTGAAGTGAGGGCAGTTTCCTTATTTTGGCCCCCTCGGCCACTGGCAATGGGATCCACTATGGCATGGGGTCCTAGCCTGGACAAATACCATTCAGCAATGTGTCCGTGCACCCCAGGTTGGGAACCCCTGCACTATGGCAACCCACCAGGTTTAGCTGAATCTTTCTATCTGTGACTTCGAACAGCCTGGAAGAGGAGGGCAACAGTCTCAAAATCAGAATTAGGTTTATTGTCACTGACGTGTGGCGTGAAATTTGTTGACATGTGGCAGCAGTACAGTGCAATACATGGAAAATATTTCTGTAAGTTGCAAAAAATAAATAATTAGTGCAGAAGGGGAATAGTGAGGCAGTGTTCATGGACCATTCAGGAATCTGATGATAGAGGAGATGAAGCTATTCCTGAACAATTGAATGTGGGTCTTCAGGCTCCAGTACTTCCTCCTTGATGGTAGTAATGAGAGGAGGGCATTTCTCCATCTCTTTCGTCCTTTCTTTGTACTATCCTGTGGGCACATATTGCTGGAATTCCTACCAGGTGGCACTACAGAGAGTCCCCTGGCAGTAGAAGCAGCAGCTCCACATCTATGCTGTCATTGCTTGTGATGGCCACAGCTATCTTTTTGACATTTGTTTCCAGTATGACTTGTTCATCTGACCTCTGCTGAACTGGGAGTAATGGGCTTGTACACATGCTTGGCCCAGCAAGGGTGGTGACATTGCCTCAGTGATGGCTTGAGTGAAGATGCCGATATTTGTCCAATATTCATCCCCCTTGATGTAAACTATCTTCTACAGGCAGTTGTAAGTGGGATCTGCATGATTTCTTACTCCTGCAGGCAATGTTCAAGTTTTATAAAACCCTGGGCAGGTCACACTTGGAATATGTTCAGTTCTGGTCACCACATTATAGGAAGGATGTGGAAGCTTTAGAGAGAGTGCAGAGGAGATTTACCAGGAAGCTGCTTTGAATAGAGAGCATGTCTTATGAGGATAGATTGAGTGTGTTAGGGCTTTTCTCTTCGGAGTGAAGGAGGATGAAAGGTGACTTGATAGAGGTGTAAAAATGATAAAATGAATAGATAGTCAGAGACATTTTTCCCAGGGAGGAAACGGCTAATATAAGGGAACAAAATTTTGAGGCAATTGGAGGAAAGTATGAAAGTATGACGGGGGGGGGGTTGCATGTTGGAGGTGAGTGTTTTACACAGAGAGTGGTAATTACATAGAACACCCTGCCATGGGTGATGGTCCTGGCAGATACATTAGGGACGGTTAAGAATCTCTTAGATAGGCACAATGATGATAGAAGAATGGAGGGCTATGTGGGAGGGAGGGGCGAGAATGATCTTTGAGTAGGTTAAAAGGTCAGCACAACATTGTGGGCTGAAGGGCCTGTAGTGTGCTGTAGTGTTCTATGTTCCATGTGCTATTAGTAGGTTACGCCAGTTTTGCGTCCAAACCAGAGAGTGAGGTGACAAGTGCATGTAGATTTGGGATGTTGGTGTCATACCACACGCCACGATCAGTGCAAGCATGTCAGAGCGGTTTCGAAAAGGAAACACAGGGTCCAGAGCTGAACGCCGCAGTCAATGTCAAGATGATCAGCTGGTAACTCCATCATGAGTCTCACAAGCTGAAGGCCAGCGTGTGGGGATCAATAAATGCCACCCTTACCCACGCCACTCAGAAAGAATGATATAAAAGTCCTGGGCATAGTTTTTCATTGTAAAGCGGAGAGGCTGTAGCTCTGAGCTCTAATCTGTTTCAGGATAATAGCAGTACAATTGCTGCATTGGGCACAAACTGCTGTCCTTGCAATAAATGCCCTGAAATAATGGCTCCTCTTGCAGTGCTGAGGTGGTTAGTTTCATAGAGTCAGAGAGCTATACCACAAGGAAATGTGGACCAACTATGCTCATACTGATTAAATTGGTCACCGAAGCTACATCCATTTTCCTTCCATCCTCCTTGATCATTCCAATCCATGTATCTTGCAAATGTCTTTTAAACTTCATCATTGTACCACACTTTCCCTCTTCCTCTGGCAGCTTGTTCCACATCCCACCAACCTTTATGTGAAAAACTTGCTCCTCAGATCCTCTAAATAATTCCCCCCACTTCAAACCTGCTCTATGTCCTTTACTCTTAGATTCCCCTGCCGTGAGGAAAAGGACTGACCATTCACCTAATCTATGCCCCTCTTGATTTTATACACTGCTATAATATCACCCATCTGCTTCTTATCCCCAGGGAAATCAGCCCCAACCTATCTAAAGATAGAAGATTAGCTTTAATTGTCACATTGAAACATTGAAAAATACAGTCAGTGACCAATACTGTCCAGAGATGTGCTAGAGGCAGCCTGCAAGTGTCACCATGCTTCTGATGGCAATACTTCAAGTGTGGCTTCTCCAACGTCTTGCACAACTGTAACTTGATGTCCCATCTCCTCTGCTGAAAGCCATGACTGATGAAAGTGAACATACCGAGCACCTTCCTCCCCACCCTGTCTACTTGTGTCACCACTTTCAGGTTACCTCTGTTGTTTAAGCTGTGGGGAAGTTAGACAAACATGGCCTAGCAGCAATAACAGCTCTTGGATGATGTGAAACGGTCTGGAACATTCTCAGATGCCAGATGACAAAGGGGAGTTCATTCTGGATGGGCCAGGCCTGAATTCAGTTTAATTGTGTGTTTTGCCTCCAGACACGAGAAAATCAAAGCGAAGAATGCGGACGACATTCACTACAGAGCAGCTTCATGAATTGGAGAAGATCTTTCAGATCACCCACTATCCAGATGTTTACACCAGGGATCAACTGGCTGCAAAGATTAACCTGCCTGAAGCCAGGGTACAGGTGAATAATGTTGCTCCCTCTCCCTACTGGGCTGAAGAGTACCATGGGCACTGCCTAGCTGACACATCTATCCATTTGCAACCCAGACTTCCTCTCAAGATGGAGATCTTTAATATAGAGTCATCAACTCATTGATATAGAGTTATCCAGTTATTCAGCAAGGAAACAGGCCCTTTGGTCCAACTCTTCTGAGCTCACTGTTTCCCAGCACGTTAGTCCCATTTGCCCACGTTTGGCTCATAGTCCTCTAAACCTCTCCCCTACCTGTACCTGTATGGATGACTTTAAATGTTGGTAGTGTGCTTTTTCTGGCAGCTTATTCCAAATATGCACAATCCTTTGTGTGACGAAGTTTGCCCCTGATGTCCCATTTTAAATCTGACCTCTAATTTTTAGTATACCCTCCTCAGGAAAAAGATTTTGTACTTCTACTCTGTCTAATGACCTTATATACCTATATCTGGTCATCCCTTAATATCTTATCCTCCAGAGAATAAAATCATAGGCTACGCAGCCTCTCCTTGTAAGTCAGGCTCCAAAAGTTTAGGTAACATTGAGGTCATTCTTTTTTTCTGCACTCTTTCTAGTTTAATAACATCATTTCTATAACAGGGTGTCCTGAAACATACACAATAGTCCAAGTGTGGCCTCAGCAACTGGGGAATTCTTCCCCCTCCCCACCCCCCACCCTTGGGGAAGAGAAATACAGGTGGAAAGAATTTAAGGAGTTCGGCTACGAATGGAAAATAAGTTTGAATTGTCTTCTCATTCCACTTGGTGAAGGATGACAGGTGATTGAAATGTACAATATTCTAACAGAGCTTGTAGACATAATGTTTCCCCTTCCTGGTTTGCCTACTCCCAGGGATCACAATCTCAGAATAAGAGATTATTCAGGAAAGATAACAGAAATACTTCTCTCAGAGGGTGGTAACTCTCCACCCAAAAGAGATGTAGTGACTCAACTGCTGAATAAAATATAAGAACATAAGAATATTGGAAAACAGGAAGCTGGGCAGGCGTTTGGACCTCCCTGCCATTCAGTGTGATCAAGACTGCTCTGCCTCATCTTCTACTCGTGTCAATTCTCTGTATTCATGGACTCTCAAAAATGTATCTATTTTCTCTTTACCTACCCACAATGATCCAACCTCTTCAGCCCCCGGGTTAGAGAATTTCAGAGATTCACCACTTCTGCAAGAAGCTTCCCACACACTTCAGATTTAACTGACTGCTCCGGAATCCTCTATGTACCTTATTTGACACTCTATCACTAATGGTAACATCTTGACACCTGCCCTAATCACATCCTCTACAGATCCAATATATCTCAGTAAGATCACCCCTCAGTTTCCCAAGGCAGAGATCAATAGATGTTTAGATATGATGGGATCCTGGAATAGGAAATGAGTGAATGACAGTGGGTTAAGATCAGCCATGTTCTTATTGAATGGCAGAGCAGGCACGAGGAGCAAGTGACTGTGTGTGTGCATGTGCGTGCATGCGTGTGTGTTCATATATGTATACAGTATAAGAACATAAGAAACTGAGAACTATTAGCAATGGCTAATACCAGATGACATTCCTTTAAGATGAGTTTAGGAAAGTTTAGGGAAATTGCTTGAGGTAGTTTTATTTACACAGAGTGGCAAGTCCCAGAATGTATTGCCAAGGTTGGTTGTTGAGGCGAATACAATTGGGACTTTGGAGATACTCTTAGGTAGGCACACGGATGAAAGAAAAAAAGATGGAAGATTCAAGTTCAAGATCAACTGCATTTATTGACATCTGACTGTGCCTACATAGAGGTATCAATAAATGAAATAAAGTTCCTCTGGATTCCAGTGCTCTCACAATGCATATATCACACACACAGCACCTAAAACAAAATATTACCACAAACAAATTAATAAACAGCTTGCTGTCCTAGAGACAAGATGTAGGTGATAGCAGGGTATTCATTAGCCTCATAGCCTTGGGAAGACACTGTGACCAAGTCTGGTCGACCTAGTCCTATATAGGATTATGGGCTACATAGGAGGAAAGGTTAGACTGATCGTGGTGTGGGTTTATATGAGTTGGCACAACATCATAGACTGTACTTTGCCATCAGGTTTCTGAATGGACCATGTACACGACCAAGAAATGTATTCATTTTTATATACATTTCTTATTGTAACTTGTAGTTTTTTATGCTTTGCACTGTACAGCTGCCACAAAAGAAAATATTTCATAGGATACTGTACATGAGTGATAATAATCAGATTCTGATATTAATTCCATTCTATGATCTATATATGGCTCCTTCTGTTTCTAGTATCTCGGTACATAGCAACATAATATTGATAACACTTTCTTCATTTGAAAGATGAGCATTAGGGCCTCAATCCTGCCCTTTATCCAAGTGGGGTGGGGGTGGGGGTGGGAGGGGGTTAAAAATATCCCTTCCAGGCAAATTTGAGGATAGATGGGATTTCACTTTGTTGGAAATAAGTAGTTGGTGGAAAGTTGCATCTAGGAAAGTAGGGCCTTTCCTCCCTGTATCTTGTGAAAATTGATCAGTCAGTATTCATAATAACAAGAGAATCTGTAGATGCTGGAAACCCAGGGTGATGCACACAAAAAGCTGGAGGAACTCTGCAGGCCAGGCAGCATCTATTGAGAAAAATAAAACATCGGCGTTTCGGGTCAAGACCCTTCATCAGGACGTCAGGGTCTGGGCCTGAACCATTGACTGCTCATTTCCATCCATAGATGCTGCCTGACCTGCTGAATTCCTCCAGCATTTGTGTGTGTTAGTATTCATGCTCTTGTGCAGACAACAGGATAATAAGACCATTGAGCTAAATAGTCGTTAACTTACTACCTTGACTCAGTAAAACTGCTAAGAGTCAAAGGACAACTATTTGCATCTATATTCATCTTAAGGTAATAAAATATCTCAAAGTGCTTCATCGAAACAATATCAACTGGAACTTCAGGAGATAGCAAGTTGCCAGAGCTAACTCCAAGCTGCGTCTTAAGGGACAACCTTCAGTGAGAGACACTTGAGATGAAATTCCAGAACTAAGACCCAACTATTCAGCTAAGGTGATCATGCATCAGTGATCAGTCGTTCGAGATGTGCAGGGAATCAGCTCTGGGAGGGTATCAGTCCACATGGAAAAGGTGAGCTGATCTTAGGATTTGAACCCGGGAGTGTGAATTTTAAATGTCAAATCAGAAGTCAGGGTACATTAGCAAGGACTGGAGTGATGGGAGGTTAGGACTTGGTGTACTGAAAGAGTCAAAGGAAAATGGGAATCAGCAATTCCAGGAAGAGATTCTTTAAAAAAAAATATATTTCTCTAATCAAACTTGAAATAAATAAAAACATCAGTGTCTCTAATCTATGTCACTGCATTTTGACTGACCTAGTTATCACATCCTTTAAAACAACAGTTTGGAAATCTGATCCTTAGAAACTTAGACCAGTGAATTGTTCCTGCCTCAGGTTACTTCACCACCCTGCCCGAATCCTACCAGCTATAAATTTCTGGTTATGCACAAAGTGGCACCCATTGGGTAATGGGTCAATAAATCTTCCACATTTTTAGCCAGTTATTAGAAGATTAAGGGAGCTTCTAACAAATTAATAATGCGCCTGAATAGAGATTTTATCCCGATAAAGAAATTGCAATTTAGACATACTGGTTTTTCATCCTGCCAATGAAACCTATTAATCTGCAACCCCAGCAACACTCGAGTGTGGACTCAGCTGAAATAATGCAGAAAGGAATTTTTTCCATCCCACCCAAAATTTCATAATCATTGGGTTTAATCTAAAGGATGAAAAAATATTTTTTTTAAAACAGGCAGTTATTCACTTGATGGAAAATGTTGTTCCTGAGCAGAAGAATATATCCACACAGTTCATTTATAAATCTGCAGAAGGGAGAATCTCAGTTGAACACAAAAGTATATATAGCATTCGCCAGAGTTTAGAAGAAGGAGAGGAGATCTTATCAAAAGTCACAACATTCATAAAGGACTTGGCAGGCTGAATACAGAGATGTATTCAGATGTATCCCTGTCTAGGATCAAAGGCACAGTTGCTGAATAAGGATTCTAAGAAGAGGGGAAAGTTCTTCATTTCGTGAGGAGAGAGTGGTGAAACTTTGGAATCCTTTATCCTGAAGGGTTATGGAAGAGTTATGGGGACAGCACTGGAAAATGACTTTGAGACAGAACACCTGCATGGTCTCAATGACTGGTAAAGCAGGCTCCAGGCTTATCCCTACTCCAGCTTCTTGTTCTTAAGTTAAGGCCGTATCCTTCCCCCTGGGGTTCTGCTACAATCTATAATACATGGAAAGACAAGGTTCTGTAGCTCCTGATGAAGAGAGTGTGTGCAGGAATTTAATGTCTATTCTTCTATAAAATGTATAGCAAGCACACGTAGACATTGACACACACATTCAAACACAGACACAGACACACACACACACACACACCAAACATAGACAAACACATACATGTAGCTCAGTGAGTTTTCTGATTATAGTATGGGGGATGGGGTTGGGAGGGACAGGGGAAAACTGTGCTCTCTGCCGGGGTACAGAGCTAATGTTTCACTCCTCAGGAGCTGCTCCTGTTCAGACTCTCGAAGCATGAGTAACAGAGAGCTTCTCAGGGGATTGCCAGGTCATTCTTGCACTCCTAAGACTGCGACAACAGATGTCACATATTGCTCAATGACTAACATTCCACCATCCTGTGTAAAGGTGTCAGACAAAATCAAATGCAGCTGGGGCACCTTCCTGAAGCAGGAATCTGTGGCATGAAGAGAAGTGGGGTGAGGCTACCCATGGGACAAAATGACTCCTTTATCTTCAAGCAAGGTCTTGAGACATAAACATAACCAGGCCTGTTGGAAGGAGCTGATCAACTGAAAATTAGAATCTGGTTTATTATCTCTGACACACGTCGGGAATTTTTTTTAGTTTTGCGGCAGTAGTACAGTGCAAATGTAAAAAGAAATGACTAATTTACCATAAGAAATATATAGCGCAAAGAGAGAGCAAAACAGGTGGTGGTCATGGGTTCATAAACCAATCTGATGCTGGAGGGGAAGAAGCTGTTCCTAAAAGTTGGGAGGTGAATAGCTTGTTCTAATTTATTGCTTAATGTAAGGTGGCTGGCAGGAGGCTCAGGGGAAAATTGATGGGCAAGTGAGGGAGAAAAGATTAATGGGAAATAATTAGGGGAATGAGATTGATGAGAATGCTTTGACTAGATGGGCTGAATGTGTATATGACAAAACATGAGCAGGAGTAGGCCTCTTACTCTCACTCTCAAGGCAAATTCATGCTGATCTTAAGTCCTTTTCTGTGCAAGTTGCCAGAAACCCTCGATTCTTTGTTCTTTCAAATACTGATCTATCTCCACTTTAAATGTATCTAATGATCTGGTTATATTGCCATCAGGGGCCCCAGAATTCTAGAGATTCACTACCCTCTAGAGTGAAAGAATTTTTAGGCACCTCAGTTTTAGATGACCATCTCTTTATCTGGTAACTACAGTATTCTCCCACTAGTGGAAACGTCAAGCCCTCTTAGGATCTTACATATTTGATTCACTCTTTGTATCCAAGGATACAAACCCAAATTGTCTATTCTGTCTAGAAAATGAGTCTGCTCTTACCCCATCCTCCCATCACTCTTCCAGGTACAGGATTCCTCTTGTCCTCACTTACCATCCCACCAGCCTCCACACATCTCCCCCCTCCCCTCGCTGCTTTCTGCAGGGATTGATCCCTACGCGACTGCCTTGTCCATTTGACCCTCCCCACTGATCTCCCTCCTGGCACTTATCCTTGCAAGCAGAACCAGTGCTACACCTGCCCCTACAACTCCTCTCTCACTACCATTCAGGGCCCTAAACAGTCCTTCCAGGTGAGGTGACGCTTCATCTGAGAGTCTGTTGGGGTCACATACTGTGTTCAGTGCTCATGCTAATGCCTCCTGTATATCAATGAGACCCGACGCAGATTGGGAGATCGCTTCGCCAAGCACCTCCACTCTGTCTGCCTGAAAAAGTGGGATCTCCCAATGGCTACCCATTTTAATTCCACTTCCCATTCCGATATGTCTATCCATGGCCTCCTGCACTGTTGTGATGAGGCCACACTTAGGTTGGAAGAACAACACCTTTTATTCTGTTTGGGTAGCATCCAACTTGATGGCATGAACATGGATTTCTCAAACTTCCAGTAATGCCCCTACACCCCCTCTCCTTCACTATTTCCCATCCTCTTCCCCTTCTCTCATCTTATCTCCTTGCCTGCCCATCGCCTCCTTCTGGTGATCTTCCCCCATTTCTTTCTTCCATGGCTTTCTGTCTCTTTCACCAATCAACTTCCCATCTTTTTACTTCATCCCTCCCCCTTCGGGTTTCACCTATCATCTCATGTTTCTCTCTCCCCTCCCCAACCTTTTGAATCTACTCCTCAGCTTTTTATCTCCAGTTCTGCCAAGGGTTTCGGCCCGAAACATCAACTGTTCTCTTTTCCCAGATGCTGCCTGGCCTGCTGAGTTCCTCCAGCATTTTGTGTGTGTTGTTAACCTGAATGGAGAGGAGGTTCAGGAGCCTGAAGACACACACTCAACGTACTATTCACACAGGAACAGCTTCTTCTCCTCTGCCATCTGGTTTCTGAACGGACAATGAACCCACGAAAACTACTTCACTATTGTTTTTTCTCTCTTTTTGCATGACTTATTAAAATTTCTATATATTTCTCATGATAATTTATTGTTTATTTTATGTACTGTTGCTACAAAACAGCAAATTTTATAACATATTTCACTGATAGTAAACTGATTCTGATTCTAAAATTCCAGGTATGGCCTCACCGACACTCTGAAGAAATGTAATAAGACTTCCCTATCCTTAAACTTCAACCTCTTTGCAATAATATTCTGCTTTTCCTCTTGTTGGACCTGCCAATTGATCTTTTGCAATTCCTACATCAGAACACCGAGTTTCCTCTGAATTTCACTCATTTTGCCATCTCTGTCCATCTCAATAACTTTTTGATTCCTCTTGAAAGGCCTCTTTCCCTGTCATTAGGAAAATATGAAGAGATTTCTCAGTTCTGTCCAATTTTGTCAATCAGATTTGGTTCCAAAACCGCCGTGCAAAATGGAGGAAGTATGAGAAACTGGGGAACTTTGGTGGATTGCAACACGTCACCGATGTTAATCTGGTTCCTGCTCCCAAGTCCCAGTTTATGGTGAGTACGTTGTCTGCTAAGGAATGCTAGAGGGAAACAGGGGACTCTGGTCTATTTGGTTTTCGTTCCACCATCTCTGCACTTAGAATGATATGATTAGCTTTAGCTTTATCTGTCACACCACCACCAGGGGCAGCCCGGTGGCATGGCAGTTAGTGTAATGCTTTACAGTGTCAGCAGCAAGATTGGAGTTAAATTCCTGCTGCTATCTGTAAGGAGTTTGTACGTTCTCCCCATGACCATGTGAGTTTCCTCTGGGTGCTCTTTCCTTCCACATTCCAAAGACGTACAGTTTGGGGTTAGTATGTTGTGGGCATGCTTTATTGGCACCAGAAGCACAGTGACACTTGCAGACTGTCCCAACATATTGAAGAACATTGATGCAAAAGACACATTTTACTGTATGTTCTGATGCTTCAATACACATGTAACAAATAAAGTTAGTCTTTATTTTATCTTTACATGTATATTGAAACATCAAAATATAGTGAAATGCATCACTTACACCAATCACCTCAGTGATGTGCTGGGCAGATTCTTAAACTGAGCAATGCTGCCCAGGCTATGTGGGAGGCACGACCATCTTCAAAGGTAGCTGTTGACCTTTCTTTCAAGAGCCTTAACTGGTGGCATGGAAACCTCATGTACCAGCATGGGCCGGAGGGTTTGGAGGAGGATGCTATGCTGGTAGATCCAAGCCTGGAACCTGTCAGCTGGGCCTAACTTGTCCATACGAGTGAGCCAGACTTCTAACTCCTTGGTGGTCTTCTGGTGGCAGCCACATCTCTTTGAGGAGAAACCCAGACTGGTGACAGGAAATGATATTGAAAAATATCTTGGTTGACAAAGGGGCAGGAATGGCGATTAACGTGCCAGGTTTTTGAAGTTTGAGCAAAGATAGAGGAGGTGGTAAACTGCTCAATGTCATTGGAGTTCTCCTCTTTGGGGATCCATACTCCCTCTGCACACTTCCATTGGTCTGTGACTTTTCCCCGACACCAGATAATTCTGAGGAATTTCCAAAGCAACTGGAGGAGCTTAGGACGCCCTTGTACACCTTGTAGGGTACTCCACTAAAACCAGGGGCAGAACTTCCGGCTACTCTACTTCCTGGATCTCCTCCCAGCTGCGCTCCTTGCCATTGAACTCAACCGCAGGAGGAGTAGGATTTACAAGGGTGCTATGGTGTCCTAGCTCCCACTCCGAGTTGCTGAGAGAGTTCTGACTGTGTAGATCAATCTCTTGTTTGGAGCATGCAAAGTGCCCAAATAAGCTTCTGTCCTAGCAGCTGCCTGGTGAATCAATAGGCGTTTGCAATAAAGGCAGTTCATTTCCCATCTCTCTCTCTCTCTCTCTTCCCCATCTTCTAAGCCATTCTGTCCTGTGCAGAGTCACAAGCTTACTTTTGAGGATGTTGCAGAGCTCAATCAGTGGTGATTTCTCTCCTTCACTCACCCACTGTACTGTTTAGTTAGGGATCGGAGCGATTGATGCAGCCGGTATATTTTTGGTTGCCCTACGTAGAGGCCTTTGTTGGCTTTCTTCTCCACCAGGCCAAATTGCTCATGAGCAAAGCTGCCAATCATAGTTGACGTGATCTAAAGTCATCTATCGACATCTCTCTTGGCTATTTCCTCAATGATATGGACTGCGTCCTGCTCAAACTGCAGCTACTCCTCCCGATGGCTTGGCCAATTAACCCATTGGTGTTCTGCTACTCTTCCTGAAGTGGGAGTTTCTGTGGCTTGGCAGTTCTCAGGACTGTGGGGTGAGTCAGAGCCAGACTCCTTCTGTGTCTCAGCAGGTGTGAATCCTGTGCGCTGCATTACCCTCCTGCTCTAGGCATTTAATGTTGGCCTGATGTGATCACCCAGAGAATTGAAACAACAGTGCCAGCCAATAAGGTGAGCATGATGAATGTAGTGTATTTAATATTTCAGTGATATTGTAACTATATTGTTTGAGCAAGCATTCTGTGTTTGCTTACAGAATTCATTACAGGTTATACGTGTTAAGTAGTATCTGAATGGCCTGCTGTACATCAGTATGCCATGAGTATCCCCAGCCTCCTGTGCTTTTTTCACTGATTACTTTTAAAAAACATAAACACCTGCCACTATCCAGGTCTCAAAACGTATAAAGCACCAGTAGTGTTATAATGTTTACTTCTTAATTTGTGTCATAAACACACATTATTTGTTAATTTATTTGTGGTAATATTGCCATACATGTTGTGTGTGAGTTATATATACTGTGTTGTGCACCTAGGTTCAGGAGGAAATTTATTTCATTTGGCGGTATACACGTGTACAGCTGAATGACCGTAAACTGAATTTGACCATGAACCTGAACCTAAACTTGAACTTCACACGAGTCATTGTTTTAGAACAAGCTGACTCCTAGATATACCTCAGTGCATGAATTCTGAATTAATAAACTGAAGATTAAGCACACAATGGAAATATTATGGGCAAGTACGGCAACACTTGCGAGGTGCCTCAGCACAATGCTTGGACTGCGTTTATCATTGATGCATGCCACACGTTTCACTGAATGTTTCAACGTACATGTGACAAATAAAGTTAATCTTTAATCTTTGTCTTTATCAATTGTAGTTAAAGCTCTGTGGGTTGCTGAGCAACTAAAGACTACGAACTGTCATGTCCACAGGTTTAATGCTTCTCAGTGCCAAGTTGGCTGGTTTACAGTACAAACTGAAAATGCTGGAAACTCTCAGCAGCCAACACAAAATACTGGAGGAACTCAGCAGTTCCTCCAGCGTTGTGTGTGTGTTGCTTGGATTTCCAGCATCTGCATAGTTTCATAATTTGTGATTGGAAACTCGGCACATGAGGTCAGAACGCATCCATGGGAAGAACACAGCAAGTGTTTCATGTCAAGGACACTTCATTAGAACTGATAACAGATGTCGCCTGGATCTGCTGAGTTATTTGTTTTTACTTCAGATTTGAAGTAACTGCAGTTCTTTTGCTTTTCACTTTCTGATGTACAGCAGGCTTCAGAAGCTCTGAGTCTGGGATGGTAATATCATAGTCTTAGAAACAGGCCTCTTGGCCCAACTTCCACACTGTAGGACCTTATAGTATTGCTGGTTCATGCCGACCTAGATTCCCATTTGCCTGTGCTTGGTCCATAACGCTCTAAATCTTTCCTCCCCATGTACCTTTTAAATGTTGTTAATGAATCAACCACTTTCTCTGGTAGCTCATTTTATATAGTGCCTATAAAAAGTATTCACCCCACCCTCCAGGAAGTTTTCATGTTTTAAGTGTTTTACAACATTGAATCACAGTAGATTTAATTTGGCTTTTTTGACACTGCTCAACAGAGAAGACTCTCACGTGACAAAGTGAAAACAAATTTCTACAAATTGGTCTAACTTTATTAAACACAGTTTAACGGATTGCATAAGTATTCACTCCCTTCAAGTCAGTATTTAGTAGATGCACCTTTGGCAGCAATTACAGCCTTGAGTCTGTGTGGATAGGTCTCTATCAGCTTTGCACATCTGGACACAACAATTTTTCCCCATTCTTCTTTACAAAACTGCTCAAGCTCTGTCAGGTTGTATGACGATCATGGGTAAACAGCCCTTTTCAAGTCCAGCCACAAATTCTCAATTGGACTCTGACTTGGCCACTCCAGGACATTAATTCAAGCCAGCATGGTTTCATGAAGGGAAGATTCTGCCTCACCAACCTATTGGAATTTTTTGAGGTAATCTCAAATAAGATTGACAAGGGAGAGGCTGTGGATGTTGTGTATTTGGATTTTCAAAAGGCCTTCGATAAGGTGCCGCATAAGAGGCTGCTTAATAAGATGAGAGTCCATGGAATTACAGGAAAGATATTGGAATGGGTGGAGCATCGGCTGATAGGCAGAAAGCAAAGGGTGGGAATAAAGGATTCCTATTCTGATTGGTTGCCGGTTACTGGTGGTGTTCCGCAGGGGTCGGTGTTGGGGCCGCTTCTTTTTACAATGTATATCGATAATTTAGATTATGGATTAAATGGTCTTATGGCTAAATTTGCAGACGACACCAAGATAGGTGGAGGAGCAAGAAGTGTTGAAGAAGGTCGCAGAGAGACTTTGTCAGTTTAGGAGAGTGGGCAAAGAAATGACAGATGAGATACAATGTTGAGAAATGTACAGTTGTACATTTTGGAAGAAGAAATAATCAGGCAGATTATTATTTAGATGGGGAGAAAATTCAAATATCGGAAGTGCAAAGGGACTTGGGGGTCCTCGTGCAGGATACCCTAAAGGTTAACCACCAAGTTGGATCGGCGGTAAGGAAAGCGAATGCTCTGTTGGCATTCATTTCAAGAGGAATAGTGTATAAGAGTAAGGAGGTGTTGATGAGGCTCTATGGGGCACTGATGAGACCTCATTTGGAATAGTGTGCAGTTTTGGGCCCCCTAACTTAGAAGGGATGTACTGATGTTGGAGAGAGTTCAGAGATGATTTACGAGGATGATTCCTGGAATGCAGGGGCTAACATATGAAGAGCGTTTGTCGGCTCTTGGACTGTATTCAAGAGAGTATTGAAGAATGAGAGGGGATCTCATAGAAACATTTCGAATGTTGAAAGGGTTGGACAGAGTAGATTTGGAAAGGCTGTTTCCCTTGGTGGGTGAGTCCAGGACAAGTGGCCACAGTCTTAGAATTAGAGGGTACCCATTTAAAACAGATGAGGAGAAATTTTTTTAGCCAGAGGGTCATGGATTTATGGAATTCGTTGCACAAACAGCTGTGGAGCATTGAGGGTGTTTGAGGAGATTGATGGGTATCTAATTAGTCAGGGTATCATGGGATATGGGGAAAAAGCCAGAAATTGGAACTAGATGGGAGAATAGTCTCGCTCATGGAAGAGTGGCAGAGCAGACTTGATGGGCCAAATAGCCTACTTCTGTTCCTTTATCTTGTGATCTTGTTGTTTCTAAGCTATTCCTGTGTAGTTTTGGCTTTATGCTTGGGGTCATTGTCTTGCTGGAAAATGAATCTTTTCCCAAGTCACAGTTCTCTTGGAGACTGCATCAGGTTTCCCTTCAGAATTCCCCTGTATTTTGCTGCATTCATTTTACCCTCTACCTTCACAAGTCTTCCAGGGTTTGCTGCAGTGAAGCATCCTCACAGCATGATGCAGCCACCACCGTGCTTCATGGTAGGGATGGTGTGTTTCTGATTACATGCAGTGTTTTAGTGTGATGGCCAAAAAGCTTGATTTTGGTTTCATCAGACACCCGAACCTCCTTCCAGCTGACTTCAGAATCTCCCACATGCCTTCTGGCAAACTCTAGATGAGATTTCCTGTGAGTTTTTTTCAACAGTGGCTTTCCCTTTGCCACCCTCCCAAAAAGCTGTGACTGGTGAAGCACCCAGACAACATTTGTTGTATGTGCATTCACCTATCTCAGCCACTGAAACTTGTAACTCCTCCAAAGTTGTCATAGGTCTCTTGGTGGCCCCCCTCACTAGTGCCTGTTGTGCACAGTCACTTAATTTTTGACGACAGCCTGCTGTAGGCAGATTTACAGTTGTGCCATATTCTTTCCACTTCTTGATGATTGACTTACCTGTCCAAGGGATGTTCAGTGACTTGAAAGTTTTCTTGTATCCATCTCCTGACTTGAGCTTTTTAATAACCTTTTCACAGAGTTGCTTGGAGTTTTCTTTTGTCTTCATGGTGTAGTTTTTGCCAGGATAATGACTCATCAGCAATCAGCCTTTGCAGATAGAGGTGTATTTTACTACAATCAATTGGAACACCTTGACTGCACACAGGTGATCTCCATTTAACTAATTATGTGCCTTCTAAAACCAATTGGCTGCACCAGTGATGATTTGGTGTGTCATATTAAAGGATGTGAATGCTTATTAAATCAAATATTTTGTGTTTTATATTTGTCATTAATTTAGATTACTTTGTAGAGATCTGTTTTCACTTTGATACTAAAGAGTATTTTTCTGTTGATCAGTCTCAAAAAAGCCGAATTAAATCTTCTGTCATTCAATGTTATAAAACATGAAAACTTTCAAGTGGGGTGAATATTGTTATAGGCACCGTGCACTGACCACAGTCTGGGTATAAAGCTTGCCCCTTGGGGTTCTATTAAGTCTCTCCCCGATGACCTAAAACCTCTGTCCTCTAGTTCTCGATTCTGTGACCATGGGAAAACGATAGTATGCATTGACTCTATCTATACCCGTCATGACCTTATACACCCCCATGATATCACCCCTCATTCTCCTTCACTCCAATGAATATTTTCTCCAAGATGGTGAAGCATAATTACCAGGCTGGAGTGAGCCACTCAGGAGTAGTATCTTCGTGCTAGAACAAACTATTTCTAATCTACCGTCTGCACAAATAAAGTTAGACACAACCTGACACTGAATAGGCTGGTGAGTAGAAAGAAGAATGCAGGGAGACTTAAAGAGAGATCTTACGAACCTTGGGACTGGGAAGTTAAAACAGGCTGTCAACACCAAAGCAATACAGTTTGAGGCTGATCAAGGAACTGAGTCCCTCCAGAGATGAAGTCTTGTGGCCTGAAGAAAACTACAGAGGCAGGGAAGAGAAGGGCTAAGCCCATGGAGTGGTGAACATGGGGGATGTGGAACAACAGCCTGCCCCATCATTCCTAGTGGCCAACGCTATTTATTGTTCTTTTTTAATATGCATTCATGGGATTATTGTGGGATGTTCATGTTCATTTATTGTTTCATTTTAGCTTGGGTTGTACAGTTGTTCGCATGTGTGTTTGTGGGTCACCTTGACTGTAACCCCGTCTGTACATGACTGAGTGGGTTCTCTCCCCGGGTCATAGCACCTGGTCTGTTTTGGTGCTTATTGCAATAAAGATGTCAGTTGAGAAGAATAAGATTATCTTGTCAGGCATCGTGGACTGCATGCTCGCCACATGGGTGTCAGGAGTGGGATTAGAGATTGATGATGAGATTGAAGAGCTACGAGGTTGGATTGAGCGCCTTAAAACCCGGGGAATAAGTTGAGTGACTGAGAGTTTGCCTCCCTCACACTCCCGGGCCAGTCTTCTGAAGACCTGACACCCAGAGGGAGACCTGGGAACCGAGCATTGTGTCTTCCCTGGGGAACCCCAATGGGGTGAGTGTACCCAGGCTCCCCAACCTGTAGGACATGGTGGAGTGCATCTCCCACCTGGGGACCCAAGATACTGCAGCCATGGGAGGACGGGCAACGCGGCAGGCACCACCGATGCCGCTGGAGCAAGAGGAAGACCAACGGGCCTCAACAATTGACGCCACAAGGTCCACGCTGCAGCTCCCATGATAGAATGGTACCAGCTGCTTGGAGCCTGACCTGGCGCAAGTCAATCTTGCCAGATGGCACAATGCGTGGAGCCCCACTAAGACAGTGGTACTCCTTGCCCCAGTGCTGGAGGGGGATGCCCTGCAGGCTCTCCTCGACCTAACACTGGCTGATCAGCCTAACTGCAGTGCTGGAGCAGCATTTTGAGCAGAGGCCATTGGAGGAAGCAATGAGGGAAGATCAGGGCAGCAGTTGGCACTGTGCGGGAGAAAACCTGCAGGCATTCGCCGCAGATATCTGCTACTGTACTCGGCATGGCTACCCCCACGGCTCAGGAAGAGCTTGCCCTCCACACCTTTGTAAAGGCGCTGACACAGGCGCACCTTCAGCAGCACGTTCATCTGACATCACCATCATCGCTGGCAGAGATGGAGAGGGCAGAAGCAAATTTAGCCCCCAAAGCGTTCCAGTATAACCCCACATGCCGCAAGCCCGGGCTTGTGTCGGCGAGACGGAGGAGGAAACTGACGAGGAGGAGACCATGAGACAAGTCCGGCCAGCGCCGTGCCTGTGGGGCGATCTCTGCTACCGCCGTGGCGAGGCAGACTTGGTAAACTGGAACTGTCCTGCAACAGCACCACGCCGTATCCCAGCGCCGCCAAGACCGCTGGAAGAACCCCTTCGTTGTGGCCTTTCTGGGTGGGCCGGTTGGGTGAAGGGCAAGGCTTACACGTGGACAGCATGGGGGAGGGCACCAGATGCCGGGTGTTGGTGGACAGAGGGTCTACCATCACCATCTTCTGTCCGGGTGTCCTCCCCGACACGGACTGGCCATCCCGCCTGGGTGGGCAACGATCCAGCCGGCTACGGTCACCGGCGACTTTGCAGCAATGAGAGGGAAAGGTGGGGAAAAGCACAGCGGAGCACGAGGTGCGGCTAGCTGACAGCCGGGACTCCTGCATCATTGGTCTGGACCTGCTGTCTCGCTGGGGCACCCGTGTGGATGTGCTGTGGTATCACTCTACCTCAGCACTGAAGGCGTGCTTCTCGGGCAGGGCAGCTCCAGGAAGCAGACCCGGTGGGCGCACCAACGACCACCGCTGGTCTCACAGCAGCCCGCCGCAGTGCCGCACACCCCGCGGCGGCCCAACGCAACACAGCAGAACCAGGGGCAGGCGATGGTGGAGGCGCCTCAGGTGGCAGCCAATGGCGACCTCCCCCATTGCGCAGGGAGCAGGTGAGCTATCCGGGGAGGGGATGGCTGAGCATGGGTCGGTGGCCAAAGTGGGCAGTGATCTCTGGCTTGGATCCAGAGACCAAAGCCCTATACTCGCAGTGGGGAACGCTGGAGATGCGCGATGCGTTGCTGTAGTGCCGGTGGCAGGTTTCCAACGGCGACAGATATCTCCTGCAGACGGTTGCTCCCCCCCCCACCGACCGGCGTCACACCGCGGTGCTGCGGTCAGTGCCATTTCGGGGTCGCAAAGATGCTGGGGAATCTGCGCAAACGCACCTACTGGCCTGGGTACAGGTACGACATGGAGCTGTTTGTGCACTGCCGCGACGCTTGCATGTCCCAGAAGGGGCCGGGCTGTCAGTCTAGGGCACCGATGCAGCAGTACTTGGTGGGGACCCCAGAATGGGTCTACTGCCCCTCCCAGAAGAAGGGACTATCCCCCAAGGTTGGAAGGTACTGGAAAGGGCCGGGAGAGGTGCTCAACTGCATCTCTAACTGGGTGCAGTTGCCTGAGTGGCGGATGGTGGTCCTGCTGCAGCGTGACCGGCTGGTGCCGTAGCGAGCATTGGCCACCACCGACCCAGCGAGGCTGAAGGGAGGAAGTGACACTCCGGGTGCCCTCCCTCTTACCTCACCAAACAATGCCTCCCATGGGGGCGGGGAGGCTACAGACACCCCCAGAGTCCCAGGCGGCAACGTTGACACTGTCAGGACTCCTGGGGTCTCCGGGGATGGCTTGACCCCTCAGGTCAGGGCAGTGTAGCGCTCTGGGTGGGGTGGGTGGTTGTGAGGGGAACATGGTCGACTGCCTGTCCCAGCATCCTTAGTAGCCAGCGCTATTTCTTATTGTTATTTTAAAACGCATTTGTGGGATTATGGTACAATGTTCAAGTTCTATTTTAGTTATATTTTAACTAGAGTTATACAGTTGTTCACTTGTGTGTTTGTGGGTCACCCTGACTGTAACCGAGGTGTGTAACAATCACCTCCCCTGTCAGTAAGTGACTGTGTGGGTTCTCTCCCTGGGTCATAGTGCCCAGTCTGTTACTGTGCCTACTGCAATAAAGATGTCAGTTGAGATAAATGAGCTTTTCTCTTCTGTAATCATGGACCGAACGCTCGCCGCAATACTATAAATAACAATTTGAAATGTAGGTTCAAGAATTAAACAAGTAGTGCAAAATGAGAGCAAAAGTGGTGAGGTAGTGTTCATTGGTTCATTGGTCAGAAACCTGATGGTGGAAGATAAGCCGCTGTTCCTGCAAAATGAGAGCAAAAGTGGTGAGGTAGTGTTCATTGGTTCATTGGTCAGAAACCTGATGGTGGAAGATAAGCCGCTGTTCCTGAAATATTGAGTGTGGGTCTTCAGGCTCCCCAGCGGTAGCACTGAGAAGAATGCACATGCTGAGTGGAGGGGTCCATATTGATAGATGTCACCTTTTTAAGGTCTGTAAGGGAGTCATTGCCTTTTGAAGATGCCCTTGATGATGGGGAGGCAAGAGCCTATGACGAGTTTACAACCCTCTGCAGCTTTTTCCAAATCCTTGCAGTGGCCCCTCCACACCAGATGGTGATGCAGCCAGTTAGAATGCTCTCTGTGGTACATCTGTAGAAATGTGCTGGAGTCTCTGGTGACATGGCAGAAGTTAAAATAGGTCATTACACTAGAAAAAGGTGAATGATTGAAATAGTGAGTTAGGAAATGGAGGTGGTGGTGGTGAAGGATCTTGGCTTGAAATGTCGACTGCACTCTTTTCCGTAGGTGCTGCCTGGCCTGCCATTCCTCCAGCATTCTGTGTGTGTTACCTTTTAGCCATCCACTGTTTTTTTTTGATAATATGGGGGTAACACTACAGAGAGGGAGTTCTCCACAATCAATTCCTTGGAAGGTCCGTTCCCCATACCTCAACTTGCATTATTCCATTCTTCCATTGCCCTTGGCTTCACTGGCTCTTAGTGACTAGGACATTAATTGTTTCTATAGCATGAACCAATTTGGCCTTTCTTTTATCTGTCTCCCCCTTGATGTGAAGTACAATTAAGGACTGTTTATTGCCATGCTTCAGTGCAAAGGAGATCAAAATGATTGTTACTCCTGATCAAATGCAGCATGAAAAACACAATAAACATAAAGAACACAATGAAAAACCAAAAAACCACAATAAATACAAATATAAAAGCAATCCTATAAAACAATGTACAAATAACTGTTCTATACATTAGACAAGACTGTATGTACATAAAGGAATGCCAGATGATGTGTATGTAGTGGTTCTGGGGGGTGGTGGGATGGGTTAATGGTTGGAGGTGTTCATCAGCCTGATAAATAGTTTGTGAGCTCTCCCTGCTTGCATTTCAAGCTTGTGATGTTTTTTTTTCTGCAGAGTTCTGGTACGGTTACAAAGAAAGCCTCAGCGGTCCCGTTACCATCCAGTTACTATCCCCTTGTACCACACTCTCTGACATCGATGCTGGCACCGTACTCTGTAGCATTGGCTCCGCTGACTGTGCTTGACCCCATATCGAAGCTCCAGCCTCACCTCCTATGGGTTCCGCCACATCATGCGCCTACCTCCACTTCAATGCCACAATGGGACTTCAGCTTCATGGGGCTAAGGAGGAGCCACCCAAACAAACATTAACCACCCCAGACTGAAGCAAGCAGTTAAATTCTGGAGTCCGGCAGAATACGAGAACTGTTCTGAAGCTTTACACTGAATTATGATGGCAGCCTGAACTGTATGCCCCAGATAAATGCTCAGCAGGAGGCTTTGCCCAACAGATACTTAGCTAAAGGAGCCATGGGGATGCCCTGAACACCTGAACCCAAAGGTGGGGTAGTTGGTGGGGGCAGGGACAGTGCAAACAGAGTTGGTTGATGCGTTCCAATCTCAGAACCCACTCTTGGCTCAGGGTGAGACTTCTGTTGGTTTGTGCGGCAGGACCAGACGGCAGTTCCGCCTGAATCCACGTCACCACGGACAACCACTTTACATGCAGTGTTAACCTTTGCCGTTCTTGCCATCAGGCTGTGTGGTTATTATTTTTATCATCAATCAGTCAGATTAACATGGCTTCAGACCTTCTCCCCCAAGCTGTGGGCTTCAATTTCCTACGGGAAAGAAGAACTTCATCAGACGCCTTTGCCTGAATCACACTCCTGCCATCCATTAGATAATTTATACTGAAATAATATTTTAACATTGCTAAGATTGCATTGGCCTCATCATCTGAATGCCCATCATTTTCAGAAGAGGACATGGAAAATGTTAAAAGGAAGTGGAACATGAAAGTGGGTCCTGATGAAAGGTCTCGGCCTGAAACATTGACTGTACTCTTTTCCATAGGTGCTGCCTGGCCTGTGTGTGTTGCTTGGATTACCAGCATCTGCAGATTTTCTCTTGTTTGTGATTGGAACACGAATGTGTTCAGAATAAGGTTAGGACGTTGTATTGTTGATAATGGGTGGGAGAGAGGCCGTGACACAACTGATTAGAAACAGACTGTGGAAGTAAGAAGGTGAATCAGCTGAAAGGGCTCATTCATCAGCAGCGAGTAGGTGTGAAAGGTTAGCCAGAGAGTGTGAATGGTTTTCTGAACTCCGCTCACTGGTTGAGTTACCACTGTTCATGCTATTTGTATTTATACTGTTAATCTGTTCAAGATGATTGATTATATCTGACTAGAACTGAAATAAATTTGTATTTAAAATTCATATTTTCAGGGGAATTGGAGAATGATCTTCATTTCTGCCACATTGCAGTCGATTATTGTGACAAAAGAGGAATTGGGATTCAAGATTTAAAAGGGAACAATTTTTCTTTTCCTCTCTCTCTCTTTCTCTTCCCCCCTCCCTCCCTCACTCTCTCCCTCTCTCCCTCTCTCCCTCTCCTTCTCTCTCTCCCACTCTTCCTCTCTCCCACTCTCCCCTCTCTCCCTCTCTCCGTCTCTCCTGATCTCCTGATCTCCCTCTCCCTCCCTCTCTCCCACTCTCCCTCTCCCTCCCTCTCTCCCACTCTCCCCTCTCTCCCTCTCTCCCACTCTCCTCTCCCTCCCCCTCTCCCACTCTCTCCTCTCTCCCTGTCTCCCTCTCTCCCACTCTCCCCTCTCTCCCTGTCTCCCTCTCTCCCACTCTCCCCTCTCTCCCTGTCTCCCTCTCTCCCACTCTCCCCTCTCTCTCCCTCTCCCTCTCTCTCTCTCTCCCACTCTCCCACTCTCCCTGTCTCCCTGTCTCCCACTCTTCCCTCTCTCCCACTCTCCCCTCTTTCCCCTCTCTCCCCTCTCTCCCCTCTCTCCCCTCTCTCCCCTCTCTCCCCTCTCTCCCCCTCTCCCCCTCTCCCCCTCTCCCTCTCCCACTCTCCCTCTCCCTCTCTCCCACTCTCCCCTCTCTCCCACTCTCCCCTCTCCCCCTCCTCTCTCTCTCCCTCCCACTCTCCCACTTGCCCCACTCTCCCCTCTCTCCCCTCTCTCCCCTCTCTCCCTCTCTCTCTCTCTCCCACTCTCCCACTCTCCCTCTCTCCCTCTCTCCCTCCCACTCTCCCTCTCTCCCACTCTCCCTTCTCTCCCCCTCTCCCTCTCCCTCTCTCTCCCTCCCCCATTCTGCCTCTCTCCCTCTCTCCCACTCTTCCACTCTCCCCTCTCCCCTCTCTCCCTCTCTCTCTCTCCCACTCTCCCACTCTCCCACTCTCCCACTCTCTCTGTCTCCCTGTCTCCCTCTCTCCCACTCTCCCCTCTCTCCCCTCTCTCCCCCTCTCCCCCTCTCCCCCTCTCCCACTCTCCCTCTCTCCCTCTCTCCCTCTCTCCCACTCTCCCCTCTCTCCCACTCTCCCCTCTCCCACTTTCCCCTCTCTCCCTCTCTCTCTCTCCCACTCTCCCACTCTCCCTCTCTCCCTCTCTCCCAGTCTCCCTCTTTCCCTCCCACTCTCCCTCTCTCCCACTCTCCCTTCTCTCCCCCTCTCCCTCTCCCTCTCCCTCTCTCTCCCTCCCACTCTCCCACTCTCCCATTCTCCCTCTCTCCCTCTCTCCCACTCTCCCTCTTTCCCTCTCTCCCTCTCTCCCACTCTCCCTTTCTCCCACTCTCCCTCTCTCCCACTCTCCCTCTCTCCTGATCTCCCGATCTCCCTCTCCCTCCCTCTCTCCCTCTCCCCCACTCTCCATCTCTCCCTCTCTCCTGGTCTCCCGATCTCCCTCACTCTCCCTCTGTCTCGATCTGTCTCCCTTTCCCTCAATCTCTCTCTCCCGATCTCTCTCGATTTCTCTCTCCCGATGTCTCTCTCCCCCACTACACCCCCACGCACAAGCAGTGGCAAAGATCCTTACCCTCCCCCACTTCCTTCAGCAAAAAATGCATCAGCATCCTCCACCCATCAAGCAAGCAGTGGCAAAGCCCCAGAAAAACCATGATCTGCACTACAACAAAAACTAGTTGTTCACCCGACAATTCGACATACCTAATAAAGGGACAGAGATAAGTTCCCCTTTCACAGTGAGAGGGGAGACCAACAAAGATAAACAACTCGCTGTTTCTGGTGTTAAAGTCTGCCGCATTGTTGTTCTCCGAATTCTCTGACCTTGAAAATCAGCAAAAGAGAAGGAGAGAGAGCATGTGATTTGCCGAGTACAAAGCCCCTGACAGCCCATCGGCTGCTCCTTATGTTCTGTTTTCTCCTGTGACACTTCAGTCAGCGGCACCAGCATAGAATTGGCTCGTCCCCTGGGTCACAAGGCCTTGAAACCCTGAAGGCATGCTTATCTTCTAGGTCATGTCCTTGGGGATATTGAAAAATGGCTGATTGGTGAGTCTCGGGTGTGGGTCCCATCACCGTAAAGAACCGAAGTTTGAGTGTAGTTCTCAGTCAGGTTCTTCGACATAACTCCATCCAATCCACCTTGAAAAGGAAAACGAGAGACATTAAAGGAAGAAATTAGGCTGTTTCCACAGATGAGCTCGAAGAAGTAGCTGTCCGTACCAAATTTATTCTTTGTTGGTGTTATAACTGGGGCCTGGTTTAGAGAAAGGAATGCGAATCAGAGTCATTTTATCATGTTTATTATTACTAACATTTGTTGTTTTGTGGCAGCAGTACAGTGCAATACATAAAATATTCTATAAATTACACTAAGAAATATAAATAAATTAACAGTGCAGAAAAGAACAAATGTTAAGAAGTGTCCATGAGTTCATGGTCTCTTCAGAAATCTGATAGTGAAGGGAAAGAAGCTGTTCCTAAAATGTTGAGTGTGTGTCTTCAGGCTCCTGTACCTTCTCTCTGATGGTATTAATCAGAAGAGGGCCTGGATGGTGAGGGTCCTTTATGATGAATGCCGCCTTCTTGAGACATTGGGTTTTGAAGATATGCTTAATGATGAGGAGGCTAGAAGCCACAATGGAGCAGAGAGTTCACAACCCTCTGCAAATGTTTGTGATCCTATGCATTGGCCACTCTGTACAGGCAATGATGCAACCAGTCAGAATGCTTTCCATAGTACTTCTGTAGAAATTCGCTAGAGTCTTTGGGGATGTACCAAATCTCCTCAATGTCCTAATGAAATCTTGCCACTTCTTCATGAGGTGAGAGATTGTCATTGAGTTTTTTTTATTATCCTTTGTCTAGCATTTTATGTCCATCCCTAAATGTCCTTGTGAAAATGGGTCTGGGCACCTTCTTGAATCACTGTTGTCAAGCAGGTGAAGACACTCGCACACAACTGTTCCAGAGGGAATTCCAGAATTTAGACCTAGTGACAAAGAATCATTAGCAATATATTTCCAAATTAGCATGATATTATCAGGAGGTGAGTCACTCACCATTCAATATCCCATCCTAAGATCTCTTCTTGTAACCACAGTATTTATATACCTGGTTCCGAATGAGTTTCTGGTTAATGTTGACCCTCAGGTTATTGAAGATCAAAGCCAATGGCAGGTGATTCAACTATCTCTCATTGAAGATGGTCATTGTCTAACACTTTTGTGTTGCTTTCCACTTATTAGTACATATCTGAACATTGCCTGGACTTGCTGTATGCAGACGTAGGATGATCCTGTCCACTTCAAATATTGTAATGTAAAGGATATCGCTGATAAAACAGATTAAGATATTTGTAACTAAAGCACAGCCCAAAGTTCAAAGTAAATTTATTATCAAAGTACATACTTTTAGGTACACATGTACATCTGCTGGTTAATGCAAATATCTAAATAGCCAATCCTGTGGCAGCAACTTAATGCATGAAAGCATGAAGACATGGTCAAGGGGTTCAGCTGTTGTTCAGACCAAACTTCAGAATATGAAAGAAATGTGATCTAAGTGACTTTGAATATGGAATGATTGTTGGTACCGGAAGGAGTAGTTTGAATATCTCAGAAACTGTTGTGGTTCTGGGATTTTCACACACAAGTCTCTCGAGTTTACAGAGAATGGTGCAAAAAGTCCAATGAGTAGCAGTTCTGTGGATGAAAATACCTTGTTAATGAGAGAGGTCAGAGGAGAATGGCCAGGCTGGTTCAAGATGACAGGAAGGTGACAGTAACTCAAATAACTACACATTACAACAGTGATGTGCGGAACAGCATCTCTGAATGTACATGTCAAACCTTGAAGTGGATGGACTACAGCAGCAGAAGACTATGAACATACATTTAGTGGCCACTTTATTAGGTATTGGAGGTACTGAGTGTATGTCAACATATACCACCTTGAGATACATTTTCTTGCAGGTATTTTCAGGAAAATAAAGCAATATCATTGAATTGATGAAAAGCCCGGCAAATATCCATTGTGCAAAAGAGGAAAAAAATGCAAATAATAAATAAACCAATGAGAAGCTCAGGCGAGCTTCTGGAGTGACATCCTGGCATATGCAATGGACTGGCCTCTGGTAGCCACAACCAACTTCCTTTAGGTGAGGGTTGACTCCAACCACCGCAGTGCTTTCCCCTTCAGGCTCACTACAGCCAATTCAGTTTTACCGGATGACTTCAACGTCAACAGTTGTCACTCTCACGTCACCTCCAGCATTTAGCTCCGTGATGCTCATTCAGATCAAGGTTGCGATGAAGTCTGGAGTTGGAAGGAACTGGTGAAACCAAACCGGGTGTTAGTGAGTGGGTTACTTGTGAGTAAGTCTCAGTTGATAGCTCTTTTTCTATCACTCTGCTGATAACTTGAAGTATACTCACTGGCTGATTATTAGTCAGATGGTATTTGCCCTGCTTTTTTGCTTACAGGACATACTTGAGAAAGTTTCCATGTGGTCATGAAGATAGCAACGTTTTAACTCATTGAGTCATAGAGATATACCAACATGCCATTCAGCCCGCAAACTATCAGCCACCCATTTACACTAATTCTGCTTTAATCCCAATGACTATTCTCCTCATATTCTCATTGTTCCCCTCTCCCCCAGATTCGGTCACACAATTATAGAATAGGGGTAAAGTACAGTGGCCAATTAGACTACCAGATTAAGGTTAACCCGCACCAATTTTTACAGATGCACCATGGAAAGCATCCTCTCCAGATGCATTATAACTTGATATGGCAATACTCCGCTCAGGACTGAAAGAATTTGCAGAGAGATGTGAACACAGCCTAGTTTATCACGCAAACCAACCTCCCCTCCACTGATTCTGTCAACACTTCTTGCTGTCTTGAGAATGCAGCCAACATAATCAAGGACCCCATCCCATCCCAGTCGTTGTTTATTGGCCTCTCTCCCAACGAGTGGAAGATCAAAGCTTGGGAACACGAACCACCGAGCTTTTATCCAGCTGCTACTGAGCAGGAAATGGACCCTGAAATGGACCTCAAATTTGCTAAAGTTGAACTTTTTATCAGTCAATCTCATCACAGCCCTTGTTCAGAATTCAGAATCAGAATCAGCTTTATTATCACTGGCATGTGTCGTGGAATTTGTTAACATAGCAGCAGCAGTTCAATGCAATACATAATATAGAAGAGAATAAATAAATGAATTACTGTTTACGTATAGTCAATAGATTAAAATTCATGCAAAAACAGGAATAATATAAAAAAAAGTGAGGTAGTGTTTATGGATTCAATGTCCACTTAGGAATCGGATGGCAGAGGGGAAGAAACTGTTCCTGAATCGCTGAGTGTGTGCCTTCAGGCTCCTGTACCTCCTACCTGATAATAACAGTGAGAAAAGGGCATGCCCTGGGTGCTGGGGGCTCTTTACTAATGGATGCTGCCTTTCTAGGACACCGCTCCCTAAAGATGTCCTGGTTACTTGAAGGTGTACCTTATTTGTCTATGAGCATTGAACCTTCTCTGTAATTGCAAAACTATATTCTGCATTTTGTTTTGTTTCTCCTTTTGTACTACCTTGATGTATTTATGTGTAGAATGATTTATCTGTATAGTATTGCAACAGAAGCTTCTCACCATACTTTGGTACATATGATAGTAATAAACCAATTACAAATAATTGGAAAAGTCTGTCTAGGGAAGTAGCTTTGTCTTGAGTGTCGATCTTTAGCTGAGGTGTTGCTTTAACCCTCAGCTTTCACTGAATCCAGAGAGTTCATCTGTTTCTTGATATCACATGGAATTGGCTGGCTCCTGTGATGATCAGAACAACAGAAGGGAGCCCAGGTGGATCAGTCACAGTCTCTTACATCCACACCTGGGCCCTGACATCACTGAGGTTGGAGATAGGGATTCTGGGGAGGGCCTCCCACCAGAGGGATGGAAATGTCCCACATATCCGGATGAACCTCTCACTAAAGGAAATGCAGAAAGGAATTGCCATGACCTTCTGAGGGGCACGGTTGCAGTGATATGTGCAGTTTTGCACAGTGATTCTTTAAGGCCGACTGAGCAACCTGGCGCTTCACTGGCTCCGAGGGAGTTCAGTGAAGTTTGGAGTGGAGCGGGCGGCCTGGAAGCCAAGGGGCCAGGAGTGGGGGCACGAGCCCATGAATGACTCCGTTTCTCACCCGTCTCATGAGCATCGAGCAAGATCGGAATCAACAAGGACGAGAGAGGAAGGTGAGCAGGTGTTCAGCACCATCTTCTGACATCTCACCAGTCTCCCTCTCCATCTCGTTTGCTGCTGCAGGAGGAAGGTGAATGGAGCCTTTTGAGTCTTGGGCAACGTTTGATCGGCGTGGTTTGTGGATTGGACTCATTTGGAGGCTCTGCAGTTCATGTTATATGTGTTTCTGGTTTCTGGTTACTCCTTTTTTATTGCTATTTTGTGTGATTTTAATTGGGGCGGACAGGCTCTGCCATCTGCAGTCAACAAACAATACAGTGCTAAATTGAACTGAACTGAGCTGGCCTAAACCGAACATTCCTCGACTGTTTCAAGGCTCTGTGCTTTGATGCTTAATATTCAGTGCGTGAATCCCTTGTTTTTTTTTCCATTTGCGCAACTTGTTCTTTTTTTGCGCGTTGGGTGTTTGATGTTTTCTTGGAACGAGTTCCATGGTGTTCCTTTGTTTTGTGGCTGCCTGCAGGAAAACAAAATTCCGAGTTGTCTACTGTGTACATACTTTGATAATAAATGTACTTTGAATCGTGGTATCTTTGTTCTGACATATTGATTGTGAACTGAATACTTGGCAATGTAAGGGATCCCATGGCAATAATCTGAAACAAGTCTGTTGGGATATCCTTCGCCAGTTTGAGACAATACACAGGCTATGGTTTGATATCTCACAAGTGCACAAATTATGAAGGACCAAGGGAGTTTAAATCAGAACCTGCTCAGAGTGGGCAATTCTTCCCTGTCCAACACGAATATAATGGGCAAAATAGACTCATTCAGCAGCTGTCAGAACCTAAAGTGGCCATTTTATTAGCTACACCTCTGCACCTACTCATTAATGCAAATAACTAGTCAGTCAATCACCTGGCAGCAACTCAATGCATAAAGGCATGCTGACATGGTTAAGAGGTTCAGCTGTTGTTCAGACCAAACATCAGAATGAGGAATAAAATTGACTTTGACTGTAGAATAATTCCTGGTGCTAGGCCAGGTGGGTTTCAGTATCTCAGAAACTGCCGATCTCCTGAGATTTTTTACGCAAAACAGTCCCTAGAGTTTATGGAGAATCGGTGCAAAAATCAAAAAAAAAGGCCAAAATGCCTTGTTAATGAGAGAGGTCAGAAGAGAATGGCTTGACTGGTTCAAGCTGACAGGAATATGCCAGTTACTCAAATAACCATGTGTTACACCAGTGGAGTGCAGAAGAACATCTCTAAATGCACAACATGTTGAACCTTGTGGTGGATGGACTGCAGCAGTAGAAGACCATGAACATACATAGTGGCCACTTTAATGTGTACAGGAGGTATCCAGTAAAGTGGCTACTGTGTGCATTCAATGTACTTGGAGCCCTCTTGAGTTGACAAGTGACAAGAGGTGTCTCCTGTGACAGATCAAGTTGGACAGTTTGATGTGATGGAGCTTGGTTTGGGACTCGTGGACACAGCATCAGATCATCAAGCATCTGTAGATCCGGTGGCCCTGATGTGCCATGTCTGCACACGTTCAGTTGAGGGTATGTTTTCTCTCCTCAGATGCTGCCGGAGTAACTCAACTCTTTTTTTTTTGCTTTCCCTGTGTTATTATGTGTGTACATTACAAACAGCTTCAGTTCCCAGTGGGCAACACGGTTGGTTCACCCCAGCAACCAGAAACTTCAACGGTGATCTGGTCCTGCACACGGTGTTAAACTGAAACAATTTTATACATAAAATGTTCTAGCGTTTACCCACACTAAGAGCAAACATAACATGGTATCAGAAGTCAATGTGAGGTCTAAACACAGAGCGTAAATTAACACAGTGAGTGACTGAGAAAGAGACGCTAGTTCGGACAGGAAAAAAAGGCTGGCCAGCGAGACAAGAGATCACGTTGTGACCCGAAGTTCATCAAGAACTTCAAGTGAGAGGTTGAAAGTTTCCATCATGGATAACCGAAGTCCTCCTGTACCTGTGCAGCTTACAGTACTGGCAATCTAACGGACATCAGGAAATACTGCAAACGCTGATTTAATATATATTTAGTGGCTAGAGGTGTGGGAGTAGTTGGCGAAAGGTGGAAAGCATTTATTTTTCTGCATGTAATTGACGAAGGTTCTTTGGACATGTATAACAGTTTTCAAACTGATGAGACAGCTTTTAAGTTGGTCACTCTGATGGAAAAATTTGAGGAGTATTTTGTCCCAAGTAGAAACATGACGTTTGAGAGATATCAGTTTTTTTTCTTGCGACCAGAAACAAAGTGTTAGCTTTGACCAATACTTAGCTAAGCTTCACACACTGAGTAAGTCTTGTGAGTTTGGAGATTTGAGAAGCTCACTGGTTACAGGCAAAATAGGTTGTGAAATCCCAGATAATGGGCTCAGAGAAAGATTGCTCTATAAAAAAGATTTGACGCTGAAAAAGGCTGTGGATATATGTCGGGCAGCAGAGACCACACAATCATACGCTAAGGAGCTTCACAGGGCTGACACATCAGCGCATGCTGTGAAAATAGAGGAACAGAGTACAAGAGAAAATCTACAGATGCCAGTCCTGCCGAAGGGTCTCAGCCTGAAACGTTGATTGTACTCTTTTCCTAGATGCTGCCTGGCCTGCTGAGTTCCTCCGGCATTTTGTTTGTATTGGGCAGAGTTCAAGAGGTAGGCTCAAACTGCAAATGCAGCATACATTGAGGTAGGCACATTCCAAAGATGTGTCCTGCGTGTTGTGGAAAGAAGACTCATTTGGCAAATTGCTGCAAAGCTGGAGCCACCAAGAGAAAGGGTCACACTGCTGAGGAAATGGAGGAAGCCTTTGCAGATTTTCTGCAGACTGTTGGTACTGGTAAAACAAAATGGATTTTTCCAGTGACTGTGACTGAGACAGTAATTCCATTCAAGCTTGACACCAGAGCCCATGTAAATCTGTTATCCATGGATAATTACAAGCTTCCCAAAGTAAAGAGCAAGATTTATCCAGTGAAATGAGAAGTGTCAGGCTAGATTGGAGAGAACAGTCCAGTAAAAGAAGGCAGTATAGTGACCTTCAAGTACACGAGGCAGCACCTAAAGGCACGGCTACTGATTGTAGAAAAGCGAGTACAGCCAATATTAGGTCTAAGTGTATGTGAAGGGTTCAACCTGGTGAAAATAGTTTTCATAGTGGCTTCACAATCCAAAGATGAACACATTTCGCTCAAGGAGGAGTATGCACCGATGCCTTTGAGGAGCTCGGAATCTTACCTGGTCTACACAAAAGTCATGATGGCTCCTGTTCTCCATGCAAGTTTCATTTGCACTTAGAGACAAACTCAAACAAGAATTAGCACGCATGGATCGGATAATGTCATACAGAAAATTGAAGAACCAGCAGATCTAGTGAGCTCACTGGTCATTGTGCAAAAGAAAAATGGAGGTTTTGGATATGTCTAGACCCAAGGGACCTCAATAAAGCCATCAAGAGAGAGAATTTTAAATTGCCAACATGGGAGGAGATCATGTCACGGTTTGCAGATGCCAATTGGTTTATCAAACTTGACACATTTTTTGAGTGTCGGCAGATGAAGCTTGATGAGACAAGTTTGAGATGGTGTACTTTTTAACAAGGGAAGCTATCGCTTTCTTTGGCTACTGTATGGGATTCTGTCTACACATATGTATACAAAAGGTTCCATCAGTACATCTATGGACAAGCTTTTGAAGTGGAGAAAGACTATAAACCACTGTTCTCAATTATGTACAACCCACTGAGTGACTGTTCCAAGAACATGCAGCACATATTGATACGGCTGCAGAAATATGATGTGAAGATGATCTACATATTGGGAAAATATGTTCGTTGCTGATGCTTTGTCTCAAGCAGTCAACAAGAAAGAAAACTGTGACCAAGAGATTAGCACTGATATGCAGGCTATGTTGACATGATTGTCACCTCCATTGCAGTATCTCCCAATAGAACAATAGAACAGAGAAGATCAGGAAAGCAGCAGGGACAGAAGAAGCAATGAAAGTACTCAAAGAGGCAATACAGAAGGAACGGCCAGCAGCTAAGAATGACTGTCCAATGTGTACTTGGGATTATTGAGCATGCATCCAGTCAAGATGGCACCTGCGTACAATGCTCCCATGGTCGACAACTTCTGGATAAACCATGAAACCATATATTTCACTTCTTTTTAGATTAGATTAGATTAGATTATTACATTAGATTAGATTATGAAGACATGTAGTCCTCTTTTATTGTCATTTAGTAATGCATGCATTAAGAAATGATAAAAATATTCCTCCGGTGTGATATCACAAAACACAGGACAGACCAAGACTGAAAAAACTAACAAAACCACATAATTATAACATGTAGTTACAACAGTGCAACAATACCATAACTTGTCTTTTACATTTGTTTTTCATCTTGACCATGATTCTGGAACTGTTGGAGCCTGTGATTTGCAGCTTGGAGATTGTTTGGGTGTTTCAGCGCTGCCGTCCCTGAGGGGATTCCGGGAGGCCGAGGGAGCATGCACATACGTCTTGCTGAGAAGGCTGTGGGACAGGGCATGAGCTGATATTTGACTCCATTTCTGCAATTGAAGCTTTCATTGTTTGCTAATTAAAGCAACGAGGGAGATTGAAACATCGGGGTGAATGCATAAGACGAGTGCTGCCGTTTGATCACTGGTGGGATCACTCTGCTGGATGAGAGGGAAAACTGCCTTTTGTTCGCTGGTGGGATCATTCTACTGCCGGAGAGGGGAGAGGCTGTCATTGTGCCCGGAGAATGTTACTCAGGTTTCTTTGTTTGTTTCTTTCTTTCTTTCTTTCTGTTTGTTTTTTTTTGTGTGGGGAGGGGTTAATGATCGTGTTGCCGTTCTTTTCTTTCTTGGTTCCGTGGCTATCTGGAGGAGAAGAAGAATTTCAGAGTTCTATACTTTGATGATAGATGAACCTTTGACCTTTGAACGTTTTTTAGTAGTGGAAGGCATGGTCATCAAAAGGAGCAAGTTTTTGATTCCAGTGTTGTAATGCAAGGAAATGCTCCAGAAGATACATGAAGGGCATCTTGGTAAGAAAAAATGTAAACCTCGAGCTCAGGAAGTGATGTACTGGTCAAAAATGAACCAAGACCACTGCTTCATGTGAAATATGCCTTACTTACAGACCAAAGAACAGCATACACCACACCCTGCACCAGAAAAGTTGGAGTGGATTTGTTTGATTGTAATGGGAGAAGTCATATTGTTGTAACAGTCTACTTTTCCTGTTACCCAGAAGTTGCAGCACTGCAATCAACATCCAGTGAAGTGGTCATCACCTTCCTGAAATCTGTGCTTGCCGGGCATGGAGTTCCATATGAGATAGTACCAGACAATGGTCCACAGTTTTTGAGCTGTGAATTTGAGTCCTTTTCCAGTGATTGCGGGTTTCAACATATAAATTCAAGCCCACATCACCCAAAATCTAATAGCCCAGCAGAGAGTTTGGTCAAGGTAGTGAAGGGCCTGATGAAGAAGGCACAAGGTGGATGAGAGGACTTCTACAAAGTCTAATGATTTACAGCAGTTCACCACTGCAGAATGGCCTTTCACCAGCCCAAATGCTGATCGGTTGATGCATATGCACTAACCTCCCAGTGCATGAAAACCTTTTGACACCTCAAGGAGCACATGAAGTAAAATTAGCTAAAGAGAAACAAAAGTAACACAGAAACAGTATCACAACAAGACTGCAAAAAGCCTAACAGTCCTGAAACCTGGAGATCAAGTACGAATCAGGGATCACGATTCTGGCACATGGTCTATGCAAGGATATTGCAAGACGAAATAGCTCCATGTTCTTACCAAATCCAGATGAAGCGAAGGACATCTCTGAGAAAGAAGCTCCAATCTATAGCTGTCAGTACACCAAAGGCCAATAGGTATAAAAAGAAACATATTGATCGGAGTTCTCAGAAGGATTATAGTATTATCAAAGCAAATGAAAGGAATTCATCTGTGGAAACAAATAACAGACCAAAAAGGATCATCAAACCATATCAGAGACTGATTGAAAGTTTTTGAGTGAATGAGGGACTGTATTTGCTCATTGCAGTTGAAGTTAATGTAGATATCTTTGTTGGAAGTCCTTTGTTTGAAACAAGGCTAGTTGTGTTGGCTGAAGGATCAAGTCAATGTTCTCAGGGTGAGCTAAATATCACTGACCTTGCCATTCCTTCTGACTTGACACAGATTTTGTTTTTGTTCCATGTGTGTGGACTAACAAACTATTGGCATTGACCTATAAAATGCCAACCTTGTTCTAATTATATTCCTCTACACAAGGTGGGTCCCGACAGATGAAAATGATAAATGTAACTCTTGCTATTTTTAGCAACTGACCGAGGAACTAATTATTTGGTGTTCAATGCAGGCACTTCACTTCGGGAACCAGAAGCGTTGATAGTGACCTGGTCCTGTACACCTAGTATTGAGCTGAAGTCATTCTGTAAATAAAACTTTCTAGTGTTTACCCATGCTGTTTGATTTTACTAAGAGTAAACATAATAACACTTCTGATTTTGCATATACATGCTGTGGTCACTTTATTTGGTACACCTGTTCAACTGTTCGTTATCATCCAATTATGTGGTAAGAACTCATTGCATAAAAGCATGCAGATATGGTCAACATGTTCAGTTGTTTTTCAGACCAAACATCAGAATAGGTCAGAAATATGATCTAGTGGCTTTGACTGTAGAATGATCATTCGTGCCAGACAGTGTGATCTGAGTATCACAGAAACTGCTGATCTCCTGGGATTTTAGTGCACAACAGTTTCTAGAGTTTACAGAGAATGGTGAGAAAAACAAAAGAAACATCCTGTAAGGTGCAGTTCTGTAGGCAAAAATGCCTTGTTAATGAGAGAGGTCAGAGGAAACTGGCCAGACCATTTCAAGATGGTAGGGAGGTGACAATAACTCAATTAACAGTGCATTCACGAGGAAATCTGCAGATGCCGGAAATTCAAACAACACACACAAAATGCTGGTGGAACGCAGCAGGTCAGGAAGCACCCTTAGGAAGAAGCACAGTCGACGTTTCAGACCGAGACCCTTCGTCAGGAATAACTGAAAGAAAAGAAAGTAAGAGATTTGAAAGTGGAAGAGGGAGGGGGAGATCTGAAATGATAGGAGAAGACAGGAGGAGGAGGGGTGGAGCCAAGAGCTGGAAAGTTGATTGGCAAAAGGGATTATAGGGCTGGAGGAAGGAGAGGATCATGGGATAGGAGGCCTAGGGAGAAAGAAAGGAGGAGGGGAGCACCAGAGGAAGATGGAGAGCAGGCAAGGAGTAATTGTGAGAGGGACAGAGAGAGAAAGAAGAGAGGGAGAGAGAAAAAGGAAAAAATAAAAATAAACAAACAAACAAATAAATAAATAAACAGACAAACAAACAAACAAATAAATAAATAGATAACAGTGCATTACAACAATGGTGTGTAGAAGAACATCTCTGAATGCATAACACATGAACCTTGAACTAGATTGGCTTTAGCAGTAGGAGACCATGTGCATACGCTCAGTGGCCACTTTATTAGCTACAGAAAGTACCCAAAATAGTGGCCACTGTGTGTATTTCCCTGACTTTTTCCTCAGAGATCAGAGATTGAAAATGACTGAATACGAGGGAAGAGAAGGTAGAAAGTTTAGAGCTTGGGAAGGCAGAACTCACTGCATAGAAGGGTAGTAGAGGCAGAAACTCTCATCACCTCTAGACAATGCCTGGATGTTTACTTAAACACTGTGATCTACAGGGTTATGGGTACAGGGATGCCAACTGGAAATGGAGTGGGTAACTCTGCTCAGTCCAACATGAACACAATGGACAAAAAACATCTCCTTCTGTAGCTATAAGCTTCCTATGATTCTATGAGCAAGAGTAGCATGTTCAAAATGTGTCACTGTACTGAGAGAGGCATGTCAGCAATGAAGTTCTGACAAAGAGAAAGGTGATGATAACCAAGCATACCATTTGGTTCACAGTAAGACCGTGCACACAGCAATGAAGTAACACAGAAAATTTTCTTCCGTGGTGATGAATGAAGGATAAATCTTCTTTCCACCTTGCTCTTGTATTGGCTTTTCCTACAGCAGAACAAGGATCAGACCATCCAAAGCACAGCACCTCCAGCGGTGTAGGTCTCTTTCAGCAGGCTAGCCTAGACTTACCTCTAGATAGGATGTCTACCCCAACCATCTAATTTAGGAGAATAAATGTTACCAAGGGCTGCATAAATGTAACAGCTCCAAGGAGCAGCACATCAGTTCAGGGTCAAAAGGGACTGTAGAGGACTGTAGACTCAGCCAGCTCAATCACGGGCACAACCCTCACCATCACTGAGGACACCCTCAAAAGGCAGCGCCTCAGGAAGATGCCATCCTCATTAAGGATGCTCACCATCAAAGGTATGACCTCTTCTCATTCCTTCCATCAAGGAGCAGGTACAGGAGCTTGTAGACCCACTCTCAACATTTTAGGAACAGCTTCTTCCCCTCTGCCATCAACACACTCTACGAACCTATGAACACTACCTCACTATGCCTCTTTGCAATATTTATTTATCTGTTCCTGTAAATTGCAGTAAATTGTTATGTCTGCACTGTACTGCTGCAACAAACAAATTTCATGACTAATGTCAGTGACCACAAACCTGACTGTGAGCTGATAAACCGTCTCCAGCAAACAAATTGAGATGCCGTCTCTGGGAATTTTATTTTTTTTGTTATTAATTAAGCCACAATTATAGCCTGTGTCTAATTGCCCTACTAGTAGTGATACAATTGAGTGGCTTGCTGCCTGTGCTACTTAAAAAGACAGTCAAACACTGGTCTATAGTTGTGTTATACAAAGGCCTGTCTGCAGCCTAACCCCCTGCTGAAGGACTTGAGTACTTTTTGGATCATTGGAACACCTTATCCAGCCCTCATTCACCAAACTATCCCAGTGACCATTAAACCAGGAAACAAAACATTTCACTGTGGCCGTGAGTCAAGCACTTCTCAACGAACGACCTGAATAATCAGTAACTTGATTATTTTATAGAAAGCTGCTTTTACAACACCAGTTCCTTGTGAATCCTTATCTGTTGATAATTCGATACCTGGAAAAATATTACGAAATCAGATATAAAAATACCTTTTCCCTGCAACATCAATTTACCTAACTGCGTAAACCCACCAGACTGTCAATGATTCCGTGATTAAAATAAAGAAGAAAGGCCCGTGGGCCCTTTTCATTTCCTTCTCCCCGACCCTGGTTTATAGGCAGTTCTTTGGCTCAGTTCGTCAGATTGTGGCTTCAACCCAAACCGGAGAATTGAATCTCTAATCTGGTTCTTCATCACACACTCAGAATATTAGATCAAATGTGATGTTAATCCTAGAGTCCACCTACTCTCGAATCACTGTTTAGGGTTCTACAGCATGACCCAAGGAAGAATAAAAGTATTTTTCACGTCCTCTCGATAATTTGTAGGCATAAGGAAATAGTTGCATTTGGATCACAGACAGAGCATTCAACACCAGGTATGTCTTAAATCCACAGATTGTCTAATACTGCACTCATTTTCACAGGTCCCAAATCCTGGGTTAATAGTCCCGAGAAATGTTCAAATCCCACTGTGGATTTCAGCAAGGGAGCTTTGTTCTCTTTCCCCAGTTGTTCCAATATGTGGCCAACCTCTATAAGCAGATTTGTAAGAAGGCACATTGCCATTTTAGCAAGGCATCTCGGCTGATCTTGCTGGTTGTGCAGAGGCAGTGTGCAGTCCAACAAATGGTGCAAGTAATTGTCCTGTGTGTTTTTCTTGTGATCGCCAAACCCTGCTGGACAGTTGTAATGTAGAATACTGCAAGTGCGGTTCACAGTTTCATTGGTGAGACCAAAAAGCAAGGGAGCTGTGTTGCCTCAGTTGTCGTGCGGACCAGGCCCTCATGCCACGGTATCGCCTGTGAGGCCGCCCAGGAGAGGAGACACCCAAGGAGGTATGGGAGACAATAGAGGCCTCTGTGAGCTCACTGGAATCCATAGCGGGTTGGGAGCTGGTCACTCCCACTGGTGCTGCTCTTCAGTGTTTGCTCGATAGGAGAAAACCCGGACCAGGACAACATCATCAATCTCCAGACCATGCCCCTCAGGGACTTATGCTATGTTATTTTCTTCTGACTGTATGTTTTCTCTGCAATCATAACTATATGTGCTGTGTGCTGTTGGTACTGTGTTTTGCATCTTGGCCCCAGAGGAACATTGTTTTATTTGGCTGTATTCGTGTATGGTTGACAATTGAACTTCAACTTGAACTTACGTCCATCCTGACAAGAACCTAAAATTATTAAAGCATCAACTCTAATCTGGGAACGTTACTCTGGCACATTATGTAGATCTAGTATTAACTTATTGTTGATTCTCAGTGATGCAGAATGCAAAGGAAATCTGAGCTCTTTTGAAAATGACTTGTTCACATGTGACTTCAGGTAACACATTCTGACTGAAGCTGAATTGCTGAGAATAACTGCAGGGAGGTAAACAGTGGACACAGACCAATGGTTAATGATGTTTAACAGAGGACAGATGAAGTGAATTTGTTGACGCAGTGAGTACTATGCTGGAAGCTCAGACAAACAGCTGGAATTTGAAGTGTGTTCCATGAATGGGCATAGACAGCAGATGATTTTCGAAATGAAAATGGATATATGTTAGCAAAAGGAACCGTCTTCAAGCCTATGGGAAAATAAAAGCTAATTGGACACAATGCATAGTACCACTCAGAGAGAATTGCTCTCTGTTAAAAAGAGTTTAGAGCAGAGCGAGCACTAGGCTTCAGAGATAGTTGAAGGTCTGCATTCTCTTCAGTGACAAAAAATTAATACGTACCTTCCTCCTTTCAAAGTGCATTGCTTATCAGTTCAGCCTTGACAGACAGCACTAAAATCCATCAGCGGAACCAAATTTCAGAACAGGAACATAATTCTGTTGATTTCTGTCGCCAACTGAGTATAGCTTAATCCTTAGTATTCCTGAAAGGGAGAAGTGTGCAAGGGCTTTACACAACTGTAGTCCATTACTGCTGTAAAAGTGTAGAGAATTGTAACAGTAGGACAGAGAGAATTGGGTTAAACTGAGCAGTAGCTCAAGACTGACAGGGATGAAGTAATTCACACATGAACAGGAGCGGTGGAGAGGCAGTAATGCAGAAAATAATACCCTTTTAAAGGGGGCAAAAATAAGGAAGAGTATGACAAGCATAGAAATCTTTGAGGCTGTGAGATAAAAGGAATACTGTCGATAAAAAGCAGAATATGGAATCATTGCTTCCTTAGTGACATAGGTTCAGAGCACGCAAGTCATTAGTTAGCCCAGGGCTAAATTGTTGTGCAAAGGTCCAGAGCACCTCTCTTTAAATACGATGGCAAGGTCTGGAGGAGGGTGTAGAGTAGATTTGCTGGAATTCTACCAGGCATCATCTCTGCACAGACAACAGAGAAGCACTCGCTGTTAACTTAAAGGATGCAACGTGTAGCTCTGGAAGGTTTTTTTTTACAGAGTGAGTGTTTCCACTGGCAATATAGATAGTAACTTGAGAAAGCAGATTGAAGACAACTGACAAATAAGCCAGGGGAGAAATGAGATTTGTTTTGCACATCGAGCTGTTATGTTGGGGAATGTGCCTTGTTGACAGGATGAGACAGATAAACTCAACAGTAATGTTTGAAAGGGAATCAGAAAAGCGGAGAAGAAATGTGCTGGGAACACTGTAGGCTAGCTTCAGCGTATGGAGGATAAATGGGTATCCCTACCAAAAAGCCAGTGCAGGCACAATGGGCCAAATAGCCTCCCTCTACATTGCACACAAAATGCCGGAGGAACTCAGCAAGTCAGACAGCATCTATGGAGGGGAATAAACATCAATGTTTCAGGGCAAGGCCCTTCATCAGGACACTCCTGAGTTGCCATACGAAGCCATTATGCACCCAGACAGAACGCTTTCTACAACTCAAGGTATTCTGCAGATGTTCAAAATGCTGGAGGAACTCAGTAGGTCAGGCAGCATCCTTGGAAATGAACAAACAGTAGACGTTTCAGGCCAAGGACCTTCTTCAGGACTGGAAAGGAGGGGGAAAAGTCAGAATAAAAAGGTGGGAAGAGGGGAAGGTGGATAGCTGGAAGGTGATAGATGAAGCCAGGTGGGTGGCAAAGCAAAGGGCGGGAGGTGAAGGAATCTGATAGGAGAGGAGAGTGGACCATAAGAGAAAGGGAACAAGAAGAGGCACCAGGTGGAGGTGATAGGCAAGTGAGAAGCAGTAAGAAGCCAGAGTGGGGAATAGAAGAAGAGAGGACAGGGTGGATCTTCTTCTCTACAGGAAGGTGAACTTGATATTTATGCCATTAGGTTGGAGGCTGCCCAGACAGAATATCAGGCATTGCTCCTCCACCCTGAGGGTGGACTCATCATTGCACAATAGGAGGCCATGGACCAACATGTTGTAGTGGGAATGGGAATTGGAATTAAAATTTTGGGCCACCAGGATGTTCTGCTTTTGGCGGATCAAGCAGAGGTGCCTGAGGAAGCGGTCCCCCAGTTTATGATGGGTCTCACCATTGTAGATGAGAGCACATCAGGAGCACCAAGTACAATAGATGATCCCAGAAGATTCACAGGTCAAGTGTTGCCTCACCTGGAAGGACTGTTTGGGGATTTCTATTTTATGCATTAATAAAATTGATAAATATTAGCAGGAACGTACCGAGTTTCTTTCTTTTCTTTTTCAATATTTTTATTGATTTCTTACATAAAAGAGTACAGAGTACTGTAAGATATATAATATATATAGATTGCAATATATTGGAATCACAAATATAGTTTCATTACCCCATATCCGTATACATTAAATTTAAACATAATATTGAAAAGATATACTTTGTTATACAAACAAAAATCTAAACCCACTACCAGAAGAAAAACAGCTGTTTGGTTAAAAAAAAGAAAAGGAAAAAATCCTTATCATATAATAAAACATATTTGTTAGCCAACACTTGTGCTTAATAGCAAATCAAAGATTTTGAAAACAATTCAAAAAAGGTCCCCACGATGTTAAAAAATCTTGTCTAGGTTCAGAAATTGAACAGCAAATCTTCTCTAAATTTAAACATGACATAACATCATTTAACCAATGAGTATGAGTAGGCGTTTTAACATTTTAAGCTCCCTGAGGAAGTAAAGGCATTGGTGAGCTTTCTTGGCCATGACATCAATGTGATTAGAACAGCAGAGACTATTGGTGATGTTCACTGCTAGGAACCGAAAATCTCAACTCGCTCAACTTCAGCATCATTGACGTAAACAGGAGCACGTGCACCACCCCCTTCCTGAAGTCAATAATTTGCTCTTTTGCTTTGTTGACATTGAGGGAAAGGTTGTTGTCATGACACCATGTAAATAAGCTCTCCATCTCCTTCCTGTACTCCGACTCATCGTTATTTGAGATGCTATTGCTGGCTGTGCCCGTATTTCCTGTCTAGCTTCTAAAGAGTAGAAGGTTTCTTGCCCTCAAAACTGCGCAGCACAATGCTGTGTATCTTTGTTTCAATCTGTTTAGTTCATCAGCTGGTCACAGTCTGAGTTGGTAGGTAGGTGGTGAAGACGGAAATTGAGGGGGTAGGTGGCATTGGAGATAAGAGTTGTTTTAAATATAGTTGAACGGTGAACTTTCCATTGAAGTTACTGCTTGGGATAGTGTGGAAATATGGTTATTGAACCCAACAATAGGCCAGATGCTTTCCACAGATTCAAGATTCAAGATAATTTATTACCACTCTTTAGTACACAAGTGTAAAGGAGAATGAAATGATTTTTACTGCAGACAAATGCAGTATAAATAAAAAACAATAAGCACAAAGAACACAAATAAACACAATGAATATAAATACATAAGATTAGCTTGTCTGTATCAACTGATCATATGTACATAAAGTGAAGCTGGGCTCTGAAGTATCTGTACATAAAGTGACTCTGTTAGGAAATGATAAAGTAGTGGTGGCGGGATAGGCAATACTTGAGACCTATCATCTAAAAGCTTTGCCAAAGGAGGCCAATGTCAGTGGACCCACACTAGAGGATCTATTATAGAGTGTTAGTCAGAGACGCAACACTGGGAGGGGTCAATGCCTGCTGGATCTTTCCAGAGGATCTGTGTTATAAGATACCCAGGGATTTGAGGGAGGTGTGGTCTTAAGGGGTCTCTCAGGATGGAGGATGACTTGCTTCGGTGGATCGGTCAGTGCTTGTTAAGGCCATTCTGGGAGCTACAGACCATTCCACAGATGGGGCAAGAAAGAGCAGGTGGGGTAAATACATGGGTAGGTTTTCAGTTGGTCCATGCCTTCCTCTGCCAACAGAAAACAAAAAAACTCATCTCCTTCAGCTCCCTATGTCCTCTCATCTTCCAAAAAAATTTGGTTGATAAGTGTTAGGGATTATTCAGGAATTATGTGATTTAAGCAGGTATTAATTGAAATGAGAGCCAATCTTCAATACTTAATGTAAATTGCAAGTAGTAATCAGTTTGAAATTACAAGGATAACTCTGCAAACAAACATCACTGTCCTCAAAGCATAGGCTGCTGGCTCACAACACGGGGGTTGGCTGCTAAGAGATAATGCCTTGAAAAGTGAAGTGACCATGAGACATTCTTGTCTGCATCAGCTAAATGTTAGACAATAGGGTTAAGTAAATTGGCATGCATCAAACAGGCGACTATGGGCTAAGTTATTAGTACCATTATAAACAAGTTCAAGAAAGCTGGCAGGTGAGTCTGATACTTAGCATTTTAAGCATGGTCACAGGTGTGGTGATATCACGTGCAATGATGCGCCAGGCATGATTGGACAGAGCACTAAGCATGCGTGGGATTGCCAGAATGTTCCAGCATGTGGCTGGGTTAAGACGTATTTGTTTATTACTGTAAATAAAGTTCTCTAATTCTTTCAGAATATGATTCTTTACTGTTAACCCACGGTACGTTTAAACAGAAGTAACATAACATGGTGTCAGGAGTGGTTCTGGAAGAATAATACAGGAGAATCGAGAATGGAGAACCGAAGATAACCAGGAAAAAGAGAAGAAGAAAAAAAATTAGAACAGTAAACGGTAAAATGGAAGGTTTACAACCCTCACCAAAACTTCAGCTGACTGGCAATGTAGCTGAGAATTGGAGGATATTCAAGCAACAGTTTGAACTTTACTTATTGGCGATCGATTATGAAGAAAGATTGGAAGCAACCAAAGCTGTGCTTTTGCTCCATGTAATCAGGAGTGACACAATAGAGGTATATAATAATTTTGTCTTTGAAGATAATTTCAATTTAAAGTTGATAATGGACAGGTTTGAAGTATTTTGTATACCTAAGTATAATTTAACGTATGAGTGATATAAGTTCTTCACATGTGCGCAGAGAGCCGCTGAAACAATTGATCAGTATGTTACTGAGTTAACAAAGCGTAGTAGAACATGCGAGTTTGGATTGCTCATGGATTCTCTCATTAAACATAGACTTGTTTGTGGCATTCGAGATAAGGCTGTCGAGAGAGCAAGATTTAAATTTTGGCCCTTTGCAAAGCTTCTGATACCGTGACGTTGCAGGCTGAAGAGCTTTTTGTCGAAAACTGCAATGTAAACACTGTAAAAAAGCACAAATACATCAAGAAATATAATAATACATCCACGAAACCGACAGAGAGCAAGACGACATTGGAAAGAAAAAAGTCATGTGATCGCCGTGCGCAGGAACGTCGTCTAAATCAGTGTCCCGCATATGGCAAAATTTGCAATGGCTGCGATAAGATTAATAATTTTTCACTCTGTTGTAAAAGTAGAAAGAAGGAAAATAAAATGAAACAAGTAAACGCTGTGCTTGAAGATGAACGTGAGGAATTTTATATAGATGTGCTTTGTGAAAATAAACAAAGTAAGAATGACTGGACTATTCCGTTGCAAGTGAATCAAAACAATATTCTGTTTAAACTTGATACTGGAGCGCAAGCAAATGTTCTTGCAGAATCTGAGTTTAATGCTTTAAAGCCAAGACCAAAGTTATATCAGACAAATATAAAAGTGACTGGGTATTCAGGTGCAGACATTCCAGTTAAAGGAACATGCTTGGCAAAGGTATCACACAAAAATATTGTGCATACGCTTTCATTTGTGGTCATGCCAAAAATGTACAGTCAATTCTGAGTTTATCTGCCCGTGAAAGACTTAATTCAGTGAAAAGAGTTTTTGTCTTGGATAGTGACATAGAGCTGAAGCAACAGAATGTTGCATTACAGTCGGCGGAAGGTGATGTAACTCGACTGCAGGTCCAGCTCATGGAGGCAAATGCTGACATGGAAAATATAAAAACAGTAGCTGCAGTGTCTGAGACGACCAAACAGGAGGCAATTGATGATGTGAAAAAGCAATGGCAGGAGGAGGTTGCTTCGATGTAAGTGATAATGAGAGAGACACTGAGAGAATATGAGATTCAGTTTCATCACCGTCTAGAGCAAGAACGCTCACAGTGGGCACAGTATAAGGAAGAACTGAAAGCACAAGTGAAGGAATTGAGAAGTTTTATTGAAATGATGAAGTCTTAGCATAGAAAAGAGATTACACAGTTAATGAATGAAGAAGATTTGTATTTCATTACAAATGGAAGTGGAACGTGAATTGACTGATCTAAGGAGACAAAGTGAGGATACAAGATAAAGGAACACATGGATACAGACCAGATCATACATGGTCCAAGCAGAGGAGGGAGCGGTGTTAAGAAAGAATCGCAAAGGTTTTAAGAAAGAGCCAACTGCAGGGTTTCAGTTATCTGATACAGATGTGTTTTGATTAACGTTGTTAATTGTTTTTCTTTTTAAGGAAAGGAAGATGTGGTGATATCACGTGCAATGATGTGCCAGTACATGATTGGACAGAGCACTGAGCATGCGCAGGATTGCCAGAATGTTCCAGCACGTGGCTGGGTTAAGACATGTTTGTTTATTAATATAAAAGTTCTCTAATTCTTCCAGAATATGATTCTTTACTGTTAACCCATGGTACGTTTAAACAGAAGTAACATAACAACAGGCATAGCTGATCTATCAATAGTTGAGATATTAATAGTTGCCTTCATCTCCCTCTGATGCCTTAAACCTTCCCTTTCTTCCATAGTCCACACTCCTGTCCTATCAAATTCTTTCTTCATCAGCCTTTTATCTTTTCCACCTATCATCTCCTAGCTTCACATTTCAACCCCCACCCCTCCACCACCCACCCGTCTTCCCACTTACCTGGCTTCACCTATTACTAGCCAGCATTTACTTCTTCCCTTCTGCCAAACTTTTTATTCTGGCTTCTTCCCCCTTACTTTCCATTCCTGATGAAGGAACTTGCCCTGAAACATTGACGGTTTATCCCCATCCAAAGATGCTCCCTGACGTGCTGTGTTCCTCCAGCATATTGTGTGTGTTACAATAGTTGGGGATATTTGTGTACTCTGAACGTCAACCTTCACAACACTAATCTTGGGTACCCCCTGGGGTCTCTGCCCTGAGAGACATTTAGCCAATCTATGTGAATTAGCTTGTCCCAGCAAAGGCATTTGACCCTTTGGAGGTGTCTTATCAATTATGATATCCTCCCACTGTAAACATGTACTGCACTTCAAAGGAATCATTTGTCAGACACAAAATATTGAAGTAAGCAATATGATTGTAACTTCTGAAATTGTATTGAATCACCTACTGTTACCATTGTTCTGAAGCATATAAAATCTTTGAGTTTCAGAGACTACCAAGAGGGTCTCCAAGAGAAAGTCTGTTCAACATGATGAATAAAGACTTTCATGTCCACCAACTTCTCCAATTTCTCCAGTGACTTAGTCACAGTCACAATGAGTATTGTTTGTGAATTTCACACTGACTGTGTACACTGCTTGATCTGTAGTGACCTTTATCTTTATCTTTTTTTGGCTGTTGCTTTTGTAATTGACCTCCAGCTTGCATCTAAACTTGTAATGAGAAGGATTCACAGTGACTGTGTCACTGGTGAGGTGAGGCAATTGTGCAACCCATAATCAGTATGATTAGGACGGGAAGCATGAAGTGACCTGGGCAACTTATGCAGCCTTGGCCCCAGCCTGAGTTCAAGTATTTTGGGAGAAAATCAAAGTGAATCTGAACAGAATCCTTCTTGTGTCTTTCCAGAAAAAGAACCTTTCACCTGCTTACCTTTTCATCCATCTAATCCTCCTTGTAATAAGACTTTATAATCTAATTACTCTCAACCCAGTTTTTATCATTTGACAGTTTACTGATTAAATTAACAAGCTATAAAACTCTGTTACACAGTGACAGGGAATTTTTCGATTCCAATTTTGATTCTAATGAGTTTATTGACAGCACGTACAATAAAAGAGTAAAAGCAATCTTGCAGATAGCAATTGGAAATTCAAAGGCTAGAAACACGCAAACAATATCCAAACTGACAACAGAGTTGAAATGTCAGCAGCAGATTGGAATTGAGAGATTGGTTTTCATTACTTCCTGAGGCTTAAGCGTGTAATCACCTGCAATGCTGTGTGACAGAGTTCAGCCTGAAACCCCTCTCCTCAGCCAGGCAGCACAGGCATAACTTGGAGGGGTTTGTTATCGATGAACTGTTAATCTGCATCTCCATCCATCCCTTATGTGGATACTTGCTCAGTGGCACGTGGCCAAGTGGTTAAGGTGTTCGTCTAGTTATCTCAAGGTCACTAGTTCGAGCCTCAGCTGTGGCAGCGAATTTGTGCCCTTGAGCAAGGCACTTAATCACACATTGCTCTAGTCTGTGCGATGAGTGGCGCCCCACACAGACTTCCAATCTGCGCCTTGTAAGGCATGAAAATGCCCGACACAGGCCTCTCATGGTCTGAGTCGACGTTCGCTCCCTCCCTCCCCGCTCAGTCGCCATTTTATTAGGCACACTTCTTTTCCTGCTCAAAGATGCAAATACCTAATTAGCCAATCATGTAGCAGCAACTTAATACGTAAAAAGCAAACATAGAGAATGGGGAAGAAATGTGATCTAAGTGATTTTGACTGTGGAATGATTGTTGGTGCCAGATGGGGTGGTTTGAGTATCCCAGAAACTGTTGCTCTCCAGGAGTTTTCACGCACAACAGTCGCTACAATTTACAGAGAATGGTGAAAAAATCCACCCTCCCCAAAAAAGATCCAGTGACTGGCAGTTGCCTGGCCGGAAACACCTTGTTATTGAGACAGGACAGGGGAGAATGGCCAAACTATTCAAGCAGACAGGAAAGTGACAATAACTCAAATGGCCCTGTGTTAGAAATAGTGGTGTGCAGAAAAGCATCTCTGAATGCATGTGTCAAACCTTGAAGTGGATGGGCGACTGCAGCAGACCAAAAAAGGCACTCAGTGGCCACTTTATAAGGTGCAGGAGATACCACAAAGATTTCCTCTTCCTGTCCTCGTACGTATCCTTCAAGCAAGGTAACATAAAATACACCTGTGTTGCTGTTTCTCTCATCTTGACCTTACACTTCCTAGTTGTAACACACTATAGTGGAACAGCCTTAAACAAAGGCACTTGTCTATCTTGCCTTACTGGCTCTTTGACTGAGTTACCAAATTCAACACACATCTCTACTCGGGCCTACGATTCATTTTCTTTTTTGAAAGCAGTTGCACCCTGCTTGAATCAGCATTTTTATCTTGTTGGACTCCACACCACAGCCAGCTGCACCCAAATGCTTCCTCAGAGTGAACTTGTCCAGTAGGTGTCCAGGACAAAGAAATAGACTGATGATTGTAGACCCTAAAAAGGACAAATTACTACTATGGGGATGTAACCATGAGAATGCAAGATAACCATGGGAGCATCAAAGTTAGGTGAACACAAGGGTGGGATTCGTGAAGAGTGGTGGCTAGTAATGATTGGTTCTGAGTCGATGGTTTGAGCTGGTGCTCCGTACTTGACCACTTACTGCAGAATTTCACATCAATGGTCTGGGGGCTTGGGGGCAATTCTTTGAGGCCTCACCGATGGGTTGGTCATGAACAGCGCCAGGAACTGAGTGAGAGATGGGGCTGCAGTGATAGGGGCCAGCACACGCCTAGATAAGTGTTTTAATGTTTGCACTGTTTCCGTCCTAATAAACAAAGTTTTGTGGTTCTAAATAGATAATCAGATTTGCATCTTTCTGCCTACCCGAGCTGAATCTGGCAAAGCTGGCAAAGGATCTGGAAGATGCGCTAGAAAACAAAAATGTTCAGAATCAAGAGTAAAAAGGAAGAACACCCAAGTGAAGACCACCAAGACAATTCTCCATCGTAGGGATTGAGAACCCTGAAGGCTGTGTCGTCTGGCCTGGTGTCTGCATTCAGCACATCTCACCTGACCTGCAGATGAATTTGGAGTGGGAGGGGAAAGATCCAGTTGTCGTGGTTCATGTGGGTCCCAAGAATGTATGAAGAATGAGAAAAGAGGTTCTCTTGAGGGAATTTGAGCTGCTAGCATTTAAGTTAAAATGCAAAATCAAATAGGTAATAATTTCTGGATTGTTAATTGAACTATGTGCAAATTGGAACAGGGTTAATAAGATCATAGACTTAAATGCATGCCTCAAAGATTGGTCTGGGAGAAGTGGATTGAATTCATGGGACATTGGCATTAGTAGTTGTGGTGAGTGAAGTTATCCAAACCGGTTCTAGAGCATGATGGTTGTAGGCTAATAAATGTTCCAGAGGCATGGACGTAACTCCAAGTTCTAGGTATGACCATCTTCAACAACAGAGTCTAACTACCTACCTTTGATCCTAAAATATACTGCCATCACTGGGTTCCCATCATCAACATCCTGTGGGTCAACATGACCAGAAACACATCTGAACCAGCCATAAAATACCTACCAGGGCAAGCTTGGTATCTTGCAATGATTAAGTCACCATCTGACTCCCCAAAGCCCTTCCATTATCTACAACACACAAGTTGGTGAAGTGGTGTATTATTCTACACTTTCCTGGATGAGCATTTGTCCAACACCCTTCAAGTGAGTTCAACATCACCCAGAACAAGGCAGCCCAATCAAGTACCATGAGCAGACATTCCATTTTCCACTGACTCTCAGTGACTGCAGTGCGCACCATCTACAAAGCACTCTGTAATTATATACAGGGGTTAATATGGCAGTACTTTCCAAATCAGAGTAATCTTCCACTAAGAAGGACCAACAGCCATGTGGGAGAGTTGCCCTCCAGTGCTACATTCTGCTGTATGGGAGGTGCATCAGTTACCCTGTGACTAAATCCTGGAGCACCCTTCCCAACAGCATTGTGGGAGCACCTGACCAGGACTGCAGTGTGTCAAGAAGGCGGCTCACCACTGGGGATGGGCAGCAAGAATTTTAACAAACTTCTATAGATGCACAGTGGAGAGTATCCTAACTGGTTGTATCATGGCCTCGTATAGAAACAGGAATGGAGACGTCTACAGAATCAGAATCAGGTTTAATAACACTGGCATACAGTATGTCACGAAATTGGTTATTTTGCAGGAGAGTCCATTACAATACAAAATAATAAAATCTATAAATTACAAGTCCGTCAGAGCCATTTCTACAGACTGGAGAAGGGGCAAAGACAGGCTACTGGCTCATCAAAACCAGTAGCTTCGGGCAGATAGGCCTTGTCAGCTGTGGTTGGGAGCTCAACTAGGAGAATGAGCCAGTAGGAAAACTCTGATCTCAAATCTCCACTGCTTTGCGGCTACGTCCACTCACGGAAAAAGCTTTGCAAGTAAACCCCGAGGAAACACACAGAGGTGGAGTCCCTAAGGCAGTTTCACGTTGAGTTCAAAGCTGAGTGGCAACTCCTGCAATGCTGCTGGTGCCAAACCTTACCGGTCTCCAGTGTTCTTTTGGGCTCGTCAGATGCATGGAGTGGGGGAGCCTGCTGCAAGGGCAACAGCTTGTTCTCCATATCATACTGCCTGACTTGTGCTTACTGGCTTGCGTATCACGTAAACAGCTACAACACAGTATCCATTGTCAACCTCAACCAATGGAGGTCCACCCACACACACACACACACACACACACACACACACACACATACACACACACACACAGACACACACACACACACACACACACACACACACGCACACACACACATATATACTGTATATAAATTAAATAATCAGTGCAAAAAGAGAGGAAAAAATACTGAAACAATGTTCATGGATTCATTGTCCCTTCAGAAATCTGACAGCAGAGGGGAAGAAGCTATTCCTGAAATGTTGAGTGTACGTCTTCAGGCTCCTGTTCCACCTCCCCCTCTCTTCCTTGATGGTAGCAATGAGAAGATGGCCTGATCTGGATTATGAGGGTCCTTTTTGAGGCATCGCCTTCTGAAGATGCCCATGAAGGTGCTGGCTAAGTTTACAACTTTCTGCAGTTTTTTCTGATGTGATGCAGAAGCCCTTCCATACTGGATTGTTAGAAAGCTCTCTGTGGTGCATCGGCAAAAAATTGGGAGTGTCTTTGGTGACATACTGATTCTCCTCAAACCCCTAATGAAATACAGGCACTATCGTGCATTCTTTCTAATCGCCTCAATATGTTGGGCCCAGAATAGATTCTCAGAGATGTTGACAAGGAGCTCGGAAGTGCTAATCCCTTGTTGAGGACTGGTGTGTGTTCCTTCGACTTCCCCTTCCTGAAGTTCACAATGAATTCCTTGGTTGACCAATGCTGAGTGCAAGGTTATTCTTGTAACACTATTTAACCAACTGATCTGCCTCCCTCCTGTACACCTCCTCGTTACCATCTGAAGTTCTGCCAACAATAGTTGTGTCATAGGCAAATTTATAGATGGCATTTGAGCTATGCCTAGCCACACAGTCATAGGTGTATAGAGCGTAGAGCAGTGGGCTCAGCACACACCTTTGAAGTGCACCTGTGTTGATTGTCAGGGAGGAGGAGATGTTATTCCTGATCTGCACAGACGGTGAGGAGGTGAGGAGGTCAAGGATCAAATTGCAGAGAGAAGTACGGAGGCTCAGGTTGACGAGCTTGTTGATTAGAACTGAAGGCAGCTCTAGGAGGAAGGCAGAAAACTCCCTCAGCAGATAAAATAGATGGCATTTGACCACTTCTTGTTCCAGGACGGGTGAGCAGGACTGAGATAGAACCACCATATTTATGCACCATGCTAAGTTAGTCATAAAGGAGGATTCACCTCCCCTGCCTTTGAAAGACTCAGCTGTCTTGTCTTTGAGAATGGTGAAGCTATCAAGCTGCAGCACTGCATCCAAGATTGTGGATGTGAGCCATGTTTCCGTAAAGCAGATAACACAGCAGTCCCTGGTGTCCCCCAGGTACAGCAATCTTGCTCTGAGGTCTTCAATTTTATCTTCTAGATACTGTTCATTTGCCAGCAGGATAGTCAGGAGTGCAAGCCTAAGGCCTCAGCATTCCAATTGTACTTGTAGACGAACACAGCATTCCCATTTCCATTTCCTTAAAGAGGAACTGCACTCATGACCCGAATCTGCTGTCTGAGGTTCATCAATTTTGAGTATTTTTTAAACGTCAAAAAAATGATGCTGCTTACCGAAGTACCCATGGCTGCAGATTTCAGCTGTAGTATCTTAAATGGAAATATTTGTCGATTCCCATTGGAGTCGTATGCAGTCGTCATTTAGTGGTGCCATCTTACTGGTCAATGCAAACTCTTACTGGTCAATGCAAACCTTACTGGTCAATGCACACTCTTATTGGTTAATGCAAACCTTACTGGTCAATGCACACTCTTATTGGTCAATGCAAACTCTTACTGGTCAATGCAAAGTCTTACTGGTCAATGCAAACTCTTACTGGTCAATGCAAAGTCTTACTGGTCAATGCACACTCTTGCTGGTCAATGCAAAAGAAAGTGGTGGATACAGACCAGTCCGTCACAGGCAAAACCCTCTCCATCAGTGAGCACATTTACATGGAGCTCTGCCACAAGACAGCAGCATCCATCATTGAAGACCTCCACCATCCAGGCCATGTTCACTTCTCACTACTACCATCAAGCAGAAAGTACAGGAGCCTTAGGTCTCATACCACCAGAGTCAGGAATGGTTATTACCCTCTAACCATCAGACTCTTGAACTAGAGTGGATAACTTCACTCTCCACAACTCTGACTGGATTCCACAACCAACAAACTCACATCCAAACTCATGTTCTCAATATTATTTTATAATCACAGGTTGTCTTCTTTTGCACATTGTTTGTTTATGTGTAGCTTTTCATACAATACATTGCATTTCTTTACTTTCTTGTAAACGCCTGCAAGAAATTGAATCTCAAGATAATACATGGTAGCATATTTGTCGTTGGATAATAAATTTACTTCGAACTTTGAACTTGTATTCTCATGCTGATTCTGAGGTTGGACTAGTTCAGCTAGGAAGAAAGACTGATTATTCCTGGGGTGGGGAAGGCTAAGTGGGGGGCCTAATTAAATTATACAACATTATTAGAGGCAAAGGGTAGTCAGTGAGAAATTTGTTTCCATTTGCTGAGGTGTCTGTAATCAGAGGGTATAGGATAAAAGCATAAGAGGCTGAGAAAGAATTTGTCCATAACTTCAGGGTAAGTAAGGAAAGGTTCTTAGAAATGACCTACACATCACTGAAGTTATGGAAGAGTGAGAAATAAAACATTTCACTCCTTTTGCTAAAAGTTTCCACTAGTGATTTTTACTTGTGTTTTGCTGTGATACCAGATATTGGCCAGCAGATGGTGATGTTGGCCTTTTCTAATTCTGAACCGTCTCAACCCAGAAACGGAGCTGGTTTCTTGTACAGGTACACCACGTCTGGGTCGAATTTCCCTTCCAGTGTGGAATTCAAGCATGAGGCCATACTGATTGTGGTCTCTGTTGGTTTTGTGCCTTCTCCGAGCTTTATCAACTCAAAGGCAAACAGAATTGGATTTAGCCTGGAGGCAAGGGATTCAAATATACCACAACTTTGCTCCAAATGTCATTATAAATGTTATTCTAAGTGCTAATCTAATGATTTGATCAAGTGGTACAGAGAGCCCTGGTGAGACAATCCAAAAATAATGGGCATAATATTATAATTAGAACATGGCCTATTTAAAAATGAAATCAGGAAATATTTTATCATATAAAGGATGTTAATCTTGGAACTCCCGCTTCATAAAAATTCCAGTTTCATTCCTCATAGTCCTAGAGAATTCTGAAATGATGTGTGTTGGAATATCGTAATCCACAGGATGCCCCTATGAAGGTCTATGTTATCCCTGGACCAGGGTCCCTGGACAAACAAGGACTTGGGTGACTGCTCCGTCTCTCCCTCTTGCAATTATAAGATGATAAGACCATAAGACATAGTAGCAGAATTAGGCCATTTGGCCCATCGAATTTGATACACCATTTAATCATGGCTGATCCTTTTTGTTTCTCCTCCTCAACTCCATTTCTCGGCTTTCTCCCCGTAAACTTTGATGCCATGTCCAATCAAGAACTTATCAGTCTCTGCCTTAAATACACCCAATGACCTGGCCTTCACAGCTGCACATAGCAGCAAATTCCACAAATTCACCACCCTCTGGCTAAAGAAACTTATCTGCATCTCTGATTTGAATGGACGCCCCTCTATCCTGAGGCTATGGCCTCTTGTCCTAGACTCTTGTCTTCTTGTCCTCTGTGCCCTCTTGTCCTTTTCACATCTACTCTATCTAGTCCTTTCAACATTCGAAAAGTTTCAATGAGATCACCCCCATCCTTCTAAATTCCAGTGAGTACAGACCCAGAGTCATCAAATAATAACCCTCTCATTCCCAGAATCATCCTTGTGAACCTCCCTTGGATCCTCTCCAATGTCAATTCATCTCCTTTAAAATGAGGAGCCCAAAACTGTTCACGATACTCAAGGTGAAGTCTCATCAGTGCCTTATAAAGCCTCAGCATCACATCCCTGCTCTTGCATTCCAGCCCTCTTGAAATGAATGCTAATATAACATTGTCTTCCTCACCACCGACTCAACCTGCAAGTTAACCTTTAGAGTGTTCTGCACAAGGATTCCCAAGTCGCAAGCAATTGTTTCCCTGTATTTCAGGTTTAGCGTCTTTGACCGCTCTCTTGCAATGATATCAGTACAAGTCCTGCTAAAGAGGTTTAAGCATGCTTGTAAAAGAAATATCACTGCAGGAGTGAGGAAGCAACAGATTGATGGGACTTCTTCCATTCAGCAGGTGGTCTAATGGGGATTGTCAGCAGAGTATATGGTTAATGGTACGATTCTTAGCAGTGTGGAGAAGCAGAGGGATCTTGGGGGTCCAAGTTAATAGATCCCTTAAAGTTGCAGCAAAAGTTGATAGGGTGGTTCAGAAAGCATGTGGTTTGTTGAGGAACTGAGTTCAAGAGCAACGAGGTAATATTGCAGATCTAGAAAACTCTGGTTGAAATGCACTTGATTCATTGTGTTTAGTTCTCGTTGCCTCATTATGGGAATGATATGGAAGCTTTAGGGAGAGTATAAAGATTTACCAGGATGCTGCCTGGATTGGAGAGCACACATTTGGTTGCTCCCCAGTCTCTGAAAATAGTGGATGTGTTTGTGGGTTGTCTTCCAAGTTCTTTTAACCTTAGAGTACATAATGTCAGGTCACTCGTGTGAGTACTGCTGGTACCATGTAACCCAGTACTACCCGTCACATGGTCGGGTGGTCAGCGACTGAACCGGCTCCCCCACTTGCCTAGTGAGGAGGGTGGCTAGACACCCTGCAGGACAAAAAACAAGACCTGTCAAAGGGTGGATGAACCCTCTCGTAGGGTCAACGGCCATCTAGCAAACACGTGCCGTGAAGCACGGAAAGGGCATCCCTTGCATCGAATCTTGGTCTGGCCATTCACTGCATCAGAACTTCCCCCAGCCATCTTGGACCCCACCATGCCGCTGGATCCGGAAGGGGATGTCGAGAGGGTGGGTCTGGACCTATGCAAACCCCTACTCACCTAAAATCCATTCACACACACACCGTTCCTTTTGAAAGGAACCATCATCATCCTAGGGATGGATAGCCAGAGAGAGAGACATTGTGTTGATTGAAGTGTTGCAAATGTAACATGACAGTTTTTAAAAAACGACGAAGGAGAACAAAAAGAGGGAATTACAGACGAGAAAGCCTAACGTCAGTGGCGGAAAAGTCTTAGAATACATGTAACAGTGGGACACGTGGAAAGCATTAACAGATTTGGACAAAGCCAGCCTGAGTTTATTAAAGGGATATCACACCTAACAATCTACTGAAGTTTTAATTCAGATGCAACAGGTAGAATGGATAAGGAAGGATATTAAGTGTTTGGACTTTCAGATGGACTTTTGGTAAGGTCTCACATCAGAGATTAATGTGTAAAATTCTGTGGGATTAGGGTGATATACGCGCATTTGTGGAGAGATGGTTGATAGACAAGAAACAGAGGAATGAACAGGTGTTTTTCTAGCGTCAAGCAATAAGCATGAGTGCAGTCAGTCCTTGGCGTCCCAGCTGTTCAGAATATGTATCAATGAGATGAATAAGAGAATGAAACATGATTCTCTGAGTTTGCAGATAGTACATTGCTGGGAGAGATGGCAAAGTATGAGCTGTGACAAGGATGAATTGCCAATGTGATTTAGACCAACTGGAAGTGCAGCAAATGTATGGGAGATGCAGTTTCATTCGGATAAGTGTGAAGCTATCTATTTTGGTTATGAAAATGGAAAGACAGATTAAAATCTGAATGGTAGATTGGTGCAGCAAGATGTGGTGCTGAAAGCAAGTGTTCATTTGGAGTAAGCAGCTAAGAAGGTAAATGATACAATGGTTTTCATTGCAGGAGGAGCTAAGCACCAGAGAAAACATATCCTGCTTCAACAGGGATGATTTTTTAAAAAAAAAATTACAGATGCTGTATATGTGATATAAAAACTGAAAATGTTGGAAAAACTTAGTGAGTCAGGTAGCATTTCTGAAAGAGAAAAAAAATGTTTCAGATCCAAGATCTTTCATTAGACTCACAAGTTCTGATGAATATTTTGATCTAAAATGATCACTGGTTCTCCTTCCACAGATGCTGCCTGATGTGCCGAGTATTTCTTCAACAGTTGCTGCTTCTTTAAATTCAAATAACTGATGAGACCATATTATGCACACAGTTTTGGTCTCCTCATCTGAGGAAAGCCATTGTTTCCATGGAGGGAGTGCAACAAAGGTTCACTAGACTGATTCCTGTGGTGGCAGGTCTGACATAAAGACAAACTAAATCTATATTCACTGGAGTATAGAAGAATGTGGCAACATCTCATTGAAAGCTATAACTTTCTTAGCAGGGTTAGACAGACTAATTACAGACAGGATGTTCTTGCTTGCTAGGAAGTTCAGATCTAAGAATAAAGGTCTCAGGATATGGAGATAGCCATTTAGAAACAAAAGCAGGAGAAATTTCGCAGAGGGAGGTGAATTATCTGTCATAGAATACTGGAAGCCAAGTCTGGTGGAATATATATTTCTTAATGCCAAAAAATTGAGGGATTGCTTCTTTTTCCTGCTTTCCTGCTGTAGTCATACATTGATTATGAAAATCGAAAGTTAATCTATTAGATTGTTGGAGTACTGCACAGACACAACAGGAGTGTTCCAGCCCTGGTCCGACAAAGATCTTCAACGGGAAACCCAGTCTCTATAAAAGAGGTACCACCTAGTGGAGCGGTCATCGTGGGAGTGATCGTCATCAGAGTAGTAAGGCTTTGGCTCAACAGGGCTTCAACGAGAACAGGTGGAGGCAAGGCAAGCAGGTATTACCTTTCTTATTTAAATCTTGAGAGAATAGGGGGTATGTCGACAGAGCCAGTGTTCTGCTCTGGGTGTCAGATGTGGGATTTCCAGGAGACTTCCACCCACCCCAAAGGCCACATCTGCACCAGAGGCATCAAGATGCAGTTCCTTAGAGACCATGTTAGGGACCCAGATAATTGTGAGGTGGTTCATCTTGGTAGGTCAAATATAATGGCACAATATAGCATCAATGGCAAGACTCTTGGCAGTGTGGAGGATCAGAGGAATCTTGGTGTCCGAGTCCGTAGGACGCTCAAAGCTGCTGTGCAGGTTGACTTTGTGGTTAAAGAGGCGTACGGTGTATTGGCCTTCATCAGTCGTGGGATTTAGTTTAAGAGCCGAGAGGTAAAGAAGTTGCAGCTACATAGGACCCTGGTCAGACCCCACTTGGAGCACTGTGCTCAATTCTGGTCACCTCACTACAGGAAGGATGTGGAAACCATAGAAAGGGTGTAGAGGAGATTTACAGGGATGTTGCCTGGATTGGGGAGCATGCCTTATGAGAATAGATTGAGTGAGCTCGGCCTTTTCTCCTTGGAGCGATGGAGGATGAGAGGTGACCTGATAGAGATGTACAAGATGTGGGTAGTCAGAGGCCTTTCCCCAGGGCTGAAATGGCTAGCACGAGAGGGCATAGTTTTAAGGTGCTTGGAAGTAGGTACAGAGGAGATGTCAGGGGTAAGTTTTTTACTCAGAGAGTGGTGAGTGCGTGGAATGGGCTGCCGGTGGTGGTGGTGAGGGTAGAAACAATAGGGTCTTTTAAAAGACTCCTGGATGGATACATGGAGCTTAGAAAAATAGAGGGCTATGGGTAAGCCTAGGTAGTTCTACGGTAAGGACATGCTCGGCACAGCCTGTATTGTGCTGTAGGTTTTCTATTTTTCTATGTTGGTTTGTTTTGACATTACCAAGGACTTATCCTATAATTATAATGTAGCTACTAGGAGACAATTCCTTACAAGTTGCAGTCCACTTTGCCATGAGCACAGATTGCTGTCTGAAGCCTTCCGTCAGTACTGTTGACCTAATGCAATTGGGAGATGCTGTCGTTGACCAGTTTAATTCTGGAACGCCTATTTTATGGGAGATTTGGTACAGCTGCCCAGCCAATTTTCAGGTTATTGGATTTAAGGAAATTAGCTTGGTTGCAGTGCGGACTGGGCCTCAAGCTGTGGGCTTCTTTGTTGCAGCTGCCCAGGAGAGGTGACAATGGAGGCGCTGTGGCGCAGTGTCCGTGCTGGATTTGGGACTAGTCCTCCTTTCGGTGCTACTCTCCAGTGTTCGCTCAGTGGAAGACAAGCTGGATTGTCCTCGTCTGTGGACTGCTGTGGGCTTGTTCTTGCTGGTAGCATCCGTGGATTCAGGGACTCGGGCTATATGTATTTTTTTGTGTCACTGTATGTTTACTGCTCCCGTGTATGTACTATATGCGCTATGAGCTGTGTGCAACTGTTGGTGCTGCATTTTTCACCCTGGCCCTGGAGGTTCACTGTTTCTTTTGGCTGTATTTATAGGTTTTCATATAAGGTTGAATGACAATTAAACTTGTACTTATGTTGGTCAAACCTTTGTTTTAAAACTGATGTTCGAGAAGAGCGATGGAATCTGCCTGACCTAAGATGTTAACTGCTTCTCTTTTCACGTATGCTACCTGCCCTGTTGAGTTTTTTTTTGCTTTTACTTCAAATAATTCCAGCATACGATTTCCCTTCGTTTCTCTGCACTCTTGTGGGAGGAACGTAAGTAATTTTGGCTTTGAGATGTCTGTACACGCATTCATAGAGCCATAGAGCAATACAGATGGATTTCAGCACAACCAGTCCACAGTGTCCACCCATCTAGTCCCAATTGCCCTGCAATAAGCCCATATCCCCCTCAGCCCCACCCCTCCACGGACCCATCCAGGTGCTTCTTAAATTATACTGTTGTTCCTGCCTCAACCATTTCCTCTGGTACCTCACTCCATGTACTCACCACTCTGCATGAAAAAGTTGCCCCTCAGTTCTCTTTCAAATATTTGCCCCCTCACCCTAAGGATATGCCTACTATTCTGAACTCCCATACCCTGGGGAAAAAACTGTCACCATCCACCTGATCTATGCCTCTCATAATTATTGAGGAATAGGACTCTTAGGAGCCACACCACCAGGTTCAGGAACAAACATTACTGCATGGATGACTTCAACCACCTCAACTCTGAACTGATTCCACAACTTATGGACTGACTTTCAAGGACTTTACAACTCATGCTCTCAGTATTGTTTATTTACTTATTTATCTATATACTTTTTATTTGCACGGTTTGTCTTCTTTTTCACATTGTTGTTAGTCAACCTTAGTGTGCAATTTTCATTGATTCTATCGCATTTTTTGTTCTACTGTAAACATCTGCAAGAAGATAAATCTCAAGGTAGTATATGGTGACATACTGTATACTGTACATTGTACTCTGTATTTGTACACTGTACTATACAAATTAATTTACCCTGAATATGATTTTTTTTCTTCAGAAGTTCTGGTGCATACTCACTCTGCCTTTAAACGGGAAAAGATGTAGGCAGTAACAAATACCAACAGCTCATTTATGAAGACAAAGTCTTGTTTATTTGAGAATAAGCAAGGTTCAGACCTTACACGAAGAAAAATTATTAGTTAAAAATGCAAAATTGTGGCACTCTGTGACCTATGTCACAATATAATTCTATGCTAAGTTATGTAGTTTATTTCAGTGTGTCTCAAAATGCTTATATTTGAAAGTGTCAACTTCTAAGAGAAGACTTGTCTTGCATTTAATATTTCTTTTCAGGCAGTGATTCAGTCTATTGAAGGGTGGCCCTACACTCTTCAAATGCCATAGGAAGTATCATTAGGACTTAATAGACAATACAGCCACTGCTATTCTTTCTGCACTAATGATAGGTTGTGTTTCTAAATTATTTGAAAGAAAACCAAAGGATGGATAAAATTTCTAATGAGTCCCCTTTTCAGCACACAAATTAAAATAATGGTCCACTATCAAAATGATATCTTATGGCTGTTATTTTGTTCAAAGTTAAAGCTTAACTAGTGTAAAAGGAAGTGATAGTCTGTGTTCCAAAGTTGTTTTTATCCTTATTGATAATGTTGCGAATATAGATAGGATAACTATGTGCAGGTTTTCAACTAACATTTCAAATAAAAACAGTTTTCCGTTCTTCTACTGAAGTTCAAATGCAACTGTGAATACCAAGATCATACATTTTCTCAATTATATTGAATACTTTTTAAACCTTCCAAAAAAAGTTAGTTGAAATTTTTCAGACATTCAAGAGGGTTACGCATGATTATCACATTGTTAGACAGAGTATTCGGAAACGTGCTCAACCGGTCCAACAGCAGCTGGGATTTTAATCTCAACTGATTGTTTACAATTAGATGTAAAAGGTAGTTTCAGTAATAGTGAAACCACAACACTGTTAAAATTCCATTTTGATCATTAGTTAGCTTCCAGAAATAAAATCAAGTAAATTTACCCGATTTACTTTTTACGGCTTCCGTTCAAAAGCAATGTGCACAGCAAGCCACTAAGGTCGATCAAAACTGCTACACACTGTTGTCTTTTCAAGAAGTCTCTTGGGACCCAGATTTACTTGCATCCACCCCAGCTCTGCTGAGTATGAAGTAGCTGATGAAGCCAACATGAGATCTGCAGACTTATTCAGCAACTTCATAGTGGATCTTTTACCTTGTGATGCTACTGAATTGCCTGTCCACAAAGTCCTAAACTCAAAAGAAGATGTTAGGCCCTGTCTGATGTAAATATAGATATCGATGGGTCCCCTCACAATAGGGATATTGCACTGTATCCACCTGCTCTTCAAGGTCTAGCTTACTTCCCTGTCCAGCCTCTGTGGCGAGGTCAATACCCACAGTACAGGTCCCCCCTCCTTACTAAGGAGGAGATACTTCCAGCCAACAAAGTATTTTAAACAGTTATTTTATTTTTAATGATACATGTTTAAATTCAAATAGTTCTTAACACTCACAGAGGATTTCAGATTTGTAAAAGATTTCCAAATTACAAAAGATTCACCTACAAGAGATTTCCAAACACAGATCTTATGAACTAAAAGAACATACCAAGAAGTTGCAGACAAACAAGTGATCTGTCACAGAAACTAACCTTTGAGGAACGAATTATAATTCTTCCTTCTGTCAGCCCATCTTTCTGTTATTGGCCTTGTCACTCCTAACAATCCCCAAAACTGTGATGGTATTTATACTATTTTCTATGAGCTGACACTATCTGCATGTGATGCTTTCCAAATACCTTTGCTGGGACAAAGTAACTCACACAGATGGTCTTAAAATGTCTACGCTTGACGGTGTGACAGCTGACCCCCCCCCCCCGCCGCAAGTAGACCAACATCAAAAATTTGTAACCATGTTTGATGTGCTAACTGCATTAACCCCATTGCCTTGTGTTCTTGTGTTTGGCTAATGGAGGTATGCCTCCTGGCCACTTTATTTTGCAAAACTGTGCCTCCAACATCAAACCAATTGCTGCTTGCAATTTACATTAGGAAATGAGGATTGGCTATTGTTCACAATAAAAATCTGATCAAAAATATTTGTTAAAAGTTTAACGTTACTACCCACAACTCTGACCATTTGGAAAGATCAGGCAGCTGTGCTAGAAAGCTGAGTTTAGCAATAAGCCTGTCAGGCTCTGGAAAGTGAAAATCCATCACAACCTCAGCTCCATTTCACTGCATTAATCCCATGTCCCTCGATTGCTTCCATAGTCCAAAAATTATTGATCCCTGTCTGGGGTTCGCTCAGCAACTGAGCCTCCACCAGAAGAGAATCCCAAAGTTCACTACCTTTTGGATAAAGACATACACCTCAGTCTCATCTTGATGGCAGAGATTTATTTTGGTGATGGATTCCAGACACCCCAGCTTGGGAAATATCCCTCTATTCTTCAAACTTCTTTTGTGTCAGTGGGATCAGATCTCATTTCTCTAAACTCTGGAAAGCACAAGCCATTACCTAATTGATGTCTGCTCTTGGGACAAACCTGCCAGGTCAAGAATCAATTCAGTAAACTTTGTTGAACTGTCGCTAACATGTTTTATATCCTAGTTTATATATGGACTGTACTGGAGGAATTCCACGCAGTCACGGGGAGAATATACCAACTCCTTTCAGACTGTGGCGAAAATTGAACCCCAATTGGTAGCACTGTAAAGCAATGTACTAACCACTACACTTCCATGCTTTTTTATGAATATACAGTAATGCAAACTGACTTCTCTGGTCAAGAAAATTAACAATTTAAACTGTGGCATCCCATTCAAAATCTCACAACAGATCAAATTTCAGTTTTTCCCTTTTTTCTTTTATTCCTCTCTTAAATTTTACCTCTTTATTTTCTTTCTCTTCACGTATTCGAATCAATTTCACCATTTTCCTTTGCTATTATTTCTTTGTCAATCCATATCTCATTAGCTAAAGAGATCAGCTGTTAGTTCTACGGTTCACCATAGCTCCAGATGCCCAGCTGATTTTGCCATTCAGTTCTGAGCTGACATTGACATCAGGTTGCTATGCAACTATCCCATAAGACAGTAAGTCAAAGGAGCAGATTTAGGTTATTTGGCCTATCGAGTCTGCTCCAGCATTCCATCATGGCTGATTTATCATCCCTTTCCACCCTAGTGTCCTGCTTTCTCCCCAACCTTTGACACCCATACTAATCAAGAACCTATAAATCTCAGTTTTAGATATACCCAAGACATTGCCGTTCATGCCAATGAATTCCATAGAATCACCACTCCCTGGCTAAAGAATTTCCTCCCCATTTCTGTTCTAAATGCACATCCCTCTATTCTGAGGCTGTGCCCTCTGGTCAGAGACTCCCCCACTATAGGAAACATCCTCTTCACATCCACCCTATCTAGGCCTTTAAATATCCGAGATCCCCCCTCACTCTTCTAAACTCCAGCGAGTACAGGTCTAGAGCCAAGTACGGCTCCTTATATGTTAACCCTTTCATTCCAAGATTCATTCTCGTGAATCAAAGCCAGCAGATTTTTTCCTTGACAAGCAGGCCAAAATTATAGCCTCCCATGCTTGTCTGTAAAGCAAAGGGTCTAACCACAAGGTGCCCTGCTACAATAAGATCTTTTCTAATGTCTCGTCTATGTTCCGTTTTGTTTTTTTACCAAGCAAAGGAGTAGGATTTCCTACTTCAAATGTTCTTAGGCAGCGCTGCCCTCTTTGGATCATCTTTGACTCCATGCCAGCACAAATAAGTTAAAGCATCCATCAACGGGTAAAGGAATTATAGACTGCAGAGGAAAAATGTTTTTTTAATTTTAAAATAACACAGTCACTGAAGAATGACAGGACTGATAAAAGGGGAAGAATGGATTTTGCAAAGGAGCTGGACAGTTGATGAATCTATCTTTTCCCCAGGAGATGCATGATTTGACCACACTGCTGTATAAATGTTAAACAAGGAGACCAATTGCTCCCTGTGGACTCCTCCACCGATATTCATGTTTGTTTTTCCATAGCTAAAGGATTTCTCTTTTTAAACATTTATTGTTCATTATTCTGGCTTCTTCCCCCTTCCTTCCCAGTCCCGATGAAAGATCTCAGCTCAAAACACTGACTGTTCATTCCTCTCCATAGAAGCTGCCTGACCTGCTGAGATCCTCCTGCTGTTTGTGTGTGTTGCTCTGAATTTCCAGCATCTGAAGAATCTTTTGTGTTTGCTGTTATTTTATTTCTTTTTATAAACAGGTGTGAAGACAGAAAATTTAAACATTTTCACAGTAATTCCACAGGTAATGTAAGTTCTATGGACATAAGTTGACTTACCTACAGAAAAGCTTGAAAGAGTGCAGAAAAAATTACAAGGATGTTGCTGGGACTTGAGGACCTAAGTTATAGGGAAAGATTGAATAGGTTAGGATTTTATTCCCTGAAGTGTAGGAGAATGAGGGGACATATTATAGAGGTACAGCATACAAAATTCTGAGGGCATAGATAGGGTAAAGCCATACAGGTTTTTTCCATGGAAGTTGGGTGAGACTAAAACTAGAGATCATAGGTTAAGGGTGAAAAGTGAAATGTATAACGGGAAGTGTTGTGTATTAAATAATTCAGTAATATTTGAGTTATTGTAAATATATTGTTTGATTAAGTTTTTTTACATTGTGCATTGTGGATTAAATGTAAAAGTACATGAATGGCATACATCATCATGTCACCATGTCATACATACATGCCTCGCTTAAGGTAAAAACAGAACAAAAACACACAGACCCACTTGTTGTTTTTGCTTTTATTTAATTTTATGTTTCTGAGTTACAAAACATAACAGTGGCGATAAGTAAGTTTTAAAATTAACCCGTGACGACCACATGTTGAGACTCAGTGAGACATTCAAGTTAAAAAAAAAATTGCAGTGTGCTTTCTTCGCAAGAGGAGAGAAACAGTCGAATAAGTAAAAGTGCAGCATGTGGTTTCTTCGGTAAAAGAGACAGTCAAGTTAAAAAACGGCAGAAAACAGACTAAGTTCACGGGTTCATAATTAGTGAGTACTGGGTGATAATAATCGTAAATAAAAGTAATCGGAAAGATAGCCATGTTTGATTGCAGAAGAGATAACTGAATATGGGGTCCTGAGTAAATTGAGCAGTACTTTAAAGTAAGTGGAATAGACAAAGAGAACTGAGTGACAGTTTTGCTGAGTGCTTTAGGTGGAGGAGCATACAGTTCAGAATCAGAATCAGGTTTATTATCACCAGCATGTGACATGAAATTTGTTAACTTAGTAGCAGCAGTTCAATGCAATACATAATCTAGAAGAAAATAATAATAATAATAATAATAATAATAATAATAATAATAAATAAGTAAATCTTATACAGTATACTTTATACAATATATGTATATTAAACAGATTAAAAATTGCGCAAAAACAGAAATACTATATATTTTTAAAAAGTGAGGTAGTGTCCAAAGATTCAATGTCCATTTAGGAATCGGATGGCAGAGAGGAAGAAGTTGTTCCTGAATCACTAAGTATGCACCTTCAGGCTTCTGTACCTCCTACCTGATGGTAACAGTGAGAAAAGGGCATGCCCTGGGTGCTAGAGGTCCTTAATAATGGACGCTGCCTTTTCAAGACACTGCTCCTTGAAGATGTCCTGGGTACTTTGTAGACTAGTGCCCAGGATGGAGCTGACTAAATTTACAACCCTCATACAGTTTGCTTAGAAGTTTGACCACTCCAACCAAACCAGCTGAAATTAGCTTTGCTTATATTGTGAAAGTAACGCAGGAACATTTAGAACTGAAGCCATTGTTGTTTGCAGAATGCTTTAGGCTTCAAAAGTGGAATCAAAAGGAATGGGAGTCCATTACAATATGCATAGAAGAATTGAAGAGATTATTTAAGTATTGTCAATTCAGTAATGGGCTTAATGATGTACTGAAAAATCATTTTGTTTGTGGAATTTTACAAGCAAGCATTCAAAAACAGCTCCTAACTGAAACAGAACTGACATTTAAAAGAGCAGTTGAGATAGCTGTATCAATGGAAACAGTAGATAGAGGTGCAAGTGAGTTGCAATCAGGAAAGAAAGTGAGCGTGAACAAAATTGCAACATCTAAACAGAAACCTGCCTGGTCAAACAATTTATGTTAGAGTTGTGGCAGGGGCTCCCATACACCAGACCAATACAGTTTTAAAAGTGAAGCTTGCAGAAATGCTACAAGGTAGGACACATACAAACAGCATGTTAGGCAGACAAAAATAAATGGACAGCACAAGAAGGAGAAAAAAAATGAAATTGCAGTTTCAAAAAGAGGACTGATTTGTATGGTGTTGATGAAAAATCTGATAATGATGGGAGTGACATAGGACTAGGTAGCCCTGAAACTTACAAAATGAAATCTAACAATGGACTAGTAATATGGCTGATACCTTACATGAATGTCCAATTAATTAAAATGGAGTTGGACACTGGGTTGGCTGTTTCAGTCATTACACAAAATAAGTTTGAATGATATTTCAAAGGTACTGAACTGAAGGCTGAAGATAACCAACTAATAACTTATACTGGAAAAAAGATAATTCAGAAAAGATATGGCAAAGTTATTTCCCATGGTAGGGGTGTCTAGGACAAGAGGGCATGACGTCAGGATTGAAGGATACCCATTTAGAACAGAGACGCAGAGAAATTACTTTAGTCAGAGTGGTAAATCTGTAGAATTTGTTGCCATGAGCGGCTGTGGAGGCCAAGTCAGTGGGTGCATTTAAGGAAGAGATGGATGGGTTCTTGATTAGCTAGGGCATCAAAGGGTATGGGGAGAAGGCAGGGGAGTGGAGATGACTGGAAGAATTGGATCAGCCCATGATTGAATGGCAGAGCAGACTTGATGGGCGATATGGCTTACTTCTGCTCCTATATCTTATGGTCTTATAATTCCTGTGTAACTGACATTTGTGTAGCCTGGGGAAGAAGTACACACTCAGGACAACAAAGACTTTTTCGGGTTTTAATTCCTTTATCGGTTTTCGATGTTTAAGTGCCAGAAGAGGGTTGCGAAACAAAACGAACGAATTTACAACCAGTTCTTGCTGTTACAATCTCAGTTTAACTTCTGATTCACACCCTTGTGTATGGACAGAATTGCATATGCAGTATAAAAAAAACACTAGAACTAATACGGTACAAATACGGAACTAATACAGCAGTGGCAATCCTGGTGGAACCGAATACAAACATTAGAATCCTACCCACCCTACACGTTATACATCACAGCAAAAAATGTAAGTGAATACATCTCATCTAAGACGTACACACGTGCTGAACTTCCAAACAGAGACTAAACATTCACGTTACGCGGTTACATGCACAATCAGTCCTGATACAATAAAATTAGACAAAAGGTACACGTTGGCACAACTTTTACAAGGTATTGCTTGGTAGTTAAATTACAGGAAGCCTGACCTATTTGGCTGGTGAGGAACTTTGCCCAAGCCACGCTATCCAGCGTTGAGTCATTCACTTGAGAAAATCTAAAGCATCCACAGGTAAAACATGTCGAACTACAGATATTCTCAATTCACCAGCAAGAATAAATGAATTCACATGGATATCGTTAATTAATGCTCACCTTTCCTCACCATGCCCAGCACACTCTTGGAGAGACCAGATTCCAACGCCCTACCAGCGTCTTCAGCAGAAAGCAAAATAGTCTCCCCACTATCCCACGTGTGCGTAATGACATCAGCGTCTCCCTTAAAGGCACAGACAACTATTCTAGCATTACCCGGATGGACGCCTAAGTACACTTTTAACGATACTGAATAAGATCCAATGGTCACCCGGTTACATTTGCAACAGTGAAATACAAAAACCAATATGTCACATTGGGCTTCTATGTGGTAAAAATAGGAAGGCCAGCATTGTGAGGTTCTGATTGGCTGAGACAACTATAACTTGATTGCCACATTTGCATGCCATATCCCCTGCAATAGAGTCAACTGAAAGCAAATTAAGGGAAGTACTGGATGATGCCACAGCAGTGTCAAGGAGGGCACTGGAAAACTCAAACATATCAAGGGTAAATAGTGTTAAATGAAAATGCTACATCAAGTTTTACAAAGCCCGTCTGGTTCCTTATACCGTGCGTAACAAAATAGCCAGTGAGCTAGACTGCATGGCGGCTGAAGGAATTCTTTCCGTGGTTGAGTGGCACTCAGGGGCAATGCCAGTGGTCCCAGTAGCCAGGAAGAGTTGGTCTGGTAAGATCTGTGGTGATTTTAATGTCACCATCAATCCGGTACTGGAAGTCAATCAATACACTCTGCCCAGGATAAAGGATATTTGTGCAAAGCATTCTGGAGGTAAACACTTCAGCAAGGTGGATTTAGTTGATGCCTACCTACAGATGAAGATGGAAGAAGAAGAACTCAAGGTGATTTTCACCATAAACACTCACAAAGGGCTTTATCACTATAATAGGCTTATTTCTGGAGTAACATCTACACCTGCACTCTGACAGAAAGATATGGGCCAGCTACTGAAATGTTGTCCAGGCACAAAGTGTTACCTAAACACAAAATACTCTGCAGATGCTGAGGTCAAAGCAATACTCACAACATGCTGGAGGAACTCAGTTCAGCATGTCGGGCAGCATCCGTGGAAATGATCAGTCAACGTTTCGGGCCGGAACCCTTCGTCAGGACTGAAGAGGGAAGGGGCAGAGGCCCTATGAAGAAGGTGGGGGAGGGTGGGAAGGAGAAGGCTGGTAGGTGCCAGATGAAAAACCAATAAGGGAAAAGATAAAGAGGTGGGGGAGGGGAAGCAGGGAGGCGATAGGCAGGAAACATGAAGAAGGAATGGGGAAAACACAATGGGTAGTAGAAGGAGGCAGAACCATGAGGGAGGTGATAGGCAGGAAAGGTGAAGAAGTAATAGGGGCAAACACAATGGGTAGTAGAAGGGGGTGGAACCATGAGGGAGGTGATAGGCAGCTGGGGGAGGGGGCAGAGTGAAATAGGGATAGGAGAAGGGAGGGGGGAGGGCATTACCAGAAATTGGAGAATTCTATGTTCATACCAAGGGGCTGGAGACAAAGTGTTACCTGGATGACATCATTATTATTGATACCCATAACAAGGAACATCTCCAAAATTTCACAACAGTGTTAAGAAGATTAGAAGCTTATGGGTTCAGAGCACAAAGCAACAAGTGTGACAAGCAGTGATGGATCACCCTAGGCCAAAGGACATATTCTCTCTAATGCAAATCAAAAATCTCCCTATTACAGCAGAGATGATCCAAAGGGAAACCAGAAAAGACCCCACACCATCACAATGCCACCCAAAATGTCGGGAATGTGCAGCAGAAACTCCAGTTCCCAGAATTTTACCAGCACAGGGATGAACTGAGGTGTAGATTGAGAGTTGTTGTATCATCCAGGCTGAGAGGTGAAGTGTTGGAGGAGCTACATGCCAGTCATCTAGGCATGGTTAAAAGGATAGTGTTGGCTCGAAACTTTGTCTGGTGCCCTGGGATAGATCAGCAGGTTATACATCTTGCATTGCACTGTTCAGGACGCCAACACATCCAGAAGAATGGTGTCCAGAGCTATCGGAACCAATCCACGCAGCCTCAGAGTCAACTTCTACCAGCATGATGGAGGACAGCCCAGAATCTGAGATTGTTTCACAGCCATAAATCTCACCTGCCTAGTAGAGTGACACTTCCTGCCAGGAAAGTCATTATCCTAAAACAGTAAGAAATCCTCCAGAGTGATTAAATATTTAGGCCTGAATAGGGCAACTTAAAATTTACAATGCTGTGAACGCCTGTACTGTAGTTGTATTATATAGTATACCTTGTATATAGTTGAGATGCATTCTGTATTGGGTTGGAGTTTATAGCTTAACAGGGAAGAGCGTTGTGTATTTAATATCTCAATAATATTTGAGTAATATTGTAAATATATTGTTTGATTGAGATTTCTTTGTTACTTACCTAATGCATTGTGGGTTATATGTAAAAATACGTGAATGGCATACATCGTCACACCACCACGTCATACGTGCGCACCTTGCTTAAAGTAAAAGCGAAACAAATACACGCAGTCCTGTCTCTGTGTTTTTGCTTTCAATTAGTTTTATGTTTTGGAGCTACAAAACATAACAAGAAGCCTGGGGGTGGTGGGGTGGGGAAGATCTTCACTCAAAGGGTGGTGATAGTGTGGAACAAGATGCCAGCAGAATAGGTGGGTGCGGGTTCAGAGGTAGCATTTAACGAAGTTTGGATAGATACATGGATGGGAGGGGAATGGAGAGCTATGGTCCATGGTTTAGATGGACCAAAGGGCCTGTTTCTGTGCTGTATTGTGCTATGACTCTGACTTTATATGTACATATTTAAGAGGAAGGAGGAGGCAACCCAGGATTTTGTACCTGCCTCACCATTTCAGAGGATGGATGATATTTTTTTCATATTAATGCCATTTCCTTGCACTTTCCCATAAAACTATAAATCACTATTTCAAATGAAAGCGCACATTATGCCTCCCACCAGATTCAGAATTCCATAGTTTCACCAACCTCTGTGTGAAGTCCTTTCTCCTCATCTCAGTTGGAAGTAACCTGCTTCTGATTCTGAAATTGTGGACCCTGGCCTGAGATTCCTCTGCCAGGGTAAGCATTGTTCTGCATCTAGGCTGGCAAGCTGCTCTTCAGGCAGATTTGATGAAAATCCTCTCATTATTTCCTGCTCATCCTAATCTCTCATGGGAAACTCACCATCCCTACAATTAGTCCCTTCCCTATTTCCTCTTGTGACAGTATATTAAGTAGAAATATATTTGTTTCCTTTCCAATTTTCCTTGACAGATACATGAACCAGGTCCTCTTTGACGATATTGATGCAGCTGGACTGACCCAGTGACATAAAACACTTGGTCAATACCACTTTGACCATAAGACATCGGAGTCCGCTCCACCATTCGAGCATGGCTTGATTTATCATCCCTCTCAACTCCCTTCTCCAGCCTTCTCCCCATAACCTTTGACACACTTACTGATTAAAAACCTATCAACTTTTGATTTAAATATACCCAATGGCTTGGCCTCCACAGTCGTCTGTGGCAATGAATTCCACAGATTCGCCAACATTTGATGAATAAAATTACTCCTCATTTCTGTCCTTGTATTGTGAGGCTTTGCCCTCTGGTCTGAGACTTCCCCTCTAATGGAAACACGAAATATGAGTCTTGAGGACTAACATTTGGAATCGGGCGCAAAAGAGGGCAAATTGTGCAAATAAATACTGGAGAAATAAGTTCTAGACTTTAAAAGTAAGTCTGCAGATTGTGGAGTTGAGGTGAGTGAAGGAGCCTGAGTGTAATAACTGTTCATGGACTTGGTGATGTTCAAAGGTTTCTATACGTCCTAACCCAATTGTAGCAGAGAGAATAAAGCATGGCGTGGACGGTGAGGATCCTTGATGGCTACTGCTTTTTTGGGCAGCGCTCCTTGTAAATGTGTTCAATGGTGGGGAGGGCTTTGCCTGTGATGGACAGCACTTCCTGTAAACTTCTCTATTCCTAGAAATTGGTGTTTTTGTACCAGACTGTGTTGCAACCCTCACTGTGCGTTTATAGACGTCTGGCAAAAGTTTAGGTTGATGTGCTCAATCTCTGCAAAGTACTCACAAAGTAGAGGCACTGTCATGCCTTCTTTGTGATTGCACTTACACACTGGTCCCAGGACAGAGCCCCTCATATGATAACACCAAGGAATTTACAGCACCAGCCTTCTCCACATCCAATTCCCAAAAATATCCACTTACAGCTTATTTCATATACCATGCTTTGTGTAAGAAAAACTTCCCCCTCAGACCTCCTTTAAATTTAAATGATTTAAAATTTAGAAGTAAAGCTAAGACTTTATAAGGCATTAGTCAGACTGCCTTTGGAGTATTATGAGCAGATTTGGACCCCATATTTAAGAAAGGATATGCTGGCATTGGAGAGGGTCCAGAGGAGGTACATGAGATATAAATGAAAGGGTTAATGGATGTGGAGCATTTGATGGCTCTGGGCCTGTACTTGCTGGGGTTTAGCAAAATGAGGGGTGGATCTCATTGAAATCTATCAAATACTGAAAGGCCTAGATAGAGTGCACATACAGAGGATGTTTCCAATAGTGGGAGAATCTAGGACCAGAGGGTACAGTCTCAGAATAGAAGGGCATCCCTTTAGAACAGAGATGAGGAGGAATTTCTTCAGCCAGAGAGTAATGAATCTGTCTAATTCATGCCCACAGATGGCCGAGAAGGCCAAGCCATTGAGTATATTTAAGTGGAGATTGATAGGTTCTTGATTAGTTAAGGTGTCAAAGGTTGTGGGGAGAAGGTAGGAGAATGTGTTTGATTGAATGGCAGAAGGCTCAATGGGTTGAATGGCCTAATTCTCCTCTGTTGTCTTATGGGTTTATGGTCTAAGTTTCTCTCCTCTCACTTTAAAGCTATGTTTTCTATTTTAGACTGTCTTTTTCCACCTCGCACACCTCCTGATCTTCAACTATAATCCAGCCAGTCTTGTCCATCACTCCTTCTCCATTCCCTGGTCCTTTTTCACCAATTATCTCCTACTTCACATCCAGTCTGCTGGCCCACACATTTCTCACATGACCTCTACACCCTGTACTGGCAGAAATCACAGAGAGTGTAAAATTGGGTAGTAGGCACATGTTGGTATACAAACCCCCACCTCTGCCATGCAGTCACCATGGTTTTGGGACATGGCAGAATAGTGGACACTTGGGCACAGTCAACAAAGTGGTTTGGGCCAACTTAGAACTTACTTGTTCTGATATAAAATGAGAAATAGAGTCATCAGTCTTATTACATCTTGAACAGTGCACAAGGAAGCAAAGAGATGCAAAATGATTTGGTGACCCGTCCTCCTCAGTTTTTACACCACAACACAAAGCCGACATCACTTCTGCAGAGTATGATGTGCAAAACTCAACTCAAAATATTCCACTCCTTTGTGTCATATATCAGCAGGTAGACACTATAGACGCACAATGGAGATTATTCTGACTGGTTGCATTATGGCCTGCTATGGAAACACCGATGCCCAGGAATGGGAAAGTGTACAAAGAGTGAAGGATGCAGCCCAGTCCATCACAGGCAAAACTCTCTTCACCATTAAGCATATTTGCAAGGATCACTGTCACAAGAAAGCAGCATCCATCATCAGGGTTCCCCCATCATCCAGGCCATGCTCTCCTCTCACTGCTTCCATTGGAGAGGAGGTATAGGAGCGTTATGTCCCATACCATCAGGTTCAGGAACGTTTATTACCTACAATCATCAGTCTCTGGAACCAGTGTGGATAACTTCACTCACCTCAATGTTGAACTGACTCCACAACCTATAGCAAACAAGAGAAAACCTGCAGATGCTGGAAATCTGAGTAACACACACAAAATGCTGGAGGAACTCAGCAGGCCGGGCAGCATCTATGAAGAAGAGTAAACAGTCGACGTTCTAGGCCGAATTGTCCTGCGGAAAGGTTTCGGCCTGAAGCGTCAACTGCTCTTATTCCCATAGATGCTGCCTGGCCTGCTGAGTTCCTCCAGCATTTCATGTGTGTTGCCACAATCTATAGACTCAAGTTTAAAGACTCTACAACTCATGTTCTCAGTATTATTTATTTACTTTATTTTCATTAGTTACACAATTTGTTTTCTTTTGTACCTTGGTTGTTTTACAGCCTCTATGTATTGTTTTTCATAAATTTTATTGTATTTCTTTATTTTTCTCTAATTGGCTGAAACTAATGAATTTCAATGTAGTATCCAGTGATATATATGTACTTTGATAATAAATTTACATTGACTTTGACTCAAATCTGATTGAAAACACTTGTGTATGTCTACCGTCAGAGACCCAACCATATAACTTCATTAATGTTTTGAGGGATTGCTGTCTGGGCAGATTTATGGGCATGAAGCAGACATGAAGCAGAGATAAATGTGCAAGAACTCATGGAACTACTTATAGAAAACAAGTTTCCTCAACCAACATCACTACCACAGATGATCAGATTGATAACACCCTCACAATGGTCAAACTACTTAACATTTCCAATGTTACCATAGTAATGACATAATCACCGAGGACCTCAAGTGGCCTGTACGTACCGGCTGTGTGGTAAGAAAGACACAACAGTGCCTCTTTCACCTTAGACAGTTGAAGAAGTTTGATATGGCCCCCCAAATCCTAAGAACTTTCTACAGGGGCGCAATTGAGAGCATCCTGACTGGCTGCATCACTGCCTGGTATGGGAACTGCACTTCCCTCAATCGCAGGACTCTGCAGAGAGTGGTGCAGACAGCCCAGCGCATCTGTAGATGTGAACTTCCCACTATTCAGGATATTTACAAAGACAGGTATGTAAAAATGACAGGATCATTGGGGACCCGAGTCACCCCAGCCACAAACTGTTCCAGCTACTACCATTTGGGAAACGGTACCACAGCATAAAAGCCAGGTCCAACAGGCTCCGGGACAGCTTCTTCCACCAGGCCATCAGACTGATTAATTCATGCTGACACAACTGTATTTCCATGTTATATTGACTGCCCTGTTGTACATAATATTTATTATAAATTACTATAAATTGTACATTGCACATTTAGACAGAGACGTAAGGTAAAGATTTTTACTCCTCATATATACAAAGGATATAAGTAATAAAGTCAATTCAATTCAATTCAATTCTCAAGCAACTCACGAAGAAGGAAAAGTTTTGGAACAGTTTGTGTGCAATGATCTTCAGATAAGCGGACCCAGGTGCGGAATAAACTCAGGACTTGATAGTAGAGATTAATGATGAAGATTTATTTGGAGAATAATACAATCGAATTAAGAGCTCACTTTCTCAGGAGTTGAACACACAGTGTGGTAGTTCACACAGAACTCGAATCCAGGACTCAGCAACGAGCACTGGGCCAGAGTAACTTTAAATGGAACATTAATCACAGGAAACCTATGCAGTCGAAATCAAAAATGAATCACTTAAGAATGAGAAGCATAAGGAAACTGTATTCACATAAAGAGCATCACGAAAAACACAGCGACAGCTTAAAGGTAAAGTAGCCATTAAAGAACGCTAACAAATTCAAATAAATGACGTTCAGATGTGTCGAGACTTGCTGCTATGCGAGGCCCCTCACTGGTCCGAAGGTTTCATGACATTTGAGAGATGTGTGTTTATTTAGGGAGGGGCTGTTCTGTGGATACACTGTTTATAATTGTGGCCTAACTGGATTCCCCATGACGCAACGATCCACAAATAAGCAGTATCTCCAGAGTGATGGTAACTTCCTAACCAGAAGACCACAGTCTGTGGATTGGTGATAAATCTCCTCCTCGCTGACGATCAACACTGGCGCACCTCATTGGTGTGTGCCTAGCCCACTGCTCTACTCTCTGTATACATATGACTGTGTGGCTAGGCAGAGCTCAAATGCCATCTACAAATTTGCTGATGATACAACCATTGTTGGTAGAATCTCAGGTGGTGACGAGAGGGCATACAGGAGTGAGATATGCCAACTAGTGGAGTGATGCCACAGCAACAATCTGGCACTCAAAATCAATACGACGAAAGAGCTGATTGTGGACTTCAGGAAGGGTAAGACAAAGGAACATATACCAATCCTCATAGAGGGATCAGAAGTGGAGAGAGTGAGCAGTTTCAAGTTCCTGGGTGTCAAGATCTCTGAGGATCTAACCTGGTCCCAACATAACAATGTAGTCATAAAGAAGGCAAGACAGTGGCTATACTTCATTAGGAGTTTGAAGCAATTGTCATGTCAACAAATACACTCAGAAACTTCTATAGATGTACCGTGGAGAGCATTCTGACAAGCTGCATCACTGTCTGATATGGAGGGGCTACTGCACAGAACCAAAAGAAGCTTCAGAAGGTTGTAAATCTAGTCAGCTCCATCTTGGGCACTAGCCTACAAAGTACCCAGGACATCTTTAAGGAGCGGTGTCTCAGAAAGGCAGCATCCATTATTAAGGACCTCCAGCACCCAGGGCATGCCCTTTTCTCACTGTTACTATCAGATAGGAGGTACAGAAGCCTGAAGGCACATACTCAGCAATTCAGGAACAGCTTCTTCATTTCTGCCATCTGATTCCTAAATGAACATTGAAGCTTTGGAGACTACCTCACTTTTTTTTAATATATAGTATTTCTGTTTTTGCACATTTTTAAAAATCTATTCAATATACATAGTTGATTTACTTGCTTATTTATTATTATGTTTGATTTTATTTATTATTATTATTTTTTCTCTCTGCTAGATTTTGTATTGCATTGAACTGCTGCTACTAAGTTAACAAATTTCATGTCACATGCCGGTGATAATAAACCTGATTCTGATTCTGATTCTGAGAACGTACACAACTGCTTCAGTCACGGGTCAGACGTGTAAACAGGGACAGGAATAATCATGGTGCAGGCAGCGAAAACTCAGTCACGATTATTCCAAACACTGTTGCCCTACAAGGTTGCTTTCTCACTAACCTCCCCCCACACCCCCCACCCCACTCTACTCCCTGTAATCTCATAACCGTGTAGCCAGATCCTGGCTAACTCCATCCACAAGTTTCCAGATCAGGATCAGAATTGGGATTATTATCACTGATATATGTCATCAAATGTGATGTTTTCTGGCAGCAGTACAATGGAAGACAAAAATAATTACTATGTTACAATGAAATATATAGTGCATAGAGAGTCATAACCCAAATATTGATAAGCTGAAGTACAGGAAAGAGATGGAGACTTTATGACATGACAACAACCTCTCCCTCATTGTCAACAAAACAAAAGAGCTGGTCATTGACATCGGGAAGGGAGGTGGTGCACATGCTCCTGTCTACATCAACGGTGTTGCAATTGAGAGGGCTGAGAGCTTCAGGTTCCTCAGTGTGAACATCACCGATAGCCTGTCCTGGTTCGAACAAGTTGATGCCATGGCCAAACTAGCTCACCAATTCCTCCACTTCCTCAGGAGGCTAAAGAAATTGCGAATGTTCCTGTAAACTGGTACCAATTTTTATCAATGAACTCAGTGGCCATTTTTGGGTGCACCTGCACACCTGCTCGTTAATGCAAATATCTCTTCAGCCAATTATGTGGTGGCAACTCAATGCATACAAGTATGCAGATATGCTCAGAGGTGCAATTGTTATTCCAACAAACATCAGAATGGGGAAGAAATGTGACCTAAGTGATATCAACAATGGAATGTTTGTTGGTGCCAGATGGGGTGGATTGAGTATCTCAGAAACTGCTGGTCTCCTGGGATTTCCATGCACAACAGTCTCCAGGGTTTACAAAGAAAGATGTGAAAACGCCTTGTTAATGAGAGAGGCTAGAGGAGGAAGGCCAGCCTTGTTCAAGCTGAGAGCAATTACTGGGAGCTGTTATTACATATTCTCCAATTCAGGCTTTATGAGTCAAGGTTAACTTTGGTGATGGCACCTTCTATAGTCATGGCACGTAGAATAAAATTCCCACTCAATAAAGTGTCTTCATTCGACCCCAAAAAGAATCTGTGCTGAATCAAAACAAGTGTCGATTGTTCTACTCCTGTTGTTTATCAAAATGACAATGCACATTTTTGCCTTTGTTGACTGTCGTCTTTGCTTCTCACCATTTCCAAGCAGAGGGTCAAATCTTTCAGCTCTTTCCAATTAAATGAATTTTCTCCTGGGTGTGTGTACACAGGTGCCAGATGTGCTCTTGGTTACACACGGGCACTTTTCCGTGAGGTAGCTGGAGTGGGGAAACCTGCAGAATCTTCCTTAACGCAAAGATTCTGAGGCTGAGATCAGCATGATTCCTCACAAGCTAGGGGTCTGAACCTTGGCTGCCTTTGTCTGAAACATCTAGCTTTTGTTGGATGTCTGACAAATTTGCCGGAGTTCTTTGACAACATACCGAGCAGGGTCAATAAAGTAGAACCAGGAGAGATAATGCATTCTGGAGTTATAGAGAGCATTTTGGAAGATGAACAAGGCAAGACCTCACAGTATTTCATCTGGCTCTTCTGGCTTAATGGAGACCAAACACAATTTTTGAGCGTGAGAAGTATGAATAGACCAGGAAAAAGGGATTGTTCTTATAGCTAAGAGATGTAAGTGGTGATTAAGAGACGCTTTGATAAGAGTAAATAAGAAGGAAATATTTTCAATATCCAGAAGTCATGGAGTTATGGTACTTTTCAAAGTGTCAGCTGGGATTTGTTTCAATGCAGCAAGTTATTTTGATTGGGAACACTATCTCGAAGAATCACAGAACCCAATTCAATAATAACTTTCAATGGTGAATAAGCCAGAGTAGCTTGCAGCTACGAGGGAGCACAGTGTGAGACAAGAGGGATTCTGTCCTTTGAAAGAAAGATCCAACTCTGTTAATGATTTTGATGTCTGCTGCTGGGCTAATAGGATTTACCATTTGCCGAGCAAAATTCCCTTTTGAATGACTGGTGTGATGCCAGAGGGGGAGGCAATGCAAAGGGAAGGGAGGTGGATGGAGATCTTGTCAGAAAGGCCACTCAGTCTGAGATTTGCAAGCCGCTGTGTGTGGGAATGTTTTTTTAAGATTAAAGATTATCTTTATTTGTCCAATGTACATACTTCAAAACATACAGTGAATCTCAAAGATATCCCCGTTGATCTGCATCTAAATCCATTGTTTTCATCTTTCAGATTATAAAGAATGTTCCCAGTGCAACACATCAACTGAAGTCTTTGCCTAATACCTTTAGATCTGAAGCTTTGTTTAATATTTGCTAAGGGAACAAAGATGAGCTATGCTTTATCTGGCTGAACCATTCAGGAGACCCTGGGAAATCCTGTCTGTACAAAGTCCAAAGGAAAATCCAGTGTATGCCTATCTTCTGAAAACTTACATTGTCAATCTCTTAAAGCCTATCGAAGCACATTACTGTTTTTTTAACCTTGAACAAAAAACAATGCTGGAAGAACTCAGCAAGGGGAACAGTGAGAGAGAGTGAGAGAGAGGCTCATATAAGTTCTGTCAAAGAGAGAAAACAGATTTGCCTTAAGGGGAATTTCCTCTTCCCTCCCAGTTTCTTCTTCTTGGAATGGTTTGGAAAGGATGAGCAATTTCAAGTTCCTGGTGTCAACATCTCTGAGGATCTATCCTGAGCCCAACATATTGATACAGTTAAAAAGAAGGCACGACAGTGGCTTTGTTTCATTAAGAATTTAAGGAGATTTTGTATGTCACCAAAGACACTTGCAAATTTCTACAGATGTACTGTGGAGAGCATTCTAACCAGCTGCCTCACTGTCTAGAATGAGGGGGCGGGGGGCGTTGCACCGCAAAGGATCAAAATAAGCTGCAGAAAGTTGTGACCTTAGCTCCAACACGGGCACTAGCGTCCCCAGCATCCAGGACAACTTAAAGGAGTGGTGCCTTAAAAAGGAGATATCTATCATTAAGGACCCCCATCACCTAGGACATGCCCTCTTCTCGTTGTTCCCATAAGGGAGGAGGTACAGGAGCCTGAAGGCACACACTCAATGATTCAGGAACAGCTTCTTCCCCTCTTCCATCATATTTCTGAATGAACATTGAACCCATGAACACTACCTCACTACTTTTTTCTGCTTTTGCCCTATTTATTTAACTTTTTAAATATATATATTTCTTACTGTAAATTTATTTTTTATTATGTATTGCAATGTATTACTGCTGCTAACAAAAAACTCACAACATATGCCAGAACTTATTCTGATTCTGACTAATCAATGCTCTAGTGAGAGAAGACAAATGATAATCTTGCATGCTGATTTGTGTTGCTGAGAGAATGCTATAGTACTTACAACTACTTTCTACATCACAAAAATATAGAAGTTGGACCTATAAAGCCAATGAACACAAGAGATTCTGCAGATGCTGAAAATCTAGAGCAATTTACACAAAATGTTGGAGAGACTTAGCAGGTCAGGTTGCAGTCAACATCTGGGGCTGAAACCCATTATCAGCACTTGATGAAGGGCCACAGTCCCAAATATTAACTGCTTATTCCTCTCCATAGGTGCAGCCTGACCTGCCGAGTTTATAAAGACAATGATCTAGTATAAGATGTAAATTGTGCTTTAGTAATGTATTGGTTTCTGATGAAATAACAACAGTGATGGATGCAATCTATTAATATGTAAACCCTCACATGAAAAGAAAACCATGAAGAATTAATATAGAAGTGAAAACATCCAAGCTTACTTGGTCAGCTGGTGGTAGCAAGCATTATAGAGCAGATATCTTAGTTGCTGCTCTGCACTGATTTAGAGTATTTTAGAAAAAAGCAAAACTATGAGTTTATTAGGAGGTCTCATTCTTTCCCATTCCAGAGACTTCAACAGATGTTGTTACTCATTCTAATACTCTGTTCCTGTTCCAGATTTCAGCATTTGCATCTTCCTTTGTCTTTTTACTTACTAGTTTTATTTTTTATTGAAATACAGCACAGACTGGGCCCTTCCAGCCCTTTGAGTCACGCCACCCAGCAACCCCCAACTTAACCCTAGCCGAATCACAGGACAATTTACTACGACCAATTAACCTATAAACTGGTAGAGGCTTTAGACTGTGGGAGGAAACCAGAGCACCAGGAGGAAACAAACTCGATCACGAAAAGAACATACAAACTCCGGGAATCAGCGGGAATCGAACCTGTGTCGCTGGTACTGTAAAGCACTGTGCTAACCACTACGTTCCAGTGTCACTTGCTTACTACCTTACTACTGGTGGGCACAGTCTTCATCTGTGAAATCACCACATCCAAACACGGTAACTCTTTCATGTTGGTACAATCAGGGGTAGCTCGTTTGCAGCCACATTTGTAACCAAGGTTGGATTTAGCTGTGGTATCGTCCATCAAGTAGTGAGCCACTGTTACATACAGCGCCCTCCATCAAGGAGCAAAATTAAAATAATGATCACTTTGGTGAGCCAATGGTTTTGTGGAATTTGTGGATTTTGTACTCTCGTGGGAAGTAAGACAATGGAAGAAACAATGGAGAATTAAGATGTTAGGAATGATTTAGTATTTCAAGTTATTAATAAATGTCTTCTACTTCAGTCACTGCCAATCCAACTTTTGAACTTAGAAATTCCAAAGCACCCTAATAGGATTTTGATGTTATGTCATTTTTAGAGGCAGATAATACTTCTGTGCTTTGTAACAAAAACAGGAATAATATTGGAAGAAATTATTGGATGTGGATAAATTTTGCAGAATGACTTTTTGATTGGTTTTCTTGGTTTGTTATTTTATGATGTTTCACTTCTCAACAGATGTTAACAGTTAAATTAAGCTCCATTCCTTTATGAAACCCTCTTTTGCTGTGCTTCTGGTTATTTGTTCACTGTGGAGTGAGGAGGTTACAGTTATAGGAAGCATAAGTCATGGTAAGTTTCAAAGAACACAAATTTAATTATGTCCCTTTCTCCAGAGATATACGTGGCAAATCCACATCAGTGACCATCCTATCCTATGCTAGATCTGACATGTTCCCTTTCTCACTCCTAGTTGGAGGAATGCATGGGGCAGAGGAAATCCGAGGTAAGATCTTTACACAGAAAGTGGTGGGTATGTGAAATGCACTGCTGGGGGCAGTGGTAGAGGCAAATACATTTACAGATAATTAAGAGACTCTTAGATGCACATGGATGATAAAAAAAATGGAGAACTATGTGGGAGGGAAAGGTTAGATTGATCTTAGAGTAGGTTCAAAGATCAGCACAGCTTCTTGGGCTGAAGTGCTTGGGCTGTGTTGTAGTTTCCTTTTTTCTATGTTCTAATTTTTAATTTAGTTCTAATTCTAGCTAATTAGTCTTTGAAAAATAAATAGCTGCTCCCTCTGATGCATTCCACATCTAATTATGTAAGCCAGCATGTCATTAAATGTTGGCATCAAAAGACAAGGTAAGGCTGCCAAATTAACCTGAATTGAAATGAACATTCACTTCACTGAAAATTAAATGCAAGATGCTCTTTGAAGAGTAGTTTTATAGAATATTTTTCCTGGTACAGTGGAATTTTCAGACACCTGATTGGCAGAGTCGAACAGAGAAAATCACTAATTACTTTCCTAAGGCAGATGCTGCTCAACCCCAAGCTCGTGAAGCACGAACTGAGCTGACAGCTCAGCGGAAATCAGTTAACCACACCAGTCTGCAATGGATTCATAGAAACATAGAAATATAGAAACATAGAAAATAGGTGCAGGAGTAGGCCATTCAGCCCTTCGAGCCTGCACTGCCATTTATTATAATCATGGCTGATCATCCAACTCAGAACCCCGCCCCAGCCTTCCCTCCATACCCCCTGATCCCCATAGCCACAAGGGCCATATCTAACTCCCTCTTAAACATAGCCAATGAACTGGCCTCAACTGTTTCCTGTGACAGAGAATTCGACAGATACACCACTCTCTGTGTGAAGAAGTTTTTCCTAATCTCGGTCCTAAAAGGCTTCCCCTTTATCCTCAAACTGTGACCCCTTGTTCTGGACTTCCCCAACATCGGGAACAATCTTCCTGCATCTAGCCTGTCCAATCCCTTTAGGATTTTATACGTTTCAATCAGATCCCCCCTCAATCTTCTAAATTCCAACCAGTACAAGCCCAGTTCATCCAGTCTTTCTTCATATGAAAGTCCTGCCATTCCAGAAATCAATCTGGTGAACCTTCTTTGTACTCCCTCTATGGCAAGGATGTCTTTCCTCAGATTAGGGGACCAAAACTGCACACAATACTCCAGGTGTGGTCTCACCAAGGCCTTGTACAACTGCAGTAGTACCTCCCTGCTCCTGTACTCGAATCCTCTTGCTATAAATGCCAGCATACCATTCACCTTTTTCACCGCCTGCTGTACCTGCATGCCCACTTTCAATGACTGGTGTATAATGACACCCAGGTCTCGTTGCACCTCCCCTTTTCCTAATCGGCCACCATTCAGATAATAATCTGTTTTTTTTTTGCCACCAAAGTGGATAACTTCACATTTATCCACATTAAATTGCATCTGCCATGAATTTGCCCACTCACCCAACCTATCCAAGTCACCCTGCATCCTCTTAGCATCCTCCTCACAGCTAACACTGCCACCCAGCTTCATTTCATCCGCAAACTTGGAGATGCTGCATTTAATTCCCTCATCCAAGTCATTAATATATATTGTAAACAACTGGGGTCCCAGCACTGAGCCTTGCGGTACCCCACTCTTCACCGCCTGCCATTCTGAAAAGGTCACGTTTATTCCCACTCTTTGCTTCCTGTCTGCTAACCAATTCTCCATCCACATCAATACCTTACCCCCAATACCGTGTGCTTTAAGTTTGCACACTAATCTCCTGTGTGGGACCTTGTCAAAAGCCTTTTGAAAATCCAAATATACCACATCCACTGGTTCTCCCCTATCCACTCTACTAGTTACATCCTCAAAAAATTCTATGAGATTCGTCAGACATGATTTTCCTTTCACAAATCCATGCTGACTTTGTCCGATCATTTCACCGCTTTCCAAATGTGCTGTTATCACATCCTTGATAACTGACTCCAGCAGTTTCCCCACCACCGACGTTAGGCGAACCGGTCTATAATTCCCCGGTTTCTCTCTCCCTCCTTTTTTAAAAAGTGGGGTTACATTAGCCACCCTCCAATCCTCAGGAACTAGTCCAGAATCTAACGAGTTTTGAAAAATTATCACTAATGCATCCACTATTTCTTGCGCTACTTCCTTAAGCATTCTAGGATGCAGACCATTTGGCCCTGGGGATTTATCTGCCTTCAATCCCTTCAATTTACCTAACACCACTTCCCTACTAACATGTATTTCGCTCAGTTCCTCCATCTCACTGGACCCTCTGTCCCCTACTATTTCTGGAAGATTATTTATGTCCTCCTTAGTGAAGACAGAACCAAAGTAATTATTCAATTGGTCTGCCATGTCCTTGCTCCCCATAATCAATTCACCTGTTTCTGTCTGTAGGGGACCTACTATTTGTCTTTACCAGTCTCTTCCTTTTTACATATCTATAAAAGCTTTTACAGTCTGTTTTTATGTTCCCTGCCAGTTTTCTCTCATAATCTTTTTTCCCCTTCCTAATTAAGCCCTTTGTCCTCCTCTGCTGAACTCTGAATTTCTCCCAGTCCTCAGGTGAGCCACTTTCTCCGGCTAATTTGTATGCTTCTTCTTTGGAATTGATACTATCCCTAATTTCTCTTGTCAGCCACGGGTGCACTACCTTCCTTGATTTATTCTTTTGCCAAACTGGGATGAACAATTGTTGTAGTTCATCCATGCAACCTTTAAATGCTTGCCATTGCATATCCACCGTCAATCCTTTAAGTGTCATTTGCCAGTCTATCTTAGCTAATTCACGTCTCATACCTTCAAAGTTACCCCTCTTTAAGTTCAGAACCTTTGTTTCTGAATTAACTATGTCACTCTCCATCTTAATGAAGAATTCCACCATATTATAGTCACTCTTACCCAAGGGGCCTCTCACGACAAGATTGCTAATTAACCCTTCCTCATTGCTCAAAACCCAGTCCAGAATAGCCTGCTCTCTAGTTGGTTCCTCGACATGTTGGTTCTAGTCACCCGGACTTTGTAACCAAGTCACTAGCGTCTTGGTGACTTTGATAACTGACAGGAGATGCTGGGGCAAATGAGAGTCCTCAGTTGTGTTGGATTAGTCATTAAACTGATACTGTTATACAGAAAAAGAATATTTCATGATGTATGGGGCAGCGTGGTAGTATATCAGTAAGTGCAATTGTTTTTACAGGATCAGGGTTCAGTTTCACCACTATCTGTGAGAAGTTTTTTACGTTCTCCACCTGACCACATGGGTTTCCTCCACGTCCTCCTGTTTCTTCCCACATTCCAAAGACATGTGGGTTAGTAAGTTATGGGCATGCTATGCTTGGCGCCGGAAGCATTGCATCTCTTGCAGTCTGCCCTCAGTACATCTTCAGGCCGTGTTGGTCACTGACACAAAATGACACATTTCACTGTATGTTTTGATGTAGATGCGACAACTAAAACTAATTTATTCCATTCTACTAATAATGGACATGGGAAAGCTTGCTAAGGAAGTCCTAAATAATAATGCATTGATGCTTACTTTGGTAACTCATCCTAAGACACTGCTTCATAAATGTAATCAGTCAATATTTGCATAACTTTAGAACCATAAACTTTGGTCACAGAGTTAGGTTTTAAGGACCATCTTAATGGCAATGGTACTTGCATGTTTAAAGAAGAGAATTGCACAGCCTCAGACCTAGGCATTTGAAAGATTCGCTCTATTTGTCACGTGTGCATCAAAACATCAAAATGTGTCATTGGTGTCAATGACTAAACAGTCCGAGGATTGTGCTGAGGGCAGCCTGTAAGTGTCACCACGTTTCTAATGGCAGCTTAGCATGCCCACAGCTCACTAACCCTGACCCGTACTTCTTTGCAATGTGGGAGGAAACCAGAGCACCCGGTGGAAAACCATGTGGTCACAGGGAGATTCCTTCCAGACAGCGAGAGGAATCAAACTCCGATCGCAATCGCTGTTTAGCCAATAAAGCATTACGCTAAGTCATCAGTGATGGAGTGAGGTCAAGCTGGGAAAAGATCTGAAACAAAGATAAAAAAGATTAGCTTTAATGGTCATATGTGCATCAAAGTATTGAAGCATGCAGTGAAATGGATTGTTTGCGTCATCTTTTGTGATGTAGATTGATGTGCCGAATGGCCGTAATTGGCTCTTATGTCTTATGTACTGGAGGCAGCCTGCAAGTGTTGCCATGTTTCCAGCACCAAAATACCATGCACACAACTTACTGATCCTAATGCATGCATCTTTGGAATGTGGGAGGAAACCAGAGCACCCGGAGGAAATCCACACATTCATGGGGGAGAACTTACAAGCTCCTTACAGACAGTGGTGAAAATTGAACCTCAATCGCAATACTAGCTCTGTAAAGACCACACTAACCACAAAACTAAGTCATCAGCGGTGGAATTAGAAATACTCAAGAGGCCCAGGTGGGAAAGTCACGGGGAGATCTGAAACAAAATGAACTTCACGTGAACCCTGTAGAGTTTGTCAACTTCCTTCAGCAACAACTCTGAATCTTAAGGTGGATAGCAAGCGGTTAAGATGTGAAGCCTAGAATACTGCTGATGGTTTCGAATCCTGCTCCAAAGATAGTGGTCCTCTGCCCTACCATTTTATCTGGAGTGAGGATCTTCTTTGGAACAGTGGACGGATTTGCTGTGGTTGCATATTTTTGCATCCTGTCCCTCAGTTTGATCATCGCAGTTGGCAAGGTTAAATTATTCCATGGTGGCATAATCAGCAGAAATCTGGCATCCAACAGGAACTGCAGGAAATCGCTACGCTTCTGTGGAACACAAGCACAGATGCATTAAATTGTGACATCAAGAACTGATTATCCACATGGGGCATTGATGCTTTTGAATGGACTGATCCGCTTTAGATGCCAGGCAGAAAGTTCTGAAAATATACAAAAGGAACTTCAGTGCCTGCAAAGGAAAATAACATTTCAAAAAGCGATTACGAAAGATCCCATGAGGAAGTTTGATGAGAAATTGTAAGAAAATGCTGAATAGCAATTTAATAAAGGTCTTAAAAATTAGGAAAGGGTTTGATAGAATGGACTTAAACAAAATATTTCCAAAGATTTGGGAGTCTAAACATATATTCTTGAATTTATTAGAAGTTTTGGTCAAGGAGTCCCTAAAGTATGAAACGGGGAAGGTTTGGGTGATAGTTGAGGGATGGGTAGAGTTGAGGAAGGGAGACAGGAATTGTTAAAGTCATGAGATACAAGAGATTGAAGGTGCTGGAAATACAAACAAGATGATGGAGGAACTCAACGTGTACGGTAGCCTCTAGGGAGGGTAAAATGGACAGTCAATTTTTTGGGTTGAGATCCTTAATTTGAACTCTTTTAGAAAAGATAGAAATGTACAGTATAGGCTTGGGGAACTAGCAGGGGCAGTGCTGGGATTAAAATCACATGTGCCACAACCATGAAATCAAAGATCAAAATAGAAAGCTGGATAAAGGTTCCGTTAGTTATTAAGAGTTAATGCATCTGGTATGCACCCATCAGTTCTTCAGTTTTAATTTTAAGGTTCTCAAGGTAATTGTTACCTTGACGAGAAACTCAATGAGACATTCCCTCTGTTTTGCTGTTTGCCACTCTCTGCAACACAAAACACACTTGTCACCTCACTTTCCAATTCTGATCAGGAGGATCTCCTTCACCTAGGAGGAGAAGTTGGCAATGCGACGGCAGCGCACGCGGCCTCTCCAGTGATGAATATCTGTTATTTGTCAAGTAGGGGACCGTGCACAATTCTGATTTGATGGAGACAGACATGAGAGTACGGAGGAACATCTAGAAAAACTTCTGAAATGCCCGCTTCGCTGCCGCTGCTACTGTGTGGTACCCGGAATCTCTGGAGCAGAAGGCCCCGAAATCCTCGGCTTTGCGTATTTCAGTGGCCGGGGCGAGGTCGAAGGTGCTCGGCAAAGGATGGCGCTCGGGAGGCTGTATTGGAGGGCTGGTTGGAAGCTCGAAGTTTTTGGACGGATGGACTCGGTGTCAGCTGTGGTCGGCTGCTTCCAAGGCATCGGCAAGTTGACGGTGCCTGGAGGTTTATGGCAGGGAGTTTCTTCCTTTTGACGCCTGCTATCGGGGACTCGGCAGTCAATCAACTTGGGGACTTTTGAGACTTTTTTTACCATGCCCATGCTTTGTTCTTCATCAAATTGTGGTATTGCTTTGCACTGCTGTAACTATATGTTATAATTATGTGGTTCTGTCAGTGTTAGTCTTTGGTTTGTCCTGTTTTCTGTGATATCACTCTGGAGAAACATTGTATCATTTCTTAATGCATGTATGCATTTCTAAATGACAATAAAAGAGGACTGAGTGTTCTCATAATCTAAAATCAAAGATCAACTTTATTCATGATGTACTGTACACTTGTATCTATTAGAAGATTGTTGAAAGGTCGTTGACCAAAACAACAATAATTGTTTCCTCACTGATGCTGCCTGACCTGAGGGATGCTTCAAGTATTCTGTTTTTGCTGCACTTCCTCATCTTGCCCAAACTTGGTACCTTGGGAAATGACTGGGTATATTGACTCCTGTGCCTTGCACTCTCTTGCCCCCTCCTTTCATATTCCCTCAGTTTAAATGAACATGAACAGCAGCCGTGTGGGTAAACATAGAACATACATGGGTTGGCTTCAATGGAGCGAATCTGATCATACCTACCACTGTCTGTTGCTGGAACAATTGAAAGAAAACCAAATAAAACTGCAGATGCTACAAATCGGAAAATGACGGAAACACTGAGCAGGTTGGTTGGCTTCTGTGGAGGGAAAGAGACATTTAACGTACTCAGTCAAAGGTGTTTTGTTAGAACCAGGAAACCTTGATGTACATGTGGAATGGCAGCGTAGTGGTCAACACAATGCTTTATGGAATCCCAGCTGTGAGACCGGGGTTCAAATCCTGCCACTGCCTGTAAGGAGTTTGAATGTCCCTGTGAACATGTGGGTTTCCTCTGGGTGTTTCATCCCACATTCCAAAGGTGTACAAGTGAGGGTTAGTAAATTTTGGGAATGCTATGATGCACTGGAATTGTGGCGACACTTGCCACGCACATCACTGAAGCAGTTACACATTTTGTTGTATGTTTCGATGCTCCCATGTACCTGTGACAAGTGAAGCTAATCTTTATCTTTAGAAGGTTAACTCTGTTTCCCCCCTCCCCACAGATCCTGCTTGACTTGCTGAGAGCTTCAAATCTGAAATCTATGTTCCTGCACTGAGCATTCAAAATAGGCCCATTCCTTCAGCAATCCATCAGCAGAAGAATGGCACAGGTCACCAAGTGGAGACTGATCTACATAATGATTGAGATTTCACATCTACCTGAGTGGCAAGACTAAGTCAATAGATATATATATATATATGTGTGTGTGTGTGTGCACACGTGTGTGATTGGGTGAAGGGATTTAGAATGTATGTCTAGTGAACATTCTGGAGCAGAGGGTGGCGGTAATGCACCATTAAGCTGGATGCCAACCGCCGTAAAACAAGATACAGACAGACAGACCAGTTGTTCAGTCTTGATAATTGTTATGTTTGTTAGAGTTAGTCATTTTCTGTTGAATTGCTTATCTGTGTCGGTACTATGAAAAGACTTGCCTTGGATCTAGCCTGTGAGAGCACTCCCTTTGTTTCGTAGAGTGAGTTGTCTGATTTTCTCCTGCAGCCTGGGATCTTGTGAGACTCCTTATCTGAAGCCTTTGTATATTCTCTGTGAACTTTCTAGTTGCCTGTGTATTTTAAATTGGAATTTGAAGAAGTGAATCTGCCAAGACAGTTGTACTGAGTCCCTCTGACTGTTGAAGTAAAGTTTGAATTCATTTGACCAACACTGTTGCTGTTTCTGTCTGTAATTGTTCTTGGACCCACCTGCACTGTTCCAAATTAGTGTGCAGCATTATGCTCACCAGGAACTCCTGAAATCTTCCAAGGGAGGACTGGCACAAAAATGCATCTGTTGTTGCTTTTATACCAGAGAAAACCTCGGCTACCAAATCTAATCTGAGCTCTGAAGACAATTAAAACTACTTAGGCCTTGCTCACCACAATCCCAATCATCATCTCCAAGAAAATTATAAATATCCCCTTGATTTAACTCTTTTGCTTTAGCTTCTAGGTTCCATGTGAGTATCTTGAAGGAAAGAAGTTATTGCAATATATTGGGAATGATATAACATAGAAAATAGAAACATAGAAAATAGGTGCAGGAGTAGGCCATTCGGCCCTTCGAGCCTGCACCGCCATTTATTATGATCATGGCTGATCATCCAACTCAGAACCCAGCCTTCCCTCCATACCCCCTGACCCCTGTAGCCACAAGGGCCATATCTAACTTCCTTTTAAACATAGCTAATGAACTGGCCTCAACAGTTTGCTGTGGCAGAGAATTCCACAGATTCACCACTCTCTGTGTGAAGAAGTTTTTCCTAACCTCGGTCCTAAAAGGCTTCCCCTCTATCCTCAAACTGCAACCCCTCGTTCTAGACCTCCCCAACATCGGGAACAATCTTCCCGCATCTAGCCTGTCCAATCCCTTTAGGATCTTATACATTTCAATCAGATCCCCCCTCAATCTTCTAAATTCCAACGAGTACAAGCCCAGTTCATCCAGTCTTTCTTCATATGAAAGACCTGCCATCCCAGGAATCAATCTGGTGAACCTTCTTTGTACTCCCTCTATGGCAAAGATGTCTTTCCTCAGATTAGGGGACCAAAACTGCACACAATACTCCAGGTGTGGTCTCACCAAGGCCTTGTACAACTGCAGTAGTACCTCCCTGCTCCTGTACTCGAATCCTCTCGCTATAAATGCCAGCATACCGTTCGCCTTTTTCACCGCCTGCTGTACCTGCATGCCCACTTTCAATGACTGGTGTATAATGACACCCAGGTCTCGTTGCACCTCCCCTTTTCCTAATCGGCCACCATTCAGATAATAATCTGTTTTCCTATTTTTGCCACCAAAGTGGATAACTTCACATTTATCCACATTAAATTGCATCTGCCATGAGTTTGCCCACTCACCCAACCTATCCAAGTCACCCTGCATCCTCTTAGCATCCTCCTCACTGCTAACACTGCCACCCAGCTTTGTGTCATCCGCAAACTTGGAGATGCTGCATTTAATTCCCTCATCCAAGTCATTAATATATATTGTAAACAACTGGGGTCCCAGCACTGAGCCTTGCGGTACCCCACTAGTCACCGCCTGCCATTCTGAAAAGGTCCCGTTTATTCCCACTCTTTGCTTCCTGTCTGCTAACCAATTCTCCACCCACACCAATACCTTACCCCCAATACCGTGTGCTTTAAGTTTGCACACTAATCTCCTGTGTGGGACCTTGTCAAAAGCCTTTTGAAAATCCAAATATACCACATCCACTGGTTCTCCCCTATCCACTCTACTAGTTACATCCTCAAAAAATTCTATGAGATTCGTCAGACATGATTTTCCTTTCACAAATCCATGCTGACTTTGTCCGATCATTTCACCGCTTTCCAAATGTGCTGTTATCACATCCTTGATAACTGACTCCAGCAGTTTCCCCACCACCGACGTTAGGCTAACCGGCCTATAATTCCTCGGTTTCTCTCTCCCTCCTTTTTTAAAAAGTGGGGTTACATTAGCCACCCTCCAATCCTCAGGAACTAGTCCAGAATCTAACGAGTTTTGAAAAATTATCACTAATGCATCCACTATTTTTGGGCCACTTCCTTAAGCACTCTGGGATGCAGACCATCTGGCCCTGGGGATTTATCTGCCTTCAATCCCTTCAATTTACCTAACACCACTTCCCTACTAACATGTATTTCGCTCAGTTCCTCCATCTCACTGGACCCTCTGTCCCTTACTATTTCTGGAAGATTATTTATGTCCTTCTTAGTGAAGACAGAACCAAAGTAATTATTCAATTGGTCTGCCATGTCCTTGCTCCCCATAATCAATTCACCTGTAACAAACTTAATAAAGTTTCAAACAGTCAGCAGAGGTGCATTGGACCAAATAGCTTCCACTGCTGTTGAACTCTGTAATGTTGCAGAAAGTAGAAGTTTTTGGAGATGATCTAGAGCAAGGGGTTCCCAACCTTCTTTATGCCACGGGCCAATATTATTAAGCAAGGAGTCTGTGGATGCCAGGTTGGGAACCCTGGTCTAGGGATTTCTGCAACACCTCCCAAAGGTTGTTACCATCAGTTTGAGAGGAAACACAATAAAGATTGGTTGCTTGCATAATGGAGTAGAAGAGGAGAGGTGTACACCATTGTGGAAACAAAATGAGGTGGCAAGTGGAAAAAATACATCAATATCTCAAATTGTGAGTGTAGTGTTTGTTGTAAATTTGTTGCTAATTTAATAAACATTCTGCAATTGAGGCAATTTTGCATTTCAAAGTGATGAATATTTTAACACTTAAAAGGCTACAAAGTACTCACCATTAATTCTGCCTCTTTGAAACTATTGTGTGATATTTTCATGAAAAATGGACACCTAGTTTATATTTGATGTTTATTTTTTTAAAAGGGAGCTCCATCATTCTTAATTAGCACACCATCCCAAGTTGTTGCAAATGGTAAAGTCCAACAATACTGGCCAGAAATCAAAAGTTTCCTGGAAGTTACACAACATAAAACTGATGATTGATCCTGGGAGTTCTTACTTCCCTTACTGCCAAGCCATTTATGAATATTACCATGGCTCTCATGACTTAGTTAAAAAATTAGTTAAGCCCAAAGTTGGGTCCTTGAAGACGGAAACGGGTGAACTTATTATGGGGAACAAGGAAATGGCAGACGAGCTGAACAGGTTCTTTGGATTTGTCTTCACTAGGGAAGACACAAACAATCTCCCAGATGTAATAGTGGCCAGAGGACCTAGGGTAACAGAGGAACTGAAGGAAATTCGCATTAGGCAGAAAATGGTGTTGGGTAAACTGATGGGACTGAAGGCTGATAAATCCCCAGGTCCTGATGATCTGCATCCCAGGCTACTTAAGGAGGTGGCTCTGGAAATCGTGGATGCATTGGTAGTCATTTTCCAATGTTCTATAGATTCAGTATCAGTTCCTGCGGATTGGAGGGTAGCTAATGTTATCCCACTTTTTAAGAAAGGTGGGAGAGAGAAAACAGGCAATTATAGACTAGTTAGTCTGACATCAGTGGTGGGGAAGATGCTGGAATCAATTATAAAAGATGAAATAGCGGCATATTTGGATAGCAGTGGCAGGATAGGTCCGAGTCAGCATGGACTTACAAAGGGGTAATCATGCTTGACTAATCTTCTGGAATTTTTGGAGAATGTAACTATGAAAATGGACATGGGAAAGCCAGTGAATGTAGTGTACCTGGACTTTCAGACAGCCTTTGATAAAGTCCAACATAAGAGGTTAGTGGGCAAAATTAGAGCAAATGGTATTGGGGGTAGAGTACTGACATGGATAGAAAATTGGTTGGCAGACAGGACACAAAGAGTAGGGATTAATGGGTCCTTTTCAGAATGGCAGGCAGTGACTAGTGGGGTATCACAAGGCTCGGTGCTGGGACCGCAGCTATTTACAATATACATTAATGATTTAGATGAAGGGATTAAAAGTAACATTAGCAAATTTTCAGATGACGCAAAGCCGGGTGGCAGTGTGAAATGTGAGGAAGATGTTATGAGAATGCAGGGTGACTTGGACAGGCTGGGTGAGTGGGCAGATGCAGTTTAATGTGGATAAATGTGAGGTTATCCACTTTGGTGGCAAGAACAGGAAGACAAATTACTATCTGAATGGTGTCAAGTTAGGAAAAGGGGAAGTACAACGAGATCTTGGTGTCCTTGTTCATCAGTCACTGAAAGTAAGCATGCAGGTACAGCAGGCAGTGAAGAAAGCTAATGGCATATTGGCCTTCATAACAAGGGGAGTTGAGTATAAGAGCAAAGCTGTCCTTCTGCAGTTGTACAGGGCCCTGGTGAGACCACACCTGGAATATTGTGTACAGTTTTGGTCTCCAAGTTTGAGGAAGGACATTCTAGCTATTGAGGGAGTGCAGCATAGGTTCACGAGGTTAATTCCCAGGATGGCGGGACTGTCATATGTTGAAAGATTGGAGCGACTGGGCTTGTATACACTGGAATTTAGAAGGATGAGAGGGTATCTGATTGAAACATATAAGATTATTAAGGGCAAACAACAGGAATTCTGCAGATGCTGGAAATTCAAGCAACATACATCAAAGTTGCTGGTGAATGCAGCAGGCCAAGCAGCATCTATAGGAAGAGGTACAGTCGACGTTTCAGGCCGAGACCCTTCGTCAGGACTAACACTTTATTTTATTTTAAGATTATTAAGGGATTGGACACGCTAGAGGCAGGAAACATGTTCCCGATGTTGGGGGAGTTCAGAACTAGAGGCCACAGTTTAAGAATAAGGGGTAGACCATTTAGAACGAAGTTGAGGAAAAACTTTTTCACACGGAGGGTTGTGGATCTGTGGAATGCTCTGCCTCAGAAGGCAGTGGAGGCCAATTCTCTGGATTCTTTCAAGAAAGAGTTAGATAGAGCTCTTGAAGATAGTGGAGTCAAGGGATATGGGGAGAAGGCAGGAACAGGGCACTGATTGTGGATAATCAGCCATGATCACAGTGAATGGCGGTGCTGGCTCGAAGGGCTGAATGGCCTACTCCTGCACCTATTGTCTATTGTCTATTGACTTCACCCTCCTATCTTTGACCATCCTAGTATCCTATTCCTGTTTATTCGTCATATTCTATAAAAAACCGCTGTACCCCTTAAAAACACTAAAAATACACGGACTTGTTTCTCTCACCCATGCCCAACAACCCTTTTAATGTGAATTCATGCATCCCCAACTCCCTTAATTTATTTCTCATCTGAACAACTGGTAGATGCAGCCACCAGCTTTAAACAACTATCAATCAGTCTCAGGTGTGTCTCATAATTCAATTGAGATTCCTCCTAGTGATTAGGGATAAGGATCTCTGCCCAGACAGATGACATCATTGCTCTTAGAGGTGTCAGCGCCACTTGCAGGGCATTTTAGGTGTTACACAATTGCTGCCTCTCAGAAAAAGCCTTTAAAGGGAAGCCATTCTTCATCTTGTAAGTTCCACAAATAAAGATACTTGATACTGGCACCGCTGGCAAAGTTGGCATTCCACTGCCCACCCAGCTTCATTATTAGAAGGTTCTAAAGAAGGTTCATTATTCCTGCAGACATTTGTAAATGGATTTTTATAGCGCTGCTGTAAGTTTGAAGTTATTCAGCCAGCTATTGATGGGAGGGGAAATGGTATGTGACTCAGAAAACTGAGTGCCTGTCCTCCTTTCCCCTTCTAGATTGAGGAGGTAGTGGGTTTTGACAAATTATTTTCTGTACATTGATCCAACTGTCAAATCCCATGTTCAAAAATATTATTATCCATGAAAAATTTGTTGAAAAATATTCAATATGTTTAGATCTGAAGCGAAAATTTCATCTGTTCCAGCTTTGTCTCTCCTGTTAGTCATGTTGCATCAAATACTTGAGAAACCAGTAAATAATGGCCAGGAATGTACCATTTTATTAGCAGACTGAAGACAACAGTTGAAGTTAACTGTTTATATTCCATTGTGAAGTGTGAGTTGGAAACCATTGAACAGCAAAGCAATAGTTACCAAAGCTGCTTGTGGATGATGACACTGGTCAACGTAATCTATTTGTAACATCCATCTTCTTGACAAGTCCACATAACTGGATGAAGCAAAGAAGACAAGAGCAATACCTGGAAATAGTGCAATGGTCATTGCCCCACTGACCACCCCATTGCCTAGGGTGAATAGCCGTCAACCCCGCCAAACAGTGCAATTACTTTGGTGCGGATAAGGTATGAGTCGCCCAATGTTCAGCCACGACACAAATATGAAACAATATACAAAGTGCGAGTAAAGAATTGTACTTCATAGCAAATTTTTCGTGATGGGTTAGTAGAAACAACTACAAGAAAAGGCGCCACATAAGTAACTTATCAGTCTTGTGCACATAATATTTCAATAAGTTGGAGCTCACGCCTCCGATTTCATCCACAACGTCCTTCCGGGACTCCGGCCACCCTCCGAACCCCCGAGGTTCGGTGTCCGCCACCCTGGAACCACTGTCCGTTCCTCACACGTCCATCCTCTCTGCACGCCTCCCCAAAAAACCCGCGCTCCTCAACTCAGCACACGTATACAAGATAACAGAACATGACTTCCATTGGCTAACAAATGAATACGGTTTCCATTATCACGCTGTATAACCCAAACATTGCAGTTACAGAGAACCCGTTGCTCAGCAGTTAACATTACGAGAAGCCATTTTAATATAACACTTCAGAGAAGCCATTTTGGTAATAAGCGATCAACAGTTAACAGTCCATCTGGTACACTGAGTGCCACACAATAGTAATAGCTACAGAAGGTCAACCAGACATTTAACACATTCCTATCTTTTTGCCTGGTATCGTCATCCTTTTTAAATTTATCCCACCTTCCCTCCATCCAACAGCCTCCCTTTTGCCTTTCTTGCCCATCTCCCTTTGTCTCCATACTCATTTAAAATGTGTTTTATCTTAATCTTACTCCAGATTGGATTTTGACTCACAAATTGGAGAGCATATCCTATGAAGACAAGCCGAGTACAATGCAAACTTGTCTTCCATACTGTCCATACAGGTCAATTCATTACAACAATGCACTGAGGCAGTGCAAGGTAACACAATAACACAGTGTAGAATGAGGTGTTGCAGCACACAGAAAGTACACTGCAGGTATGCAGTAATGTGCGACACCCTAGTGAGGTAGATTGCGAGGCCACGCATGTTGACAAAGAAGTGCCTCTTCCTCTGTTACGACCTATCACGAGTTGTGAGATACTTGAGTGAATACCTGACACCACAGTCCCGCTTTAGGCCATGAGATTATCTCTGTACATCCATACAGCCTCAATGGCCAATATGTCAATCTTCCAGAGATGTACATCTCCTGCTCACTGACTAGTGGTGAACTCATTAATGCAGGCAGAGACTCTGTTACAAGGGCTGTTCTGTTAAGGCCAAGCTCCACAGGATTCCACAGATTCTACAAAGATAAGGGTTAGCTTTATGAGTCACATGTACATAGAAACATCGAAATATACAATGCATTGAAAAAGTATTCAGCCCCCACAACTACTTTCATGTTTTACGGCCTCATTTTCTAAATTTAAAAGTGGGATTCTTTGGGCTAATCTACATACCATTGTGCACCATGTCAAAACAAAAGAAAAATTCCTGTCAACAATTTACTAAAAATAAAAAAAAAGAACTGTGAGGCTGAAAAAGTATTCATCCCCTTTGTAATTACTACACTGACTTTCCTCAGGTGCAATATGTTATCTTACCAACTCATCCAGTTTGTTGAGATCCCCAGTTTTCAATGAATTCATAAGAATAAGTACCTCCTCTCTTTGTAAGGTCCAACATGGTGGTAGATTTTCAACAGACCCCCAAACCAAAATGAAGACAAAACAGCATTCAAGACAAGTCAGGGAAATGATGATAGAGAAGCACAAATCTGGGGAAGGGTACAAGATTATCTGAACATATATCGGAGCTCAGTGCAGTCCATCATGAAAAAGTGGAAAAATTATGGAACCTCAGCCACACTGCCTAGATCAGACCGCCCCTCTAAACATAGTCACCGGAGAAGAATGTCACTTGTAAAAGAGAATACTGTGATGCTAATAGTTACTCTGAGTGAGCTGCAGGTGTCAATGACGGCAACTGGCGATGAAGTTCATGGCTCCACAATCTCTAAGGTCTTGTACAAAAAGAGTTATTTATGGAAGTGTGGCAAGGAGGAAGCCCTGGCTAAAAAATAAGCATATACTGTACCTGTCCGTTAAGCCTTTGCAAATGATCACTTAGATCATACTGTAAAGATATGGAAGAAGGTCTTGTGGTCAGATGAGACTAAATTGGAACTTGCTGGCCTGAACACTAAGCAGGACACGTGGTGTAAATCTAATGCTGTGTATCAGCTAGGCAACACTGTCCCTACTGTAAAGTATGGTGGAGGTAGTATTTGTGTTATGGTGATGCTTTTCAGCATCAGAGACTGGATATCTGGTCAGGATTGAAGGGAAGATGAATGCTGCTAAATATGGAGCAATCCTGGATAAAAACCTGCTAGTCTCTGCTAGAAAGCTTAAACTGGGAAGGAGGTTCATCTTTCAGCAGGACAACAACCCAAAACACACTGCTATAGCAACCACAGAGTGGCTTCAGATGAAAATAATTTATGTCTTTGAGTGGCCCTGTCAGCGTCCTGACTTTAACCTGATTGAACCTCTCTGGCAAGAACTCAAGATTGCTGACTCCCCAACTAACCTGCCACAGCTTAAGCAACGTTGCAAGAAGGGATAGGCAAATCTTGACCCATCAAATTGTGCAAAGCTAATAGAGATCGATCCAAAAAGACTACTGGCTGTAATAGCTGCGAGCATTGGTTCAACTAAGAAAAGAGCAAAGGGGGTTAATACTTCTGAACTGCTGCCATATGAGTTTTTGAATTTTTAGTTTTCCATGCTTTACAATTTTCCCTATTTTTTGGACTCTACTGTGAAAAGAAGCATGTAATTCGCAAATAAGTTGAACAAAATCCCTGGTTGCTATACTCATATATGTGAATAAAGGGTTGTGGGCTGAATACTTTTACAAGGCACTGTAAATCATTTGTGTCAATGACTTACGCAGTCTGAAGATGTGCTGGGGGCAGCCTGCATGCCGACAATTCACTAACCCTAACTATATGTCTTTGGAATGTGGGAGGGAACCAGAGGACATGAGAAAAACCCAGATGGTCATGGAGAGAATGTAGAAACACCTTACAGACGGAGCCGGGAATTGAACCACGATCGTACAGCTGGTGCTGTAAAGCGTTGTGCTAACCACTACACTGCCATGCCACTCTGCTCTGCTCTGTCTACGTGTTGCTTTAGGCTCCATACTCCAGCATCTGAAGTTTCTTCCCTGACTATGTGAACATCCAGCCAGTTTGGCCTACACTGCAAATCCAGGCTGTCTGACTTCAAAAATTTAGCTCATTTGTTAGCCTCGCATCTGACTTCATATAATATAATATACCACAGAACTGTAATTAAATACACTTTATATTATTAAACAAATAGGAATCGGAATCAGGTTTAATATCACTGGCATATGTGAGGAAATTTGTTATTTTGCAGCTGTACAGTGCAAACACAAAAAGACATGAATGACAATAAGAAATGTATATATACATTTTTCATAGATTGGTTCATTGCCTATTCAGAAATCAAATGATGGAGGAGAAGAAGCTGTTCCTAAGACATAGACTGGGTGTCTCCAGGCTCCTGAACCTCCTCCCAGTTGGTAGCAATGAGAAGAGAGCATGATCCGGGTGAAGGGGGTCCTTAATGACGGACACTGCCTTTTGAAGCTGTTCTTGATGCTGGGGAGGGCAGTGCCTGTGATGGAGCTGGCTGCATGTCATCCCTACATAACTATCTAACATACTATTTACAATATCTTTTATGAAGCATTTTGAAAGCATTAGATAATCAAGTTATTTGGGTAAAGAGAATTTATAGTGTTTTACAGAACCTTATGACCCTGCCAAGTCTTTTCCAACAAACAATGTTCTTGCTGATCCTCCTCTATTATCAGAAGATTTGTAGCCATTTTTCACAGCGCAGAGTTTTGCAAACAAGAGAGCAGATTAGAGATCAATTTTGGTAAGTGACCATGAGATTGCAGACAACTACACAGCTTTGTTTCACATAGTACAGCACAACCACTAATGCATTCCTAAAAGGCCACGGGGTCTCACTTTAACACCTCATATAAAAATGGGACCTCTGGCAGTAGAGCGCTCCTTCAATTTTGTTTTAAAAGAATGGAAAGCTATGAAGAATGGTATGAAATAGAACTCAGTTGCAAGGAATTTATGACCAGAAATCTAGAGTTTAAAAGGGAGAATATTTCACTCCATATAAGCAAGGACACAGCTGGAATACATTAATGAACATCATAGTTTAGAAAGCATGCATTGGCCTTAGGGAAGTGGTACCTATTCACCAGAATGTTATCCGAGTGTCAAACCATGAGCAAGCAATGCATTAACTAAGAGTGTTCTCAGCACATAGGTCAAATGGCAATTTGGATAAAGATTTATAAAATTGGATGACTAGCCTCCCAGAAATAGCAGAAAATGTGTTTATTTTGAGGCTATTTCAGAAGGATTAGCAAATGCCCTGCAGGGGGTGTCTTGGTAGCATGAAACATTGGCCCGAGTTCAATTTCTGCCGCTGTCTGTAAGGAGTTTGGTTGTTCTCCCCATTACCGCGCTATTTGGGTGCTCTGCTTTCCTCCCACATTGCAAAGGTTGCTAGGTTAGTTGGTCACATGGGTGTACTGCTCCGCGCAGGCTCCTTGACCCGGAAGGGCCTGTTACCTTTAAGTAAAAAAATTAATGTACTTTTATATCTAATGTAATTTATATCTTTAAATAAAAAATAAAAAGAAAAGGTAAATGAAGCAACATTAACAAATTTTCAGTATCTGCAAATTTCTCATGTAAAGGATAACTGATTCCAAGCTTTGACCCACATTAAGCATTAACTGCATGCATAAACAATTGTAAATTTGAGCTTGACAGATCTTTGCTTGCCAAACGAATTAGGGCTAATCGAAGCAATTTGCATGAATGGAGTTACGATTTTGATCAGCCCTGATACGAATGAATGACATAATTAGCGTGCGTGGATAAAAGCACAAATCTTGCTTCTGTGTGCCCTGTACGACTGACAGCCATAGTCTTGTGTACAGGTCTCTGCAAGCAGGATCTGAATCTGTAATCCTTGGATCTTTCGGCACAAGTGTGATTGGTTGATGTATGCAGATGGCTGGTATAAGGAAAAATTGTACCAGACAAGCTGGAGCCTTGCATGCTACACGATTGTTACTAGAGATTTTGATCTCAATACAAGGAAGTCCTCAATTCCCTTGCAATAACGGTTCTCAACTTTGATTTATAAAACATTAACAGAAAAGGTTATAGGTTAAGGGTTAAAGGTGAAATATTTAGCAGAGACTTGGTGGGGAACTTCTTCATTCAGAGAAGTTGTGCAAGTGTGGAACAGGCTGCCAGTGTAAGTAGTGGATACGGGTTTGATTGCAACATAGAAGAGAAGTTTGGATAAGTGCATGGATAGGAGATATATGGAGGACTATCATCCCTGTTTGGGTCAATGAGACAGAGCAGGGCAGCATGGACTAGATGGCCAAAAGGCCTGTTTATATATTGTAGTGTTCTATGACTCTATGATAAAATGGGCAATAATTTGCAGTTGCCGTCAAAGCTGAAATGTACATTAATTTTCAACATGAGAAAAGGTGAAGTTCAACAGTATAAATGAGGAAAGTATTCTGTTTGAGAGGTCCCCTCCTCCTTAAATACTATCAGAGTAAGATAGGGCAAGCTTCAACAGAGCTCCTTATCAATGCTGAAAATCAATTTTAAAAAGCTGCCCTTGCTGGGGGTCTATAACAAGAACAGAATATTCTGGAAATACTCTGCAGGTCAGGCTGCATCGCTGGGAAGAAAAATCGAGTTAAAACTTCAAGTTGAGCCGGTTTCACTCCATCTGTGATAAACCCTCATCCTGCTTGCAACACAATGTTTCTGTCTTTTTCAGTTCTACAAAGAGCTTTCAACCTGAAATATCAACTCTTTCCCTTGCCACGATTGCAGCCTGACCCGCTGTTACTGGCATTTTCTGTTTTTGATCTGTTTGACAACGTGTGCACTTACATAGTTCCTTTAACGTGGCAAAATATTCCAATGGGCTTCTCAGAAGGGTTACTAAATACTTTTAACATAGATATTTGGAAACAACTTTATTTGCCACACACATTTACATGTATTAGGAATTTACCGTGTTGTGTCAATGCAACCTGCAACAAAAAACAACCTTCAACAATTATAAAGAATAAAACATTATATAAAATATAGTTCAAACATCAAAGTTCAAAGTAAATTTATTATCAAAGCAGCATGTTTACACTTTTGCAAGGACACCAGCAGCTTCCAAGTTCTTATAGGGAGAGAAGGGAGGAGCTGCTTGATGGACAGCTGGTATTCAGTACGGTGAGATAAATAGAAGGTCAGCTGTTAGACCTACAGACACATGGTTTTGGACACTGAAAGAGCATTTTTGTGCCCACAGAAAAGGTGGGTTTTGGAGGATCAATCAGGCGGATCGATCAGTGGCTGTTGCAGTGTGAAAAGGGTGTGACGTGGGGAGTTATTCGTGTGTCCAACCCTCACCTGGGTTGGTAATTCCACCACAGAAGAACTGTCCCCTTGTTGTGGTCACAGTCGGCGACTTCTAAAGGATTTCGGAGGACAACGGGAAGATCGACGGCGTCAGCTCACCTGACGACTCAAATCTCTCCCTCTCTCTTTCAACAATACCACGAACTGAACTGAACTTTACTCATCGTCGTAAGACGACCTATTTACCCCTAGACTTGAAGAAGCTTGGTTTTCATATATTTCCACACTTACTTATATATAATCATTGATAACCTGTTTGATTTATCTGCATTTATATTACTGTATTGCGTAGTTACTAATAAATACCATTAGTTATTAGCAATATTGGACTCCAAAGTGTTTTCCATTTCTGCTGGATCTTAAACCCATCACGGGGTATGTGACAGCACTGAACTGATGATGTAGTTATTGTCCATTTTTCAGCTCTGAACAGCACATCAACATGACCAGCGACAAACCCATGGACAATTCCATACACTCAGGTGGAATCTAAACAAAACAGAACATGCTGATCGTGCTCAGCAGGACAATCAGCACCTAGAAACAGAGGATTAGTATTAACTTTTCATTCATCAGAGATGGAACCAGTTACAGCGAATCAAAAGCAACTAATGCCTATTGGTCGGCTGACAACCAATCTCAGACTGACTTTCACCGATTGGTCATTGTGCATCTCGAACGTTCTTCATAAACTATTTAAATAATCATGTTCTACATGTTGCGTTATTTTGGCTGTGTGGTTTTATTGAATAAAGGTTATTTTCATGTTCTGACTTTGTTCTGCCTCCTGGCTATGGGTCTCATCAGTAGTTATAGGTGAGCAAAGGCAAACTATTGGTGACAAGGTGCTGTATTATATCAACCTGGTAATTTCAACAGGTACATTTAATGTCAGAGAAATGTATATAATATACATCCTGAAATTCTTTTTCTTCGCAAACATCCACAAAAACAGAGGATTACCCCAAAGAATGAATGTTAAATGTTAGAACCCCAAAGCCTCCCCCCAGCCCCCCACATACAATCAGCAGCAAGGCAATGCCCCCACACCAGCAATAAAAACATCTGCACCCTCCATCGAGCACTCAAGTGTACAGCAAAGCATCAATAAAGACACAGACTTGCAGTACCCCAAAGACTACTTGTTCACCCGGTATTCGGTATACCATAGACTCTCTCTCTCTCCCTCTCTCTCTCTTCCCCTAATAAGAGAAAGAGAGGTGTCTCCATTTCACAGCAAGAGGGGAGACATAACAAACAACTCACTGATTTATGGTGTTAAAAGTCTGTTGCGCCTCTTCTTCCAAGCCCTGTTACCAATGAACTCAGGTTTCTGGACACAATCTTCCGTGTTCTCCCGCAACACATCAGGTGGCGGCACCAACCTTCAATCAGGCCGTCTCCAGAGCCACGAAAATCTGGAACCCTGATTAGGATATCGAAAAGCGGCTGGTCATGAGGCCCTGAGAGTGGATCCCATTCCTGCAAAGAACCGAAGTCAGGGTGTAACTCCAGGTCAGGGTCTTCAAAAGAATCCTGAAAAGGAAAAAAAAAAGAGATATTAAAGATAGAAATAGAGCTGTTTTTGAAGATGCAAGCAAAGGAGTTGCCGTTCAGCGTCATCATCAGAAGACTTAAGCACAACCCTACATATTGGCAAGCTCAAATGAAGCAGCCAGGCTAATCAAAACCTTAACCAGCAGGTTTTCAGTGAGTCCAATGACATCAGTGTCAAACACTGAACAAAACTCATGTGAGCCAGTTATTGCTTCCAGTTCGATGCTACTTCAGGAGTTACTTTTGAATCCTGATTCAAACATTCCGAAGATATGTTCTGTGTCGAGATTGCCGGTAAAGATGAATTGTGGAAGGCATACACCTTGCTCTGAAAATTGAGTACTGCTGAACCTGAATATGATGTCAAATTCATTCTGTCTAAGAATCCACATGCCCTATCATTTGACAAAATTGTCCAACAGCTAGCGAGCGTTTCTGGAGAGCAGTCGTCTCTCTTCCGTGTTCACTACCACCGCCTGAAACTTGTCAAACACAATGCCAGTGACTTCATCACATATGTCAGTGTCGTCAATCCCAAATGTGAAAAGTTCAAGCTGACTAACATGCTGGAATCACAGTTCAAATGTCTGATTTTTATTTGCAAAGCTCAGACTCCTGGCAATGCGGACATTTATAAATGGCTTCTGACCAGACTGGAGCAAGACCTTGATATGATTCTACAAGCGGTCACTCAAGAATATCAGTGTTTGATTAACCTGAAGCACGATTCCAACCGGGTTGAACAGAACTGTGTCAACACAGTGGCCTAGATTATCTTCCACAGCTTGTTGGAACTGCAGTGCATGGCATTACACAAGAAACTACCAATAAGGAAACACATCTTCAGCAAATGCTGACACCTTGGTCACAAAGAAGACTTTTGTTGTCCTTCACTGTTTCTATGCCAGTGAAACCCAAAAGCAAAAAGTTTCAAACGTCAACACAATCTGCAAAGAGTTTAATGGTCATGGTCAAAGTTGACTTTTCCACCTGGAGACAGTACATCAAGGTATTTATTAAGAATCAGTCGGTCAAGCTACAACTTGATACGGTGCTAGACATCACCATTATTGCCAAATACACTTGGCAGGCACTTGGGTCACCATTGGTCAAATCAACTCATCTCTCCAGCTGCAGCGAATCTGGAGGAACATTCCAGCTGATTGGCAAACTGCAGTGTATGGTGAAACTGAATGGTAACCAAGTCAATGGTATGTGTTACCTAACAGACCAGCCAGATCTGAATGTCCTTGGCATTGACTGGCTGGGCAAGCTTGAGCTCTGGAGCATCCCTCTGGATGAGGTCTGTACGAAGACGATGGCCATTCAATTCATGCCAGTTGATGCCATACCACCATCTGTACATGAGACCGTACAACTACTTCAACAGCACCATGCAGCGGTGTTTCAAGATGGTTTAGGTTGGGGCATCAAACTGCAAGGAGAATTCCATCTTCATCCAGACAAAAAGCCAAAATACTGATCTAAAATACTGGTACCATATGCAACCTTATCAAATTTCAAAGTTCAAAGTAAATTTATTGTTAAAGTACATATACATCACCATATAAAACCCTGAGATTTTTCTTTTGCGGGCATACTCAATAAATCCAATAACCTTAACGGAATCAAGGAAAGCCCACGCCTAATAGGGTGGACAACCAGTGTGCAAAAGACAACAAACTGAGCAAACGCCAAAGAAAAGAAATAATATTAATGAATAAATAAGCAGTAAAATGGAATAAAGATTGCCTACTGTTCCATACTCAGACTGCATTTCAAGAAGTCTGATCTTTTGGCTGTCTTTCTACCTGCATATAGGCAGAGACTAAAGAGCAAGCTCCAGAGATTAGGACAGCAAAAAGGTGGTCATGGGAGGCTGTGTTCAAGTACTCATCTGTGGTTCTGAACGAATATACCATGATCAACATGGACTTTATAAAAAACTGTCGAGAGAGCATAAGCTCCAGTAGATCACCTGCAACAAGCTGGTGTGATCAAAGCTGTTAACTATTCACATTCGACAGCTTCAATAGCTATGATCAAGAAAGTGAGGTTGTATGCAGACTTGTCAACTGGTTTCAGTGGGGCTCGGGAGACACACCAGTACCCATTACTGGTACCGGAAGATCTCTTCGCAAAGTTGAATAGTGGCCACTTCTTTGTGAAGTTGGACATAACTGAAGCCTAACTCCATGTAGAAGTGGTGGAAATTTCACAGGACCTCTCACCATTACAACTTATAATGGGTTGTTTTCATTCCTCTGACTGCCTTTCAGGATAAAAGAGGTTTCCTTAATTGCCCAACAGCCTGTGGACACCATGCTGAGTGGTATTGATGGTGTTGCTGCTTATTTCGATGACATCATTGTGACTGGCATGGGTCAAACAGAACTATGCCAATGCCTGGACCATGTTTTGATCAAACTACTAAGCTTTGACAGAGTATTACGGCCTCCTGATGTCTTCAATCAAGTACTTGGGGTTCATCATAGGTGAGCACAGTCACCACCCAGATCCCAAAGACATCACTGCCATCTTAAAAATGCCTCTATCATCCGAGGTCAGCACTTTTGGGCATGATCAGTCATTATTCAGTATTCTTCCCAATAATGCGCCAGCTGAGGGAGCCATTTAATGTCCTGCTCAGCAATAATGCCACTTAGAAATGATCCAAGCAAGGCCAAGAGGCTTTTGATCAGGTGAAGAATATGCTGCAGCCTGACCTTCTCCTGATGCATTTCAACACAGGGCTGCTAATCGTCATGGTGATGGATGCGTCCAGCTATGGAGAAGATATATCTTCCCTGATGGTTCAGAAAAAGCTATCATGTATGCAGCCAGATCCCTGACCGCAGCAGAAGAAACCATGGACAAATCGAGAAGGAAGCCTTCTTTGCTGTGAAGAAATTTCACCAGATATGGCCAGAAATATTAGTTATCAAGTTAACAACAACAGAAGCTACCACTCAGCAGCTGCAGTTGATCTTCAGCCACTTCAGGATGATGTCAGTGTTGGATGCCATACTGCCAAAGTGTCCAACATCTGAGACAGCAGATGGGCAGGTGCCAAAGACAGCCAAACAGACCTTAGTCGATGGATGAAATCATTCAAGCCTTGAGCTGCCGTGTGGGCCAGATAGTATCGCAATGGGCAAGACCCCTGGGTGCCAGGTCAGATTGTCAAACAAATGAAGAAAGTGCTCTATGAAGTTATCGTAGACGGACGTTTCTGGTGTTACATCAACCAGTTGTGGCCATGTGCTCCCGACGGCACATCAGGTTCATCAGGCAGATCATCAAACACAGAGCTGGACTTTCATCTCCTCCTGGAAGGGTTGGATTTATCCCAGATTAACCAACCATCAGCACCAGCATATCTGCACACAACATTGTGATGAAAACGTCACAGCCTGCAACAAGCCAGTTGTTCCAATCCAAATCAATCCTCGGCTCAAATCCTACAGGTAATCATCTTCAAAAGGAAAGTGGTACCATGAAACAAAAGCAGCCAAAGCCTATTGGTCAACTGATAACCAATCCTAGGCTGACTTTCACTGATTGGTCATTGTTCCAGACAACATCTCGAATGTTCCTTGTAAACCTTTCAAATAAACATGCTCTCGATGCACTGTTGTGTATCTTTGACTGTATGGCTTTACTGAATAAGGGTTATTTTCATATTCCAGTTTTGTTCTGGCTTTGAGTCTCATCAGTAATTATAGGTGAGCGAACACAACAGAATCTAAAGCTACCTTGATTCTGTCCTTATAATTTCTAAAGGAAGGTTCATCCTTTACCCCTTACATACCCTCTTTAATATTTCACTTCAGATTTAATTGGCATTGTTCCCCACCCTGTGAAAGGCCCAAGCAGAGGCAGCATCATTACTGTTACTGTTAGGAATTACCTGGAGGTACAAAATTATGCAGATGGATAGACATAAATTACAATTAATTACAAGAAAATACAATGGGATGCTGGGAGGAAATACATTAGTCCTCATCAAGGGGTCAACAATGGAGAAGGGTGAGCAGCTTCAAGTTCCTGGGCATCAATATCTTGGAAGATCTTTCCTGAGACCAAAATATTGATGCAATCATGAAGGAAGCGTGCCAGTAGCTGTATTTCATTAGGAGTTTGAGGAGAATTGATATGTCACATATTTCTACAGAAATGCCATGAAGAGAATTCTGACTAGTTGCATCACAAAAAAACATCGAGTGAGACGAGAAGAACTAGATTCTGCCTAGAAGATCTGATGTGTTAATTATATCTCCAAGCTACAACTCCTGGATGGCTCAATTGAATCAGACATAACAGTTACATTATAAAGATTACCAGAATGCTGGCCTTTACCACTGGAGACCCAGTACAAGTCTCCAATAGTTATATGAAGCATTGGTTCAATGTCATATGGAGTACTGTGCACATTCCCAGACACCATATGTTAGGAAGGGACGAGGGCACCGATCTACCAGAATGGCATCAGGGCTAAATGATTTGTGTTATCAGATTGGGTTGTATAGAATAGGCTTTCAGACCCTCGGCAACTGATTAAAGGGTGATCTAATCAAGGTTTTTGGATGTTTAAAGGATCTGAATGCTATTTAACTTGGATCGCACAGTGGGAAAGGTTTCTAATTAGGAGCTGTATGTTCAGGGTGATGCCTGGACACAGTAGCATAAATGAACAGTAAAAATATGCGACTTTTCTCCCAAGACACCGCACAGTTTGGGAGGTTGAAATGAAAACTTCAAATCAGATTTTCATAGTAAGGATCCAAGACAGATAAGCGGTGTTGAGCTACAGATCAACTAATTAAATGGAAGAGTAACCTCTTGGGGATGAACTGCCTGTTGCAGTTCGTACGCTCCAAATACAGTGCATTTCTCCCCATGACCGCAAGGTGAAGAGAGTTGGAAGGATAACACAATGGTAAGTTTCTTTTAAACTGAATTGAAATCGTATACCTATAGCTCCAAAAGGAGTGTCATAAGCAGATCACAAGACAATCTGAGACATTTTGTAATGAACCTGGTTCTCAGGCTGCTGTTCCCCTTGCTTTGAATTCTAGGATCCTATGAAGAACAAAAAGCTTAACGGACTTCATGACCTGGGGGAATATCACTGAAAAGGTGCCAGCAGAATGGTTGTCCTATAATCACGTATCAGGGATTTCCTCCCCTAGAAATTTGCTTTGACTTCAACTTTTCTTCTGCCACCTTGATTCCACTGGGCTTTGTTATCGTGAATGGCAATGTGAATTTTGGTCCATGGGGGAGAGGAAAATATCAAAGGAGAGACAGTTGAGGAAGAAATTTGAGTAGCATTATATACAACCATTCAGAAACAATGACATTTGGGCAACTTGCTAAACCAACTTTTAATTTATCAATTTTATTCACCATATGCATTTATATGTATTAGGAATTTACTGTGGTGCCTTGGTCAGGGTGCAATATGAAATAAATATCAACAGCATTCAACGATTATAAAGAAAGAAGATTTACATAAAATAAAGAGAGGTTAAAGGATGGATATAGAATAAAATGTCCATAAATATATAAATGCCAACATGTATTTACAATGTAAATAGAATTATTAAAATGAGTTGTAAAGAGTCTACTAAATGTTTGAGGTATGTACATTCTGGAACAAGGCTGCAATACTGTTGTGTTTTGTAAATCCAGAACCTAATTGAAAGAAAAACACAGGAGTCAATGTTTGGTCTACTTAGTTTTATTTTTCCTTTTATTTTAATAAGGTGCTCACATATGACGTGGTGGCATGATGACGTATGCCATTCACATACTTCTACATATAACCCATAATGAATTATGTAAGCAAAGAATGCTTAATCAAACAATATAATTACATTATTCAAATATTACTGAAATATTAAATACCCTACACCTCCCTGCTTAGCTATAAACTCCAATTTAATATAGAATGCATCTCAATATATATACAATTACGATAGATAGACATCCACGGCATAGTAAAGGTTTAATCACTGTGGAGAATCTCTTACTCTGGTGGGTTAACATTTTTCCTGACAAGGGGGTGGGAGGGGTCACTCTGCTTGCCAGGAGAAACAATCTCAGGTTGTGAGTCCTCCTCCATGGTGGTAGAAGGAGTTGACTCTGGGTCTGCAAGAAGTGGTTCTGGCAGCTCTGGACATCTTTCTTCTCTAACAATTGACTCTGCTCTCTTTAACTGATCGATGTGTCATCTCCAGATGACACTGTGTGGGAGAGTGGTCCAGTTCTGTCCCTAATATTTCCAAGTATCCACTTTTGATCATCCCTATAGTCCCTCACCAGGACTGCTTGTCCAGGAGTGAAATATTGAACTTCTGAGGAGTCCTCAATTTGTCTCAGCTGTTTGTCTTGCACATTCCTTCTGAGATTGGGTTTGAGGAGATCTAAGTGTGAGTGCAAGGGACAACCCAGGAACAGCATTGCTGGCGAGCTGTTGGTTGTGGAGAGTGCTGTATTATGATATGCAAGGAGAAAATTGGCAAGATTCTGTTTCAGTGTTAGTGTAGAGTGCCCTGCTGATATTGCTCACAATGAGTCCTTTACACTTTGGACAACCCTTTCCACCAAGCCATTTGTAGCTGGGTGGTAAGGTGCAGATGTAATATGCCTTATTCCATTCATGTTCATGAATGACTGAAAATGTTCCACAACGAACTGTGATCCATTTTCACTGACTAAGTGTTCTGGAACACCAGTCCTTGAGAAGAGGCTTCTCAACACATGAACAGTGTGCGAGGCTGTAGTGCAGGTTATTAGAAAAAGTTATGGCCACCTTGTAGCTGCATCCACCACTGCCACTAAATTTGTGCCCATGAATGGTCTGGTAAAATTCTTCTGCTGGGATAATGCAGGCCATTCTCAAGATGCTCTTAGTATCTTCTGGACAAGTTGGCCTCCTGGACAGTGCATAACAAGCTGTTAGATCTGCTGGTCTATTCATAGACCAGCAGACAAAGCTTCAAGCTAATGCTTTCATTTTGACCACGCCTAGACAGCCAGCATGTCGTTCCTCTGACACTTTAGCTCACAGCTTAGATGGTATTACAACTCTCAATCCCCACATAAGGCAAGCCCCCGTCAAGGGAAAATTCATCCTGGTGCTTGTAAAAATGTGGGAACTAGAATCCCTGCTGCACAGTCCAGCCATTTTGAGTTGCCATGTAGACCTGAGACAGTATGGGTCTTTTCTGGTTCCCCTTTGGATTATTTCTGCCATAATCAGTTCTGGTCGCCTCACTATAGGAAGGATGTGGAAACCATAGAAAGGGTGCAGAAGCTGTAGCCTGGTTTGGAGAGCATGCCTTATGAGAATAGGTTGAGTGAACACAGCCTTTTTTCCTTGGAGCGGCGGAGGATGAGAGGTGGCCCGACAGAGGTGTATAAGATGATGAGAGGCATTGATCGTGTGGATATTCAAAGGCTTTCTCCCAGGGCTGAAATGGCTAACACTAGAGGGCACAGTTTTAAGGTGCTTGGAAGTAGGTACAGAGTAGATGTCAGGGGTAAGTTTTTTACGCAGAGAGTGGTGTGTGTGTGGATTAGGCTGCCGGTGATTGTGGTGGAGGCGGATACGATAGGGTCTTTTAAGACACTTTTGGATAGGTATATGGAGCTCAGAAAAATAGAGGGCTATGGGTAACCTTGGATAATTTCTCAGGTAAGGACATGTTTGGCACAGCTTTGTGGGCTGAAGGGCCTGTATTATGCTGTATGTAGGTTTTCTATATTCTAATAAGGAGGCTTTTAATTTGCATTAAGGAGAATACGTCAAGAGAAATGTCCTCATTTGTATATTTTCCAGGTATTTCCTTTTCCAAGGGTAAACGGGACAATCCGTCAGCATTTCCGTAATTATTTGACCTCTTGAGTTCGATCTTGTAATTGTGTCCTTCAAGAAGCAGAGCCCATCTCTGCATTCATACAGCTGCTGTTAGTGGAACACCGTTCTGTGGATTGAAAATGGACACTAGTGGTTAAATCTCAGTAATGAGAGTAAACTCTGCTTTGTTCATTGCCATTTCTTCCTGATCTGTAGTACTGTAATGAGTTTCAGAGATGGAGCTTTGTAGCCAGGTTTGGCAAGAACCTGTTATAATAATTGACAAATCCTAAACAGGACCACAACTGTGGCACATCCTTTGGCCTTGGGACATCCACCACTGCTTGAATTTTCTCTGCATACTTGAGTAATGCTTGTGTGTCAATGGTGTGACTACAGTAAGTGATACTTGGTTTAAAGAATTCACACTTGTTGCATTGTGCTCTGAGCCCATCATCAACTAATCTTTATAATATTGGCTTGAAACTTTGGAGGTGTTCCTTGCAATCCTCATTGGTAACAATGATTTTTCCCAGGTAACACTGACAGACTGGACAGCCTTGTCCCATAGCTTTCTGCCAGAGGGCAGGTACAGAAGTTACTCCAAAAATAAACCCATTATAGTGATAAAGCTCTTTGTGAATGTTTATGGTGGGAAACACTTTGGACTTTTTTTCCATCCGCATCTGTAGGTGGGCCTCAGTTAAGTCCACTTTGCTAAAGTGTTTTTCTCCAGAAAAGTTTGCAATGATATCCTGTATTTTGGGCAAAGGATAGAGCTTTCAGTGCTGGGTTGATGGTGACTTTAAATTCACCACAGATCCTGACAGATTACCATAGGCTTCTTGGCTACAGGGTCCACTGGCATTGCCCTTGGGCTCCACTCAACATTAGAAACCATCCCTTCAGTCTCTGTGCAATCTAGTTCACTAACTACATTCTCACGAATGATATAAGAAACAGAGAGGCTTGTAAAACTTCGATGTGGCATTTTCGTTTAATATTATTTTGCCATTGATATGTTTGAGTTTTCCAATGCCACTCTGAACACTGTTGTGACATCATCCAGTACCTTTCTTAATTCACTTTCAGTTGACTCTTTTGCTGAGGATGTGGCATGCAAACGGTGGATGGATCAAGTTGTAGTTGTCTCAGCCAGATGTGTCCACACAATGACTCCTGTTTTTATCACATGAAAGCCCAGTATGGCTTGTTGGTTGTTGCATTGCACTGTTACAAATGTCATTCCCACAGGAGTTATCTTTTCTCCAGTATAGGCTCTTAGCTAGATATCTGTAGACTTCAGTTCAACTTTTTGAAATGTCATTCAAACTCATTTTATGGAATGGTGGAAGCAGCGGAGCCAGTGTTCCATTCCATTTTAATTAATTTTCCCTTCACTTCTGGTGTAAACTGTATTGCTTGTCTCTTGCAGCACACATAAAAGTTGCTGGTGGAATGCAGCAGGCCAGGCAGCATCTCTAGGAAGCGGAACAGTCGACGTTTCGGGCTGAGACCCTTCGTCAGGACTAACTGAAAGAAGAGCTAGTAAGAGATTTGAAAGTGGGAGGGGGAGGGGGAGATCCGAAATGATAGGAGAAGACAGGAGGGGGAGGGATGGAGCCAAGAGCTGGACAGGTGATTGGCAAAAGGGATATGAGAGGATCATGGGACAGGAGGCCCAGGGAGAAAGAGAAGTGGGGGGGGGGAAGCCCAGAGGATGGGCAAGTGGTATAGTGAGAGGGACAGAGGGAGAAAAAGGAGAGAGAGAAAAAGAATGTGTGTATATAAATAAATAAATAACGGATGGGGTACGAGGGGGAGGTTGGGCATTAGCGGAAGTTTGAGAAGTCAATGTTCATGCCATCAGGTTGGAGGCTACCCAGACGGAATATAAGGCGTTGTTTTCCAGCTCTTGGTTCCATCCTTCCCCCTCCTGTCTTCTCCTATCATTTCGGATCTCCCCCTCCCCCTCCCACTTTCAAATCTCTTACTAGCTCTTCTTTCAGTTAGTCCTGACGAAGGGTCTTGGCCCAAAACGTCGACTGTACCTCTTCCTAGAGATGCTGCCTGGCCTGCTGCGTTCACCAGCAACTTTTATGTGTGTTGCTTGAAATTCCAGCATCTGCAGATTCCTCGTGTTTGCTTGTCTCTTGTTACTTTTCACATAGCAAATCTTAAGGCTGCTCAGTCCTGCCTCTCTCTCATCATTATCAAAAGGAGCATGTGGATTAGTGCTCCTTTTGAGACTGCAGCTAGAACTTTTGTCTTTTTCTTTTCTCTGTGCATTCCATTTACTTTAGTCTGGTGTATGTGAACTCCTGCCAGAATGGTAACACAATTTGCTCAGCCAGGCAAGTTCTGTTTAGTCGCTGCAATTTTGTTCACACTTATTTTTATTCCTGACTGCAACTCATTTGCGTCTCTGGCTGCTCTTTCCATTGAAGCAACGATTTCAACTGCTCTTATAAGTATAAATTGTACATCAATTAGAAGCACTTTTTGAATGCTTTTTTTTGTTAAATTCCACAAGCTAAACAATCTCACAGTGCCTCTTTAAGCTCATCACTGAATTGACAATGCTCGGACAATTTCTTTAATTGAGCCAGATAAGCTGGAATGGTCTTCCCTTCCTTTTTATTCTGCTTATGAAACCTAACCTAAAATATTCTTCAATTAACAACAATTTCAGTTCTAAATGTTCCAGCATTGCATTCACAATATCAACAAAGCTATTTTCAGCCGGTCTGTTTGGAGCAGTTAAATTTCTAAGCAAGCTGTGTGCCTTTCCATCGATTGCAATCAGCAACGCCAGCACACACTTTACACTGGCTATTTCATTTTCTTCAAAGCAGTGCTCAATCGTTCAGTATACATCATCCACTTGTCTGTTATGCATTCAAATGTGTCTACCTTTCCAACGTCGTCAGCTATTTCTGCTTTCTTTATTATTACTATCACCCGGTACTCACTATTTATGAACTTGTGGCCATACACATTCCTTTTTTTTACTGTTTCCTGCCTTATTTCGTAACTCAGAAATCTCTCTCCCTTTCCAAAGAAATATATGCTGCACTTCAACATGTAGGCAGTCATCTTGGAGTCATTTTAAAACTTCCTCTTCACCCCTATTATATTTTGTAGCTCCAGCGAAATATAAACACACACGCTGGGATATGTTTTGTCTGCTTAGTTTTTTTATTTCCCTTTTCTTTAGTAAGGGACTCACATATGACTGGTGGTCTACCATTCACGTACTTCTTACATATAACCCATTATGAATTCAGTAAACAAAAAATGCCTAATCAAACACTATATTTAAAATATTACAGAAATGTTAAATACACTACAAGTGCCTTTCTTTGAGAAGGGAATTTTCAGCATGACTGGAAACCACTATCTCACTAACGTCTTTTTGTCACTTTTCCATCAACGTAGGACACATTGGTGACTGATAGATGTCCGTCCTGTAAAGGCTAAATGGTTGACATCTTACGGGAGCTGCATAGTCACTTGTATAAATGTTACAATTACCTTTTTGAATTTTTAACTGAACTCGATCCTCTCGTGAGAATGGTGAGATATGAACTTGCACTCTCTGGATTGTTAGACTAGTTCTAGAATATTCAGCTCATAACATGAGCGTCTAGTTCAAAGTAAATTTATTATCAAAGTATGTATACATCAGCATATAACACTGAAATTAATTTTCTTGTGGGCACTCACACTAGACCAATAAATACAATAGAGTCAATGGAAAACGGCACCCAAACACAGACAAACAACCAGTGTGCAAAAGAACCTGTGCAGATACAAGAAAAATCAAAATATTATTATAATAATAAATATATGGCAAATAAATAAATAAATAATAGGCGTGCAATGATAAATATGATATAAAGGTTTAAGCATGAGCTCAACAATGAAAGTAATGAGACTTACCAGTGAGAAAAATAAATTCATTGAAGTCATTTGATTTTAAAAATATCATTGTGTTTTGGATAAAAGGATTTTCAGAATTTATCTGGGAGTGTATTGATACAATAAATACAATACTGACAATAACACCCATGGCAAAGCACCCATTGTTCAGCGGCTAAGTAGAGTGTACTGGCAGGTGTCACCACACATTCAAGTGCCGAAATGGCACGCCCACGCTGCTCAGCAGACCAACACAGAACACAACAAGCAACAAACCAACAGCAGAAAAACAAGCCCCATTCCTCTCTCCTACCCATGCACATACATAGCCCTCTAACCTCAAGACAGGCCATCTTCTTTGGCCTCCAGCAGATTTCGATTTGGACTGTGAAGCACTGTCACTGGCCCTTCGACTGCTCCAGTGGGCCTGCAGAGATTTCCAGCTAACCGGCTTTGACTTCCAGACTTCTGATTTGACCCTCGGGCCTCGATCCTTGCCATCGACCACATGACCTAGTAAACACCAAAGACTAACATTCAACTAACCTAACAACCTAACAATCCTGCTGCAACACTAGCTCACTAGAATAATGTCTAATCTCATCATAAGGCACCCAGCCATATGTATTCCTTGCCCATAACTGCAATATATGCACTTACCACACACTTAGGGAAAGATATTGTTAATTTGGTACCATTCAATTAGGGAGCAGTACAACTCTCTTGTAATTGGTTCAAATAAGAAGTATTGTTTCATTCAGGGAGATGCTCAGTTAATTCTGCATTATTTATTTAGGGAGGGGTATGGTTCTGTAAAATCTAAATGTGCAGAGTACTGAATTCTGTCCTGAGTTAACAGATGGGTGTATTGATAATTTTTGACTGTTCATTAAAGAGGCACACTTAATTCATTTAGAGCGCTCAAAATCCTGACTGTTTCTTCCCCTCCATAGATGCTGCCTGACCTCCAGCATTTTGTGTGTGTTCCTCTGGTTTTCCAGCATCTGCCAAACCCCTTGTGTTTCTATATTATGTTACTATATCATTTGCTTAGGAACTCAGCAATTTAACCCGAGACAACTATCTGAGTTGTTAGCATTCTTGCTTCAGAATCTGAAGGTTCAAATCTCATTCAAAAATCGGCATGACTTTAGCTCAGTGATAAGAGTGTTGGCTTGCTGCCAGTGCTTTTGTAGTTGAGACTAAGACCAATTCTCCCCATTACAAAAATCTCAAGGACAGCATAGTGTTGGATCCTGATGCTTTTGCAATCCAATGGTTCTTCAGAAATCAAGAACAAGACACAAAATATATTGCTTACAACTGTTATATTAAGTGTTACAGGACCAAAAAACAAACAAGAAAGATGTGCAAAGAGAACAAAGTAGAAGACAGAATGAAAAAGCAGTCGTGGTCATCTCAGACTCAGACTAAAGATAACAAAATTCCAATGATAACAAGTAACCTATAAAATAGCTAGATTCAAGTGGTGTGACATCTACTATGGAAAACTGGGAGGTTTCCGGAAAATGCAAAAACAACTGTACCATAATTACTGGAAAAATTACTAAACAATGACATGTACAAAACTGTGTAAAGTATTAGGTATATACAGTATATATAGCTAGCGCAGCTAATACTTTTGCATGGTATGGTATTTGTCAACGTGAAGCGGAGACCGAGTTTGTAAATCTGGCGGGAGCAAAGGATGTTGGGAATGGTGGAGTGCCACGGGAGGGGTGTGGGACTGGTGGCAGAGAAGGAGTGCCAGGGGCGGGAGCGAGGTGGGTGGGGTACCGGTGGCAGAGGAGGAATTCCAGAGGCAGCAGTGACATGGGTGTAGATATGCGCAGCCCTGAGACAACAGGCAAGGTCATTTGATTCCAAAACTTGGCTTGTTGACTATTAGAGAATGTCCCTGTGGTGCTTCCTGCTCCCTCCCCTCTCCCTTCCTCTTTTCCCAAACATGATTCCCCTCTCCCTGCCACCTTCCCACTCTCAGTCCACAACAGAGACGCATATCAGAATCAGGTTTATAATCACTCACGCATGTCATGAAATTTGTTTTTGGGTGTGGCAATAGTACAGTGCAACACATAAAATTACTACATTACTGTGCAAAAGTCTTAGGCATCCTAGCTATATATACTGTATATACCTAAGACTTTTGCACAGTTCTGTATATAAGTGGCTATATGCAAATACAATTACTGTAAGCACAGGGAAGTTAAATTACAGGTAAAATACTAGGAAAGTAACAATTCTACATCCTAATCCAGCATTAGTTATCCCAGTTGTATTGGAAAATAATTATCCCACAACATTGACTTCTCTAACTTCCGCTGATGCCCACCTTCCCCTCGTACCCCATCCGTTATTTATATATACACATTCTTTCTCTCACTCTCCTTTTCTGCCTCTGTCCCTCTGACTATACCCCTTGCCCATCCTCTGGGTTCCCCCCCCCCACTTCTCCCTGGGCCTCCTGTCCCATGATCCTCTCATATCCCTTTTGCCAATCAACTGTCCAGCTCTTGGCTCCATCCCTCCCCCTCCTATCATTTTGGATCTCCCCCTCCCCCTCCCACTTTCAAATCTCTTACTAGCTCTTCTTTCAGTTAGTCCTGACGAAGGGTCTCAGCCTGAAACGTCGACTGTACCTCTTCCTAGAGATGCTGCCTGGCCTGTTGCGTTCACCAGCAACTTTGATGTGTGTTGCTTGATCCCACAAACCAATGCTACTTAAACAAATATATAATTGCCTATGGGAGAACAGTGAGGGGTGGGGGGTTGTCAGTAAATTAGATATGATGATTCCTATATGGAGAAGCAGACTAACATGGGCCTATCGATCCCTGCTAATCAAGGAAAGATAGTTTAGAGAAGAAATCCCATACTGGGGCTAACCAATGAGCTTGTTGAGTGTGTGGCCTTCACCTTTGGCCCCTCCTGACCATATATACACCTACAAGTCCTACATTTGTCCCCTTGTTGATTTGCATATTTTTCTGAGTTATGATATTAATATTTGCATTAAAAAATATCCACTGTAGATAGTAGGAGGGCAAAGAGAAAGCTGAAGCAAACTAAGGAAGCTAAGGATACTGTCTGGCTTCAGATGATGCCGAAAACTGTCCATTATGTTAATGAGGGAGAGGAGCGAGAAGCAGCTGGCCTGGTGATTACTGTGGTGGTTTGGGAGACGGGCTTCAAACAAAGCAAGCCATCAGCATGAGTAGAAAGCAGGAGACCACAATCAGCAGGATGAAGACAAACCAGGGCCTAGCTACATTAAGCAGTTAAAACGAATGCTACCAACACAGATCAATTTAGCCAGAGAATGGTGAATCTGTGGAATTCTTTGCCACAGGCAGCTCTGGAGGCCAAGTCGTTATGTATATTTAAGGCAGAGATGGATAGATTCTTGATTAGTCTCGGCATGAAGGGATACAGGGAGAAGGCAGGAGATTGGGGCTGAGTACCTCCTGCCTGCCCGATGATAGTAGCAAGAAGAGAGCATTGTCTGGATGATGGGTGTCTTTGACGGTGGTTGCTGCTTTCTTGTGGCAGCACTCCATGTAGATGTGGTCAATGGAGGGTTTTGACTGTGGCGGACTGGGCTGCATTTACCACTTGCTGTACACTTTTCTGTTCCTGAACATTGGTGTTTCCATTCCAAGCCATGATATAACTAGTTAGGATACTCTCCACCCTGCATCAATAGAAGTTTGCCAAAGCTTTTTGTGACAGGCCAAATGTACACAAACCTCTAAGAAAGTACAGGTGGTGTTGTACCTTCTTTGTGATGGCATTTACATGCAGGTCCCAGGACTGATCATTTGATATGACAATAGCAAAGAACTTTAAGTTCTTCACCTCTGCTCTCCTAATGAGGACTAATGTTACTACTGGAGAGGTGAAGCTGCATTTACCTTCCATGGTTGCAATAAGCAGTTAGGACTACCATTTAATGTAAATTATTTGGTGATTTTTGGAGTTGTTTGCTGCATTCAACCTAATATTAGCAGATCAAATTGTTAAGTTTAAATATAAGGGCAAATAGAATCCTTCTTATCTGCAAGCATGAAAAATTCATTAATGTGGATGGGAAGAGGCTAAAAGCACGAGAACCCCAGAACTGCCACAGGTCAATATTTTCTCTTCAGCTGTATGTGGATTCAATGTCAGAGTTATCATGTTCAAAATAAACAAAAACATGTAGATTGTATAAATCTGAAATAAGGATCAGAATTACCGTAAAAACACTCCATAGGTCAGGCAGCCTCTATGGACATGGAGAGTTCACATTTCAGCTTAAAGCCCTTCCTCTGAACTGGAAAAGAGAGAAGCAAGTTTTAAATTGCAGATTGGCTTGGGGGAACATAAAGAGGACAAAGGGAATATCTTTGAGAGGCTGAGGCTCAACATGTCCAGGTAATCCAATGTTTATGGAGTTGACTGGTTAGAAGATTAATGTGGAGAGTTAGAGGGGGGAAATACTTTATATACTTTATACTTTATTGTCGCCAAACAATTGATACTAGAACGTGCAATCATCATAGCGATAATTGATTCTGCACTTCCCGCTCCCTGGATTACAAAGCGATAGTAAATATTAAAAATTTAAATTATAAATCATAAATAGAAATTAGAAAAACGGAAAGTAAGGTAGTGCAAAAAAAACTGAGATGCAGGCCCGGATATTTGGAGGGTACGGCCCAGATCCGGGTCAGGATCTGTTCAGCAGTCTTATCACAGTTGAAAGGAAGCTGTTCCCAAATCTGGCCGTACGAGTCTTCAAGCTCCTGAGCCTTCTCTCGGAGGGAGGACGGACGAAAAGTGTGTTGGCTGGGTGGTCGTGTCCTTGATTATCCTGGCAGCACTGCTCCGACAGCATGCGGTGTAAAGTGAGTCCAAGGACGAAAGATTGGTTTGTGTGATGTGCTGCGCTGTGTTCACGATCTTCTGCAGCTTCTTCCAGTCATGGACAGGACAACTTCCATACCAGGTTGTGATGCGCACTAGAAGAATGCTTTCTACGGTGCATCTATAAAAATTAGTGGGGGTTTTAGGGGACACGCCAAATTTCTTTAGTTTTCTCAGGAAGTAAAGGTGCTGGTGGGCCTTCTTGGCAGTGAACTCTGCTTGGTTGGACCAAGTCAAGTCATTTGTGATATTGACCCCGAGGAACTTAAAGCTTTTGACCTGTTCCATTTGCGTACCACCTATGTGAATTGGGTCGTGCGGTCCACTACTCCCTCTGAAGTCAACAACCAATTCCTTCATCTTGCTGACATTGAGAGATAGATAACACCTTATATTCCGTATGGGTAGCCTCCAACCTGATGGCATGAACATTGACTTCTCTAACTTCCGCTAGGCCCCACCTCCCCCTCGTACCCCATCTGTTACTCTTTTTAATGCACACATTCTTTCTCTCACTCTCCTTTTTCTCCCTCTGTCCCTCTGAATATACCTCTTGCCCATCCTCTGGGTCACCCCCCCCCCGTCTTTCTTCCCGGACCTCCTGTCCCATGATCCTCTCGTATCCCCTTCTGCCTATCACCTGTCCAGCTCTCGGCTCCATCCCTCCCCCTCCTGTCTTCTCCTATCATTTTGCATCTCCCCCTCCCCCTCCAGCTTTCAAATTCCTTACTCACTCTTCCTTCAGTTAGTCCTGACGAAGGGTCTCGGCCTGAAACGTCGACTGCGCTTCTTCCTATAGATGCTGCCTGGCCTGCTACGTTCACCAGCAACTTTGATGTATGTTGAGAGATAGGTTATTGTCTTCGCACCATGCCACCAGGTTCTTAATTTCCTCCCTGTACTCAAACTCATCATTACCCGAGATACGGCCTACAATTGTGGTGTCATCAGCAAAGTTATATATTGAGTTTGATGGAAATGGCAGGGATATGTTAAAACTGCAAGTCAAAGACGTTGATAAAATCTTAACTTCCAACACTACTTTTCATCTTTCTCCTTCACTGTCCTCTAACTGCATTTCTCATCGTAGTCCCACATCTTACCGTGTTGGCATTATCCCTTCTGACCATCAGCTTCATCCACCTAGGTCCCCACTATAATGAATTCTGGTCCCAGAATGATGCTGAATTCTACCTCTGCCTCCCCCATCTCATTTTTTGGGCAGGAGTCTTCACTGAGGATGGTGGATCTGTTCTCTCCATAATTCCAATGTATCTGTATTTCTCACTCTGGCTACTTATCAATGTTGACAGCCGCATTTTAATAGTACAATGATGGGTGCTGTTTCCTGCATTAATGCAGAATTAAACAAAAATTGCTACTTTTGCTGCCTATTACCCATACACTTCATCTACTCTCACTTTCTTTGCTCCATTATTGATTCTTTTGTTCCTTTCCTATATTTCTCTGGCTTCATCCAAAAGGGACAAGTTAGCCACTAAGATCCATTAGATATCTATAGAGCTTTCCTGCAGAGACTCCATTACATTACCCCAGTTCTTTAATCTCCATCCTATCTGCTCAGATGATGAAACTTGCCATGTGTTACCTCTCTGATGTTCTCCTTTTCTCCTTAAAAGGCCAACATCTTCACCAGTAGAGATGACAAATCCCTCAACCATATCCCCACTCTTACCTTAACCTCTCTTTTAATGCTTTCTGTTCTGAATCCAGGCAAGGTCAGGAATTTCTGTTCTTGTTGATACCATGCCAGCACCTTGACTTACAGATCACCCTTGACAATCGCCACTGCATCCAAAAAGACTTCAGCTCCAGAATCATCCTCCCTTCCCCTCCCCTTTCAACAACTGGAGGAATTGTTCCCTTCATCATTCTTTCCACCAACCATTTTTCCATTAACGGCATGCGTCCTTCTCTTTAGCCTCACACTTTACCACTATTTATGGTCCCAAGAAGTCCTTTCAGCTGAGGTAATAATTCACTTGTACACTGCTAATCAAGTGAACTGCTTTTAATGTCTTCTCATTATTGAAAGAAGCAGACACAGATTAAGAGATTGTTTTGCAAAACACAGCAGGGATTACTGTTTCCTCAGTTTAATTCTCTATTCCCCCCACCCTGACTTCATACGTCTGTAGCCTGCTGCAATGTCTCAACGAAGCCCAATGTCAATGCATGGGACACTATCTTCCATCTGGGACTTAGCAGTTTTCAAAGTTCATAAAGTTCAAATTTCAAAGTAAATTTATCATGAAAGAACATATATGTCACCACTTACTACCCCGAGGCTCAGTTTTTTGCAGGCATTCACAGTAGAACAAAAAAATATAATCAATGAAAAATTACACACAAAGACTAACAAGCAACCAATGTATAAATGAAGGCAAACTGTTCAAATACAAAATATAATAAATAAATAAATAAATAAATAAATAGATTGATTAAATAATAAATTGATAAATAGATAGATAGATAGATAAAACTGAGAACATGAGTTGTAGAGTCCATAGGTTGTGTTCAGTGATCAATTCAGTGTTATGGAGAGTGATGTTATCCATACTGGTTCAGGAGCCTGATGTTTGAAGAGTATTAACTGTTCCTGAAACGAGTGGTATAGAACCTAAGGCTCCTGTATCTCCTTCCCAACTGTAGCAGTGAGAAGAGAGCAAGGCCTGGATGGTGGGGGCCCTTGATGATGGATGCTGCTTTCTTGTGGAGCTGCTCATTTTAGATGTACTCAATGGTGGGGAATTCAACAAGTTCAACTATTTCAAGTGAACGATTTTTTTCATTCAAAAAATATAAATCAGAACTGGCTCGTTCTACTGTAAGATTATCCGATATCATATTTAGGGTTTTTTTTCTCCACAAGGACATATTCTTTTCATTTTGGTCTGAATGCGCTCTGATCTCTGGCAGGCATGGTGAACATTAACATACCCTATATACACTCTATTTCATGTTATGATGAGTAGCAGATCTCCAGGAAATGCACAGCACAAAGCTGCATGGTAGATTTCCCTTCCTCAGGCAGATGATCAACACATCCACCACCACCCCACCACCATATTTGATCATTTCCTGTCAGAGTCACCTTATATGCAGGTACTCCTGTGCTTAGCGTCACTTTATGTACAAATAATCTATGTATGTATATAAGCTACCTCATGTATTTATATATATATATTGTGTTTTTTATTATTGTTTTCTTTTTCTTACTGTGTTTTTATATGCTGCATCGGATCCAGAGTAACAAATATTTTGTTCTCCTTTGTACTTCTGTACTCAAAATGACATTGACCAATCTTGACACAAACAAGAGAAAATCTGCAGATGCTAGAATTCCGAGCAACACACACAAAATGCTGGAGGAACTCAGCAGGCCAGGCAGCATCTGTTGAAAAAAGCACTGTCGATGTGTCAGCCCAAAATATCAACTGTGCTTTTTTCCCGTGGATGCTGCCTGCCCTGCTGATTTCCTCCAGCATTTTGTGTGTGTTATTTAAACAATCTTGAACCTTGAATGCATTTAGTTTTTGAATTAGAGGGCAACAACCATTCTGAAAGCAAATCAAGAACTCCTGGAAATGGAATGAAAAGCTGCAAGGCAAAGAACTCAATGATCTGGCTCAATACCAGTGCAGAATGCACTCTCATCCCTAGCGTTTGCTTATTTCAACTAAATGTCTGACAACAGTACGTTTTCAAAAAATAATTCATTTCAGTTTTCCAAACTCAAAAGTACTGTGGATGGTGCCAAACCCACATCTTGGCATGTGCACATTGTATTGACTGATACATACTGGAGCTATGTATGTTGTATCTATGCTGCAAACACAATGTTATCAATTTCTCCTAAAAGTTTCATAGTACTCCTTTAATCCATTTAGAAATATATCTAAATGCATTTTATTTTAAATGAAGGATAGGACTGGGCAGCATGGCAGTATAGTGTTTTGCGCAATCGCTTTATAACCCAGTGATCACCAGTTGGGGTTCAATCCCCACTGCAGTCTGTAAGCAGTTTTACGTTCTCTCTGTGTCTGTGTTCATTTCCTCAAGATGCTTCACTTTCCTCCCTCATCCCAAAGATGTCTGGGTAAATTGCCGGCATGTTATGTTGGCGCCAGAGACGTGGCAACATGCTATGATGTCCAAGTCATTGGGTATATTTAAAGCTTGGGTTGATAGGTTCTTGATTAGTTAGGGTGTCAAAGGTTACATGCAGAAGGAAGGAGAATGGGATTAATCGGGATAGTAAGTCAGCCATAATGGAATGCTGGAGCAGATTTGATAGGCTGAATGGCCTAATTCTGCTCCAATTTGTTATGGTCCTATGGTCTTATGGATCCTTACTCCAGTAGAATACTCACTGATTTGAAACTATAAGGTATCACTGTAAGATTCGATGTTTTGGTGTACACGTGACAAATGAGGCTAATCTTTAATATCTATCTGGTGTTTGAAAAGGTTGTTAGGGACCTGGCTGTTGGCGTAGTGGCATCAGTGCCAGACTTCAGGACGAATGGACCCGAGTTCAAATCCAGCCAGCTCCTCTGCACGCTTTCCATCCTTACTGGGTTACGAGCTGGTGATCTCTTTGGAAACTCACCCGGCAGAAGGCAATGGCAAACCACTGCTGTACCTTGCCTCGTACGCAGTTCCCCACTACATCAGAGAGGCATGGAGTGAAATCATCCGCTAACCAGAGAAACTCTGGATGCGACGTACCTTTCCTTTCCTTAAGGAGATCAGCTACATTCAGGAGTATTGATGTGGGGGTGTATTGATGTGGGAGTGCCATCATTATGCATTAAAACATTGCAGACGGAAAGGACAACTGATAATGCTAAAGGGGTTTAGCAAAGATGAATCTGCATGGAAAGCAAGATATGGACCTTCCCATATCCACTCGCCTTACAGTCACTACTTTGTGATATTTCTCTCTCCAGTCAATTACAAGATCGTCCAGGAATTTTTAAGCGAAACAATGAAGACGGATGTGGCTGCACTAGTTGGGAATGTAATGAAGACAAATCTATGGTTCTGTTCACAGAAGTCAATCTGAACACAGCAGTTTCCCATTTTACCTTTTATACAGACACGATCTCACAGCGATGTCAGATCAAATTAACCTCAATTACCAAATGCAGAACTGTCCTCTCATATTTATTCATGCCAGTGGAGAACATTCCCATTTAGGAAGAGAATTAGCACAGTGATCTGCAACTGCAGCTAGACTAAATAGGATCAGCTCCCACACCCCAAACCATGGATACGGAAAAGGTAAACAACTTTAAGTCAATAAAGAAGATCTGGTGCAACACAGAGAAAAAAATGTCATAAAGTCAACTCTGGATTCAAGTTCAAGTTGATTGTCATCTGACCGTACATATACACATCCAAACAAAACAACATTCCTCCGGACCGTAGTGCACCCACACAACATATATCACACGCAGCACATAAACTAAACTATTATACTATAAATAAGTTAATAAAATATAATTCAAAATGTATGTAGTAAAGTGCAGCACAGGTAAACAGTAAACAACTCACTGTCCTAGTGATGAGACCTTGGTGGTGTCAGGGTATTCACTAGTCTCACAGCCTGAGGGAAGAAGCTGTTACCCAGTCTGGCCATCCTAGTTTTGATGCTTCTTTACCTCTTTCCTGATGGTAGCGGGTCAAAGAGATTGTGGGACGGGTGGTAGGGATCCTCAACAATGCTTTGAGCCCTTCATCTGCAACCTTCCCGGTAAGTGTCACAAATCAGGGGGAGTGAGACCCCAGTGATCCCTTCAGCCGTTTTTAGTGTCCTCTGTAGGGTCTCGCCATCCAATGCCTTGCAGCTTCCATACCACACTCTCGATTGTTCTCCTGTAGAAAGTTGCTAGAAGAGGGGGAGAGAGCCTTGCATGCCACAATCTTCTCAGAAAGTGTAGATTCCAGTTTTCCTTCTTGACTAGTGAGGAGATGTTATGGGTCCAGGTTAGATCATCCATTATGTGCACACCAAGGAACTTTGTGTTCTTCACTCACTTCACAGCAGAGCTATTGATGAGCAATGGGGAGCGGTCAACCTGGGCCTTCCTGACTCCTCAATCATCTATTTTGTCTTGTCCATGTTGAGACTCGGGCTGCTGTTCTTGCATCGTTCCCCAAGCCTCTCTACCTCCTTGCTGTATACCGACACATCATTGTTGCTGATGAGGCCAACCACCATTGTATCATCAGCGAACTCGAAAATGCAGTTGGAGCTGGATCTAGCGCTGCAGTCACGAGTCAGCAGTGTGAACGGCAGGAGACGGAGCGCACAGCCCTGGGAGGCACCAGTGCTCAGTGTGATGGAGCTTGAGACGTTGCTGCCAACTCAGACTGACTGGAGTCTTTCCATCAAGAAGTCCAAGATGCAGTTACAGAGAGAGGCATTGAGTTCCATTGACGACAGTTCACCCACCAGCCTCTGAGGGATGATCAAGTTAAACCCCACTGAATTCAATGAATAACTTCTTGGTTTTAGAGGCATCGTTTTCTGGTGGGACAGGATGGAGCCAAGACTATGGCATCATCAGGCGACTGGTTTGAGCGGTAGGCAAATTGAAAATGGTCCAATAGAGCTGGAAGGTGGGATCTTATGCAATCCATTATCAGCTACTCAAAGTACTTCACAATTGTTGAAATTAGCACCACTTACTGTGGTAAACCATATATATATATGTTGTGACTGGGTTACCTGTCTGGACACACCCCTCTGCTGACTGCCCCTGTGGCTCCTCCCACAGACCCCCGAATAAAGGTGATTGGGCCTTGGCTCCTCCCCTCAGTCCAGGGGAAGACACTCAGCATGCTGGAGGTCACATTTTACTGCGAATAAAAGCCTTTCAGTAATTACTCTACTTCCAGTCTTTTGGAGTTATTGATGGTGCATCACTTACGGTTGCTCTCTTGGATACTGGAATGATGGTGGCTGCATTGAAGACTACAAGAACAGTAGACTGTTTCAGAGAGGTATTAAAAATATCCATTAAGACCTTTGTTAGCTGGGCAGTGCAGTCCCTCCGCACCTGACCAGGTAAGTTGTACAGCCTCCTTGCGCGGGTTTACACTGGATAGGGTCCTCCTCACCTTGGCTTCCACCAGACAGGGTGCCTGTCCCTCAGGAAGAGAGGGGGCTTCCCTCCCTGTCACATCATTCAATTGGTCAAGCTGTGCAGGTAAAGCATTCAGCCTATCAGGAAGGAAAGCATCACCTATCATTGATGCAATGGGTTATGGGTTGTATCTTGACGCATGTCCCTAGTTAGACAAAGGGGCCTCTGGCTCCCACTCATTGCCTTCCTGATGGCATGGAAAAGTGCAGCCCTTGCTGACCTTTGAGTCATCCCATCCCCCGATCTGAAGGCAGCGTCTCAATCCCTAAGCAATTCACGGGCCTCTGCAGTCGGCTATGGTTTCCGGTTTGCCCTGACACTCTAGTGTTTAATCATGGTAATATCCTGGCACCCTCCTACATAGCTGGTCAGCGACCCTGCATGTTCACTAATGTTGGCATGATGTTTGTAGGTAGCTGCCTCCCTGAATTTGTGTGCTTTTCAACTCCCTCAGTAAGTAGAAGGGCCTGCACTCCACCAGTAAAAGTTCTACCTGAGGTGAGCAGTTGGCCATTTCTGTACTACTGGCTCTTACAGCTGTAGACACACAGAGCTCCTCCGTTGGTCTTGCCGGACGTCACAGCATTTCTGTCCACCCGAAAGGAGATTAGGCCTTCTAGCTGGATGGCTGAAATTTCAAACTGCTTCGTCCAATCTAACATTCTACATGTGCAAACCCACTCAGTTTTAACCAGAACAGGTAAAGATTATCAATACAACTTTGGTTAGCTTATTAACTCCTGTTGTGATTTAGTGATCTGCCCTGAACTGTAAATAATAATTACTAGTTGTTTCATTGTTCTACCTACCCGAAGGCAGCTGAACCCAAACCAAGAAGCAGCTCGCAAGACTCGCTGAGTTCCTCCAGCATTGTGCGTGAATGTGTTGCTCAAGATTTCCAGCAGCTGCGTAATCTCTTGTGTTTATGAGTTATTTGTGTGCATTTTCTTGAGTTATTCATGACTTTCAAGATGCATGTTTTGTTCCTCCCCCACAACACCACACCCCTCCTCAGAGTGGCAAACATAAGACTGTATGGAGTTCCAGGGAGAAAGAGCTCAGAGTATGTGTCTTTAAAGATAAATATAGAGATTAAAGATTAGCCTTATTTTTCATGTGTACATCAAAAGATGTAGCGAAATACATTGTTTTACATCAAATGAAATCAGTAAGAATTGTGCTGAATTGTGAATCCATTGCTAACAAAGGCACGCCAACAACTTACTATCCTTAACCATACGTCTTTGGAATATGGGAGGAAACCAGAGCACCTGGAGGAAATCCACACAGTACGGGGAGAATGTACAAACTCACTACAGAATGCGGCGGGAATCAGAAACTAATCTGATAAAGCAAGCACTGGAAAGCACTGTGCACAAAAATGTGGAACTTAATATTGCACTCTAAATGACATCACCAATATGGGTAAAAATTATAAGATGATGTATAGTTTAAAACTAGAGGTAATGATAAGACTAGGATGACAAGCATTGAAGATTCTTCAGCTATGATTTGATGTACAAGGAAGGCAGCAACTAAGTGGGGTACAGCTCAGATGGTCAAAAGAGGAGCAGCGTTATACGAGAGTAGTGTGGTCAACTACCCATGCCTGTTCCAGCCTCAGAGTAAAAAGGTATTTTACAATCCACCTGGTAGAAGCTTTTGCAATCTACTGCCAGGATAATCAAGGACATGATCCACCCAGCCAACACACTTTTCGTCCCTCTTCCCTCTGGGAGAAGGTTCAGGAGCTTGAAGACTCATACGGCCAGATTTGGGAACAGCTTCTTTCCAACTGTGATAAGACTGCTGAACGGTTCCTGACCCGGATCGGGCCGTATCCTCCAAATATCCGGACCTGCCGCTCGGTTTTTTTTGCACTACCTTACTTTCCCTCTTCTATTTTCTATTTATGATTTATAATTTAAATTTCTAATATTTACTATCGATTTGTACTCCAGGGAGCACGAAGAGCAGAATCAAATATCACTGTGATGATTGTACGCTCTAGTATCAATTGTTTAGCGACAATAAAGTATGAAGTTGTAGCGATGTGCTACACACAGCGCTAGAATAACCACACGGAGTCGGTGAGTTAGAGTTGCGATGAAAGAGATTTATTCAAACTTCGCGGCCCACCTTAAAGCCTTCCCGTTCCCGCCCTCCCTGGGCGGGACTACTGTGGGGAATACATATTCCCAGACCCTTTCTGCGCACGGGATTTTCCCCCTGCTGGTGAAGATGGCCTGGCGCCCTTTTTGCTGCCGGCCCTCTGCCTGCGCGCGCTGTTTCGTGAGACGGTTCGTGGGTGCCAGAAAATGGGTCGCCACAAAGTATCTAAAGCATCTAATCTTTGGTAGCGAGGCGCCAGTGTCTCCCATGCCATACTTGGGTGGTGCAAAGCAGCCAGCACAAGTCTCAGCCACAAATGAGAGAAAATAATTCATCAGGAGGCTTTTTCTCAAAAGGATTGTCGTAGCTTATAACATAGTCCATGTTTTTCAAAACATTTAAAAAAACAAAATTAAATATTTAAAAACTTTAAAAACGATAACTCACTTGTAAAAGTCAAATGCCATCTATAAATTTGCCAATGACGCAACTGCTGTTGGCAGAATCCCAGATGGTGATGAGGTGGCGTACAGGAGTGAGATGGATCAGCTGGTTAAGTGGTGTTGCAGTTATAATCTTGCACTCACTGTCAGTAAGGTGAAGAAATTAATTGTAAACTTCATGAAGGGGAAGTCAAGGAAACACACCCCACTTCTCATCAAAGGGTCAGCAGTGGAAAAGGTGAGCAGTTTCACATTCCTCGGTGTCAACATCTCTGAAGATCTATCCTGGGCCAACATATTGATGCAATTATGAAGAAGGCTCAATAGTGGCTATATTTCATTAGGAGTTTGAGGAGAATTGGTATGTTACCAAACACTAGCAAATTTCTACAATTACTGGGAAGAACATTCTGATTTGTTGCATCACTGGCTGATATGGAGGGGCTACTGCTCAGGATTGGGAAAAAAACCGTAGAGGGTTGCAAATCCAGCCAGCTTCATCACGAGAACCAGCCTCCATGGCATCAAGAACATCTTCAAATGGCGATGCTTCAGAAAGATGGCATCCATCGTGAAGGACCCCCATCATCCAGGACATGATCTCTTCTCATTACTACCATCAGAGAGGAGGTACAGGAGCCTGAAGACACACACTCAACATTTTAGGAACAGCTTCTTCCCCTCCACCATCAGATTTCTGAGTGGACAATGAACCTACACATGAACGCTACCTCAATATTTTTGCTCTCTTTTTCCACTACCTATTTAATTTAATTTATGTACAAGTTTGTATTTATCTTTCTTAATTTACACTGCACTTCTGCCACAAAACTGCAAATTTCATGACATGTCAGTGATATTAAACCTTATTCTGATTCTGAAGAGCCTTTTAAAAACATTTAACCACTTTATAAAACTAAATTAGCAATTCATTTAATATATTTTTTGATAAAATTAGTATTTTACATAAAGGTCGTATCTTTTAAAGGAATCAAGCATTCACCCAAAGTTCTTGCAGACATCTGCCGCCACTGAAACCAATGAGAAAAGATCTGTTGCCACACCTCCTATTCTTATTCTCAGGATTCTTTAGCAAGTCCATGAAGCATGTATGGAGCATCATTACCTAAATATCTATGTCAAATTCCACAAGCAGTCAGTAGCAAACCAATGATTTCAACTTCCAGGCCTCAACAAACATGCAGAAACATGGGTTGCCCTCACTGGCATGGGGTGGATGTGTTCACATTTTAATGATACAGTTCTCTCAGCCAGTTAGGGGACCAGAGGAAGACCAGAATTAGAAGAAAGATATACATTTATATAGCATTGTCATGACTTCAGCTTGATCCAAAATGCTTCAGAGCCAATTAGAAAAACTTTAGCTTGTAAGAAAGAGAACAACCAAAATAAGACCATGAGACAATTACACGTAGGACCAGAATTAGGCCATTCAACCCATCGAGTCTGCTCCGCTATTCCATCATGGCTGATTTATTATCCCTCTCATTTCAACCCCATTCTCCTGCCTTCTCCCCATTACCTTTGATGCTTTTGCTAATCAAGAACCTATCAAACTCTGCTTTAAATGTGCCCAATGACTTGGACTCCTCAGCCGTCTGCGGCGATGAATTCCACAGACCCACCACCTTTCAGCTAAAGAAATTCCTCCTCATCTCTTTCTAAAGGGATGTTCCTCTAATCTGAGGCTGCCTTCTAGTCATAGACTCAGTAACTATAGGAAACATCTTCTCCACATTACATATTCATCCCATAATTTCCACAAATAGCAATGTGATAACGATCAATCTCTCTCACTGGTTGAGGAATAAATATTAGCCAAAGAGATTTCACTTACTGTTATTTAAACTGTGCCACAGGATCCTTTGCAAACCAATGAGAAGGGAGACAAGTTCTCATTTTAACAATGCAGCAGTCCTTCAGGACTGCTTTGATCTGGATTAAATGCTCAGATCTCTGGAGCAAGAACTGAACTCAGAACATCAGGACTCACAATGCCATCATTCTGTCAAATCCTGCAATAAATATATTGATATAGTTTGATGTTTGAATCCAGAATTCAATTGCCAGTGATCAATTTTATTTGATGAATTCCCAGTGAACTAAAGCATTTGCACACATAACTGCATTTCAACTTTTGAATGTCTATTGGAGACAAATATTTTGCAGCAGAAAGAAAGAATTTAATGCCCCGGATTTAGATAGGTTCATTATGAACCTCACAACACGCTGGAGGAACTCAGCAGGTCGGGCAGCATCCGTGGAAAAGATCGGTCAACGTTTCGGGCCGGAACCCTTCGTCGGTCAGGACTCATTATAAACCTATTCTTCCATGCTTAAATGGGGTCAGTGATTGAAACCTATCTGATATTTCTCCTTCAGTTCTGATGGCACGTGAGTATACTTTTACAAATTATTTATATGAATTTATTTAGCACATTGATGCCTGGCATTCTGATATTGGTTTATTATTATCACATATACCAAGATACAGTGAAACGTTTGTGTTGCACACTGTTCATACCGAACAAGTCATCACACTTTAGCATTGAGCTAGAATAAGATAAAACGGTAACAGTCAGAATAAAGTGGAAAAGCCACCAAAAATATGCACCACCGGTAAACAATAAAACGAAAGATCATAATAGGGTAGATTGTCAGGTAGAGTCCATCTTATCATACAAGAATCCATTGCCACCATTGGTGGTGTCACCTGCAAATTTGCAAATGGAATTAGAGCATTATCTGGCCACATAGTCGTGAGTGTGAAAGGAGTAGAGTAGGGGGCTGAAGACTCTACCTCGTGGAGCACAGATTGCAATCAGTAGTGTTCAGAATGATCGTGGTGGAGGTATTGCTATCATTACTGTTCATCTGAAAGTCAAAGATCCAGCTGCAGAAGGAGGCATTGACTCCCAGGGTTTTCAGTTTGGTGATGGGTTTGCTTGGAGTTATACAGTATTGAAGGCAGAACTGTAGTGAATAACCAATAATCTGATATAGGTGTATTTACTGTCTAGATGCTCCAGGTATGAACGTAGGAACAGGGAGATGATGTTTTGGCAGTAGGAAAACTGCAGTGGGTCAAGATTGTCTGGAAAGCTAGAGTTAATTTCAGAGGCACTGAACAGTAGTCATTAAAGCACGTTGTCTTGTTTTTCTTGGGTACCAGGACTATAATGGTCTTCCAAAAACAGGAGGGAATCATGGCCTGAAGCAAGGAGGTGGTAGGATATGTCTGCAAATACTCCTGCCAGCTGATCTGCTCAGGATCTAAGGGTGTCTTCAGGGACATCACTCTGGCCAAATGATTTCCATGGGTTCAAGCTCCAGAAGACTGATCTTGCATCCTGTGGATTCAGGTGCATTGGACACTGTCAGAGTGAGTGGTGACATATCAATCCCCTTCTATTTAAAACATGCATAGAATGTGTTAAACCCATCAGGAAGGGATGGCCTGCCGTCACACATTTTCGTGCTCTAAATGTGTGCTGATCACTGAACTGATGCTCATATTTTTTCTCACAAAATAAAAGACAAAATTAGTCAAAGAATTTTTTTAAAGGAAGGGGTTTTTCAGTGGAAATTGTGCCCTACATCATTCGAATATTATTTTACAAAGCATACCTTCCCCTTCACTTTGTGTGCACCAAATTCACAAGGTCATGATCCTTAAAAGTACACTACCAGCAAAGACATAACTGTAACTATAATGGTGTACAACATACAACAGTGTAGTGTGCTGTATGTGCAGGGAGAGAAATTCTATACTGCAGGAAAGTCCAACGCCTATACAGGATTACTGCTAAGGAGAGCTCGGGAAGAGGTAGCTGAGATGGTGCCTGGCCTTAACAATAATCACCATACCATGAAGCAATGTTGTTAGAGGTTTCTAATAGGTCAAGGTCAAACCTTAGAAAAGACCTCAGTTTGACATGCACATCAATAAGAAATATTGACCCCTCCCAAAATCACTCCCACTCCGACTAGGTACCAGGTGGCTGCAGCCTGGCAGGAGGCATGAGGAATAATGAGAGATTTCTAGTCAAGATGTCCAAACATTGTCACTGCCCTACAGAAACAAGAACATAAATAAACAGAAGCAGGAGTAGGATATTTGGCACTTAACCTTGGCCCAGCATTCAAAATGAGTAAAGCTGATCAGCCTAATTTCCCAATTAAGGACCCTCTAAGGAGCAGCAACACCATTCTCATCATCTCAGGATACCTCTCATCTACTGTTACCAGCCTCATAGTTCCCATTCCCCATACTGTTCATTTCTAACTCCTATCCAAGGTCCACAAACATGACTGTCCGAGTAGGCCCTTTGGTTCTGCCTGCTCCTGGCCCGCTGATCTTGTGTCGGCATACCTTAACTCCATTTTGTCCCACTTGGTTCTGTCCTTTCCTACATACATCCATAATACTTCACGTACTCTCAATTGCTTCAATCACTTTAAGTTCCTTGGCCCTGCTCGTTTCATTTTCACTACTGATGTCCAACTCCTACATATATACTTCTATCCCCCATCACAAAGGTCTTAAAGCTCTCCGCTTCTTTTTGGACAGCATGCCTAACTTCTTCATCGGTGAGACCCAGTGCAGATTGGGAGATTGCTTTGTCAAGCACCTTCCCTCTGTCCGATGCAAAAGGCCACCCATTTCTATCTGACTTTCCATTCCCACTCTGACTTGCCTATCTATGGTCTCCTTGACTGGCACAATGAGGCAGTTCTCAGGTTGGAAGAGCAACACCTCATATTCCATCTGGGTAGCCTCCAACCTGAAGGAATGAATATCAATTTCTCCAACTTCTGGTAATTTCCCCGCCTCCCCATTCTCTAGTTTTCCATTACCCATTCTGGTTTCCCCCTCGACCCTTCTGTTCTCCTTACCTGCCCACATCCTCCCTCTGATGCCTGTCCCCCTTCCCTTTCTTCTATGATCTGCTGTCCTGTCCTATTTCCTGTCTGACTTGATGAGTTCCTTGAGCATTTTTTGTGTGCTCCTAATGAATTGTCCATTACTTCCTCCGGCTCCCCACCTTCTTCCCTTAACTCCACCATTCTCTCCGATCAGATTCCTTCTTCTTCAGCCTTTTGTCTCTTCCACCTCTCCCTCACAGCTCCTTGCTTAACACCCCCTTCCCCACCCACCCACCTTACCCCTCACCTAGCTTCACATATCACCTTCTAGCTTTTACACCTACCCCTTCCCTCACCTTCTTATTCTGGCTTCTTCCCCGCTTCCTTTGCAGTGGTCTCAGCTTAAAATGGCATCTGCTTTTCCCTTCCATGGATGCTCCCTGACCTGCTGAGTTCCTCCACCGCTTTGTGCGTGATTTTCAGTACCTGCAGAATCTCTCTTGTTTATAAGCCTAATTTCCTCTCCTGTGCCACTTCCCTATGGCACACAATTCCCAATCTTTCAAAAACTCACCTGCCTCCTCTTGAACTTACACCAGCAGATTAGCTTCCAGAACCTTCTAACAAAGAACATTCCAGAGGTTCACCACTCTTAGGGAGAACAAAACGAATGTTGCAACAATCCAACCTTTTTGACATGGCTGAGTGTCCATATGGAGATTATAGCTTCAAGCTTGTCTGGCTGACCACCAGGAGATGATAAGGAGAATGGTGGAGAACAGGAATGAGGAGCCAGAGTGGTGTTGGCTTCACTTTGGAGACCACGAGTATTGTTTGGCAAGGGATTGGGGTCATCCCTTCAAGGGTGCTTAATAGAGAAGGTGTCAGCTGCAGAAGGTTGAGCCAATAGTCAATCACATGCAGATTTAGGACCTTTAGGATACTCCTGATGAAGGCTCAAAACATTGATTCTTTATTTCTCTCCATAGATGCTGCCTGACCTGCTGAGTTCCTCCAGCATTTTGTGTTTGTGTGTGTTATTCTGAATTTCCAGCATTTGCAGAATCTCTTGTGTTCAGGACATTCATGTCATGTGCAAATTTAGGTAATCATTACATCTGCAGTATTGCATTCAGTTCTAGTCAGCCCATTAAAAGTATGATGTGGATGCTTTAGATGGGGTGCAGGAGAGGTTTGCCAGGATGCTGCCTAGATTTGATGGCACGTGCAGTAAAGAGAGAATGGACAAATGTGGGTTGGCTTCTCTGGAGCAATGAAGGCTGAGGGAAGATCCGATAGGGGTTTATAAGATTATGACAGCCCGCATCTTTTTCCCAGCGTTGAAATGTCCAATACCAGAGGACAAGCATTTCAGGTGAGAGGGCGGAAGTTTAAAGGAGGTACGTAGGACAAGCGTTTTTAAAACAGGGGGTGATAGGTGGCTGGAATGCACATCGGTGGAGGCAAATGCAACAGTGCATTCAAGATGCTTTTAGATAGACTTGCCAATCTGCAGGGAATGGAGGGACATGGATATTGTGTGGGCAGGAGTGATTACTTTAAATAGAGAATGTGATTACTAATTTAGTTAGGTTGTGGACTGTAGGGCATGCTCCTATGCGGGACTGTTCTATGCTCTGTCTTCTTATCCACCCTAAAGTGTAGGTAATGCCTCCCGGCTCAGGCAGCACCCTCTTCTGCGGATGCACAATCAGCCAGCCTTGACTGTCTCCCTAAAAAGTAAGATTCTCCTGGTTCTTTGAGATCATCTGTTGACATTCCAACAGACAGGAGCAGCTTTCCCGAAGGTAACCAAACCTGAGATATTCCAGTGTTGTGCAAGAATGTCTGTCTATAGCCACAATACGAGGAAGTGAAACATGAGTCAAGATGACACCTAGCTGTTGAGGTCATGGCTCAAACATGTTGCTTTTTATTTGTTTCATTTGAAGGAATAGGCTTTGAGGACAGAGAGGGGAGTTAGGAGTCAGGTTGGGGAGTTAGGAGTTAGGTTACAGCTTAAGGACCAGGATATGGGGGAATTAGATGTCAGACTGGAGTCGAGACCTCTGATCAATGTTTGAAGGCTGGCGAGATGGACGTATGCTGAAGTACATCTGTGGTCAGATGTCAGGCCGTCAGAGCGGCAAGGACAAGGGCCGGCGGCCCCAGGTCACCGAGTCATCAGCAGGTTCTGGGATTGAAGCTCCATGGGGGCAGTAGACACAAGAGATGATGACAAACCACACCCCCCCACCACCCTTGGGGTCCTCATCGTCAGCATTCTGAGACCTGGGCCGTTACCTGTGATCAAAGCCTGAAGGTTGGATGGAAATCCAGAAATCAAGGCCTAATGATCTGAGTCCTGAGTCCACTGCAAGTCCACTGGGGAAATTGAAGCCCAATGTCTGCAAACCCACAAGGCTGGGGGCCAGAGGTGGACTATCCGGGGGTCAGAGAACTGTGCATGTGCGAGGTGGCTGGGCAGGAGGCAGGAATGGGGCTTGTTCTGCTGTTGTGGTTTTGTTGCTTCTTGTGTTCTGAGTGGCACTAGAGTTATTTTTCATAAAGATCGATTGTATATTAATTTTCCTGTTTAAATTACTGATCTTTTTATAATAAAACTATACATCGTCCCAAACTGTCACTTGTAAAAATATCATCCCCTTCTCTAATTTCCTCTGACCCCATCACATCTGCTCTCAGGATGAAGCTTTTCATTCTAAATCTAATGAAGTGTCCTCCTTCTTCAAAGAAAGGAGATTTCCTTTCTCCACCATCAATGCTGCCCTTACCCGCATCTTTTCCATTTTGCATATGTCTACCCTCACCCCATCCTCCCACCACCCCACCAGGGTTAAAAAGGATGTTCTTCTTTGTGCTGCACGAAAACTTCCTCATCTTCACCTACCACCCCAGTAGTCCAGCACATAATTCTCCGTAACTTCCGCCATCTCCAACAAGATCCCACTACCAAGCACATTTCCTCCCCTCCCCCCCCCACTTTCTGTTTTCTACAGGGAACACTCCTTATGCAACTCCCTTGTCCACTTATCCCTCCCCACTGATCTCCCTCCTGGTATTTATCCTTGAAAGCAAAACAAGTGTCATACCTGCCTTTGTACCTCCTCCCTCTCCTCCCTTGCTACCAGTTAGGGCCCCAAATAGTCCTTTTAGGTGAGGCGACACATCACCTGTGAGTCTGTTGGAGTCATCTATTATATCTGGTACTCCCCAGTGTGGCCTCCTGTGTATGATTGAGACCTGACATAGATTGGGAGACTGCTTCGCCAAGCGCCTACACCCTGGCCACCAGAAAAAGCGAGATCTCCCAGTGATGACCCACTTCAATTCTACTTCCCATTCCCATTCCGACATGCCGGTCCACGGCCTCCTCTAATGCCATGATGAGGCCACACTCAGGTTGGAGGAGCAGCACCTTATATTTCTTCTGGGTAGCTTCCAACCTGATGGCATCAACATCAATTTCTCAAACTTCCAGTAATTGCACGCCCCCCCCCGCCACCTTTACCGTTTCCCCAATCCTGTTTCCCTTTCTCACATTATCTTCTTACCTGTCCATCACCTCCCTTTGGTGCTGCTCCTCCTTCCCTTTCTTCCATGATCTTCTACTATCTCCTAATTGATTCCCCATCCTCCAACCCTTTATCTCTTTCACCAACCAACTTCCTAGCTCTTTACTTCACCCCATCCCCTTCTCCTGGTTTCACCTCCCACCTACCACCTTGTGCTTCTTTCTTCAATCCCTCCACCTTCTTACTCTAACTTCTCATCTTTTCTTCTAGTCCTGATGAAAGGTCTCAGCCCAAAACGTCAACTGTTTACTCTTTTTCATAGTTGCTTCCTGACCTGTTGAGTTCCTCCAGCATTATGTGTGTTGGTTTGGGTTTCCAGCATCTGGAGATTCTCTTGTGTTTGAAATAAAAATGAATTAGTTATTTGTCACTGACCATGTCGTGGCCCCTTCTGGCTTTCCTGCATAGGTTGCTGATCTCATTCCAGATTGAGAATCAGATTCAGATTTATTTAACTCATGTACATCAAAAGATACAGTAAAATGTGTCATCTCAGAGCTTTGTTAAAAGAATGCGTGCCATACAACAGGGTCACAGGCTATTCTTCAATTGAAGAATGCCTCCACACTGTGGATTATGACTGAGTGACAGCTGCTGTCTTCACTGAGAGAGTGTATCCTCATGTTCTTGGTCAGATTCTGCTCTGCCAGTAATGGAATCAGAATCCCACGCTCTCCCTCTGCCCTCACTCTGGTAAACAACTGCTTCTAAAGCAGGCACCTTCACCTAGAGCAGGGAAGTATAACCAAAATGGTTCTGTTTATTTCTCAGAGAATGTATACAGTATACAACAACCTGTAATACCTGTCTTCGCAGACATCCACAAAAAACAGAAGAACCCCAAAAGAATGAACAATAGAAAAACGCTAGAACCCCAAAGCCCCCCTTCCCCCGCACAAACAAGAGCAAAAGCATCAACTCAACAAATTCCCCCCTCACCCCGCCCATTTCAGCAAAAAACATCCGTGCCCACCACCCTCTAAGCAACAGCAAAGCACCCAAAGAGAGATCATGGTCTGCAGGGAGCCTTGCTTGCAGAGATGTAAATTTTGATCAGAATCGAAGTAAATTCATTACCAAAGTACGTATATACCACCTTGAGATTCATTTTCCTGCTGGCATTTACAAGGAAAATGAAGAAATACGAACTACACATAAGTAAAGGCTGACAAACAGCCAGTACAATATGCAATGATCCTCACTACCTCTGATCCCCCACTGAGGACTGGTTTCTACTGATGTGGTGTACTGCGTTGCCGGGGAGTTAAATGGTGTTCTTATGTGAGACAGCCCTGGCATTAAGTGGTAGATAAGGCACAGCACGTTGATTAGATCACTGCTGAGAACTATTGGGCAATGTGATTCAGAAAATTACAATCAGCAGTTGTGCTTACTTTCATCGTCACCATGAAATGGTCCAATTTATATAATCCTAAACTGGAAGCTCATAAGGTGGCTTTCAGTAAAGATGAAGTCAAAATCGAGTTTATTTCCATAAGCTCAAGTACATGTTACACAATGAACATCTTACTTGCACCTTTCTACTTCTGTCTTAAATGGTTCAGTGACTTGACCTCTATAGACATCTGTGGCAACAAATTCTACAAATTTATCACCCTCTGGCTAAAGAAATTCCTCCTTATCTCTCTGTTCTACTAATGTCCCACTAATTTCAGGCAGTGCCCTCTTCCTAGACTCCTTCACCAAAGGAACTATTCTCTTCACATCCATGCTATCTAGGCCTTTCAACATTTGACAGGTTTAAATGAGATTCCTTCCCCCCTAATTCTTCTAAATTCCAGTGAGCAAAGGCCCAAAGCTTTCAATCAGTGCTCATATGATAACCCTTTCATTCCTGGAATCATTCTTGTGAACCTCCTCTGAATTCTCTCCAATGTCAGCACATCCTGTCTTGGATAAGGGGTTCAAAACTGCTCACAATACTCCAAGTGAGGCCTCACCACTGCCTTATACAGCCTCAGCACAACATCCTTGCTTTTATATTCTAGTCCTCTTGAAATGAATGCTAACATTGCACTTGCCTTTCTCACCATCAATTCAAGCTGCAAATTAGCCTTCAGGGAGACCTGCAGAAGAAATTCCAAATGCCTCTGCACCTTGGATTTTTGAATTTTCTCCTCGATTAGACATCAGGCCTTTGAGCTCTGGGTAAGCCAACCCAGGGTTTCCACCTTCAGCGTCAAACTCTGGAATTGCTGACTTCAGTCTTGGACCTTCAGGCTTTGACTTCTGGACTTGCTAATTCAGAATCAGAATCAGGTTTATTATCACCGACATGTGTCGTGAAACTTGTTAACTTAGCGACAGCAGTTCAATGCAATACATAATATAGAAGAGGAAGCCACAAAAAATAAATAAATAAATAACAGTATGCATATATTGAATAGATTAAAAATCGTGCAAGAAACAGAAATTATATATATTTAAAAAGTGAGGTGGTGATCATGGGTTCAATATCCATTTAGGGATCGGATGGCAAAGGGGAAGAAGCTATTCCTGAATCACTGAGTGTGTGCCTTCAGGCTTCTGTACCTCCTACCTGATGATAACAGTGAGAAAAGGGCATGCCCTGGGTGCTGGAGGTCTTTAATAATGAACGCTGCCTTTCTGAAACACCACACCTTGAAGATGTCCTGGGTACTTTGTAGGTCAGTACGCAAGATGGAGCCGACTAAATTTACAACCCTCTACTGCTTCTTTCAGTCCTGTGCAGTAGCACCCCTACCCCCCCCAAACCCCATACCAGACTGTGATGAAGACTGTCAGAATGCTCTCCATGTTACATCTATAGAAGTTTTTGAGTGTGTTTGTTGACAAACCAAATCTCTTCAAACTCCTAATGTAGTGGCTGTCTTGCCTTCTTTATAACTGCATCGATATGTTTGGACCAGGAACTTGAAACTGCTCACTCTCTCCACTTCTGATCCTTCTATGAGGATTGGTACGTGTTCCTTCGTCTTACCCTTCCTGAAGTCCAAAATCAGCTCTTTCGTCTTACTGACATCGAGTGCCAGTTTGTTGCTGCGGCACCATTCTGTTAGTTGGTATGTCTCATTCCTGTACGCCCTCTCGTCACCATCTGAGATTCTACCAACAATGGTTGTATCGTCAGCAAATTAATAGATGGTATTTGAGCTACGCCTATCCACACAGTCATGGGTATATAGAGGGTAGAGCAGTGGGCTAAGCACACACCCCTAAGGTGTGCCAGTGTTGATCATCAGCGAGAAGGAGATGTTACCACAAATCCGCACAGATTGTGGTCTTCTCGTTAGGAAGTCAAGGATCCAATTACAGAGGGAGATACAGAGGCCCAAGTTCTGTAACCTCTCAATCAGGATTGTGGGAATGATGGTATTAAATACTTCAAACATCAAACTTTGTCAACCTGTGGGCATTGACCCCGGGACTCACTGACGTTTTGACGTCCAGGCGTTAACATCCAGAATCGCACAGAGCTCAATCCTGGTCTGGAACTCTTTCTATGCAGAGTGATTACAAGAAACACTTCTCTGTACAGGAAACCCTTCAGATGCTCAAGATGAAAGGAAAATCATGTCTGACAAATCTCATAGAATTTTTTGAGGATGTAACTAGTAGAGTGGATAGGGGAGAACCAGTGGATGTGGTATATTTGGATTTTCAAAAGGCTTTTGACAAGGTCCCACACAGGAGATTAGTGTGCAAACTTAAAGCACACGGTATTGGGGGTAAGGTATTGGTGTGGGTGGAGAATTGGTTAGCAGACAGGAAGCAAAGAGTGGGAATAAACGGGACCTTTTCAGAATGGCAGGCGGTGACTAGTGGGGTACCGCAAGGCTCAGTGCTGGGACCCCAGTTGTTTACAATATATATTAATGACTTGGATGAGGGAATTAAATGCAGCATCTCAAAGTTTGCGGATGACACGAAGCTGGGTGGCAATGTTAGCAGTGAGGAGGATGCTAAGAGGATGCAGGGTGACTTGGATAGGTTGGGTGAGTGGGCAAACTCATGGCAGATGCAATTTAATGTGGATAAATGTGAAGTTATCCACTTTGGTGGCAAAAATAGGAAAACAGATTATTATCTGAATGGTGGCCGATTAGGAAAAGGGGAGGTGCAACGAGACCTGGGTGTCATTATACACCAGTCATTGAAAGTGGGCATGCAGGTACAGCAGGCGGTGAAAAAGGCGAACGGTATGCTGGCATTTATAGCGAGAGGATTCGAGTACAGGAGCAGGGAGGTACTACTGCAGTTGTACAAGGCCTTGGTGAGACCACACCTGGAGTATTGTGTGCAGTTTTGGTCCCCTAATCTGAGGAAAGACATCCTTGCCATAGAGGAAGTACAAAGAAGGTTCACCAGATTGATTCCTGGGATGGCAGGTCTTTCATATGAAGAAAGACTGGATGAACTGGGCTTGTACTCGTTGGAATTTAGAAGATTGAGGGGGGATCTGATTGAAACGTATAAGATCCTAAAGGGATTGGACAGGCTGGATGCGGGAAGATTGTTCCCGATGTTGGGGAGGTCCAGAACGAGGGGTCACAGTTTGAGGATAGAGGGGAAGCCTTTTAGGACCGAGATTAGGAAAACCTTCTTCACACAGAGAGTGGTGAATCTGTGGAATTCTCTGCCACAGCAAACTGTTGAGGCCAGTTCATTAGCTATGTTTAAAAGGAAGTTAGATATGGCCCTTGTGGCTACAGGGGTCAGGGGGTATGGAGGGAAGGCTGGGTTCTGAGTTGGATGATCAGCCATGATCATAATAAATGGCGGTGCAGGCTCGAAGGGCCGAATGGCCTACTCCTGCACCTATTTTCTATGTTTCTATGTTTCTATGCTCAGAGTGACAGCATTCCTTTATGTCTTCTTCTGGAGGTTTCTTAACCCACTGAGTTCCTCCAGCAGTTGAGCAATGAACTCTGATCATTTAATGAGCTGACATCATGACTGCTGTGGTGTTCTTCACCTTCCTTCCAGTAATTGTTATAGAGTTCTCATAGTTGTGTGAAGAACCGCATTGAATCGAAGAAACAAGGAAGGTACGAATAGCTCTTGACCCCTGGGATTCATCCAGATGTCTTCAAACTCCCTCCCTCCAGAGATGAATACATTTTGGGTGCTGTGAGGAAACAGGGTACAAGATTACAAAGGACATTCAAAGATACAACAGGAGTTCAAAACCTGGTGTTCAGAGACCATCATTGGCGAGTCCAGAGTTCAAGGACTGATGTTCAGTAATTGGCATGTCCTAGGCTCGATGCTGATGACTGAGGTTCGAGGGTTGAATTGGAAGTCCACAACTGAAGCTGATTCTGCAGATCCCTGTGAATCCACTGGGGAAGTCAAAGCCCAATTGTCTGCAAGTCTGAGTCTGCTGGAGGCCGGTCCAGTGGTTAAAGGACTGTGTATGTGCATGGGTGGGAAGGAGGAATGGGTTTGTTTTGCTGTGATTGTTTTGTTGCTTGTTGTGTTCTATGTTGTTCTGTTGGCATTGTGGGTGTGCTACATTGGCACTGGGATGTACGGTGAAACTTACGGCCTGTCCCCAGCAAACCGTCAGGTACGCTGGTTGTTAATGCAAATGACACATTCTACTGTGTACATGTGATAAATAAACTTGAATTCTGAATCTCTCTTTAGGAGGCAAGCAATAGCCAACTTAGATAACATTAATTTATGGTGTACGAGTCATATATACTCAGTGGCCACTTTATTAGATACCTGCTATACCCAGTAAAGTGGCCACATAGTAGTCTTCTGCTGCTGCAGCCCATTCATTTCAGGGGTTGACATGTTGTGCATTCAAAGATGCTCTTCTCTACAACACTGTTGTAACGCATGGTTATTTGAGTTACTGTCACCTTCCTGTCAGCTTGAACCAGTCTGGCCATTCTCCTCTGATCTCTCTCATTAACAAGGTGTTTTCACCCACAGAACTGCTGCTCACTGGATTTTCTTTGCACCTTTCTCTGTAGAGACTGTTGTGTGTGAAAATCCCAGAAGATCATCAGTTTCTGAGCTACTCAAATCACCCCGTTTGGCACCAAAAATCATTCCACGGTCAGTCACTTAGATCCCATTTCTTCCACGTCCTGATGCTCGGTCTGAACAATAACTGAATCTCTTGACCATGTCTGCATGCTTTTATGCATTGAGTTGCTGCCGTGTGATTGGCTGATTAGATATCTGCATTAACGAGCAGGTGGGCAGGTGTACAGGTGCACCTAATAAAGTGTCAGTTTAAAGCGAAAAACTGAAAAGTTATCCAGCCACGGCTACCAAGTTAAAGGTCACATAAAATCAAGGAAAATGATTTACAAGGTTTATTTCCAGTGAGAACAGTGAGGATTCGGAAAATTTCAAAAAGAAGACCAAGACATTGATAATGAAAGAGAAAGCAGAAATAACCCAGTGAGAACCATATAAATTGAACACAAAAGCTTGTCTAGATATGTGATAAGAAAATGATCATCTAAAATTAATGTGGATGATGGGAAATGGCAGGAAGTTTAAAGAAATAATTTGTGTCAACCTTCATGGAAAAAGAAGCAGAAATCATCCAACAGAGTGGAGGACTACAGTTCGAATGTTACTGAGGAAGAAATTAACATTTACATGGTCTCATAACATGGGCTCTCCCATTAAGGACATAAATTAGGAAGAATCTCTTCTTTCAGGAAGTTGGAAATCCCTTGCCACAGAGCTCTGTGGGAGGAGGATCCTCCTGGATATGAGCCGTGGCTGGGAAAGATTTCTGATCAGTAAAGAGACTGTAGGAACGGTGCTGGGAAGTGGAATCATAGAACCATGATCCGAATAAATGGCAGAGCAGATTCCAGAGTTTGAATAGCCGAGTCCTGTTCCTCTAGTGAAGGAAATAACCTGTCTCAAAGCCAATAAAGAACTGATTATTTCCTGTTCCTTAGGGTTCTTCTGGACATCAGAAATGACAAATAGTCTTAATTCCCAGATTTCAGTTTATCTTAAAGTACAAATAAACATACAAATACTAAGCAAACTGAATAAAGAGCTGGGAAACGATACTGAGAGCTGAACAGATGCAAAGTTGCCGCCTCTGTAAAATCCATCACTTTTATAGCCAAGCTAAGAAATTCCTAAGATAGGGATGAACTAGTTAATAGACCACATAGTTAAAACAATTACATCATGTGGATAATGTACTAATATTTAGCCAATGAAAAATGAGAAAGGTGAAATATGATTAGTTAGTTGCTATACCACTTTCTGTCAGCGAGTGGAGATGAACCACCACATACTGTGCAAAATACATGAGTTTGTTTAAAAAGTACAAGTTTTTAAAAAAAATATTATTAAAAAACAACGGTTTCCAACAAATCTACACCTTAGGGTTTTGATTGCAATATATTCAAGTTCACACGTGATACAAAAAGATGTGGTATTGTGAGCTGAGAAGAGGATGCAGAGAGAGAGGTCCCGGGGATAGAGACGAGTTAAGTGAATTGTCGACAACCGGGTAACTGGAATATCATGTGGAAACATTACAGCCAGGAACAAAATGAAGTGCAGAGTATTTCTTGAAAGTGGTTGGTGTTCAAACAGTTCTGGGTGTTCTTGCACACAAATCATTCGGAGTTAACATCAAATCCAGCAAGCAAACTGGAATGAAATAGTACTTTGAGCTTCACTACAAAAGGATTTGTGTACAAGAGAGAAGATGTGTTGCTCCAATTATATAGGATCCTGGTCTTCTACCTCCGACACAAAGGGGAACAATTTCTAAAATGTAGGGTCAAAAACTATCCCACTTAAACTAAACCTGGCAATATTACACAAGACTAAAGAATGGGTTACGTAAAGTCTGTGCATTAGGGTGCATCATAACAGAAAAAAGAGGAGAGCCTGAGCAGCTGCAAGTGAAGAGCCAAAAGAGAAGGGAATTAATACAGGGATGTAGGAGAATCTGATCTACATGAGCACTAAGATCCAGGAGGACTCTAGGACAGCAATCGGTTACCTGTACAGAGATTGGGTGTGACAGGTCTCTGAAAACAAGGATGACAATTTTAACGGTGATCAATTATTGCATGGGGAGCCAGTGCAGACTATTGAGCACAAGGGATGGGAGTTGAAGGATGGGATTTGGTACAGGTAAACAGAAAGGCAGAAGGATTTCTCCAATATGTAGGATGTCTTAATAAACATAATCCAAAGAGAGCTAATTTGTTGATTAAAAATTTCAAAATGTTCCACACCCACTGGGCAACTGCATGGTCCATCAGCTATTCCTTCCAACAAAAATAAACATATTCACATGCAACAAATATACTGGCTGGTTACTTACACACAGCTTTTCACTTTGTGAAGGCACAGGAAGACAAATTAAAATACTGAAGCAGTGACACTGCGCATTTTTGAATTGTGCTCAACAACACTGTTTCCACCAAAATTCCACATCTTACAGTCCACCCAGCCTCCTCCTCAGTGGCTCAGGCTGTCCAAGACCAGCTGAGCAAAACTTCAAACTCTTCCTGATAGCTATGACCAAGCACAATTCAGCAGCACCTCCCATCTCTCTCTCTGTCAGCTCCCACACCCAGGCTCATTCAATCTCTTTCTCTACCCACCATCAAGGTTTTCTTTAAGAGGCAGTTCCCCAGGAAGGTAGCATACACCATTAAAGACCTTCACTACCCAGGACTTAGTCAGCTACTAATTCAAATGCTCTTTATCAACGCTCTTACCTTGAGCATCCACACTCTGCCCTGAATACCATCCGACTGAAACTGTACTGATGAACTTGTGACCATTAAACCTGTGACCATTAACCTTCAAAGCATCACCGTCTCCTCTGCATTAATTTCATAATGTGCTGGATCTGGAGATAATATTACCCTGAATGTTCTTCTGAAGTCAAGAATGTAGTATAAATCTTGGGCCACAGCTATTTATCAGATGTTCGTAACAAAGAAATTCACTCTACTGTAAGTAAGAAACAAAGGAAGAAGACAGAGAAAAGACAAACAACTAAGAAGCATTGATCAACCTATGTTTAAAACTAGATCTAGCAAGACTGATGAGGAAATTCATTAATAAGAACAGCCTATGAGATAGAATTTATGACATTACAGAAGCTACAGACAAAGAAACTGTAAAAACTACCAAGCCACCTATATTACGATTAACTAAAAACTCCGCTGACTATCTACATACAAATATATCAGCAAACATAAAGAAAACAAAAGTACAAGAAAAATTAGGCCCTATTCCAACAGCTCAGGGTAATTGAACATCTTCACCAGTGACTTACATCAACCATCCTACTGTAAAAGTTCCTCCAGCCATTTTCATCAGCCAAAACTATCTACTCAATCAAACTTGGATTATTTTGAATCCTTCCTTCTTCTGAGCTGCCTTTGGCATACAGCTCAAGTATCTTATATCGCTCAGTCTAAACGAGCACCATAAACTTGCTACCTCTCTCACTTCCAAAGTACAAAGTTCAAAGTAAATTTATTATCAAAGTACGTTTTTGTCAGCGCATTCAACCCAGAGATTCATTTTCCTGTGGGCATACTCAATAAATCTGTAGAGTAGTAATTATAACAGCATCAATAAATATCAACCAGAGTGCAGAAGACAACAAACTGAGCAAATCCAAATATAAATAAATAGCAATAAATAACGAGAACATGAAATAACAAGATAAACAGTCCTTAAGGTGAGATCTTTGGTTGTGGGAACATCTCAATGGATGGGCAAGTGAATGTAGTTATCCCCTTTTGTTCAAGAGCCTGATGGTTATGGGCTAGTGACTATTTTTGAACCTGGTGGTGCGAGTCCGAAGGCTCTTGTGCCTTGTAGCTGATGGCAGCAGCGAGAAAAGAGAATGGCCTGGGTGGTGAGAATCTCAGATGATGGATGCTGCTCCCCTACAACAATGCTTCTTATGGATGTGCTCAGTGGTTGAGAGGGGTTTACCCGTGATGTACAGGGCTGAATCCATTACCTTTTGCAGGATTTTCCCTTCAAAGGCATTGGTGTGTCCATACCAGGCTGTGTTGTAGCCAGTCAGTACACTCTCCACTACATATCTATGGTAGTTTGTCAAGGTTTTTGATGCCATGCTGAGCCTCCACAGACTCCTGAGGAAGTAGGGGCATTGCTATGCTTTCTCCACAATTGCACTTACATGATGGGCCCAGGACCATGACTATTACTCTGAAATAGTAACCCCTAGAAGTTTAAAGTTGCTGACCCTCTCCACCTCTGATCCTCCAATGAGGACTGGTTCACGGACCTCAGGGTTCCCTCTCCTACAGTATACAATTAGTTCCTTGGTTTTGTTGACATTGAGTGGGAGGTTGTTATTATGACACCACTCAGTCAGATTTTCGATCTCCCTCCTGTATGCTGATTCATCTCCATCTTTGACTCGGCCCACTTCACTTTAATAGCCAGAAGATCCATTTTATTAAACTGGAAGGAGACCAACCCTCCTACCATATTTCAATGGTTTTCCCAAACTAAATCATGTTTAAATTTAGAAAAAATTAGAAGTGACATTTTTGATCCTTCAGTTAAATTTGAAGAGACTTGGAAACCACTTATTCAACATTTTCATATGATGTAATTTGACCTTTTCCGAATCCTTCTTATTAACAAAGAATATATGAATAGAGGAGCGGAGTTGACGACATTATTGAATGTATCCAATTTAAGATATTGGTCTAGCCTTGTTTCGTTCCATTTGCTTTCTTTTCGGGTTTAGTATTTAGTTTTTTTTTGTTTTTTTGGGGGGGGTGGTTTCTTTGCATTTTGTTTTCTTTTTATTTCTTTTTTCTCTATGATTAACTATATTAAGAGTTTGGAAGTCTATTACACCTGTATTATTTGCAGATTTTTTTAGTAAATGGTTATCAACAATAAGATTATTCCAATCTCTCTGTATCAATACTGTTATTCTGTTTGTAATTTTGGAAAATTAATAAAAAGATTTAAAAAGAAAGAAAGATACGGCCCACAATAGTCGTGTCATTAGCAAACCTGAACATGGTATTGGAACTGTGCTTAGCCACACAGTCACAGGTGTAAGGCGAGTAGAGCAGGGCTAGGCACTCAGCCCTGTGGTGCTCCTGTGCTGATGGGATCGTGGAGGAGGTGTGAGCATATCTGAGCTGACTGCGGTCTAAAAGTGAGGAAGTCCAGGGTCCAATTGCACAAGAAGGAACTGAGGCTAATTCCATCAAGCCTTCTCAGAACCTATCTCCATTATCAGAGCGGAGAAGATGGCAGTGCGACGCAGCTCCCAGCGGCCACTCCGGTGGTGATGTCTGTCATTTGTCAAGTAGGGTGTCGTGCACAATCCTGATTTGATGGAGATGGACGTGAGAGCATGGAGGAACATCTGGTGAAACTTCTGAAATGCCTGCTTCGCTGCTGCTGCTACTGTGTGGTCCAGAATCCTGGGAGGGGAAGGACCCGAATCCTTGGCTTCGCTTGTTGCTCGGCGGCTGGGGTGGGGTCAAAGCACTCGGCAGACGATGGCGTTCGGAGAGGCTGTATCAGAGGGGCTGGTCAGAGGCTCGAAGTTTTCGGACGGACTCAGAGTTGGCTGTGGTCGGGTGCTTCCAATGGTGCTGCATCGGCAAGTTTGCGGCGCTTGGAGGTTCATGGCAGGAAGAGTTTCTCCCTTCTACCGTCTGTGTAAGATGATGAGGCAATCGGGACTTTGAGGCTTTTTTTTTTACCGTGTCCATGGTCTGCTCTTTATCAAATTATGGTATTGCTTTGCACTGTTGTAAATGTTTTAATTATGTGGTTTTGTCAGTTTTAGTCTTGGTTTGTCCTGTGTTTTCTTGTGATATCATTCTGGAGGAACGTTGTATCATTTTTTAATGCATGCATTTCTAAATGACAATAAACGAGGACTGAGTGTCCTCATAATCTAATCTAATCTAGTTTCCATCTTTATTTTTGTCCCAGCACTACATGCTCTCTGATACTTTTATGAAGAATCACATACAATTAGACCAAAAGACCATAAGGCACTGGAGCAGAATTAGGCTATTCACCAATCGGGTAGCTCTACCATTCCATCATGGCTGATGGAACCCCTCTCAACCTGCCTTCTCCCTGTAACCTTTAATGTCCTTACTAATCAATAACCTATGATCCTTTACTTTAAATATACCCAGTATTTTGGTCTCCATAGCCATCTGTGGCAATGAATTCCACAGATTCACCATCCTCTGGCTAGAGAATTATCTCCTCATCTCTGTTCTAAAGGGTCATCCTTCTTTTCTGAGGCTGTGCCCTTAGTCCTAGACTTCCCTACTATAAGAAACATCCTCTCTATCTCCACTCTATCCAGGCATCTCAACGTCCAATAGGTTACAGTGAGATCCCCCATCGTTCTTCTATACTCCGTCGAGTAGATACCCAGACCCATCAAATGCTCCTCATCCCCTTTAGTGTTAGAATTGCTTGTGAATATTTTTTGTCTAGAGTGCAGTAACCAGTACCTGGTAGTGTAGTGGCATCAGCACTGGACTTCAATGCAGATGGTCCTGAGTCCAAATCCAGCCAGGTCCCAACCTGGGCAGCTGCAATATCCGCACGGAAGAACAGCCTGGCAATCTACTTCCATATCTTCCCTATGGTCCATGAAGGTCACAAAGGGTCGGACACGACTAAACGACTGAACAACAACAAAAACCAGTCTCTGGCTGGAAGATCTGTTTCAGCTCAGCTCTAAAGCTCTGAAGTATAGAAGGATGTTTGAGCTGGACTTCTTACACTGAGAGTGGTGGGTGTGTGGAATGCACTGCAGGGATGATGGTAGATGCTGATACATTAGAGACTTAGATAGGCACATGGATGATAGAAAAATAGACGGCTAAGTGGGAGAGAAAGGTTAGTTTCATCTTAGAGTAGGTTAAAATGTCAGTACAACATCATAGGTTGAAGGGCCTGTATTGTGCTGTACTGTCCTATGGACTACGCTCTTAAAAGGAACGATAAAATGTTTACCCAGATGATCAGTCTTTTTAGTGATCTGCACCTTGTGTCCATCTTTAAGAACTACCTATTCTGGCTGAACCTTTTACACTAGTGAACTTGTCTCAGATTGGTGAAAGTATCGGAGTGGAGGGAGGAGAGAAGGTGAGAGGACAAAACAACCTCATGTAACTCAGTTCCTGTCATGACTAAATAATGAGGACAAAGGTCCAGAAGTAGGGTCAGAGACTCAGAGGAGCGTCCAGATATTTGACTTTTGAAGATCAGTTGTTACATTGAGCGGTCTACCCTATGGCAACATATTAAGGAAAAATAAAAGGCTTGTATTTATATAGTGCCTTTCTCATCCCTGGATAATTTACAGCCAATTCAGTTCTCTTGAAGTGTAGTCACTGTTGTAGTTTAGAGGAAATGGAAGCAAGCCCATACAAACAGCAACATGATGACCAAAATAATTTCTGGGTAAATATCAGCCACCATTCTGGTGGTAATTCTCCTGTTCCTCTTCAGCACAAGGCCACCACAAAGAGAGCATGATAACACCTCTACTTTCTTGGAAGCTTGTGTAAATTCGGCATGTCACCTAAAATTTTGACAGACTTGCATAGTGCACAGTAGAGAATATCCTAACCAGTTGAATCATGGCCTGATATGCAAACACCAAAGTCCAATAACAGAAAAGTCTAGAGAAAGTTCTGGTGCAGCCCAGTTCATCACAGCAAAGCCTGCCCCCACCATCGAGCACATTTACACTGAGCACTCCCACATGAAGGCAAGGACCCACGCCATCTGGTCCATGCTCTCTTCTCGCCACTACCATTGGGCAGAGGCAGAGATATAAGACCTTTATGTCCTACACCACCCAGGTCAGGAATAGTTATTACTCTTCAACCATCAGGCTCCTGAACTGGTGTGAATAACTTCACTCACCTCAACTCTACAATCGACAAACTAATTTTTGAGTTCTCTACAACTCATGTGCTCAGTATTAATTATATTTTAGTATTTGCACAATTAGCCTTCTATTGCACATTAGTTGTTTGTTCATCTTGGTTTATGTATCATTTTTCTTTATTTTCCTGTAAATGCCTGCAAGGAAATCCATCTCAAAGTAGTATATGGTAACATAGAATATACATACTTTGATAATAAATTTACTTTGAACTTTGGGATATTTACTGTCCACAAGAGAGAACAACTGGGTCTTGATTAACAACTCAAATGACAGAAGACAACTCTCTTCCTTTGGCACAGTTCTGTAGTGACATCCTGGATCTTGGTTCCTAAACCTTAGGAGTGGAACGTCCAGTCAGAGTCAGTTGTTCCTCACTGAGCCATGCAAAGACAATACGAAACTTCAGGAAAGCTTTCGCTTCTCAACCAAATTACAAATTTAATTACATAGTTCACTCTTGTTCAGTCAAAATCGTGAAAGGAGCCTAGATTAGATTGAAATAAAGCTATTTAAATCTGGCACACAGGGTCATCAGAGGCCACAGGTGAGTGCACTGCTGGGATAGTTCAGGCCAAACATCTGGGGCTGATGTGTGTGGGCTACATGTTGGACACCTCTGACTCTGTGTGGTCCTAAAACAGTATAAAATGCAATAACATTCAGCTGGCTATAGTCCAATATGCAAACACCCAGGAGAGCATTTATCTATATGTGTGCAGAGCAAAACCTTACTTTCATATCAAACAAAACCAATAGCTGAAGCTAACGCCAGCATCTCATAACTCCTTCTTTTCAAATGAATTGCCTTGAATGTTTGCAAAAATCTGGGACAGTGTTCTTTCAGACATGCACACTGGTTTGGACTGTGCATTTTTCTAACTGCAGATTGGAAATGGCAAGCTGTAACTGAATAACTGACCAACCAGTCCCACATGGTTGCCAGGAGACCGCTAGCTAAAGCACTGACATAAGCATGATCTGCTTGGATAATGTGACAAGCCTCATAATGTTTTCCCTGCAAGGTTTAATATGAATGCTATTTATATAAAAATATTATTCTCTTCAGACACGGGAGTAAGAAATGGTGTTTCTCATAATAGTCCCTGTGTCCTTCACCACTTTAATAGATGCTAAGCTTTAAGTAGCAGACTCTAATATGGAATTTCTTGCTGCGCACCACTCTCCTTTTCTGAAGAGGCAATAGCTTCATTATCTGATCAGCAGAGCCAAACCCTGCAAATGAAATTGATAACCTTTACTGTGGTTATGCAGAAAGGATAATGCTTATCAAATGATAATTAACAAAGAAGAAAATTTCTCCTTATTTGGGGCCCAGCAGAATCAATTTTCAAAAGTAGGCCCACTCATGCTGTCAGGACCTATATCAGAATCCTTTTATGTTAAAAGTAAATATGAAGTTACTTCTGATAAAGACACATTTGGCATGTATCTATGAATTACCCAACATTTTTAAGAAAATCTGGATTCCATTCTCTCCCTATTTAGCCCTCTCTCTTCGAGAAGAACTAACCATGGAATTGAGTTATTGTTTTAACCCATAACTCATAGAAATTAAAGATTAAAGATTAGCTTTATTTGTCTCATGTACATCAAATCATTGAAATATATAATGAAATGCATCATTTGCGTCTTATCAGATCAGTGAGGATTGTACTGGGGGCAGCCCTAAGTGTCGCCACGCTTTTGCCGCCAACCGTAGCAGCCCCACAACTCATTGACCCTAACTGTGCATCTTTGGAATGTGGGAGGAAACCAGAGCAGCTGGAGGAAACCCACATGATCATGGGGAGAACGTACAAACTCCTTACAGACAGTGGCAGGAATCGAACACCGATTGTTGATTTCTTGCACTATAAAGTGATTGCACTAACTGCTATACTACCATGCCACCATTTTAACCCTATTTCCAGCTTAGACACCAATACAGCATCTACTACACTGGAGCCATCTCTGAAAGGCATAGGGTTAAAGTACAGATGGACAAGATGTTACACTAAGGCCCCATTTTCTTTTGAACTTTGGATAAGTAGAGGAGGATTTTCAATAGGATATTTATTGCTGTAATGTCACCCACATGCATTTCCCATTTTAGCAAGTCTTTGTTAGCCTTTAAGTAATATTGGAATTTGATTGTCCTGCTGTATCCACATTGTTTTGGTATTTAGAAATTTCTAGACAGTTACTGTCTTTGATGAGCAGTCTTCTACTATTAGCAGAAATTAGGAAGATAAATGTATGTTCTTAAAATAATGACAGAATATCATTTACATTATAGAGGTTGTCCTTGGCTGTGATTCCAGAATTCCTGATGGAAATCTATATAGAGTCACAGAGAGATACAACACAGAAACAAGCCCTTTGGCCCATTGAGTCCATGCTAACCATTTAGCACTCTCTTAAATTATCCTTTCTTAACTCATTTGACTCTCCCACAGTCTCATTAACATTGGTATAACCTCAGGCCAACCATCAAAGCATTGAAGCAAAGGTATTAGTTTTGTGTCTGTGATCCCTTCAGTACTATTTGATGGACAAATTACTATATGTGGAACAATTGCATTACACAGCTTGTATCAAGTTTATAAAAATATCAACTAATCAAGTAATGAAACAAAAAAAACAGGCACATTGTAAGAAAGTCTTCTATTTATGTATTAGCCAAAAGCTGTTTGAGGATCGAGAACAAAAAAAATGTGCTATTAAAAAGGCAAGGTAATGAAAAATGCCAAATATTTTGGTGCGATTAAAATATAATGATGTCTCAGAAAGTTGGTGTCCATTATTAAGGACCCCATCACCCAGTGCATGCCCCCTTCTCATTGTTACCGTCAGGAAGGAGGTACAGAAGCCTGAAGGCACACACTCAGCGATTCAGGAACAGCTTCTTCCCCTCCACCATCCGATTTCTAAATGGACATTGAACCCACTTTTTTTTGCACTACTATTTTTAATTGAACTATTTAATATATATATATATTTACTGTAACTCGTTTTTTTTGTTTTTTTTATATTATCATGTATTAGATTGTACTGCTGCTGCTAAGTTAACAAATTTCACCATGTACGCCAGTGATAATAAACCTGATTCTGATTCTGATGTTTTGTTTTAAACCATCTCAAGCAGTAATAAACACAATATTGGAAATGCAAACTGAAATCTAAAATGGTTTGTATCCTAGTAAATCTACAATTTAAAAAATTACTTAAAATTACAAATATGAAATTGTCTCTGTTTAAAGTACTGGACAACATATTTTTCTCATGAGCCTGGAGGTTTTGAAAAAAAAGCCTGGGCTTGAATTCATGGAGTTTTCAAAACAATCATCAGTTGTCCGTGAACTTGAAAAGACTTTACCATTGTCATATAAAGGCCTGATATCAGACATGCCCATCATCAGCTGTGACAAATTATATCTCCAGAAAAATCAATTCTGAGAATCAGTGAAGTGAACTTATGGTTTCTTCTTTTTTGAAATAATCAAGATAACTGTTGCCCCATCCATTCAACAAAACATTGGCAAGGTGATTCACCGATTATAGCTCAATGTAACTCCAAGCCACGAAGAATGATTTGAGCAGATGGCCTGTAGCTTGTCCAGAGAAATGAATTTTAAGTGGAATCTTGAAGGGAAAGAAAGGTAGAAATGTAGGGAGGGACAGCCAGAGCCTTTTTCTCAGGGCAGAAATGCCTAATACGAGAGGACATATACTCGGTGGCCACTTTATTAGGTACACCTGTACACCTGTACACCTGCTCACTAATGCAAATATCTAATCATCTAATCATGTGGTAGTAACTCAGTGCATAAAAGCATGCAGTCATGGTCAAGAGGTTCAGTTGTTGTTCAGACCAAACATCAGAATGGGGAAGAAATTTGATCGAAGTGACTTTGGGTGTGGAATGACTGTTGGTGCCAGAGAAGGTGGTTTCAGTATCTCAGAAACTGCTGATCTCCTGGGGTTTTCATGTATAACAGCCTCTTGAGACAGAGAATAGTGTGAAAAGCAAAACATAAAACCTGAAGTTCTGTGGGTGAAAGTGCCTCATTGATATCAGGTCAGAGAAGAACGACCTGACTGGTTCAAGCTGATATGAAGGGGACAGTGCCTCAAATAATCCTGCATTACAACAGTGGTGTGCAGAAGAGCATCTCTAAACGCACAGCACATCAAACATTGAAGTGGATGGGCTACAGCAGCAGAAGACCGTGAAAGTGCACTCAGTGGCCACATTATTAAGTACAGGAAGGTGACTGGAGGGAAGTATGGTGGGGGGGGGGGTGGATATTAGATGTAGGGTTTTTTCACAGACAGTGGTAGAATGCACTGCCGGGCTGGTGGTAGAGGCAGGTACATTAGGAACAGTCTAGGGACTCTTAAACAGGCATATTGATGATAGAAAAATTAATCAATATATTGTATTGATGTTGGAGTAGGCCAAAGGGTAGGCACAGCATCATGGGCTGAAGGGCCTGTACTGTGCTGTACTGTTCCATGAAATCCGAAGCATAAACTTCGGCGGCTAGAAGCCAAACTATCCCGCGTGTCAACATCTCTGAAAACCTGCCTGAGCCCAACTTATCGTTGCAGTTATGAAGAAGGCATAACAGTGCTTACATTTCATCATGGGTAAACTCAGCCAGATCCGTTATGGGCACAAGGCACCTCGCCACTGAGGACATCTTTAGAAGCTAGTGCCTCAGGAAAGCAGAATCCATCATTAAGGGCTCTCACCATCCAAAACATACACTCTTCTCATTGCTGCCCTCAGGTAGGAGGTATGAGAGCCTGAATACAAAAGCTCACCATTTTAGGAACAGCTCCTTCCCCTCTGCCACCAGATTTTTTAATGGACCATGAACATTACCTCACTTCATACTCTTTAATTGCACTACTTACTTAATTTTTAAATATATTTCTTAGTGTAGCTTATAGTATATGCATTGCACTGTACTGCTGCTGCAAATCAACACATTTCATGGTGCACTGTATGTCAGTGATAATGAACTTGATTCTGATTCTGATTCTGAAGGGCACCAGTAAATTTGCGAACATCTACAGGGTCAGAATCACTGATGGAGGAGATTACAAACACTCAGTAGCCATGTTATTAGGTACTGGAGGTATCTAATAAAGTGGCCACTGAAGTTACATTAAAGGTGCAAACACGAGGAAATCTGCAGATGCTGGAATTTCAAGCAAAACGCATAAAAGTTGCTGGTGAACGCAGCAGGCCAGGCAGCATCTCCAGGAAGAGGTACAGTCAACGTTTCGGGCTGAGACCCTTCGTCAGGACTAACTGAAAGAAGAGCTTTCAAATCTCTTACTAGCTCTTCTTTCAGTTAGTCCTGACGAAGGGTCTCAGCCGGAAACGTCGACTGTACCTGTTCCTGGAGATGCTGCCTGGCCTGCTGCGTTCACCAGCAACATTTATGTGTGTTGCTTGAATTGAAGGTGATTGGATGAAAGTGTGGGGGTGGGGGTGGGGGAGTATTAGAGTTAGGTTCGTTAGCATCCCATCCACGCAGGTCATGACACAAGCACCTCAAAGTAATAAAAATAAATACAGAATGCAGAATGCAGTGTTGGAGCAAAAATGCAATGGGGGAAGGTAAGTACATTAATAGATTGGAGTTTATGAGTTCATTTTTAAGAACCAGGGTCTGATTATAGCAGGACAGAAGCTGTCCTCAAGTCTGGTGAGGCATGCTGTCAAAAAAGTGCCCAGTGGGAAAGGGGAGAAGAAAGAATGACTGTGTTGAGGGGTGTTTGATTACGACGGCTGCTTTCCCAAGGCATATAATGAAGAAGAAATGATCAATGATTGCAAAGCAAAGTAAGATTTCATAGCGTTGAGAATTAGGTAGAGAAATAGGATTGACTGGATTACTCTACAGACAGCCAGCATTGACTTAGCAGGTAGTGTGGCCTCCTTCTGTATAAGAGAAACTACTGCACTACAACAAAAAAAAGGCAATGATTTATATTATTTGTTTGAAAGGAATTTCTGAATAAATGTCCAGCACTTCATTTTGTTTATTAATAACTGGTTTTGTCAGAGCTAACTGAGAAGCACAAGTTTGCTTTTGTTTTCAGTTATATGTTATTTCTGCCTTTCAATGAAACAAAGTCGACATAGTACAGAAAAAAATATAGTTGAGTCCCTTGTCCCTTTTACAAATTTATTAATTTGAAGTAAACGCATAAATGACAACGTTCATTCCAAGGAAATAGTTTAAGGAAATGATTCCAGTTTTATTCTCTTGGATCTAACTTTCCATCCTTTCAACACAAAAGTTAACAATTATTCAACTTACGCGATGCAGCAAGTTTCCTTTTCAACTCCAATTCATTCTAAGTAGTGCCATGGGAGATTCATGACTCGATGCCGCTTGAAGTTGGAAAGCTGCTGAACATTTGTGCCTTGGCTTTATCATTGGGACGGTCTAAAGAGCACCAGATTCTCCACATACATTTCGGTTCTTGCAAGAAAGAAACTTGACTGATTCATTTGCCTTCATGTCAAGTTTAACAGAAGGTGGTGAATCTCAGCAGTTCTCTAGCCCAGAGGATTCTGCAGATCGGATGGTTACAAGTATTTAAGGTGCAGGTAAATAATATTTTTGAAATTTGGGGAATTGAGGATTATGGAAAAGAAGAGCTGAAGTCAGCATAGATCAGCCATTAATCAAAGTGAATGGTGGAACAGGCTTATTCTCTTGTTCTCCCATGTTCTAACTATTTAGTTATAGAGTCATAGAGTCAGAGCACCACAGCATAGACTCAGCCCCTTTGCTCAACTACTCCATGCTGAACTACTATGCTGACTCATCCCATCGACCTGCATAGCTCTCCATACCTTTCTCATTCTTGTACCTATCCAAATTTCTTTTCAATGTTCAAATACAAGCCTTTCACCATATTTTGGTATATGAAACAACAGCAGAGCAACAACAATACATTAAAGAAAAAAGAAACACATTGAGAAAACAAGATCAAGTCAAAAGCTTCACATTTTGGGATGAAGGTAAAATACTCGGAATGCTATTTGCTTGAGGTTATTTGCATGATTTGTTCTTTTTCTCTCTCTGCACTTTGGGTGCTTGATGGTAATTTTTTAATGGGTTCTTTTGGGTTTCCTTGTTTCGTGGCTGCTGGTAAGGAGACAAATCTCAGGGTTGTGCAATGTATGCAGACTTTGATAAGAAATGCTCTTTGAACTTTGCTCCACTGAAGATTAGTTAAGGAGGAAGATCATATTCTGTTTTCAGATCGGTGTAGTTGCAAGCACTTTATACAGTGTGGCACTTACACTGAGGGTAATAATTTGTGCTTATTTCTAGTAGTTTACTTGCTTGAGGATGAGAGATGTTTTGAGGCAGGATAGTCGATGTTTGAGGTATTGTTTCTACTGCTGGACACTTTATTCAAAAAGCAAAAGTGTGGTTCTTTCTGGACGTGAACAGTGAGTATTTGGTGAAGGCAGTGTAAGCCTGAAAGTTCAAAATTCAAAGTAGATTTATTATCAAAATACGTACATGTCACCATATACTACCCTGAGATTTATTGTCAAGTGGGCATTCACAGAAGGTACAAAGAAACACAATTGAATGAATGAAAATTACACACAAACAACCGATGTGTAAAAGAAGACAAAATGTGCAAACATAAAATAAACCAAATAAATAAGTAATAATAAATATTAAGAACACGAGTTAAAGAATCCTTGAAAGTGAGTCGGTAGGTTGTGGAATCCGTGCAGAGTAGTGGTGAATGAAGTTATCCATGCCAGTGCAGGAGCCTGATGTTTGTAGGATAATAATTGTCCTGAACTTGGGCAAGGCTCCTGTACGTCCTTCCCGACAGCAGCGGCAAGATGAGAACGTGGCCCTGATGATGGATGCCTCTTTCTTGTGGCAGTGCTCCTTGTAGGTATGCTCAGAGGTGGGGAGCACCTTACCATATGCAGAGGCTCAACGGCACGAGGAGAGGCGACAGCTCGGTGAGATTGTTCTTCCCTTTGGGCATTGCCATTGAAACAATGAACTGAAAACTCTCTTTGATAGCTCTGCAACGCAAGTAATGCAGTACTGGAAATCAATGGAAGAGAAATCAGAGTAAAGAATAAAACAGCCAGTTGAATTGTTCTATAACTAAAGAGTAGTTGAAGCCCTCTTATACCGTTAATTCTCCAGACCAATATTATACATGGGCACATACAGAGTATTATACAAGCTATGAAGGAAAATGATTTAATTTACTCCAGATCCTCCATCCTTCGGGCTCTCAAATAAGCAGTGCTTCACTTAGCCCTGCTCTGCTAATTAAGCAAGAACTGCACTCTGCTTGAATGGTGAACGCTGCGGCAAGTTTCTCAGAGTGATGTATTATTCTGACTGAGTTGGAATTATTAAACTTGCCCCAAGAGTGATATTCTAAAATTAATAGAGTAACTCAGTAAAGAGAAATCACAATATCCCACCCAAAGTACGGCTTTAAATTGGGTATCATACTGGGCAGCCAAATCAGCAGTTTACACCATGGGTTCAGCTCCCACAGCTCTGTTGCAAAACCTGTTGAAGTCCTTCTCCAGAATCTCCGTCAGTGTTTCATGTTCAGCATTTAGCTCACCACCGCCGACTGCGCAGGCTCAGTGGTGGCATGTGACTGTAATCCGGCTGCTTGGAGGTCTGAGGCCGGGAGTTCTGGGCCAGAATTGCCAATTGGTGTCCTTACTAAATCGGGCAGCGATATGATGCCCCCAGAGGAATCTGGGATCAGCAGCTTGTCGAGAGGGGTGAACTAGCCCAGTCAGGAAACGATCAAGGTCAACACGCCATGCCCATCAGGAGTCAGACTGTGCCAAATGAACAGGCGTTGCGACAAAGCTTGGCCAACGCGGTGAGACACGATCTCTTCTGCACAGAACTTTACTTCTTTCTTGCAACAGCTGTGTACTGTTCACCTTCTCCACAGATGCTGTCTGACCAGCCGAGCTCCTCCAGCAGCCTGTGTCATTTGCTCTGGAGTTCCAGCATCTGCAGAATCACTTGTGTTTGTAATATATCATTGTGTTTCTCTGCTGCTGACTGTTACTGATGCTGTATGCCCGTGATGTGGCAGCAAGTAAGTATTTCATTGCATACAAAAACTTGCGCACATGACAATAAACTCAGCTTTGACATCGAACGTGGTTGCCTGCTGCCCCAAGTGGTATCTGAAAAACACGAAGGAATTAGTTTCTTGATTCCCAGACACATCCTTCTGCCACTTTGAATATTTCGGCAGGAAACATCTATGCTGCCTTTCCGAGGCTTAAAGGAGAGTAACATATTGTCCTCATGCTGTTTGTGACCCTCAGCCAAAGGTCATGATCTTCAGCTACGAAGTTAACAGAATAGCGTGACTGGGTTTCTGTATGGAGTGTAGTGCTTAAACGAACAAGATTCAAGTTTATTTATCTTGTGTACATTGAAGCATACAGTGGAATATGTCATTTGCTTTAACAACCAACACACACACTCAAGGATATGCTGGGGGCAGCCCGCAAGGGTAGCCACACATTCCGGCGCCAACACAGCATGCCCACAATGCTTGACAGAACAACACAGAACTCAACAAAACAACAGAAAAATAGCAAAACAAGGCCCTATTCCTCCTTCTTACCCATGCACATGCACAGTGCTTTAACTTCATGACAGTATTCTTTAGCCTCCAGCCTCCAGCAGACCCAGATTCAGAAGCAGATTCATACATGGTTTTGCAGATATTGGGCCTTTGACTACCCACAGAGATTCTCATACCTAGGGCTCCAGTTTTGAGCCTTGACTTCAAGACTCCTGATTCAGCCCTCCAGCCTTGATCCGCAGCTTCCACCCCAGGAACTACTGATCACCGAACTCCAGGCCTCGAACTCTGCACTCACTGATGACGGAATCCCAAACACTAGGCCTCACCAATTCACAAATCCATTAAGTAGTCATTTGTAGCATTGCTACTGTTACCCCAATTGTGAATGGGGGTACCAGGAATGGAACTTGATCTCAGTTAACCTGACATATATATTATACACATTACAGTCACGTGATGAATTTTCTGTAATGGTAATCGACAGAAACAACTCACATACATATAGCACATTTGAAGTAACAAACTATCACCAAACTATTCATACCAGACATCCCACCTCTCCCGGAAGTTCCGGGAGTCTCCCGCATATTGATAGTGGCTCCCTGATGTCCGCAAGTTATATACAATATCCTGGAAATCGATTTTTTTTAGAGCGACAGAAAGAGAGCAAGAGAGAGCGCGAGTGAAAGAGAGAGAGAGAGCACGCCATGGCAGAGTGTTCCAAAAAAAAGAAAATATAAAATGTACGTCACCCCAGACTACACTAAAGTGTACCCCTGCCTAATAGGGGTCAAAAATAGTGACAGTGTTGCTCGCTGCACTGTTTGCAACAGTGACTTTTCTATTGCCCATGGTGGGTTAAGACTGTAAAAGACATGTTGAGGTGAGTTTAACAGGTGTCATTCATTCATTAGCATAGCTAACGTTATTTAAACTAGCTGGCTAGCTGCTAAGGAGCTACTCTATTGCAGACATCCCACCTCTCCCGGAAGTTCAAGGAGTCTCCCGCAAATTGATGGAGCTACCTCCCTGAAATGAGTTTTTGCAGGGTGGGATGTCTGTCATACCTGCAAAAATATTGCAACGAGCTGACACATCTGTGAGACACATAGTAGTACATCTAAAGCAGTTCATTAAATTATTTTTTAAAAATCACAAATTAGAGAGAGGCCCTCCACTGGTCATGGATTTTGCATCCTAGCTATCTATGTTTCAGCCGATATGCGAACCAGGGCAGTACGATATGGAGAGCAAGCTCTTGCCCATGCCACAGGCTCCCCCTCTCCACCCAGCTGATGAATCTAAAGGAATAAGAGGAGCTGATACAGTCTGGCACCAGCAGCGTTGCTGGAATTGCCAGTCAGTGTTGAACTCAATGTAGGACTGCCTTAGGGACTCCAGCTCCAGATTTTCCCTCAGGGTTTACTCTCGAAGCCTTCTCCATAAATAACACAACACAACAAAGGTTTGAGATCAGAGCTATCTTTCTCCCCTATTCACAATTGAGGCATCGGCCGCAGCAGAAGGCAGGCAGAGCAGCACCAAATGCAGTGATTTCTTTCTCCTTGCATGCGGGCTTTTCTTGTTTCTTATTTAAACCATAAAAGAGAGATAGGGTCTAGCAGAGTGGGGGCTATCATCGGAGTGGGAACTTGGATGTTTGACTCCAGAGCTTCGACAAGAAGAGGCTGAGGCCAAAGGAACAGGTAAGAAGGGTAGGTTTTTCCTTTTGTTATTGCTGATTTGGTCTTGGTTGCCCATGGTACAGTGCCAGCAGGATGGCAGGTACGGCAGTCGAATGTTCCTCCTGTGGGAATTCATGGAACCTGATAGTCTCCCTGATGATTATACCTACGGGAAGTGCAGCGAATCCAGCTCATGCTAAACCACATTAAGGAGCTGGAGCTGGAGATGGATGAGCTGAGGATCGTCCGGGAGGCAGTGCAATTTATGGATAGGACTTTTGTGCAGGTGGTTACACCCAGAGTGCTGAATTCGGGGAGTAGGTGGGTAAACACTGAGAGATGCAAGGTAAGAAAGAAGTCGGTGCGGGGTCCCCCTGCGGCCATTCCCCTCAGTAACAGGTATACCCCCTTGGCTACTGCCGAGGGGCATGACCTATCTGGGCAAGGCAGCAGCAGCCAGATCAATGGCTCTGTGCTCAGCTCTGAGTCTCTGAAGGGTAGGGTGAAGTCAGGCTGAGCAATAGTCATGGGGATTCAATAGTAGGGGGACAGATATGGGATTCTGCGGCAGCAAAAGAGATGCCAGGTATTGTGTTGCCTCTTGAGTGGGAGTGTCCAGGATGTCTCTGAATAGTTGCAGAATATTCTTGAAGGGGAGGGCGAGCAGCCAGAGGTCGTGGTACATATTGGTACCAATGACATAGGCAGCAGAGGGGTAGAGGTCCTGCACAGTAAGTTTAGGGAGTTAGGAAGGAGGGTGAAGAGTAGGAACTCCAAGTTGGTAATCTCTGGGTTACTCTCAGTGCAACGAGCTCGGGAAGGTACGAAGAGGAAGATAGTGCAGACGAATGAGTGGCTGAGGAGATGGGGCAGGCGGCAGAGTTTCAAGTTCTTGGATCACTGGAACCTTTTCTAAGGAAGGGGTGACCTGTACAAATGGAACAGATTGCATCTGAACTGGAGGGGAACCAATACCTGGGAGGGAGGTTTGCTAATGCTATTGGGGAGGGTTTAAATTTGCAGAGGGTTGGGATCCGAAGTGAAGCAGTAGAGGATGGGGCAGTTGGCACACAAGTAATGACAGCTTGTAGGGAGTTTGTGAGGGAGGATAGGCAGATAATAGAGCAAAGATGCACTCAGCCTGGTGGTTTGAGATGTGTCTATTTTAATGCAAGGAGTATCATAAACAATGCGGATGAACTTAGAGCGTGGGTCAATACATGGAACTATGACTTCTAACACAAAATACTCTGCAGATGCTGGGGTCAAAGCAACACACACAACACGCTGGAGGAACTCAGCAGGTCGGGCAGCATCCATGGAAACGTTGACTGATCGTTTCCACGGATGCTGCCCGACCTGCTGAGTTCCTCCAGCATGTTGTGAACTATGACTTTGTGGCCACTACAAAGACTTGGATGTCTCAGGGGCAGGAATGGCTGCTGAGTGTGTCAGGCTTTAAACATTTCAAAAAGGACAGGGAGGGAGGCAAAAGAGGTGGGAGTGTGGCATTGATAGTATCACAGCTGCAGAAAAGGAGGAAGTCATGGAGGGATTGTCTACTGAGTCAGTGTGGGTGGAAGTCAGAAACAGGATGGGGCTATTGCTCTACTGGGTGTTTTTTATAGCCCCCCCCCCCAAATAATAGAGATGTCAAGGAGCAGATAGGGACATAGATTCTGGAACAGTGCAATAATAATAGGGTTGTTGTGATGGGTGATTTTAACTTTCCTAATATTGGCTAGCATGTCCTTAGAGCAAGGGGTTTAGATGGGGTGCAGTTTGTTACGTATGTTCAGGAAGGTTTCCTGACACAATATGTAGATAAGCCAACTAGAGGAGAGGCTGTCCTTGATCTGGTATTGGGAAATGAACCTGGTCAGGTGTCAGATCTTTCGGTGGGAGAGCATTTTGGAGGTAGTGATCACAACTCTATCTCCTTTACCATAGTGCTGGAGAGGGATTGGAGCAGACAATTTGGGAAAACATTTAATTGGGTTGGGGGGGGGGAATATGATGTTACTAGTCAGAAACTTGGGAGCATAAATTGGGGGCAGATGTGCATCTCAGGGAAATGCACAGCAGAAATGTGGCAAATGTTCAGGGAACATTTGCATGGCATTCTTCATAGGCATGTTCAATTGAGTCAGGGAAGGATGGTAGAGCAAAAGAACCATGGTATATAAAGGGTGTAGAAAATCTAGTTAAGAAAAAAAGAAAAGCTTACAAAAGATTCAAGAAACTAGGCACTATTAGAGCTCTAGAAAATTACAAGGTTGCCAGGAAGGAGCTTAAGAATGAAATTAGGAGAGCTAGAAGAGATCATGAGAAGGCCTTAGTGAGCAGGATTAAGGAAAACTCCAAGGCATTCCACAAGTCTGTGAAGAGCAAGAGGATGAGCCGTGTGAGAATAGGACAAATCAGATGCAATAGTGGAAACCTGTGTATGGAATCAGAGGAGGTAGCAGAGATACTTAATGAATACTTTGCTTCAGTATTCACCAGGGAAAAGGACTTTGGCAATTGTGGGAATGACTTACAGTGGACTGAAACGCTTGAGCATATAGACATTAAGAAAGAGGACGTGTTGGAGCTTTTGAAAAACATTGTTAGATAAGTCACCGGGACCAGACGAGGTATACCCCAGGCTACTGTGGGAAGCAAGAGAGGAGATCGCTGAGCCTCTGGTGATGATCTTTGCATCATCAATAGGGATGGGAGAAGTACCAGAGGATTGGAGAGTTACAAATGTTGTTCCCTTGTTCAAGAAAGGGAGTAGAGATAACCCAGGAAATTATAGACCACTGAGTCTTACTTAAGTAGTGGGCAAGTTGTCAGACAAGATTCTGAGATGTAGGATTTATGAGCTTCTGAAGAGACATAATCTGATTAGGGATAGTCAGCTTGGCTTTGTCAAGGGCAGGTCATGCCATACGAGCTTGATTGAATTCTTTGGGGATGTAACAAAACACGATGATGAAGGTAGAGCAGTGGATGTAGTGTGGGTGGATTTCAGTAATGCATTTGATAAGGTTCCCCATGCAAGGCTCATTCAGAAAGTAAGGAGGCATGGGATCCAAGGAGACCTTGTTTTGTGGATCCAGAATTGGCTTGCCCAAAGAAGGCAAAAGGTGGTTGTAGATGGTTTGTATTATGCATGGAGGTCAGTGACCAGTGGTGTTCCACAGGGATCCGTTCTGGGGCCCCTCCTGTTTGTGATTTTTATAAATGATCTGGATGAGGCAATAGATGGGTGGGTTAGTAAGTTTTCTGAAGACACAAAAGTTAGGGTGTTGTGGATAGTCTGGAGGGTTGTCAGATGTTACAGTGGGACATTGATAGGATGCAGAAGTGGACTGAGAAGTGGTAGGTGGAGTTCAACCCAGATAAGTGTGAAGTGGTTTATTTTGGTAGGTCAAATATGGATACAGAATGTAATATTAATGGTAAGACTCCTGGCAGGGTGGAGGATCAGAGAGATTTTGGGATCCATGTTCACGGCACACTCAAAGCTGCTGCACAGTTTGACAATATTGTTAAGAATGCTTATGGTGTGTTAGCCTTCATCAACCATTGGATTGAGTTCAAGAGCCATGAGGTAATGATACAGCTATGTAAGACTTAGGTCAGACCCCACTTGGAGTACTGTGTTCAGTGCTGGTTACCTCACTACAGGAAGGATATGGATACTATAGAGAGAGTTCAGAGGAGATTTACAAGGATGTTGCCTGGATTGGAGAGCATGCCCTATGATAATAGGATGAGTGAACTTTGATTTTTCAACTTGGAGCGATGAAGGATGACAGGTGACCCGATACAGGTGTATAAGATGATGAGAGGCATTGATCGTGTGGATAGCCAGAGGCTTTTTCCCAGGGCTGAAATGGCTAACACGAGGGGGCATAGTTTTAAGGACCATGGCAGTAGGTACAGAGGGGATGTCAGGGGTAAGTTTTTCCACGCAGAGAGTAGTGGGTGCATGGAATGGGCTGCTGGCGGCAGCGGTGGAGGTGGATACGATACGGTCTTTTAAGAGACTCTTGGATAGGTACATGGAGCTTAGAAACATGGAGGGTTATGCGCTGGGGAGATTCTAAGCAGTTTCTAGAGTAGGTTGCATGGCTGGCACAACATTGTGGGCCGAAGGGCCTGTAATGTGCTGTAGATTTCTATGTTCTATGTTCTATGTTCAGATGAGCTGCCAACCACAGCTGATAAGCCTCATCTGCCTGAAGTGACTGGTTTTAAGTGCCAGTAACCTCTTTTTGCTCCTTCTTCCGTCAGCAGAAATTGTTCCGCCAGGCTTAGTAGCTAAGCCACACATGAAGGCCAGGAGCTGACCTGGTTGTCAGAAGCTATATGAGACACATGCATTGGGACCATTTAACAGGTAGTGGGAGATTATCCCCTCTACATTTGCCCCTACCCACGCGCCCCCGCCCCCGCCCCACTGGCTATAACAACCTTAAGGAACCAATAACAAATTACCACCAATCTATTCATGATAAATTGCAAGATGCACTCTGTTTCAGAGTATTAGTCTTCTACAAGGCTACTCAATCCTAATAAAAACAGATTATACAAGTATCCTATTGGATCTCATTTGCATTTGGAAATAAAATTAAGATAATTGGAAAATGGGCACCATGCTCCAGCTCAAAAACATGATTCCTGTCCGGAAAATGATTTCATGATAACATGTAGATGGTTAATCATATACCATTAGTCATAATTTTACAAATTAAAATTCCCCAAGAATGCAACCACACCTATTCGTTATGAAATGTTGGGAGTATGTAAAAGAGGATAGAACATGCAAATGAATTAGCTAATTAGATCTCATTTAGCTGCCAATTTATCCAACTGATTACTAAACAGGCTTCCTCTAAAAGCTCAAACACTGCAAACTTGGTCAGCTTAATCGCTTTCTGCCTCAAATAGAAATTAAGTGAAGGGTCTTAGTTTCCATCAGCAGTTAAATCAGGTCAGTTTTTTTTAAAGACAGCATTACTGCAGAGGGTATGTTGCTAGTAATTTAGAGGCATGAATATCAGGAGCATAAACTCGATTCCCACAACAGGTGGTGAATCTAAATTTAGTTATTTGAATAAAAGGAAATATGGATGTCCCCAGGTAACAAATATATTTTGCTTATGATCTATTATGGTTTATTATTATTGTTACATGAAACAATATATTGAAGAGCTTCCCTTGCGTATTCTTCATACAGAGCAAATGGCTACACGGTATCTTGAATAAGGTGAAACAATAATAGTGCAGAATAAAGTGTAAAAGCTACATAGAAAGTGCAGTGCAGATAAACAATTAAGTTGTAAGGCCAGAACAAGGTATATAGTGAAGTCTTATTGTACAAGAGCTCCATTCAAGAGTCTGATAACGACAGGACAGGATAGAACTTGTCCTTGAGCCTGAGGTACATGATTTCAGCTTTAGTATCATCTGCCTGATGGGAGAGGGGAAGAAGAGAGAATGATCACTCAGACGACACAGGAGAGATACAAAACGACGCAAAGAAGACGGTTATCACATTTCACTCTGGTAAAGTCAATTTTTAGTTCGTCAGTGCTGAAAATTGAGAAATAGGACCATCCAATTAAATTTTGAGACAATGAACTCTTAATCTCAATCCAATATGGGTCCTTCAGTTATGCATAACATTAGGGAAAATGAGATTCTGCAGGTGCTGGAAATGGAGACAAAATGCTGGAGGAACTCAGCAGGTCAGGCAGCAACTATAGAAACGAATAAACAGCTGATGTTACAGGCCGAGGCTCTTCATCATGACTGGAAAGGAAGGTGGGGAGTGGGGTGGGGGCAGAAGCTCGAACAAGAAGGTGTGGGGAGGGGAAGGAGTGTAGGCTGGCAGGTAACAGGTGAAATTATGTTTCCAGTGCTGATGAAGAGTCTCGGTCCGAAACATTGTGTATTTATTCTCCTCTATAGATCCTACCTGACCTGCTGAGTTCCTCCAGCGTCTTGCAGGTGTTCATCAGGAAAAATGAGACAAGATTTTGTGATTGCAATAACATTGAAACTACCAGTAATCTGTTCATTGTCACTGCATTGTGAAACTAACAGCAACTTCAGAATTTCCAAGAGTATGTGGTTCCATGTAAGTCTGCAGGCTGCCTTGTAGCTGTTATTAGCATTGAAAATAGCGAAGAGATGAGAAGCATAGCAGGAAATTGCCCAAGGCTTACAAAGGTAACTTGCTGATACTTATTTCTCTGAGCAGATACAGGAAATGTTTCTCTGTACCTGGAAAAAGATTGCAATGCTATGGTGTGTCTGTGAGAGACACAGAAATAAATTTTAATTAGCTCATTAATCTCTAAAAAAAGCCTTGTGTAATAGTTCATTGTAAAAATACTTGTTTAAAAATATCTTCATTGGTTTGTTAATTTACTTTATCCTAATGTTTCCAGGGGATTTACAAGCCTAAAAGCTTTTAAGAGTTTAAAAATAGCTGACTCATGAAGCTTTTCAGCTAAGTGAAAAAGCATAGTTTTATCTACTTTCAGGTTTTTAAAAATATTTTCGGGCCGGTCTGGCCTTGGCCATTCCACGTGGCTTACACTAACAGCTGCAGACAATTACAGATGCTAGGGGATAATGTCTGAACACTGAAGGTCACTGGCTGGTTCAGCTTTCACATCCAACCCATGAAGAATTACACAAGACAAGGACAGAACACAAACAGAAAACTATCCATTGGCTGGAGTCATACATTGCATACAGGAAGATGGTAATGGTTGTTCACAACCATCCCAGGCCCAGGATATCCCTGGGAGACTTCCGTAAGACAGTGTCCAAAAACAATTTTCAGTTGCTTCATCAATTCCCTTCCTAGAACATACAATACACAGCACCATACAGACCCCTGGGCTCACAATGTTTTGTTGACTCTTTAATCTATCCAAGATCAATCTAACCTTTCCCTCCCACAAGGTCCTCCATTTTTCTTTCATCCATGTGCCTATCTAAGAATCTTTTAAATTTCCATAACGTATCCTCCTCAGCCGCCATCCCAGTAGCACCTTCCTGGCATTTAACCCCCTCTGTGTAAAAATAAAAGAACTATCTCTGTCATTTAACCTATATTTTCGTCCAGTCACCTTAAATTTATGCCCTCTCCTAGTAGCCATTTCTGCCTTGGAAAAAGGTGCTGACCATGAGTGCAATCACAGGTGATGCAATGTCTACATCCAGTGATAACTCAGACAGTCTCGTCTACATCCCATATGACCCATCAGTTGTGCATTACAATGAGACAAGTCAGGTGTCAGACAAAATACCCTCCACTTACCTGTATCACTTGGGAATGACGATGCCACCCAGGACAAAACATGGAAGTTAATACAGGCAGGTGAGACATTTTACACAGGGTAGGTCTTACCAATGAATGGTAGGCCACTGAGGAGTGTGGTAGAACAAAGGGATCTGGTGATACAGGTCCATTATTCCCTGAAAGTGGCGTCGTAGGTAGAGAGGGTTGTAGAGAAAGCTCTTGGCACACTGGCCTTCATAAATCAATGTTTTGAGTATGGGAAATGAGATGTCATGTTGAAGTTGTATAAGACAGTGGTGAGGCCTGATTTGGAGTATTGTGTGCAGATTTGGTCACCACATTATAGAAAGGATGTGGAAACTGCAGAGAACTGAATGGATGTTGCCTGGATTAGAAAGCATGTCTTATGAGGAAAGGTTGAGCGAGCTAGGGATTTTCCCTTTGGAGAGAAGGAGGATGATAGGTGACTTGATAGAAGTGTATAAGATGAGAGGCATAGATCTAAGGGACAAAAAAAACCTGCATGTTTTTCCTAGGATGGAAATGGCTCATATGAAAGGGCTTAATGTTAAGATGACAGGACAAATGTATGGGGGGCGGGATGTCAGAGGCAGGTTTTTTTCACAATGGAACACATTGCCAGTGGTAATGGTAGAGGCAGTTACATTAGGGACCCTTAAAGGATTCTTTGATAGGCACACGGATGAAAGAAAAAGGGAGCATTTTGTGGGAGGGAAGCATTGATTGATCTTTGAGTAGGTTAAAAGGCTGGCACAGCATTATGGGCTGAAGGGCCAGTACAATGCTGTAATGTTCTAACCTCTATGCTTACAGACAAGAAGAAGTCCATTTGACACAGTAGTCAGAATAAAGAGACTCTCTCTTACATGTGCCTGATCTTTGGAGGAAAAAAAACAATGTAAAGTGTTAATCCTTGTCTTAGCAAGATCAGATATTACAACAATAAACAGCAGTTTTGTTTCTGGGAAAATAAAACTCTATCAAAAGGCACAAAGGGTGTATGGGAACCAAAAGGTAATTCCCAATCTCCACAGACTCAATCAGTTCCTTGTTGTCTGCTACAAATGGCTAACGCTTTTGCAAAGACCATCATTAACTGCAATAATCTTCATGCAGCCTTCTGTTTGAGGATCTACGGACCACAATGCCCTACCTGTGCACCTCAGAATTAGTTCAAGTTGAAGTTTATTGTCATTCAACCATATACATGTATCCATCTAAACAAAACATTGTTCCTGTAGGACCCAGGTACAAAACAGCGGTACATATAGTCACCCATACACAGTATATACTGTTACAATCCAACACATAAAGTCACAAAATAATACTAGCACAAGTTGCTAAGTGGTAAGGCCTGAAGATTGACAGGATACTTAATCATATAAACACTTATTGTTCCATTCTGGTTCTATGGCTCAATTTAGCAGACAGATATTTAAGAAAATACAGGCACCCAAAGTTCTTTAGCAGAACTATTAAAAGTTTACATGAATTAGTATGAGAATTCATAGTGGACGTATTGGAATTATCGCAACACATGCAGCTTTAAATCATTCTTTGAAATTGGTACACACTTCATGTCCCTTCCCCTATAATCAAAATCACCTCATCGTGATTCATCTTTAACTCTGTAACTTCAGTTGGGCCTCCCTCTCCCTCTCCCTATCTGTCTATCTTGACTCACTCCCCAGATTTCTAATTTGCTTTGTTTTAAATGAAACGGGGAATGAGACATCTGTAAAGAATATCATAACCCAGCATCTACTTGAATGCGCTGCACTCTCAACAAGCTTTGTTGTGTTGACCCTTACTAATTTGGTCAGGGATGAAAGGAAAATCACTATTTCATGCAAAACATAACATTAACCAGAGAAAATGCAAACCACTCTGAAAATCTGACTTCAAAATTGTTGGAAATGACGCAGGCACAACTTAAAGCGGGGCAAAGACAGATTTCCAGATGGGCGACATTCATCATTGGTTAGATGTGGTTCATCTGGTATCAGTCAACCCTGCAGCTCTGTCATGCTGACTGACATTTTATACTGTCAGAAGAGTTAATTTATTTGTTGAACCCGTGATCCATGTGTTGTCAAAAGATCCAAAATGAAGAAAGAAAAGAGCTGGTTGTTCAATGGTGCTAGTATCTATGCTAACAGTCGGGTTGAAACTGTATCAAATAATGCAGACCTGTTGATGTATTAAGCAGCAGTAGCTGATAAGCTGATTAATGGGTTAGCTGGAATGGTTCCCGGTCATACTGAGCAAGCAGTAGGAGGAAGGAAAACACACAGCAATGTCTTGCGCTCACTACTGTGTTTGAGCAAGAGTCATAACCATGGAAAAACAAACCATTGCAAAACACACAAAGCAAGGGAAGATTAACTAAAACCTGTCTCCTCGAATGGGACTTTGTTCTTGTCTTCATTTCTCTCTCGTTGGCCTGCTGCCAGCTTCTGTCTGATCATTCCTCTGTGGGAATCTGGATTAATCCAAATTTAATCATGCTATGAAGTCGTGCAGAACATTTAGGCAAATAAAAAAAAAATAACTGTCCATCAGCTAGCTAAGGGAGTCAGGAGTTATAAAGATTCACGGCCTGTGCGAAGATACTTTGTGTTGGCAAAAGAGATTAAAATCAGCTGTATTTTAATTTCCAATCATTAGTTATCTGCTAACCCAAGCTGAGAATTTCATATGTAGCTATTTTTGAGAACATTCGTCATCTCAGACCTAATTTTCCCTCCTCTTATGTCATGGTTAAACAGCCTGCTACCAAATGTTGTACACTCGGTGGCCACTTTATTAAGTACCTCCTGTACCTAATAAAGTGTCCACGTAGTGAATGTTCATGGTCTTCTGCTGCTGTAGCCCATCCACTTCAAGGTGTGATATGTTGTGTATTCAGAGATGCTCTTCTACACACCACTGTTGTTACGTGTGGTTATTGGAGTTCCTGTCGTCTTTTTGGCAGCTTGAACAAGTCTGGCCATTTTCTTCTGACTTCTCTAATTAACAAGGCACTTTTTTCCATGGAACTGCCATTCATTGGATAACTTTTTGTATTTTGTACCACTCGCTGTAAACTCTAGAGACTGTTGTGTGTGAAAATCCCAGGAGATCAGCAGTTTCTGTTATACTCAAACCACCCCGTCTGGCACCAACAATCACTGCATGGTAAAAGTCACTTAGATCACAGTTATTCCCCAGTATGATGTTTCATCTGAGCAACAACTGAACCTTTTGACCATGTCTGCATGCTCTTATGCATTGAGTTGCTGCCATATGATTAGCTGATTGCATATTATTTGCGTTAATGACCAGGTGTACAGGTGTACCTAATAAAGTGGCCACTAGGTGTATGTGTGCATTTAAAGCCTAGATATTTTATGGAATGATCCCTGGGCAAGAAGTCGGAACATTCAGCAAAATGAAAGGTTAAAGATGCTAGTATTCCGAGGCTAAGATAATTATGTCATTAGAGTGTTCCCATAGGAATATTCTACCATAAAACAATTATCTTCAGAGTGTTTCATCTTTTCCATTTTAACATGCTAATATCTATTCATCTACTTTGCCAATCCCTCTGACATCCTTCCCCTTGAGTAAGGAGACAGCACACTTTTGGTCAGTACATTAGATTTAGTTGTGGGTCAGTGGGACCTCTAAGACTGGTGGTCACACGCTCAGGGCCTTTCATATCCTCAGGAAGGATACTGTGTTAAATACTTCCTTCCCCATTCCTAAACATCCACTGGTGATTTGTTTCCGAGTGCCAATATACTGTCAATGATACTCTACAGGGTGGCTGAGGAGCAGAGGTGGTCTAGTATACCCTAGGCCACTATCTGTGGTATTTGTTCCTTCACTTAGATGGCCATTGATTGTAGAGGGAGTGTGATAGTCCCTCTATCACAGATGCAGGGGCAGAGGGCTATCAAGAAGGCAAATGGGATGTTGGCCTTCATTGCTAGAGGGATTGAATTTAAGAGCAGGGAGGTTATGCTGCAACCATACAGAATACTGGTGAGGCCGCATCTGGAGTACTGTGTGCAGTTCTGGTCTCCATACCTGGGAAAGAATATACTGGCTTTAGAGGCAGTGCAGAGGAGATTCACCAGGTTAATTCCAGAGCTGAGGGGATTAGACTATGAGGAGAGACTAAGTCACCTGGGACTATACTCACTGGAATTCAGGTGAATGAGATGAGATCTTACAGAAATATATAAAATTATGGAACGGTTGGATAAGATAGAGGCAGGAAAGTTGTTTCCACTGGTCGGTGAGACTAGAACTAGGAGACATTGCCTCAAGATTTGGGGGAGGAAATTTAGGACGGAGATGAGGAGGAACTGTTTTTCCCAGAGAGTGGAGTTTTCTGCCCAATGAAGCAGTGGAGGCTACCTCGGTAAATATATTTATGACAAGGTTGGATAGATTTTTGCTTAGTAGGGGAATTAAGGGTTATGGGGAAAAGGCAGGTAGGTGGAGATGAGTCCATGGCCAGATCAACCATGATCTTATTGAATGGCGGAGCAGGCTCGATGGGCCAGATGGCCTACTCCTGCTCCTATTTCTTATTTTCGTTTGTTCTTGCAGTCCTGCAAGGATAAAGCAAAAGCAAACTGCCTACATCACCCTTTGATCACTTCATTCCCTCCGCACTGCCATCTATGCCTGCTGGCTTCCACTGTCCAGCAATGGGAGCCAGCCCTTCAGTCATTAGATTAGATTAGATTAGATTATGAGGACACTCAGTCCTCGTTTATTGTCATTTAGAAATGCATGCATTAAAAAATGATACAATGTTCCTCCGGTATGATATCTCAGAAACACAAGACAGACCAAGGCTAAAACTGACAAAAACCACATAAATATAACATATAGTTACAACAGTGCAAAGCAATACCATAATTTGATAAGAGCAGAGCATGGGCATGGTAAAAAAAAGTCTCAAAGTCCCGACAGCCCCAACATCTCACGCAGACGGTAGAAGGAAGAAACTCTCCCTGCCATGAGCTTCCAGCGCCGCAAACTTGCCGATGCAGCATCCTGGAAGCACCTGACCACAGTCCGACTCTGAGTCCGTCCAAAAACTTCGAGCCTCCGACCAGCCCTCCGACACCGAGCACCACCTCTGCTGAGTGCTTCTACCCCGGCCCCGGCCGCCAAGCAACAGGCAAAGCCAAGGACTCGGGGCCTTCCCCTCCGGAGATTTCAGATCACACAGTAGCAGCGGCAGCGAAGCGGGCATTTCAGAAGTTTCTCCAGATGTTCCTCCATGCTCTCACATCTGTCTCCATTAAATCAGGATTGTACATGGCCTCTTACATGACAGATTACAGCTATTCATCACCGGAGAGGCCGTGTGCACTGCGTTGCACTGCCATCTTCTCCACCTCCCGACTATTTGGACAACGTTTAGGCAAAATTGCTAAATTATTAACATACTCATTGTTCACCATAAGGACCACATACATGTCTTAAATCAAACAAAGTTCTGAGGACGTCTGCAGAAAGTGCAACTGCCATTATTCCTGCTTTGTAGAAATGCTGCCCATTTGATGACAATGAGAAAGCGGATAAAAGGCTGAAATACGAGAAAGTCTGTAGGTGCTGGAAATCCAAAGCAGCACCCACAACATGCTGGGAGAACTCAACAAGTCAGGCAGCGTCTATAGAAATGAATAAACAGTCAACGTTTTGGACTGAGACCATTCATCGGGACCGGGAAAAGAGATGAAGAGTCACACGAGAAGGTGGAAGGAAGGGAGGAATCAGAATCAGGTTTATTATCACCAGCATGTGTCATGAAATTTGTTAACTTAGCAACAACAGTTCAATACAATACATGATAATAGAGAAAGAATAAATAAATTACAGTGAGTGTGTGTATATATATAGGTATATAAAAATGTATATTGAATAGATTAAAAATAATGCAAAAACAGAAATTATATATATTTCAAAAAGTGAGGTAGTGTCAATGGGTTCAACGTCCATTTAGGAATCAGATGGCAGAGGGGAAGAAGCTGTTCCTGAGTGTGTGCCTTCAGGCTTCTGTACCTCCATCCTGATGGTAACAGTGAGAAAAGGGCATGCCCTGGGTGATGGGGTCCTTAATAATGGACGCTGCCTTTCTGAGGCGCTGCTCCTTGAAGATGTCTTGGGCACTACAGAAGAAGCCTGAGGTGGCAGGTGACAGGTGAAACCAGGAGATGGGGAGGGGGTGAAGTAAAGAGCTGGAAAGTTGATTGGTGAAAGGTATAAGGGGCTGGAGGAGGGGGTATTTGAGAGGAGAGGGTGGAAGACCATCAGAGAAAGCGAAGGAGGAGGAGCACCAGGGGGAGGTGATAGGCAGGCAAGGGGATAGAAGAGAGAGGGAAATAGGAATGGGGAATGGTGAAGGAGAGTGCGGGGCAATTACTGGAAGTCTGAGAATTCAATGCCATCAGATTGGAGGCCACCCAGCCTGAATATTAAGCATTGCTCCCCCAACCTGAGTGTGGCATTATCGCGGTGGTAGAGGAGACCATGTCGGAGAGGGAATGGGTGGCTACTGGGAGATCCCACTTCTTCTGGCAGACGAAGCGTAGGTGTTCAGTGAAGCGGTCTCCCAATCTACATCTGGTATCACCGATACACAAGAGGCCACACCGGGAGCACTGGATACAGTAGATGCACAGATGAAATGTCACCTCACCTGGAAGGACTGTTTGGGGCCCTGAATTGTAGTGAGGGAGGAGGTGTAGGGGCAGGTGTAGCACTTTGGCCACTTGCAGGGATGAGTGCTGGGAGGGACAAATGGACAAAGGGATCACAGAGAGAGCAATCCCTGCAAAAAGTGGGGGGGAGTGTGGGGGAAGGTAAAGATATGTTTGGTGTATTAGCCCTTTGGAGATGTTGGAAGCTGCAAAAGATGATGTGTTGGATGCAAAGGCTCATACGGTGGTAGGTGAGGACAAGTATGGACGTGATAATGAATTTAACAGAGCAGCAACCATTCAAGATGCGGTGCCAGGGAAAGAGGAGAAGGTAGAACTGGTCAAGTAGTCAAATGAATAGTGGGCAGAACTGTGTGCTACTGTTGTCTACAGATACCTATCATAGACCACGTAGTGAGAGTTAAATACATATTGCCTGGTTTCCTCTTCATTTGTGTGTTCCTGTGTTTCATTCTTAATTTAGAAATGACATTTGTTCAGCCTCAGGTTTTTGAATCAGTTTCCTAAAGAGTTCCAAGAAGAATACAGGGACTGAGAAATCTAGATGTTATAAGAAAAATCCTTTTAAGCCTATTTCTCAGGTCTGTGATATGGAGTATTGTGTTTCGTGTCTACAACAATTGTTTACATATATAGAGCTCACAAAAGCACTTCATAGAAATGTAGAATTAATACCATCAAAGGTGCTGAGATTAGCAAAAATAATATTTAGTTGAGAAGGATTTAAGGGCGATCCAGCAAATGGGGAGGTTCAGGAAGGAAATTCTTGATTATGAATTTGAAGTGACAGAAAGAACAACAGGAGCAGCGTGTGAAGGATAAATGATCAATAAAGAAAAGAATTAGTGGATGGTCAAGGGGAAAGAATCTGTGGAGCTGAAATCGATTCAAAAAATGATAGAATTACATTCAGTGCCAATGTATTCAATACCTAATGAAGTGATCATTGAGAGTGTGTCTGTGTCTTCGGCTGCTGTAGCCCATCCACGTCAAGGATCAATACATTGTGCATGCAGAGACGCTCTTCTGCACACCACAGTTGTAGCACATGGTTATTTAAGTTATTACCACCTTTTTGTCAGCGTGAACCAGTCTGGCCATTCTCTGCTGACCTCTCTCATTAACAAGGCATTTTCACCCACAGATCTACCATTCACTGGGTGCTTCTGGTTTTTCACATCATTCTCTATAACCTCGAGAGTCTATTGTGCATGAAAATCCCAGGAGATCAGCAGCTTCTGAGGTACTCAAACCACCTTGTCTGGCACCAACAATCATTCCACGATCAAAGTCACTTATGTCACATTTCTCCCCTGTTCTGATGTTTGGTCTGAAAAACCTAAATGAACCTCTTAGCCATGTCTGCATGCTGCTAGGCATTGAGTTGCTGCCTCATGATTGGCTGATTTGATATTTGAACTTTGAACTTAATGAATGAGCAGGGGTACAGGTATAACTAATAAAGTGGCCATTGAATATAAATTTCATTACTGATGAAGCAAACTTTAGATCTCAAATCATTCTTTTCTCTCTTTTCTCCATGGTACCGGCTCCCATCCTGCAAAAGAGATCCAGTCTCTATTAGGGGAAATGCAGATATAATCCCATCGATATTCATTCTTGTGGGTCAGTAGTTATAAGTTACAAATATTTTGTCGCCATACCATCTACACTATCATAAATATGAAATAATGGACACGTTTAACTTGGTGCATGCCTACTTTTCCATAATAAAGTGATAATGTTGTAATTTTCCACAACGTTATCCTTGCCATCTCTTTCGAACATAGAACATTACAGTTACAGGCCCTTCAGCCCATGAAATTTTGATGGCTTTTTAATCTACTCTAAGATCAATTTAACCCAGCCGTCCTCAATCCTTTTGCCCTGGAAGAACTCTTGAAATAATCTTCAGGTCTCAGGGAACCCCTACGTAAAAATTATTATATCTACAGCTCACAGTACATTAGCGTAAGTTGCAGATATAATAATCCAAAAATAATTGTCAATGCTGTTTTGAGTAGAAAATCAATCTTAGCTACCTTTCTTGATAAAAAAAAACGGATAGTTAAGCTAAGCTTACCTTTCTTGAGATTAATCTCTTTCTTCCCCTTTCATATATTTTTAAAATTCATAAGGCAAACATAATCAATTTCTCAATTCTGAGTTGTACCCAAGATAAGCACACATGGATTCCACCTTCTACTGAAATGAAATTATTTCTACCCTTGCTCTTGATGCCTGCTAAACAAGAAGAAGCTTGCTCACACATGTAAGAAGTTGAAAACTGCAGTGAAATGTTTGTTGCTTTCCTATGAATGGTAGAATACTCTTCTTTCACAGAAATCCAGAACTTGTCCAGAGTCAGGTCAGTAAATCTCATCTTGAGTGCACCATCAGAATGCAGCTCACAAAGTTCTTTCTCTTCTCTCAAAGTCAAGTTCTCAGGTTGAGCAGAAAATTCAGAGAAAGGGTCCTTCACACAGTCATACACTTGTGTTGAAAGGGAGGAAAAAAATACTGTTTCAATTTTGTTCTGCAGTTCTCCCAGGTGGTTTTACTATTGGCCTACTATTTTCTTGAAATTAGTCCTGCTATTCACTTTGCAGCTCAAGCACCCTGTTGAGAACACTTCCTCTGCTAGGCCACCCGATTTCTGTCTGTAGCAGGAGAATAGTGTGCTCTTCGCCCAGGTTTTCACACTGTTGCTTAAACATTCTTGAGTGAACTGGTCTTAAAGCTACTAAATAACTTGCTTCCTAAGTTTTTTTACTGACTGTGACTTTGTTTTCGAAAGCTTTAATCTGTTTGTTTTGAGATTCCAATAGTCGTTTAAAATAAATAGTATTTTTACATGTCATATTGATGTGATTTGTAGTTAAGTGTCTTCAATTTTGATGGACCCATTGCTACATTTCTAAGTTGTTTGCCTCAGACTAGGCACAGTGGAACAGGACAACTTGGATTAACAGTCCATGTAAAACCTATTGATAAATAGCTTTCATTGTACAAACAGACTGTTTTTGTGTTTATTGTTGCAGCAGTGCAGTGAAACGACTCAGAAGATTTTAATTCTTCAACATTAACATCAAAATTGTCTGTAGGCCTAGGCCTAGAATTCTCCTTTTCCATCTCACACCTCTTCAAAAATCACCACACTCAACTGTCTTTAGAATGAAAAGTTCTTTCCAATTTTCCACTACACCGGTACAATTTGTTCACTCTCTTAAGTCAGTAGGTGGTGCGTAAGGGGAAGTTGAGGGAGGTAATTCAAGAGTGAGAGGCTGACATCACAGCCCAAGTTGGGTGAGTCCAGTCAATGCTTGGAAAAAGCACCACGCTCCTCATCAGCCTATCGTCCTCCCCTCTGTGCTCACCAATTATCAACCTACCGTCCTCCCCTCCGTGCAATACAGCACTCACCAATTATAAGCCTACCTTCCTCCCCTCCATGCAATACAGTGCTCACTAATTATCATCCTACCATCCTCCCCTCCATACAACACAGCACTCACCATCAGCCTACTGTCCTCCCCTCTATGCAAAACAGCGCTCACTAATTATCAGTGGCCTCTCCTATCTTGCGTCAAAAAACAGAGAACAGACTCAACCAAATAAACATGGTCCTACTACGCACTGCTATACTGGGCTGAGAGACTTTTAACTGGGCTGCTTGGTCACTGCTCACCACTGCTAGCACTAGCATCGCACATTGTGCAAGGTTCAGAAGATAGTTTTTTTTTAAATCATGATCTCTTGCCGAACCCCCATTGACCTCTCCTGGAACCCCAGTTGATAAACCCTGAACTAACCCTTCTACCTTACATAGCCCTCCATTTTTCTTTCACTCATGTGCCTATCCAAGAGTTTCTTAAGTACCCTTCATGTTACCGCCTCTAACACCACCTGTGGCAGAGCATTCCACAAGCCCGACGCTCTCTGTGTAAAAAACTAATCGCTGAGATCCCCCTATACTTTCCTCCAATCACTTTTAAATTAACCCCCTTGTATTACCTTTTTCCGCCCTGAGAAAAAGTCACTGGCTACCTATTCTATCTATGCTTCTTATCTTGTACACATGTCCAGTAATTATTCATTAACAATGGGTAAAAGTAACCTGTCTGCTGACACAGGAAAAGTGGCCATTGTGGCTACAATGCCTACTGGTCCAGGAGGAACTTGGCCTTAAAACTCTCTTCCCTCCATAGCTTTATTACGTTCCTACCTTGATGAGTTTCCATTAGCAGACAACTCCAGAGAATGCCTCTAGATTTGGTACCTATGTAATCTACTTACTGCTCAACCACCAGTGGCGACCATGCTTCCAGCTGAGTAAGACCTAAGCTTGAAGTAATTCCCTAAATCTCTTTGATTTCTCTCTCATCTTCACCCTTTGAACTTGAGTTTTTCACTGTGTGTTAACAAAGGAAAAGATGCACGGCAATCTTTTTCAGCAGGTAAGTGGCGTAGGAGGAACTTGAAATCAAAGTCAAATTCAAGGTACATTTATTATCGAAGTATGTACATGTCAGTGTATATACTGCCTTGAGAATCATTTTCTTGCAGACATTCACAGGAAAATAAAGAAATACAATAGAATTTATGAAAACTGTACGTGAACCAAACGGGCAAACAAACAATGTGCAGAAATAATACTGAGAAGACAATACAGAATAATAGAAGAAGAAGAACAATAAATAATGAATGTTTTAAGTTGCTCATTTGAGAAAAGTATGTTCAGTGGCATCACAGCTATCACATCTGTTCATTTCTTTACATGGAAAGTTTCTGTGTTACTCTGCTGCATAAATCCCGTTCATTCCTGCTGCTGCTTATTTCAACCACTAGATGGCATGTGCGTGCTTCAGCCAAGTAACCCACTGTCACCTCTGGCAGCTGGATACTGTAATGTTAACGTGACTGACAATTTGCAATATGAATAAAATAGTCTGTGTTTGTAAAGTGCCTTCATGACCTCAGGATATCTCAAACTAAAGTGCTCAAAACCGAAGTGCTTTTGAAGTATAGTCACTGTTGGAATTTAGGCAATGGAACAAGGTCCCAAAGTAACAGTGAGATTACTCTTGACTTCAATGTTGCAAATTGAACAGTAAATATTGGCCACGGTATCTTGGAGAACTTGTCAAAGAGTGCAGTTAAATATTTTTGCCTTCTCCTGAGGGAACCTTTTTAATTCCTTGGCCTCTCCAATCCTATCTTTAATGGTATTGTTTCTGACTCAACTACTAATTCTGAATCTCAGGGCCTCTTTGTCCTTTCTCATATTTTATCTTGTATCTTTGGCTCCATCGTCTTGAACCATCAATAACTTCCAGTTAGAGTATTGTGATATGTTGATATTTCTGCACAAGCAAACACCCAGATGATTTAAATACTCCAGATATCAAATTACTTCAATTCTTTCAGAAACCATATTTCTTCTTGCATAAAATTGAAAACTAAAGATGTTTTTGCCAGTTTTTAACTGAAGTTCCTACAGTTTTAAAATTTCAGCCCGTGTGCCACAAGACTGCTGCTTTCCGTAATTATTACCACCCCAACACATGTATTCACAATCAGTCAGCAGGGACCATGCAATGGTATTTCTGTGAAGTGTCAAAGTTCCTCATCTGTCTTCTTCTACACCCTTCCTTTCCAAAGCCATTTGCTTCATGATCAAATGAACACTGCTATTTCAGCTGGCCCGACCAAGTCAACCTTGGACTGAAAATATGAATTACTCCCCAAATCGAACATCTTATCATCATCTGATTCATGTCGCATTCTTCAGGTGATTTTAGGAAGTAATGTTTAAAATTTATGCCTTCTCTGCCCTGAGAATTTCTCACCACCCTAGACAAACTAATATATAGAAATGGGCACCAACAGCCTGAGTCAGCAACTTTACTTTGGCATATTCAAGAACTTCCATTGCATGATCTGTTGACTATAACCACCTTGTTGACTCATCCTCCATCTACCATGCAAACCCCAATCTCCCACTATTAGTGGCCCAGCAAGACCATCACATGAGTCCATCTGTCGTGACTACTGGCAAGCAGACAGCCTCTAAGTTACCTGACCCAACGGTACTTGGCTGTGAATCAAGCACCTTTTAGCAACCCTGTGATATTTCACCAACTAATTAAATGGGCAGAAAGCATTGCTAGAAATGTTCATCTGGTTTGAACATCATGGTATTCTGTTATAAACAAAATCATAAAAGTTAACACCAGCCGCAGGCCAAATGGCCCCTCGACCACTTCCTGCCATCCGATAAATGTCATGGCTGGTTATATCTTGGCTTCAGCTTTGATTTTCTGCCTATTCCCTATAACCCACGACTCCCCTAAAGAAACATAAATCTCTCTGTCTTGGATTTGAACACAGTCAGTGATTTAGCCTCTGCACCTCTGAAAGACTCACAGCTCTGGAGATGTCAGGACAATCCTGGAGGACTGGAAACTCTGCAACTGGCCAGAAGACTATTGAACACCAAATTATTAGCAGAGTTATTTTTGAGGTGCAATTAAACATTTCTAAAAGGCACCCTCCTGAAGTGCAACCGTTCGTTCAGAACATGATGTCTTGATGTCGGGTCCCAGTCCCAAATGTCGACTGTCTATTCCCCTCCATAGATACTGTCTGATTTGCCGAGTTCATCTGGTATCTTGTGCGTGCTGCTCAAGATTTCCTGCATCTGCAGAATCTCTTGTGTTTATCATCCCGAGCCTGTTTACTTTAAGGAGCAGTCTCAACTGCTGATTAAATAATCTAGTCAAATAAATCTGGCAGTGTTTTCTTGTAGGCATTAGTCTTCAAATTCATAAAAGAAAACTGCTGCATTTGCTAAAATTTCAAATATAAAGTTCTGAAAATATTCAGTCCAGTCAATTAAAGAAGCAGAATTTCTGATTGCAACGAATAGGGAAAATGTCTATTTTCAGCCAAAAAGGCATTTTCCCAAAATCTAAGAAGTCAGTGAAAAGAAATTCAAAATCCAGTCTTATAAACCGCCTCTCTCTCCTTCCCTTCAGATTGTTGAAGTAACACTGAAAAGTCCCCAAACAGTTCTTCTTATTCAACCTTTTCTAGACTTGCACAGGGAAAACATTTCTTTAAATTAAGTTGTATGAATTGAAAAGGCTGGGTGGAATGCATTCCTAAAGGGAGAGTGGCAAGAAATAGTTCTGTAAGCTAAGGGTATGTACACTGAAATGTCAATGGCGTTAATAAAAATTCATCAATCAAACATTCACTTGTGTACTCATTGGAAGATCAGAATCAGAATCAGGTTTATTATCGCCAGCATGTGTCACAAAATTTGTTAACTTAGCAGCAGCAGTTCAGTGCAATACATAATATGGAAGAAGAAAAAGAAAATAATAATAAATAAATAAATTTACGGTATACGTATATTGAATAGATTAAAACTGGGCAAAAAATAAAAATAATTGTATTTTTTATAAGTGAGGTAGTGTTCATGGGTTCAAGGTCCATTTAGGAAACGGATGGCAGAGGGGAAGAAGTTGTTCCTGAATCACTGAGTGTGTGCCTTCAGGCTCCTGTACCTCCTACCTGATAGTAACAGTGAGAAAAGGGCATGCCGTGGGTGCTGGAGGTCTTTAATAATGGACGCCACCTTTCTGAGACACCGCTCCATGAAGATGTCCTGGGTACTCTGTAGGCTAGTGCCCAAGATGGAGCTGACTAAATTTACAACCCTCTGCAGCTTCTGTCGGTCCTGTGCAGTAGCACACCCACCCCCTCATACCAGAGAGTGATGCAGCCTGTCAGAATGCTCTCCATGTTACAATAACAGAAGTTTTTGAGTGTATTTATTGACATGCCAAATCTCTTCAAACTCCTAATGAAGTATAGTTGCTTTCTTGCCTTCTTTATAACTGCATCATTATGTTGGAACCAAGTTAGATCCTCAGAGATCTTGACACCCATGAACTTGAAACTGCTCACTCTCTCCACTTCTGATCCCTCCATGATGATTGCTATGTGTTCCCTTGTCTTACCCTTCTTGAAGTCTACAATCAGCTCTCTTGTCTTACTGACGTTGAGTGCCAGGTTGTTGCTGGGACACCACTCCACTAATTGGCATATCTCGCTCCTGTAACCCTCTCGTCACCATCTGAAATTCTACCAACAATGGTTCTATCATCAGTAAATTTATAGATGGTACTTGAGCTATACCTAGCCACACAGTCATGTGTATATAGAGAGCAGAGCAGTGGGCTAAGCACACACCCCTGAGGTGCACCAGTGTTGATCGTCAGCAAGGAGGAAATATTATCACCAATCTGCAGAGATTGTAGTCTTCTGGTTAGGAAGTTGAGGATCCATTTGCAGAGGGAGGTACAGAGGCCCAGGTTCTGTAACTTCTCAATCAGGATTGTGGGAATGATGGTGTTAAATTCTGAGCTATGGTCGATGAACAGCATCCTGACATAAGTGTTTGTGTTGTCCAGGTGGTCTAAGGCCATGTGAAGGCATTGAGACTGCATCTTCCATTGACCTATTGTGGCGATAGGAAAATTGCAATGGGTCCAAGTCTTTGCTGAGGCGGAAGTTCAGTGTAGTCATGACCAACCTCTCAAAGCATTTCATCACTGTCGATGTGAGTGCTACCAGGCAATAGTCATTAAGGCAGCTCACATTATTCTTCTTAGGCACTGGTATAGTTGTTGCCTTTTTGAAGCAAGTGGGAACTTCCACCCACAGCAGTGAGAGGTTCAAAATGTCCTTGACTAGTCCCACCAGTTGGTTGGCATAAGTTTTCAGAGCCTTACCAGATATTCCATCAGGACCTTCCGCCTTGTAAGGGTTCACTCTCTTTAAAGACAGCCTGTCATCAGCCTCTGAGACAGAGGTCACAGGGTCATCAGGTGCAGCAGGGATCCTCACAGCTGTAGTTATATTCTCCCTTTCAAAGTGGGCATAGAAGGTGTTGAGTTCATCTGGTAGTGAAGCATCACTGCGATTCATGCTATTGGGTTTTGCTTTGTAGGAAGTAATGTCTTGCAGACCCTGCTAGAGTTGCCATGCATCTGATGTTGCCTCCAACCTCGTTCGAAATTGTCTCTTCACCCTTGAAATAGCCCTGCATAAATCATACCTGGTTTTTTGGTACAGACCAGGGTTGCCAGACTTGAATGCCACAGTTCTAGCCTTCGGTAAACAACATACCTCCTGGTTCATTCACGGCTTTTGGTTTGGGGTGTGCAGTAAGTCTTTGTAGGCATACACTCATCCACAGGGGTTTTAATGAAGTCGGTAACAACTGCAGCATACTCATCCAGATTCGAATATGAATCCCTGAATACAGTCCAGTCCATCGATTCAAAGTAGTCCTGTAATCGCTCCTGTGCCTCTCATGTCCATATCTTCTTGGTCCTCACTACCGGTGCTGTAGTCTTCAGTTTCTGCCTATACTCAGGGAGCAGAAGTACAGCCAGGTGATCAGACTCCCCAAAGATGTTACTAAGACCAGCACAATTTCTAATTGTTCTTCAGAAGGCAAAGACAACTTAATGGCGATATTCCATGTCGAAACAGTGTGTACTTTGGAAAGAAAACTGCAGATTTCAGGAACTTTGTTCTTGGTAGAGAGCACAAGCTTGGAAATTTTATCATTATCCCACTGCAGCTTCACTAGTGGAAGCAAAACACACACAAAACACACACAAAATGTTGGAGGAATTCAGCAAGTCTGTGTCACAGTGGTGAGGCATTGGGAGCAAGGGTGGACCCAAATGCAAGACACATCTTGTGGGGTTAATTAAATTGAGTTTATTGTTTGATACCAGGAGAGCAAAGCAGAAGCAGGAATAGTGAACTGGACAAGGACTGAGGACTACGACTAGGCTGGGACTAGGGACCTGGGCTAGGACTCGGAATTGGATCCCAGAACTAGCGGCGACATGAAGAGCCTACAGTATGGACTCCGAGCCAGAGACTGGGCACCCAGTAACTGGGTCGTGCCCCGGGCTCGGACCCCAGAACCAGGCATGGACATGACATGGGCTAGGGAGAGGAGGAACATGGAAAAACAGAGCCTCGGTCTCAGGAGAGCAGGTACATGGAACCATGGACACATCCACAGAACACAGAGTCGGGACCCCGCCTTGGGTACAGGACATAGGGCCGGGACTCACACACAGAATAGAGAGCCTGGACCCCTCCTTGGGTACAGGACATAGGGCCGGGACTCATGACTCCTCCACGGGGCAACGGCAAGACGGCCTGACTTACCCCATGGAGGCGAGGACAAGACAAGACAAGACATGACCCCCCCATGGGGCAACGGCAAGATGGCCTGACTTACCCCACGGAGGCGTGAATAAGACAAGACCAACACGAAAGAACACCAGACAGTACCTATCTAGTTCCGGCGATAGAACTAGACCGAAGTGCAGGTGAGGGCTGCAGACGAGGGCTAGAGGCGAGAGGGGCAGAGAAGGGATTCAGATGGTGGGGGGGTAGGACAGGAATCACAGACCACCAGGGCCAGGACTCGACACAGAACTTGGATGCCGCCAGGGCCAGGACTCGACTCGGAACTTAGATGCCTCCAGGGATGGGACTCGACTCAGAACTTGGATGCCACCAGAGCTGGGACTTGACTCGGTACGTGGATGCCGCCAGGGTCGGGACTTGACTCGGTACTTGGATGCCCCCGGAGCCAGGACTTGACTTGGAGCCTCCGGGTAGTGGCGAGCTCTCAACTCGGCCCGGGAACAGTAGACAGCGGTTCTTGATTCCCTCCGATGGGTTAACTGATGGACTCACCTCGGTGAGGAAACATTGCAGGCTCGCTTTGGCGAGGTAACTTGACAGGGTTGCTCCGGTGAGGAAAGGTGAATTACTGGCACTCACTTCAGGCGGAGACTAGGCTTGCTCCGGCCAGATGACATTGGCACGCCGTACCTTGGTGACTTTGCAAATGCTCTCGTGCAGAGCAGCTGAAAGCCGGAGACTATAAACTACCGGTTCAGCCGAGAGTAAATTGCCTCTAGTCACCAAGGCTGAGGGACACGGGAAAACAGGGAACCAAAGGGAAACAGGGAGTCAGCGGTCCGGATCGTAACATAAACAAAGTAAATTTAAAGAGACCCCGATCCGAACCATGACAGTCAGGCAGCATCCGATGAAATGAACAAACACTCAACGTTTGTGCTGAAACAACGGCTGTTTATTCATTTCCATAGATGCTGCCTGGCCTGCTGAGTTCCTCCAGCATTTTGTGTGTTTTGATTTGGATTTCCAGCATCTGCAGAATTTCCTGTGTTTATGGATCACCAGGGGAAGTTGAAAATGTTAATGCTGCTGGGTAGATTCCCAAATTAAGTAGACTCCTAGACTACTGGTGTCACACTTCTTGCTGGCTCCTGTACTGCTGGCTCGGGCTTCTGTACCTTCTGCCCAATGGTAGGTTCTGGATGGTGAGAATCCTTAGTTGATGATTGCCGCCTTCTTGAAGCACACTCATCTTAAAGATGTCCTCGATGGTGGGGAAGTTTGTGCCAGTGAGGAGTTCTTCCAGGCAAGTGGAGAATAGGAGATGCCATGGTAACGTACAGTTAGCGTTACACCATGACAGCACAGGAGTTTAGAGTTCAGAGTTCAATTCCACCGTTGTCTGTAAGGAGTTTGTACATCCTCCCCTGTGACTGCATGGGTTTCCTCCAGGTGTTCCGGTTTCTTCCCACGGTCCAAAGACACACAGGTTAGAGATTAATTGGTTTTGTAAATTGTGCTGTGATTAGGCTGGGTTTACACGGCTGGGTTGCTGGGCAGCGTGGCTCGTTGGGCCAGGAGGGCCTGTTCAACACTTGTATCTTAAATTAAATAAAAAATAATGTTCCACCCTGACCCGGACTTGTGCCTTGCAGATTGTGGATAATTTTTTGGTGCCAGAAATGAGTAACTCAACACAGGATACCCAGCCTCTGATTTACTCTTGTAGCCACTGTGTACGTGTGGCTAGTCTAGATAGATTTCAGGCCAATGTTGTCAATGGTTTGCCTTCAGTTAGCTGGCCAGACCAATATTTTGCTGGTGGGGTTCAAAAGATGCTGACAAGACCGTGTCATGTTTTTTAAACATTTTTAGATTCCTCGCACTTTTTTGTGAAAGTAGAGCTGTTGATTTACCCATGTCTGTAGACAGACAAAGGCAACGTTCGGTCGCAATTGTGGTATTGCTGCTTTGCTACAATAGTGGTAATCAGGGCAAAGGTTTTGAGAAAGAAGATGATGTCCAATTCCCTTTGGAGCCCAAAATGACACTAAACACTTCAAAGTGGTACGTTTTTCAATCACAAGATGTGTGTGTTGCTGGCGAGGGTTGAACTGCCCCTTCAACTAAGCCAATTGAGGGATTTAAGAGTTAACAGCATTGGTGCTCAAGAGGGGCATTCCTGCAAGTTCAGACAGGCTTCCTGAAGCACAGCCTTCTGTTTCCATCGCAGAACTCTGAATGTGTTTCAGCTGTCCACATAATAACAGTGCAATAACTGTAAAAATGTTATGTTCCATTACTCACTCTACTAAGATAGACACTACAGTGTTGATCAGTATAAACGTAGGTTGACATGGTTTTTATATCACAGAAACAGACTTTCAAAAACCAATAAATTCATTCCATTGTTTATACTCAACTCAGATCTTCTCTCACCCTTTTTATCTAACCTCATCCAAGAAATGTTCTGAGCATTTATCCTTTGTGAGGTTATCCAGCTTGGTTTTGCCTTTATGCTGATGGTCTCACCCCTTTTGCAATGGGCTTTACATTCTCTCTATTCGCTTGGCAATGACGATCCTCCCCATAAGTATTTCTTCCCTCTCCCTCTACCCATCCAAGGCACACAACTGAGGAGTTGTTTTAAGAATGTAAGGATATACATACCCAAGAACGTCTGGGCCAGTTTCTTGTTCATCTTTATCATGTTTATTTGCAAACAAGCAAGAATTGTACTTTGTTAATTTGGCACGTGGCCAAGTGGTTAAGACATTCGCCTAGTGATCTGAAGGTCGCTAGTTTGAGCCTCAGCTGTGGCAGCGTGTTTGTGTCCTTGAGCAAGGCACTTAACCACACATTGCTCCAGTGTCTGTGTGAGGAGTGGCGTCCCACACAGACTTCCAATCTGCGCCTTGTAAGGCATGAAAACGCCCGACACATGGTCTGAGTCGACGTTTCCTCCCCCCCCCCCAATCTACAGGTTAAAAACCTGTAAATTTGCTTGGTGGTTCAGTTTGCAGATTTTGTTTATATGTTATATGGACCAGCGGATTTCATTTTTATTTCTGTGCTGCCTGGCCCCCACTACAGTTCAGTGACTCCTGACAAGGAGTTCAAGTTCAATTGTCATTTAGCCATATGCATGCACACAGCTAAATGAAACAGTGTTACTTTGGCGCCAAGGTGCAAAACACAGCACATATAGCTATGATAACACATACACTCACAAAATAATATCAGCACAAGTCTCTGAGTGGCACGGCATGAAGACTGATGGTGCTTGGGATGCCATCCTGGAACCATGTTTCTGCAAGAACAAGTACGCAGCAGTTCCTCATCTTGTGCTTGGTCAGCCACAAATGGAAGCAATCTACTGTAGGCGGACAAGAACAAGATATTGGGCAAGGAGGAGAATTACTTCTCTAATATTGCCCATACTCCTTTGAACAATGGGTGTCTAGAATTTTCCAGGAAGGACTCTCTTACTGAAGCAGAGGGAGGCCATGTGAATGTATCTGAAGTAGATGCATTCTCGAGAGAAGACAAGGTAACAGACTAACATAAATGATACTATTACAGAACTGTGCACTTGGATACCAGTCTGTTACTTTCCTATTTGTAGGTATTTCAAAGTTCACTGTTCTCAGTAAACTTATCATCAAAGTACATATATGTCACCAGAGACAGCCCTGAGATTCATTTTCTTGCAGGCATACTCAATATATCCATAACAGAATAGTAACCATAATGGAATGAACGAAAGACCGCACCAGCCTGGGCATTCAATCAGTGTGCAGAAGACAACAAGCTGTGCAAATACAAATAGAAAGAATTAATGGGTAGATGGTGAGATAGATAGATAAAGATGCTAAGTAGATTAAAGAAAAAAGTTGCTGCTTAATTTCCATTACACCTACTGTTACACCACTCACATCACAGGTTTGCATTTATTTCATATTGAGGAAAAAAAGAAAGAAATCGAATTTGTGCAATGCCTTAATGTCCCTGGATATTCCTTGTATTTTGCAACCAGCCAGCTAGTTTTGAAATTTGGCCTCCTGTAGTTTACCTGGAAGCAAAATTCTATAAGCATCAATGTTTAACTTACCAGCCAACCTACTTCTGGTAACGTAAATCAACTAAAATGGTTGTTTACCATCAAGATCCTGAACCAGCAAGGATAACTTCACTCTCCCCAACCCTGCACTGATTCCACAACCTATAGACTCACTTTCAAGGACCCTACAATGCATATTCTCAATATTATTTATTTGCTTTTTTTTAAAATTTGCAGTTTGCCTTCTTTTACACATTGGTTGCTTGTTAGGCTTTGTGAGTAGTTTTTATTGATTCTATTGTATTTTTCTGTTCTGTGAAATTCCTGCAAGTATGTAAATGAGTTTCAAGGTAATAGATAGTGACATATACTACATATAAAACATAGAAATTTACAGCACATTACAGGCCCTTCAGCCCACAATGTTGTGCTGACCATGTAACCTACTCTAGAGACTGCCTAGAATTTCCCTAGTGCATAGCCCTCTATTTTTCTAAGCTCCATGTACCTAAGAGGCTTTAAAAAGACCCTGTTTTATGCACTTCCACCACCGCTGCCAGGTGTGCATTCCACACACCCTCCACTCTCTGTGTGAAATACTTACCCCTGACATCCTCTCGGTACCTATTTACAAGCACCTTAAAGCTGTGCCCACTAGTGTTAGCCATTTCAGTCCTAGGAATAAGCCTCTGGCTATCCACACGATCTATATCCCTGATCATCTTATACACCTCTGTCAGGTCACCTCTCATCCTCCGTCGCCCCAAGGAGAAAAGGTCAAGTTCACTTAACCTATTCTCATAAGGTACACCCTCCAATCCAGGCAACATCCTTGTAAATGTCCTCTGCACTCTCTCTATATTATCCATATCCTTCCTGTAGTGAGGTAACCAGAACTGAACACAGTGGGATCTGACTAATGTCTTATATAGCTGTAACATTATCTCACGGCTCTTGAACTCAGTCCCACAGTTGATGAATGCCAACACACCATACGCCTTCTTAACAACACTGTCAACCTGCACAGCAGCTTCGAGTGTCCTATCGACACGGACCCCAAGATCCCTGAGACCCTCCACACTGCCAAGAGTCTTACCATTTATATTATATTTTGTCTTCAAGAATATTATATTCTATCTTCAAAATATTATATTTTGTCTTCCAATATATACTTTGCATACTTTATATACTTTAATAATGAATTTACATTGAATCTTTTGACTTTGAAACTTAAGTGAACTTCCCATCTTCTGACACTTGGGAGAATCAGTGTCCTCAGAGTTAATAGTTTTACTTGAGAACTAACTGAGAAACCATCCCAGTGTATTTCCACAGAAAGAATCAAAGTCATAGCTCAACTTATTTGAAGTAAGTGGGCCAAACTTCTAAAGGCAGTCCCATGTACTAGTTTATAAGTTGACAATAATCATATTCAGTCAATCACTGACATATACCATCCAAGCAAGACACAGACTCCTAGCCACTGAGTCCTATTTACCTTTCAACTTTGATTGGTCTCAATGGTCTATAACATCAACAACTGGTGGGCAACTCTGTAATTTTGGAAAGAATTCCAATGTTTCACTATTTTTGCCTGGCTCAGTCCACTTATGAATCATTGCAGTGGGAGTCAAGCCTCTATAGTCATACTTTAATTGCTCTCTATTCCTGTAACTGAAGGCCTTTGAGGAGAAATCCTGGACATTGTTACTAAGTTTTCTATTTCTTGGACTCCCCTTCCTTTCGTCAATGTGCTCGGGACACCATTATAAAGATATTTGATCACACAGGATTAAAGGCATTTGCACAGTTTAATATTCAAACACTTAAGCTGGCCACTGTAAATGGGCCCCGGCATGGGCTGGTGAGCCCATGGCACCCGTGCCCAAGATGGCATGTTCAAAATTTCGGAGCAGCATGGCAGTATAGCAGTTAGCGTAATGTTATTGCAGCGCCAGTGACCCAGGTTCAACTCTGCCACTGCCTGGAAAGAGTTTGTAGTTCTTCCCATGACCGCGTGGGTTTCCCCTGGTGCTCCAGTTTCCTCCCACATTCCAAAGTTGTACAGGTCAGAAAGTTAATTGGCCACATGGGTGCAACTTAGTGGCCCAAGCTTGCTGGGCCAAAGGGAGTATTACTGTGCTGTATCTCTAAATGAAAAATAAATGGCTGAGGAATAGTTCAAGTCTCCATGGGTGTCAATAGCAACATCAGAATTCATTCTTGTGCAAAGGATCCAAAGAGAACTTGATCTTTATGGCGCCTTTCATAATCTCAGAATGTCCCGAACCACATTATCTGTGTTCAGTGATCACTGAAGAAATGTTGCAGATAATTTCCGTAAGCAAGCTCCCACAAACAGCAATGAGAACATGTTTTTATATTATTTTTATTTTAATGCACTGTAACAGGCCCTTCGAGCCCAAAGAGCTACCCAGTAACCCCCGTGTGACCAACTAAACTACCGTCCCATTCATGTTTGAAAGGTGGGAGGAAATAGGAGCATCCGGAGGAAACCCGTACGGGCTCGGGGAGAACATACAAATTCCTTACGGACAGCGATGGGAATTGAACATGGGCTGTTGGTGTCACAATAGCAGTATGCTAACACCTACACTATTTTGCCACCCATAATGTGCATAAATCCTTGCAGGTATGAAAAAAAATCTAATATTTCAATCACCCTTCTGAACTCCACAGGATGAAAGTCAAGCCTGCTCAACTCTTTCTCGTAAGACAATCTGCTCTTTCTAAACCTTTTCTGGACTGATTCCAATATATTGATAACCCTCCTTAAGCAAGTTCAAGTTAAGCTACAAGCCAAGTTCATTGCCACATGCACAAGTACGGAGAGGTAGAGGTCAACGAAAAACCTACTTGCAGTACATTGCAGCCGCCTAGATTCAAAGAACACACAGAACGTGTTGTGACTATTGGCAAAAGATATTTGAAAGAGTTGGATTTGGAGGTGGTGGATGTTCTAGTTAGCATCTTCCATTGTTCCATTGCTGTGGAATTGTTTTGTTACTTCGAGGACAGCAAATATGTTTCCACTATTTAAGAGAAAAGGAATTAAAACCGGGAATTACCAACTAGAAACAGAGGTAGAGAAGAAGGATTTGATAATGAAGTGCTAATTTTTAAGTGAATGTGATGCTCGTTAATTGTTTTAGGATATTTGATATTTTCAAATACAAATTAAATTTATTTCATTTACAGAAACTTTTAAGATTGTTGACCCTCCAGATAACTGACATAATGCTGTTTATAATCTGGTAAACTTTCAGCTGGAAGAGATTTCAGGAAAGGCAGATCAAACACTCATAATTTATTTGAAGTAAGTTAATTGTTCAACTGTAAAAGATCCATGTCTGAAATTAGAAAAACGCAATAACAAATCTGCACACTACAAAGAAAACTGAGGTTCTCAAATTGAAAATATTTAAACATTACAATCCAAGTAAAAAAAGGTAAAAATAAAATTTTACAGCATTAACACTACATTTTCAGCCAAGTTGGACTCTCTTCAAACACATGCCGACGTTAAATACTCAACTGATGGCTTTGCATTCTACTGAACAGGTTTCACATTGAATATTTTTAATGATCTGTATTTGTAAAGCATTTCTTCATTCTTTCCATTTGTTGAAACACCAACATGTTGACATTAATTACGATAGTCTAATTCTGCTCACATTACAAGACAGAACCATAAGTGGAATTTATTCTTGAAGATGCCAATAACCCTTAGAAATAAAACTGCTATTAAGGCCATTAATAGCAAATAAACTAACTTGCTTCAGAGATCAAAACCAGAGTTCTTGGTGACCCAGAAGGTAAGACACGTGGCAAATTATGGCCTGTTTGCTTCTGCGATCTTCCTTTTAATTCATTCTATCACAAAATTGATAGTAATCAGTCAATAAGTTTAAGAAAGTCAAAATCTTTCACTTTTGGAATGTAACCATGAAGGAAGTGCTCAATATTGTGTCTTCTCATCATATAAAACAGCTTCAATGTAAAGCAACACATGCAAAATGCTGGAGGAACTCAGCAGGCAGCATCATGGAAATGAATAGATAGTCGATGTTTCTGGCCAAGACCCTTCTTCAGGACTGAGAAGGAAGGGGAAGATGCCAGAATGTAATTTTCTTACCCTGATGATTTAAACTATTTAGTATGAATATGAGCTAGTCAAAAAACATGAAGCCCGCTACTTGATAAGAGACATGGGAGATCTGTTCTACTGTTCCATTCCTACATTACGATTACACACAGGAAAAACTAGAAAGCAGAAAAAGGAAAAAAATTGTAGAATAGAATAGTGGGATTTAAACAGGTCAAACGACCACAATTTGAAATTTATACAAAGGCATAAAAGAGGTAGAATGTTAGAGACGTATTTCTAGCATTCATGAAAAGTTCATTGGATTTAGGACAGAAATTTAGTGCAACAAGAAAACGAAAACACAAATGTCATCTTTAATCCAAAAAGAGGGACAAACCAGTGAATTGGTGAGTTTGACATCCAGACTATGATAATTACTAAAATAAAGCCACTTGGGAACGTTCAAGCAGGTGATGGAGATAGAGTGTAATTTTGTCAAAGATGGAAATCGTGGAATATATAGCTCAGAAACAGACGATCAATCTACACTGGTGTTTATGTTACCCAGACTCCCCTTATACCACTTATCTTACCTCTGCCTTTCAGGTGATCTTGTTACCTCTTCTCTCATGTTTGCTAACTTTTGAAGGCATCTAACCTACTTGCATCACCACATTCTGTGGATGTGCCTTCCATATCCAAGCACTCCCAGAGTAATATAATTAGTCCTTCCTACTAACAAACTATTCGCTAGATGTGATCCCTGGTTCTGCATACCCTCAGGTGGAACGATTCTATTTCTGCCTACCCAAACCAACCCATTTATAATTTTAAAGATCTCTACAGAAAATAACCAGTCTTTCACTAGTATCATATACCTAAATAATTTCTGTATTTTCTCTGCCTTTTAAATGGAATCCAAAATTATGGCAGTGGTCACATCAGTGGATATTTGGCTGTCAAAGGCAAAACTAGGGCTGGAATAACATTTTTATATTGGCAGAGAGGGATGTGGAATGGAAACATTGGCAAAAACTCAATGGGAACATCAGTAAACACCCATAAGCTCATTTGGTATGGTGAATCCACTCTGCCAACTTACATAGAGATAGATGTTAGTGGAATTCTGCTTCACTTTCAGTTGTGGTCTACTGTTATATACTTTGTCTTCTCCCAAAGATTGGAGTTACTGACCAGGGGTAGCAAAGCATAAGGGAGTGTGTGCCCAAATTGGCGATAGTCTTCTAAAAGTTCTCTTGGATGCCTTTGCAATTTTGAGCAGAGATTATCATTGATCAATGAATTAGTAACAATAATTGTGGACTTTCTTTAAGGAAAAAGAATGAGTTCTCTTACTTATTTACATGAATTCATTATTTTACTGTTAATAAAAATATAACAGAGACAGAATGAAATAAACAGAGCACTTTAGAAAACCTGTCCAAAAATTATTAATATTAATCTTCTAAAAAGAATTGAAAAATAATTTCATTTCTAAATAGTATTGTTAAGTAACCTCATATATAAATGTGAATATAAAATTATAAACTTGGGTGCATTTTCAAAAAAGATCATGGAAAGGAAAATAAACATACTTTTTTCTCAGTAGGGTTTAAAGAATTGAGGAACATCCCTTAAGTCATCTACTGATGCTTAATAATCTGCACAGGATCATAAAAAACTGCAGAGGGTTGTAAACTCAGCCAGCTCCATCAGGGGCACAACACTCCCCACCACCGAGGACATCTCCAAAAGACAGTGCCTCAAGAAGGCAACATCCATCATTAAGGACCCTCTTCATCTGGGACATGCCCTCCTCTCATTACTACCATCAAGGAAGAGATACAGGGCACTGAAGACCCTCACTCAACCTTTTAAGAACAACTTCTTTTGTAGCCTTGGGAAAAAGGTACTGCTTGCCCACATTGTCTATACCTCCTATCATTTCGTACACTTCTATCAAGTTGAACCCGTGAGCACTACCTCACTACTTTTTTATTTCTGTTTTTTTCTTGGCACACTTACTTAATAGACTTACTTAATACTTACTGTAATGCAGTTTGTTTCTCTATATTTATTCACCATGTATTTCATTGTACTGCTGCCGTAAAGTTAACAAATTTTATGACATATGATGGTGATATTGTACCTGAGTTGATTCTCTCATCTTCCTTCACTCCAAAGAGAAAAGCCCTAGCTTGCTCAACTTTTGCTTACGTTCTCAAATCAGGTAGCATCCTGGTAAATTTGCTCTGAACCCTCACTAAAGCTTCCATACCTTTCCTATAATGAGATGACTGGAACAGACACAATATTCCCACTGCTGCCAAACCTGGGTTTTATAGAACTACAAAATTACCCTGTGGCTCTCGAAATCAATTCTCTAACTAATGAAGACCATCACACTATATGTCATCTGAACCACACTATCAACTTGTGCTGTAATTTTGAGTGATCTATCCTATCACCGAACTATAATAATGGTAGATTGGAATAGACTCTTAACAGTTCAGCATATTAGGGGCAGGTTAACCACATAAAGTTACTTCAACAATAAAATCATACGACATAGGAGCAAAATTAGCCCATTCAGCACATTGAGTCTGCATTGATTGTTTCTGATTTATTTTTCCTCTCAACGCCATTCTCTTGCCTTCTCCCTATAACCTTTGATGTTTTTACTAATAAAGAATCTAGCCGCTTTCGATACATCCAATGACTTTGCCTCTGCAGCCATTTGTGGCAATGAATTCCACAGATTCACCACTGGTGAAAGAAATTCCTCCTCATCTCTGTTCCAAAGAGGCATCCTTCTATTCTGAGGCTGGGTCCTCAGGTCTTAGACTCTCCTGTTATTGAAAACATCCTCTTAAGGTCCACTCTATGCAAGCCTTTCAATATTCAGTGGGTTAAATGAGATCACCCCTTATTCTTCTAAGCTTCAGCAAGTACAGTCCCAAAGTCATCAAACACTTCCCATATATTAACCCTTCCATGCCCAAGGTAATTCTTGTAAACCTCCTCTGAAACTCTCCAATGCCAGCACATCATTCCTTAGATATGGGGCTTTAAATTGCTCACGATACTCAAAATGTGGTCTGACCAATGCCTTACAAAAGCCTCAAAGTTCTATATAAAATTTATTGTCAAAGTACATATGCGTCACCACCTACAACCCTGAGAAATTCTTTTTCTGCAGGTATATTTAGCAAATCTATAGAACAGGTAACTGTAAATTGTAAAAATCAGTAATCAGTTTAACAGTAAACAAATTGTGCAAATGCTGATATAAATATATAAATAGATAACAATAAATAACGAGGTTGAAATAACAATATAACAGAGTCCTTAAATGAGTGAGGCTATCCCTTTTATTCAGGAGCCTGATGGTTGAAGGGTAGTAACTGTTCTTGAACCTACTGGTGCAAATCCTGTTCCTTCTACCCAATGACCCTAACGAGAAAAGAGCATGGCCTGGGTGGTGAGAATCTTTGATAATGGATGCTGTTTTTCCACAGCAACGTTTCATGTAGATGTGCTCAATGGTTGGGAGAGTTTTACCCGTGATGTACTGGGCTGAATTCATTACCTTTTCTATGATTTTCCGCTCAAAGGCATTGGAGTTCCCACACCAGGTCATAATGCAGTCAGCACACTTTCCACCAGACATCTGTAGAAGTTTGCCAAAGTTTCCGAAGACATGCCGAACCTCTATAGACTCCTGGCGTACTTTCTTCACAATAATATTTATATGGTGGTTCCAGGACAGGTCCTCTGAGATAGTAATACCCAGGAATTTAAAGTTACTGACCTCTCCACATCTGATCCTCTGATGATTACTGGCTAAAGGACCTCTGATTTCCCTCTCCTGAAGTCTACAATCAGCTCCTTGGTCTTATTGACATTGAGTGAGAGGTTGTTGTTATTACATCACTTAGCCAAGTTTTCAATCTCCCTCTTGTATGCGGATTCATCACCATCTTTGATACAGCCCACAACAGTGGTGTCATTAGTAAACTTTTGTATGGTGTTGGAACTGTACCTAGCCACACGGTCTTATATCCTTGCTTTTATATTCCAGTCCTCTCAAAATAAACATTAACATTATCTTTGCCTTCCTTACCGCTGACTCAACCTGCAAGTTAACTTTAAGAGAATCCTGCACAAGGACTTCCAAATGTTTTTGCACCTCCAATTTGGTCCCCGTTTAGAAAATAGTCAATGCCTTTATTCCTCCTACTAAAGTACATGACCGCACACTTCCCAACACTGTATTCCATCTGTCAATACTTTACCCATTCTCCTAACCTGTCCATTCTCCCTGCTTTTTCAACACTACATTCCACTCCAACTATTTTTGTATCATCTGCAAACTTGGTCACAAAAATATCAATTCCGTCATCCAGATCATTAACATATATTGTGAAAAGAAGCAGTCCCAATGATAACTCCTGCGGAACACCATTAGACACTGGTAGCCAGCCAGAAATGACCTCCTTTATCCCCCCTCTTTGCCTCCTGCCAGTCAGCTAAACTTCTATCCATACTAGTATCTTTCCTGTAATACCATGGGCTCTTATTTTGTTAAACAGCCTTGTGGGATGCGCCTTGTCAAAGGCCTTCTGAAAATCCAAGTAAACAACATCCACTGACTCTGCTTTGTCTATCCCACCTGTTATTGCCTCAAAGAATTCCAATAGATTTGTCAGGCAAGATTTCCTTTTAAGAAAACTATGCTGACTTCAGCCTATTTTATCATGTGCCTCCAAGTACCCTGAAACAACATCCTCAATAATGGATTCTTGCCAATCAGTGAAGTCAGGCTAACAGGTCTATAATTCCCCATCTTTTGCCACCATCCTTTCTTAAAGAGTGGAGTGACATTTGCAACTTTCTAGTCCTCCAGAACCATTCCAGAATCTAGTGATTCTTGGAAGATCACTACCAATACCTCTACAGTCTCTTCAGCTACCTCTTTCAGAACCCTGAGGTGTACTCTACCTGGCCAGGTGACTTATCTGCCTTCAGACTTTTCAGCTTCCTGAACACCTTAGCATTAATAATACGGAGTGCACTCAGTTCTGCCCCCAACTCTCTCCGATTTCTGACTTCCTGCTATTATCTTCCACAGTGAAGACTGACGTAGAAATTTATTCAATACAGCGCAGTATAGGCCTTTCAACCTACGACGCTGTGCTGACTATTTAAATACTCCAAAAACCTCATACAAACCACTCTCTGTGTAAAATCCCTACCTCTGACATCCTCCCCACTATATTTTCCTTGAAACACCTTAAAGTTTTGCCCTCTTGTATTAGCTATTTTTGCCCTGGGAGACAGTCAGACTGTCCTAATCCATCGTTCATTCCAAAGAAAAAAAGTCCTATCTTGCTCAATCTCTTCATAACACATGCTCTCCAATCCAGGCAGCATCCTGGCAAATCTCCTCTGCACACTCTCTAAAGCTTTTGCATCCTTCCTATAATGAGATGACCAGAACTGAACAGAAAAGGGAGGAAGAGGAGAAGATGGTGGCGCGATGCAGCACACACGGCCGTTCCGAATGAATATCATATTTGTGAAGTAGGATGCAGAGCACAATCCGGATTTGATGGAGACAGCCATGAGAAGCACGGAGGAACATCCAGAATAACTTCTGAAATGCCTGCTTCGCTGCCACTGCTAATGTGGGATTGAGAATCTCCGGAGACGAAGGCCCCAAATCCTCGGCTTTGCCTATTGCCTGTTGCCGGGGCTGGGGTCGAAGCGCTCGGCAGAGATGGTGCTCGGTGCTTGGTGTCGTAGAGGTGGTCGGAGGCTCGGAGTTTTCGGACAGACTCAGAGTCGGACTGTGGTTCCGGGATGCTGCAGTTGCAAGTTGGCAATGCTGGAGGTTTACCGTCTGCGTAAGATTATGGGACTTTCGAGAGACTTTGAGACTTTTACTGTGCCATGGTCTGTTCTTATCAAATTACGGTATTGCTTTGCTCTATTGTAACTATATGTTATAATTATGTGGTTTTTGTTAGTTTTTAAGTTAGTTTGTCATGTGTTTTCGTGATATCATTCTGGAAAAACATTGTATCATTTATTAATGCATGCATCACTAAATGACAATAAAAGGGGACTGCATGTCTTCATAATCTAAAAAAGAAAATAATCCAAGTGTGGTCTAAGCAGAGTTTAACAGAGTTGCAACATTACCTCGTGGTTCTTGAGTTCGGTTCCCCCAACTGATGACACCATATGACTTCTTAGCCACCCTATCAACTTATACTGCAACTTTAAGGAATTTGTACATGGACCCTACGATCCCTCTGTTCCTCCACACTGCTAAGAATTCTGCCATTAACTCTGCATTCTGCCTTCAAGTTTGACTTTCCAAAGTGAATCATTTCATCTTTTCCAGATTGAACTCCTTCTGCCACTTCTCTAACTAACTACAGTTCTCTTTTCTTCCCCGTCCTGAATTGACTAAAATCTACCTTGGGGAAACTGGCTAAGCAAGTTAATATGATCGTATTTTGCATCCAGGAAAAGTATACCTGCTTATAATTCAGAAAGACGTGACTTGGCACATTGCATGTTTGTCAAGTCATTACTGGAGAAATTTAAGACTAATCCCAGCTTTTTTTTTAAATTGGTTGAGTTTTCTTGGTTTTGTAGTTATGCAGTTCTGGCAGAAGCAGCTCTTGAAAAAATATAATTGAGTGAGCCGATTGATTCAGGTCCTGTTTGGCTCTGTTGATTTGGGCTTTTGGTTGCCTTTCTGAGCTGGAGATTTGCTGAACAGGATTTGAGTCAACCGACAAATGTCAATTACAAGTGCAGCCCAACCAAGTCTGAGTTTGAGTGAAGCAGTAACTGTTACAATAAAACAACATGCAAAGTACTTTGTTGGGTCATTTATATATAAAAAAACAATGTGGTAAAATATTACTTTTTCTGCCACCTTTATTTGAAGGCACACAGGAAAAACGTGGGCTGCTTGTCACAAGTTTGCTGCGGCTTTTGAGGTTTGGAAGCTGACATGAGGAGGAGTTTCTAAGGAACCTTTACAGTGAGGGTGCATTAAAAATAGTGCAGGACTTCAACAAATTACAAGATGGATATTTAATGTATGATCTCATTGCAAAGAAAGGTGTGTGAGATTTGGATATGTTAGGGCATTTTTGACCTGGAATCATGACGTCTCCCAGGTCTAGGATCCCATTTAGGAAAACATCAAACTGAATCAATAACAAACCTTTCATGTGATAAAATAATCCATGTGCTATTTGGGAGTATTATCATACAGTATTTTGCACTGTCATAAGAATATATTCAGGCATATGACTAAGGAATGGGTGGTAGCCTTTAGGAAGGGTAGATGAAGGTATAGAAAAGGAGATTGTTGTGTTTTGTAACTCCAAAACATAAATATAATGGCAAGAAAAAGACAGGAGCTAGGAGAATGTGTCTTAGTTTTGTTTTTACTTTAAGTGAGGCATGCACTTATGACTCAGTGGCATGATGACATATGCCATTCACATACTTTTACAGATAATCATAATGAATTATTTAAACACCTAAGAATGCTTGATCAAGCAATATATTTACGATACTACTTAAATATTACTGATATATTAAATGCATAACACTCCCCCCTGCTCTGTTATAAACTCCAACTCATGTAGAATGCATCTCAACTTACACACATATACTGTAGATCTCTTATTTTTGCGGATTAGTGTCTTTCCTGACAAGGGATGTTAGTCTACTTGGCTGTGAAAACAATCTCAGGTTCTGGGGCCTCCTCCGTGGTGGTTGTAGGAGCTGACTCTGAAACAGCAGGAAGTACTTCTGACAGCTCCGGACACATTTCTACTCCATTTCTCAGCTTTTCTCGTTGGATCTACTTTGATCCTTCCTTCTCTCATGATCCCTATCATGGTCTCATTCACAGTCCTGATCCTACCTATGCTCTCATTTTCATGCTCTTTTTCTTTCTCACGTTCCTTCTCTCTCTCACTCCTTTCTCTTTCTCATTTGCATTCTTTCTCTCTTTCTCTTCTCCCCTTTTCAACTTGTCTTCCTTCTTTTACCTTCCTCTTTTCTCCTTTCTTGTGAGTATCTCTGAACTTGGGAAGGTGTATTTTGTTCACTGGAGTATTCTCTTATTAATCCTTCCGTTGCTTTCATTACAATCTGATCTCTCCTCTTGGTTTCCTAATCAGCAACATCATCTGATGAATCCGCTGTTTTCATATCTCCATTGACTTTTTTTGGCCTTCCATTCATCCAGCTGGGTTTTGGTCTTTGTATCTACTTTTACAGGCAGCTACTTGTCTCCCACTTGAAGTTCATGCAATAACCTTAATGCATTCAGAGTAGATTCTGGTTCTTTATACTCGTAAAAGCCAAATGCTCGCAACTTTTCTGAAGTTCCTTGAACTCTCTTCCAGTTTAAAACCAAGCCACATTTCACAAGTAACTGCATAATTGGTATATTGGAAGCTTTCTCAGAAATGTTGCCTACAAAAACTGTTCTAGTCAGTTCTAATGAACTGCTTTCATTACTATCATGATTTCTCTGAGCAGCATGGTCCTTTCTTGGTCCAATACATTTTCCAGTCAGAGGCACTGATGTTGGCACCAACACTGGTTTGCCTTCTGTTGGGCAACAATTCATGGTGTGCAACATGGAAACAGTTGTGGCATCATCCAGTACCTTTCTTAATTTGCATTTAGTTATCCCTATTGCAGGGATGTGGCATGTAAATGGTGGATGGATCTTCAATCAAGTTGTAGTTGCCTCTGCCAATGACAACCCCACCATGCTGGCCCTCCTGTTTTTACCATGTCCAAGCCCAAATGGTGTGTTGGTTGTTGAATTTCACTGCTAAAAATGTCATTCCCACAGGAACTATCTTATCTCCAGCATAAATTCTTAGTTGTATATCTGCAGGTTTCTTTGAAATGCCTTTCAAATGCATTTTGTGGAACAACTGAACCAGTTGAACTGGTGTCCAATTCCATTTTAGTTAATTTGTCATTCACTTCTGGTGTAAGCCATATTGCTTGTTTTCTGTTAATTTTCACATTGTAAATCTCAAGGCTGCCTAGTCTTGTGTCACTCTCATCATTATCAGATTTTTCATCCACAACATGCAGATTAGAGAAGTTTTTGAAACTGCAACTTGACTTTTTATCTTTTTCTCTTCCCTGTGAAGTCCATTTATTTTGTCTGCCCAACATGCTCTTTGTATATGTCCTACTTTGTTGCATTTTCTGCAAGTTCAGCCTTTAAATCTGAATTGCTCAGGAATATGTGCATACCTGCAACAAAGGTAACATAATTTGTTTGGCCAAACAGGCCTCCATCTAGATGCTGCAATTTTGTTCACACTCACTTTCATTCATGACTGCAAGTCAATTATGTCTCTGTCTGTTGTTTCCATTGATACCGTTATTTCAACTGTTCTTTTAAATGTAAGGTTCACTTCAGTTAGGAGTCATTTTTGAAACCTAAAGCATCATGCAATCAACAATAGTTTCCATTCTAAATGTTCCTGCATTAATTTCACAACATCAGCAAAGTTCATTTCAGCTGGCTTGGTTGAAATGGTTAAACTTCTTTGGAAAATGTATGCTTTTAATCCAATGCACTCAGCAAAATTAGCATTCACTTCTCATTGGCTATTTCATTTGCTTTAACATATTGCTTAATTCATTCAGTATACAAAATCCAGTTATTTCTTGCACATTTCTTGAAGGCATTAGTCTTTCCAACATAGGAAGATATTTCCACATTTATTTATCCGTAATTATTATTACCTGGTACTCACTGTTTATGAACCCATGAATTTGTCTGTTTTCTGCCTTTTTTAAACTTCAATGTCTTCTGCCCTTCTTGACGAACACATGCTGCGATATATTACTTGACCGTTTCTCACTGCACTTTTTTTTAAACTTGAACATTTTGTTGTGCTTCAACAGGTAGGCAGCCATATTGGACTCATTTAAATATTCCTTGTTGTCACTATTATGCTTTGTGACTCCAAAACATAAAAGCTAATTAAAAGAAAAACACAGAGCCAGGAGATAACTCATTTACGTTTAGTTTCATTTTTACTTTAAGCGAGATGCACATGTATGGTGTGGTGGTGTGATGACATATGCCATTCACATACTTTTACATATAACCATAATGAATAATGTAAACAACAAAGAGTGCTTAATCAAACAATATATTTACAATATTACTCAAGTACTACTGATATATTAAATACACAACAGAGAAGATTAGAGAGAAAATTAGCACCTTTAATTCCAGGTAACTGAAGATGTAACTACTGAATACAGAATTAGGAATGTTCAAGAAAGATGATAAAGGAATTCAGGTAGCCCACAACATAGTAAGACAAAAGGAGGTTAGAGATAAGGTGGGGAAGGTCATGAAGAGATTTGAAAGTGAATGTGAAAAGATTAAAATCAAAGCATCGCTTACTTCAAAGCTGAAGTAGGTGAGAGTAATGAGGTAATGGCTGAATGGGATGGTATAGGTGTTTTCAATACATTCAAGATGACACAATGCAGGCCAGGAGTGCAATGGGACAGACAAGATTCTTCTAAACAAAAGAGTTTCAACAGCAAATGAGATGAGGTGATGTTACTTAAATGTGGATTAAATGGTCTTAGTGATGCCCTGAACATGTAGCTAAAAAACCCATCTTACGCCCTACAAACTGGAAAATAAACTGGAGAGAATGCTAAACACAAGATATTCTGCAGATGCTGGAATTCCAGAGAAACACACAAGATGCTAGAGGAACTCAACAGGTCAGGCAATATCTATGGAAAGGAATAAAGAGTCGATATTTCATGCCAAGACCCTTCATCAGCACTCAACTAGACCCAAAACATCAACTGTTTATTCCTTTCTATAAATATTGCCAGCAGAGCAGACTTGATGGGCCAAATGGCCCAATTCTGCTCCTATATCCTATATCTTCTGCTGAGTTCCTCCAGCATTTTGTAAGTTGCTATCAATCCATTTCAGTCATCATCTTCTGGATAGATAATGAAACCATATATTTCACTTCTTTTATGTCTTTAAAGTTTGTTTTTCACCTTGAGTGTGATTCTGCAGCTGTTGGAGCCTGTGATTTGCAGTTTGGAGATCGTTTGGGTGTTTCAGTAATCTGCAGTCTTTGAGGGGACTCCAGGAGGCAGAGGCGAGAAGGCTGTGAGCTGATGTTTGTCTCCATTTCGCCAATTAAAGTGATGAGGGAGTTTGAAACACCAGCTGTCTGTCTTTTTATTGCTGGTGAGATCACTCTGCTATAGAGCGGGGAGGCTGTCTTTTTATCACTGGTGAGATCACTCTGCTATAGAGCGGGGAGGCTGTCTTTTTATCACTAGTGAGATCACTCTGCTATAGAGCGAGAGAGAAGTTGCCCAGGTTTTCTGTGTTTTGGATCTGGACTTGAACTGTGGACTTTTTTTTCAGTCTTACGGTTTTTTTGTATTCTGTGTTTTTTGATTGACCTTTCTCATTTTTTTGTGAGTGGGGGATTTTGGGGTTGACCTGTCTGCTCCATTTTTGTTCATTTTTTTGCGCAGGGAGGGGGCATTTGGGGATTGATGATCGTCCTGCTGTTCTTTTCTTTTTTTTGGTTTTGTCACTATCTGGAGAAGAAGAATTTCAGAGTTTTATACTTTGATAATAAGCGAACCTTTTGAACCTTTGAACTTGAGTAGATGTAAAAGATCCTATGGTATAATTTGAGGAGAAAGATGGAGTTTCTTACAGTATTTATATTATCCAATATTTCTCCCTCATTCAACGGTGTCAACCATATTAACAACCACTATCCTCATTGCTAATAGCTTAAGCTTCTTATCTGGAAAATTGCTGCCATGCCTTAAGGAAGAGATATCAGCTGTGGCTCAGCAGTAAATCTCTCACTCAAACACTTGAGCATGCAATTTAATCTATAACTCTCCACTGCCGCACTGTGTGCGCTGCACCAGCCTCCAAAGGTGCAACCTTTGGCATGACATGCCAACCTTCTCAGGGCTTATAAACGATTCTATTACATGATTTTGGAAATGAGTAAGGGAGTTTTCCAACTGTGCTTACCAGGGTTTATCCTTCAACAAATGTTACCTGATCTTGCTTTAGTTACATTTCAAAATGTGTGACTATTTGGTTACCAAGGTTCGTGCATGACAGCAGTGGCTACGGATTAAAAGTGTCTCTAAAGAAGTTCAAAGTTCAATGTATATTTATTATCCAAGTCCATATATATCACCATATACAACCCTGAGATTAATTTTCTTGCACATATTCACAGCAGAACAAAGAAATACAATAAAATGAAGGAAAAAGTACGCACAAAGACTGACAAGGAAATAATGTGCAAAAGACAACAAACAGCGCAAATACAAAAAAAGACAAAACAAAATAATAATAATAATAATAAATAAGTAAACAATAAATATTGGGAACACAAGTTGTAGAGTCCTTGATAGTGCATCTGTAGGTTGTGGAATCAGTTCAGAGTTGAGGTGAGTGATGTTATACAGACTGGTTCAGAAACCTGATGCTTGATATGTGATAACTATTCCTGAACCTGATGGTATGGCACCTTAGACTCCTGCACCTCTTTCCCAAAAGCAGCAGTGAGAAGGGAGCATGGCCTGGATAGTGGGGTGCTTGATGATGGATGCTGTTTTCTTACGACAGCGCTCCTTGTAGACATGCTCTGTTGGGAAGGTTTTTCCTCTGATGGACTGGAATGTATCCATCACTTTTGTAGGCTTTCCCATTCTTGGGTGTTTCCATACCAGGAGGTGTATCTATTGCTGGTAAAGATACCGTGCACAATCCTGATTTGATGGAGGCAGATGTGAGAAGCACGGAGAAACATCTGGAGAAACTTCTGAAATGCCTGCTTCGCTGCCGCTGCTACTGTGCGATCAAGAATCTCCGGAGGGGAAGGCCCCAAATCCTCGGCTTTGCCTATTGCCTGTTGCCGGGGCCAGGGTCGAAATGCTTGGCAGAGATGGTGCTCGGTGCTCGGTGTCGGAGGGCTGGTCGGAGGCTCAAAGTTTTCGGACGGACTCAAGAGACCGCTGTGGTCGAGTGCTTCCAGGGTGCTGCATCGGCAAGTTTGCGGCGCTGTAAGCTCATGGCAGGGGGAGTTTCTCCCTTCTACCGTCTGCGTGATATGATGGGACTTTTGAGAAGCTTTGAGACTTTTTTTTACCGTGCCCATGCTCTGTTCTTTATCAAATTACGGTATTGCTTTGCACTGTTGTAACTATATGTTATAATTATGTGTTTTTTGTCAGTTTTTTTAGTCTTGGTCTGTCTTGTGTTTCTGTGATATCATTCCGGAGGAATATTGTATCATTTCTTAATGCATGCATTACTAAATGACAATAAAAGAGGACTGTGTGTCCTCATAATCTAATCTAATCTAATCTAAAGCATCAGTGGCTCAGTCCCATTAATATATAAGAAATGCAAGCTCTTTGTTTTCCATAACAAGGATTGCATTATTTGGAGCTCTTATATCATAGAATCTAACGCAGCAAATCTGGGCATTGCTACAATAAATTAATAAATCTGCCTGAAAAGCTGTACAGTGCTTAACGGGATCAAGTAATTCGATTCCACCCCCGAGACCAATCTTCTCTGAGCATTTGGAAATGATCTGCTTTACTTTAACCCCAGTACAGAAAGGCAGTGATCAATTGGTTCATTTTTAAAGTATTAATTATTAAGGTGGAATTCATTTCCAAAGCATTAGTTGCAAGCACAACGGGAATTTATCATGGCAAATTTCTTGACTGATAGGGTGTTGTTGGATACTTCTGCCTCCTGCAATTATTTACCCTCTGGTTTTGTGGAAAGTTGTGAGCAATGGTGTTGTTAAAGTATGAGTCTCCTTTATATTTTAATTGCCATTTAAACTGGGTAAATTGTTGACTGATGATGACAAAGAAATCTGAGCAGTGTTTTGCCCACTCCCATTTTGTTTGTTTTATTAAGATATAGACAGGCCCCAATAAATAGTGCAGCCTTTCTCTAGAGTTTCTGCACCACACACATCACAGATACATGTTCTCATTTGTTTTATAAGTCATAACCCCCACGTCCACCATCATTTCTAAGTCAGCAGATGCAGTCCTTGTGAACCTGACACTCATGTAAATGTAATTGATTCATTCTTATCCTCAATGCGCTCACCTAATTGTTATATTCCCCCCACTCCTCGTCTCTTTCTCCATTCTAACACAACACAATCGTTTCATGCTTTGTGTCAATGGCAGCGAATGCTCTGCTGATAAAGATTCATTGGTTCCAAAATTGGACTGGTGAGCCATAATTTGTATCCATTTTCTCCAATGCCATGTTTTAAGATATGCAAAGAACCGTCTCCTTAAAGGGCACTGCTCTGTCCAATGGCACTAAATCCCAAGCTCACCTTGGAATCTACACAGTGGCCACTTCTTTAAGTGCACTTGTATACTTGCACGCTAATGCAAATATCTAATCAGCCAATCGTGTGGCAGCAACTAAACGCATAAAAGCCAGCAGACATGGTCAAGATGTCCAGTTGTTAGCTCAGACCAAACATCAGAATAGGGACAAAATGTGATCTACAGTAAGTGACTTTGACCATGGAATGATTGTTGGTGCCTAACAGGGTGGGTTGAGTGTCACAGAAACTGCTGATCCCCTGTCATTTTCATCCTTAATATCTAGAGTTTACAGAACCTCGAAGTAGGTGGGTTACAGCAGCAAAAAACCATGAACAGACACTCAATGGCACTTCATTATGTAAAGAAGGTACCTAATGACGTGGCTACTAAGTATGTTCCCTTCTCTTCTTGCAGCCTCCATTCTATACCTACATGCAATTCCCGTATTGACCTTTGGTTTCTCTATTTAATAACACAACTAGTCATTATTGAGCCATTTCTCCAATGAAGTAATACACTATTCCAAAGCCCTATTCAAGTTCGCAGAAGGTTCTGCCAAATATTTTACCCGGAATTTCCTACAATGGGAATATTTTGCTCTTCATATTCTTAAGGGTCTGGGGCAGCACATAAAAAAAACCTAAATGATTTCAGAGACAAGTGGTTACATTTAGAAATTCTGATTAAGGTAACGCTTCTACAAGAAGCGCATTTTGATTGACTATTTTACTATGTTGGCACTGGAATGGTTGGCAACACTTGCACTACCTTTGGGTATGTTGGTTGTAAATACAAATGATGCTTTTCACTGAAATCTTAAATCTTGAATCTGGTCTTATAACAACAAAGGTAGTCACTTGGCCTATCTGATCCATACTGGCTCCAAGGATCAGTCCTATTTCCCCTCTCCTTATTCTCCTGTAAGATGGCATCTTCTTTGCTCTTCTTCAATTTCCCTTCGATTCTTTTTCTCATTAGCATAATGAAGGAGGTAAATTACAGTTGTAATCAACCTACCAGCACATCCTTGCAATGTGCAAAGACACTGGAGAACCTGGAGGGAGCCTGTACCGTCACAGCGAGAACACGCAAGCCTTACATAAAGAATGCTGAGCTCAGGGTTGAACCTGGGTCCCTGGAGTCGTGAGGCAGCAGCACTAACTCCAGGCTGACATGTCATTGTTCACAAAAGATGCAACATTATGAAGGGTTTTTATGTTTGCAGTAACTGTAGAAAAGATGCTGCTTCCATATTAATAAATAATTTAACATATTTGGAACTACACTGTTACCATGTAACTTTTCCCCAGCAATTCCAGCTGGTGTAGAATCGTCAGGCTGCATTCCAATATCGCTACGTACACACAAAGTTCAGCTACAGTTCAAAGGATTAGCACGATTACCTCTGAGGCAGAATGTTGTGGATCAGCCCAGTGACCCAAGATTTAGCACAAATGTTGGACCAAACCATCTTTCATTCAGTCAGATGCATATCAAAGAATCCAGGACCTGATCTCGAAGTGATATTGGCAAGTTTTGTTGTGGCCAATACTTACCTCTCATTACATAAGTGCCGTTACAAAGAAGACATGACATTGCCTCTATTTGCACAGATCGTGCAAGTTATCTCAAATTTCAAAGTTCCAGGATTCATCCCCACCACTAAGAACTTCTATGAGGAGTGCCGCCACAGGAAAGCAGTCTCCACCATTCAGGGCTCCCGCCATCCAGGCCATTCTCTCTTCTCACTGCTGTCATGAGGAAGGAGGTACAGGAGTATGAGAACCCACACTGCCAGGTTCTGGAACGGTTATTACCCTACAACCATCAGGCTTCTGAACCAGCGTGGATAACTTCACTCACCTCAGCACTGAACTGATTCCACTACCCACGGATTCACTTTCAAGGACTCTGATTCAGATTTATTTATTTACTCTTTTTTTATTATTTGCACAAGTTTTCGTCTTTTGCACATTGTTTTTTTCAGTCTTTGTTATTTATAATTTTTTAAATAAATTCTATTAAATTTCTTTGCTGTACTGTGAATGCCTGCAAGAAACTGAATCCCAGGGTTGGATATGGTGGCATATACATGCTTTGGTAATAAATTTACTTTGAACTTTGAACATATCAAAATTGCTCAAAGCAAATGATCAACTCATTAACACCCTGTGTGTTGTGGGATTTTGCTGTGTGCAACTTGTCATGCATGCCTCTTAGAATAAACAGTGACCATTCCAAACCGAGATGTGTCCTGTGAGCATGAGGGGTCCTACAGTAAAAGCAAGTTCTCTCTAAGCACAATTCTCGAGAGTGCTGCCACTTCATTCGATTATACGTCAATCCTACCTTCTACCTAACAGTGAGTTCAGTAATGGTACTTCAGTTGAAGGTGAAAATGAGATACCGTAGTTATTCAAAATGCTGGTGGAACGCAGCAGGCCAGGCAGCATCTGTAGGAAGAAGCACGGTCGACGTTTCGGGCCGAGACCCTTCGTCAGGACTTCGCTGCCTGGCCTGCTGCGTTCCACCAGCGTTTTGTGTGTGTTGCTTGAATTTCCAGCGTCTGCAGATTTCCTCGTGTTTACTGTAGTTATTCGACCCTTGGGCCAGAGGTGCTCCATTACTCAGTGTGCAGATTTAGTTAATAGTTGTCCAAACTGAGACAACAGATGATTGGACTGGGTGTGCCAGCCGCAATCATTCATCTGTTCCTCAATATAATCAACTAAAGATAGGAATCACCGAACATATTGTCTCAGATCTCCCATGAGATCATGACAACAGGAACAGGAGCAAGTCAGTTATCCCCTCCAAACGGCTCTGCCATTCCATCACATCATAACTGATCAGGCATTTTTCTTCCACTTTCCTACCCTTTCAAGTTCAAGTTCAAGTTTAGTTTATTGTCATTGCACACATATACCGCCAAACAAAACAATGTTCCTCTGGACCAAGGTGCACACACTGTACATACAACTCACACACATAACTCATAAAGTAATATTACCACAAGTCAATCAACAAATAATAAGGTGCATTTAAAAAACAAGTTAAAAAGTAAACAATATAAAGCTGCTAGTGCTTCATTTGTGATGAGACCTGGGAGGTGGCAGGGAGTTCAGTAATCTCATGGCCTGTGGGAGGAAGCTATTTCCCATCCTAACAGTTCTCATCCTTATCTTGGAGATCTTAGAAAGTGCTTCAGCTGAAAAAGCTTAAAGCTGATAAATCTCCAGGGTCAGATAACATATATCCAAGGGTACTTAAAGAGGTCTGTGATTATATTTACATACTCCTAACATGTATTTTTCAAAAGTCAGCGAAGACTGGTGAAATCCCTAAGGACTGGAAATGGGTTAACGTTTTCCCAGTATATAAGAAAGGTGACCGCCTGACCCTAGTAACCATAGACCATTAAGCTTAAGATGTATCATAGGTAAGATAATGGAAACATTAATAAAGAGTGAGATGGAAAAGCAGCTGATAAGAACAGACATGATAACAGAAAACCAGCATGGGTTCAGAAAGGGGAAATCATGTTTTACTAATATGCTGGAGTTGTGTGAAGCGGCAACTAAAATTTATAATAACAATAGAGTGGTTGATATCATTTACTTGGACTTCCAGAAGGCTTTTGACAAGATGCCCACGAGAGGTTAATAATCAAATTACAGAACGTAGAGATTCAGGGTAAGGTGTGCGAATCCGTGCAGAATTGACTCAAAAACAGAAAACAACCAGTTATGGTGAGAGGATTATTTTCACACCCAGAAGATGTTAAAAGTGGGGCTCCACAGGGATCAGTTTTGGGGCTGCTGGTGTTTTTAATTTACATTGATGATCAGGATAAGCACACATCAAATAAACTAGTGAAGTTTTCAGCTGACACACGATTAGGAAGACAGGCTGATAACATTCTGGCAGCAGAATCAATACAGCTAGATCTAAACAAAATCCAGATGTGGGCAGATAAATGACAGATGGAACTTAATGTAAGTAAGTGTAAAATATTACATATAGGAAGCAGAAATATTAGATGTAAGTATACAATGGGGATCTTGAGTTAGAAATTGCACTGTATGAGAAGGATTTGGGCATCCCGGTAGACTCATCACTATCACCATCGCATGGCCAAGTGGTTAAGGCATTGGACTAGTGATCTGAAGGTCACAAGTTCAAGCCTCAGCTGAGGCAGCGTGTTGTGTCCTTGAGCAAGGCACTTAACCACACACTGCTCCTGCAAGTTTATAGCCCAGTGGCAGTGGTTGGTGCAGTATGGACAAGACAAGACAATCTAGACCAGTGGTCCCCAACCTCCGGGCCGTGAACTGATACCAGGCCGCGAAGCATGCAGGGGTGCAGCGGTAGCCGGAGCGCATCCAGCACATCTTTAAGAAAAAAGCTGAAATAAACAAGCTAATTAATTAGGTGCCACCCAGAAGCCAGTCTTCATTAGAGGAACTGAGGTAGAGAGGGTCAATAACTTAAAATTTTTCAGCATTAAGGATCGACGTTTCTCTCTCTGAAAAGTGTCAGAGGATCTGTCCTGGGACCAGCACATAACTGTCATTACAAAGAAAGCACGGCAGCGCCTATACTTTATTAGAAGTTTGTGTAGGTTCAACATGTCACCTCGATCCTGACAGCCCTGTCTTTTCAGCCTGTCTGGGCTGGCGTTTAAATTGACCAAACAATGGAACAGCTAAAGGCTCCAGCACCCTGGAAAGAGGAGTGAACATCGCGTAGAGCAAGTGAAACCGGCAATCGCCTCTGACCTGGGCCGACATTTACTTGCCGGGTTAAAGGGAAAAAGATCAGGAAGTATTTCTTTACACAGGAAGCTGTGGACACATGGAACAAACTACCTAGTTGAGTAGTTGAGAGTAGTACCTTAGAGACTTTCAAATCTAAACTCGATGGCTATTTCAACAGACTATGTGACTAGGAATTTGGCAAGCTTTGTTGGGCCCAATGGCCTGTTCTTGTCAAAAACTTTCTAATGTTCAAATGCTCTAACTTTCTAATGCTATGGTACCTCCTGCCTGATGGTAGGGGGTCAAAGAGATTGTGGGATGGATGGGAGGGAATCACTGACGATGCTAATAGCCCTGCATATGCAATCCGGATAAATATTTCTAATGGGTGGAAGAGAGACTCCGATGATCCTCAGCAGTCCTTGCAACCCTTTGAAGGGATGTGTGATCGGATGCCTTGCAATTCAAAGAGGTGATGTTGAGGGACCACGTGATATTGTCCGTCATGTGCACTTCCGAAAATTTGATGCTCCAAAATCTTTTCACAGAGGAGCCATGTATGTGCAACGAGAAAGGGTTGGCCAGCACTTCCCTAAAGTCCACAATCATCTCTTTGGTCATGTCCATGTTGAGAGCGCAGTTGCTGTGCTTGCATCGTTCTACCAGCTGCCCTACCTCCTCCCTGTGGGCTGTCTCATCGTTGGTGATGAGGCCAGCCACTGTTGTGTCATCAGTGAACTTGAGGGTTGAGTTTGAATTGGATCTAGCAATTCAGTCAGGCACCAGCAGCATGAACAGTGCCAGGTTAACCACGCAGCCCCGGGAACACCAGTCCGCAGCGAAATGGAGCTAGAGGTGCCTCTACCAACACTGACTGACTGTGACCTTTCTGTCAAAAAGTCCAGGATCCAGTTAAATAGAGAAGTGCTGAGACCAAACGAGGACAGTCTACCCACCAGATTCTGAGGGATGATCATATTAAATGCCGAGCTGAAGTCAATAAACAGCATCCAGGCCTATGAGGCACCACTTTACAGATGGGACGGGACTAAGTCCAGTGCAGTGGCTGCAGTATCACCAGTGGACTGATTTGAACAATAGGCGAACTGGAAAGGATCCAGTATACCAGGAAGATGGGATGTAACAAGATCTACAACTAGCCACAGAAAGCACTTCAATATTGTTGAGGTCAGTGCCACTGGACGGAAGTCTAGTCCTGATGAAGGGTCTCAGCCTGAAACATCGCCTGTTGATTCCTCTCCATAAATACTACCCGACCTCTAAGTTCCTCCAGCATTTTGCGTTAGTTACTCTGGATTTCCAGCATCTGCAGAATCTCCGGTGTTTCTGCTTTAACTTAGTCTTAAACAGATGTTCCTTATTCTGAGACCATGACTTCTACAGGTTTCCCCCACCATCCAAAGGTAGAGCGTTCCTATGAAACGGTTCGTAAGCCGAAATGTCGTAAAGCGAAGAAGCAATTACCATTTATTTATATGGGAAAATTTTGTGAGCGTTCGCAGACCCAAGAATAACCTACCAAATCATGCCAAATAATCTAAAATAACAGTAACATATAGTAAAAGCAGGAATGATATGATAAATACACAGCCTATATAAAGCAGAAATACTTTTCCACAATCATTACTGAACTGTTCTCCATAGCAAAAATCTCACGCAAGTGCTCTCGGCAGAAAATCTCATGCAAGCGCTGTTGGCATAAACGCGCTCTCCTGTAACCTTTAAACTACGAAGCTGCCAAATCTACTATATAACACGTAAAAATACACAGCCTATATAAAGTAGAAATAATGTATGTACAGTATAGTATCACTTACCGGAATTGGGAAAACAGCGCCGAGCACACTGATGACGGTGGTTAGACTGAGTAGTCGCAGGCTGGGTGGTGCAGTGGCCCCCACCCTCCGGGCCGCCAACTGATACATTGCCGCAAAGCACGCAGGGGTAGCCCAGAGGCACACAGCACATCTTTAAGAAAAAAGCCAAAATAAACATGCCAATTAATTAGGTGCTGCCCGGCACATAAATGTCGGCCCAGATCAGAGGCGATTGCCGATTGCATCGCCTCCGATCCGGGCCAACAATTACATGCTAGGTGGCACCTAATTAATTAGCATGTTTATTTCAGCTTTTTTCTTTATTTTTAATATAATTTTTATTGAGTTTTCAAAGTGAATACATGAAAAGATAATATCTACTCTCCCCCTCCCTTTAACCCTTCCCCCTCGATGTATACTCCTATCTAAAAAAGAAAGAAAGAAAGAAAGAAGAGAAAAAAAGAAGAACTGCCTGGGTATTGGAAGGTTTCCACATGCTCCGTGGGATTCAAAATAAATTTAGTACATTTATTGATTACTTTCCCCAAGGAACCAAGATCTTTATCATCAGAGCAACTAAATATGCCATCCTATCTTTTGTAAATGTGGGCGCCATATATTCAAAAATGTTTCATATTTATCTCTTAAAGTATAAGTATTTTTTTCGAGTGGAATAGAACTAGCCATTTCATTGTTCCAACGATTTGTATTTAAATACGAATCGGATTTCCAAGTAACTGCTATAGCCTTCTTAGCTACTGCCAATGCAATTTTTATGAATTCTTTCTGATATTTATTCAATTTAAGTTTCGGTTTTATCCCTTCAACATCACCTAATAGAAAAAATACAGGGTTATGCGGAAGTTGAGTTCCAGTAACTTGTTCCAATAAGACTCTTAAATTTATCCAAAAAGGTTGAATTTTAGAACAAGGCCAAGTAGAAGGTAAGAAAGTACCAATTCCTTGATTACACCGAAAGCATTGATCAGATAAATTTGAATTCAATATATTTATTTTTTGTGGTGTAATATATAATTGGTGTAAAAAATTGGCTTTTTTCTTAAAGATGTGCTGTGTGCCTCCCGGCTACCGCTGCGTTCTTCGCGAATCGGTACAGTATCTGTCCAGGGCTCGGGTGTTGGAGTGGTGGGACATGGGGGTGTCATCTCATCGTCGATCAGGGCAGGCGGCTCATCTTCTCCTATGACTCGTCTGCTGTGGCTGATGTGGAAGGCTTGCTTGACTGCTGAGCCTCGCACATTTTTCGACCATACAGTTGTTTGTAAGCACTCAAACCATCCTGCAAATATCCCCTAAACCTACGTACCCTTTCAAAATTAAAGTCATACTTTATCATTGCAGCGAAAATCTCATGCAGTTGCTTCACTTTCTGAATTTGGTTGCATTCGGTTTCGAATGTTATCCTTTCCTCTTCCAATTGCATCAGCTCTTCATCTATCAGTTCTTGGTCATGGGATGCCAAAACCTCTTCAACATCATCTTCGTCAGCTTCCACAAGCCAAACTCACTTTGTCCTTGCTTCGTTCACCACGATCGAAACGCTTCATTATGTCTAGTTTTACGCTAAGTGTAACCCCCTTACTCTTTCAGACTTTTCCGACACCTTACAACTCATCTTGCTAACGGCTGCTCAATGCAACGTGTTAAAGCAATGCCGTTCCGAATCCGGGGGACAGCGGCTGCTCGAGGCGCGCGCTGCCTTTTATGGCGCACTGATTTTTTCACGTGCTGATTTCTTATCGCGCGCTGCCTTTCTTTGTAACAGTGAAAACGCCTTCTGAAAGTGAAAACAGGGTACTAATGTAGGTCTTTCGTAACAGTGAGGTTTTGTACAGCGAACGTTTGAAAAGCGGGGGACACCTGTATTCTCACATGAGAGGATACATCCTCTCACCACTTAACCTGCCAGGAATCTTATATGTTACAATAAATGTATATCTTTGTCCTCTAACTAACTTGAAGGTATTGCAAAAAGTGTGAATATGAAAGAGAATATTTAAGTAATTTCCCTTACATATTGGAGGCTGACCTGTTAGATACTATTATGAGTATGAATCCTTTGATTAAGGGTTTTATTGGAAAAATTTATAATTCATTATTACAATGGGATAAGCGTCCTTTGTCTAAGATTAAACAGGATTAGAAAAAGGAACTTAATTTGACTTTTATGATGGAGGATTGGATGCGGATATTGAAGTTGGTTAACTTCTTCAATTTGTGCTAGCCATTCATTGATTCAATTTAAAATTGTACATCGTTATCATTTGACAAAGGAGAGACTTTCTAAAATTTTTCCTAATGTTGATAGTCATTGTGATAGATGTAAAACTGAGATAGCTACACTGACACATATGTTTTGGTTTTGTTCTATATTGGAACAGTTCTGGAAGTCGATTTTCTCAACAATTTCTAAAGCACTTAAAATTAATTTACAACCTAATAAATTAACTGTGCTTTTTGGAATAGTTCCTCAAAATATTCATGGTACTTCTGTGTCTGACCAACATGTTATTGCATTTGTTACATTGATAGCTAGGAGAGCCATTTTGTTGAAGTGGAAGGATACATCAGCTCCCACTTTGTCCCAATGGTTCTCTCAAGTGATGCTATGTCTTAGTTTGGAGAAAATTAGAAGTCGAACCTTTGAACCTTCATTTGATTTTGAGAAAAGATGGGGCTCATTTGCTCATTATTTTTCATTTGAGTAAATGGATATAATTTTTCCACGATCTAATTGTAAACTCTTTTAGTATATTTTCTTTGACCTCTAAAAGAAATAGGGTCCTTTTCATCTTTAATCTTTCCAACCTAGGGTTCTACAATAATAGTTTGGCATGGACTAGATAGGCCAAAAACTCTTATTCTGTGCTGTAATACTCTAAAACTCTATGACTTGTGAACCTTTGAATCCAATTAAGTAATTCATTTTCTTAAAAAGAGGAATCAAAACTGTTCCCATTACTCCTGAAGCAACACACATCAAAGTTGCTGGTGAACGCAGCAGGCCAGGCAGCATCTCTAGGAAGAGGTACAGTTGATTTTTCGGGCCGAGACCACACTCACCTTGGAGGAACAACACCTTATATTCCATCTGGGTAGCCTCCAACCTAATGGCATGAACATTGACTTCTCAAACTTCCGCTAATGCCCCACCTCCCCTTCGTACCCCATCCGTTATTTATTTATATACACACATTCTTTCTCTCTCTCTCCTTTTTCTCCCTCTGTCCCTCTCACTATACCCCTTGCCCATCCTCTGGGTTTTTCCCCCCTCCCCCTTTTCTTTCTCCCTGGGTCTCCTGTCCCATGATCCTCTCATATCCCTTTCACCAATCAACTATCCAGCTCTTGGCTTCATCCCTCCCCCTCCTGTCTTCTCCTATCATTTTGGATCTCCCCCTCCCCTCTTACTTTCAAATCTCTTACTAGCTCTTCTTTCAGTTAGTCCTGGTGAAGGGTCTCGGCCCGAAACGTCGACTGTACCTCTTCCTAGAGATGTTGCCTGGCCTGCTGCGTTCACCAGCAACTTTGATGTATGTTACTTGAATTTCCAGCATCTGCAGAATTCCTCATGTTTGCCCATTACTCCTGATATGGTCACACCAGTGCCATGTGCAGTTGCAGTAAAATTTCCCTGTTCTTACCCCGCAGCATACCTAAACCTTCCAATGTTTGTTCAGACTGAACTGGGATAGCAAGTAAACATCTCCTGCAGCTCCCTGAATTTGCTACTCCTCATTTTTTTTTTCTGCTTCTCCAAGTCCCAAAAGAACCCATTTCACTCCCACCTCCTCCCCATACCTTTCCCCCTTGGCAAAATAATGTTAGACCTTGGGCTGCAATGTCTCTGTCCATATCTAGTGGACAGAATGAGAAAGTAAGATAATGAACTGCTGGAGCATCAAGCAGATCTGCGGAGGCAAATGGGTAGTCAACAACTCGGGCCTCATATCACTCAGGTTCGTGTAAAGGATTCCATGAAACTATTTCAAAGGGACGGTGGGCATTTGTTGTCACCAGGTCAATATTTGTTTCTCAGATGAACATTTCACATTACTGAAAACATCGGGCATCCCTTTACCTCCTCCTCAGATGCTGCCTGGCCCACTCACTTGCTCTAGCAGATTGTTATTTTACTCCAGATTTCAGCATCTGCACTAGTTTGTGTCTCTGAACGAAGAATTAGCTGAGAAGTCTTTAGCAAAGTAGAGATAAAGCTTGGCATTATTTGTCACATGTACATTGAAACATCGAAGCATGTGTGGCTTGCACCAATGACCAACAGTTGGAAATGTGCTGGGGCCAGCCCACTAGTATCACCATGCTTCCAGCACCAACATAACAATTTACTAACTCTAACATAAATTTACATATGTCTTTGGAATGTGGGTGGAAACTGCAGCACCCAGAGGAAATCCACACGGTCACAAGGAGAAGGTAGAAACTCCTATCAGGAATTTGACAAGGTGTCACGCATGAGGGTACTTATGAAGTTAAGAGCTCACAGTATTACAGGAAAGTGCTAACATGGTTAGTGTATTGGCTGATTGGTAGGAGGAAGCAAATGGGAATAAAATTATCCTTTTCTGGTTGGCTGTCGGTGACTAGTGGTGTTCCGCAGAGGTTGGTGTTGGGACCATTTCTTTTTATGCTGTATATAAATGATTTAGATGGTGGAGTAGATGCCTTTGTTGCCAAGTTTGCAGATGATACAAAGATTAGGGGAGGGGCAGGTAGTATTGAGAAAACAGATAGGATGCAGAAGGACTTAAACAAATTAGAAGAATAGGCAAGAAGGTGGTAAATGAAATAAAGTAAGTAAATGCATCCGTTAGTCTTGCGAGACCATGGATATGTGCCTGGAAAGTGTTCACAATCCAGGGCGCAGGCCTGGGCAAGATTGTATGGAAGACCAGCAGTTGCCCTCTCCTCTCCACGACACCGATGTTGTCCAAGGGAAGGGCATTAGGACCCATACAGCTTGGCACTAGTGTCGTCACAGAGCAATGTATGATTAACTGCCTTGCTCAAGGACACAACACGTTGCCTCGGCTGGGGCTCGAACTCACGACCTTCAGGTCACTAGTCCAATGCCTTAACCACTTGGCCATGTGCCCACACTAGTGAAAATGAAATACAGTGTTGGAAAATGCACAGTCATGCACTTTGGTAGTAGAAATAAATGTGCTGACTATTTTCTAAAAGGGGAGAAAATCCAAAAGTCTGAGATGCAAAGAGACTTGGAAGACCTTGTACAGAACACTCTAAAAGTTAACTTGCAGGTCGAGTCAGTGGTGATGAAGGCAAATGCCATGTTAGCATTCATTTCAAGAGGTCTGGAAAACAAGACCAAGGATGTGATGCTGAGGCTTTATAAGACACTGGTGAGGCCTCACCTTGGGTATTGTGAACAGCTTTAGGCCACTCATCTGAGAAAAGATGTGCTGGCATTGGAGAGGGTCCAGAGGAGGTTCGCAAGGATGATTCCAGGAATGAAACGGTTATCATACGAGGAACATTTGATGGTCTGGTTCTGTACTTGCTGGAATTCAGAAGAATGAGGGGAGGGATCTCATTGAAACCTTTCAAATGTTGAAAGGCCTAGACAGAGTAGATGTGGAAAGGATGTTTCCCATGGTGGGAGAGTCTAGGACAAGAGGGCACAGCCTTAGGATAGAGGGGTGCCCTCTTGTCCTAGACTCTCAAAACAGAGATGTGGAGAAATTTCTTTAGCCAAAGGGTGGTGAATTTGTGAAATTTGTTGCCAATTGCAGCTGTAGTGGCCAGGTCGTTGGGCGTATTTAAGGCAGAGATTGATACGTTCTTGATTGGACATGGCATCAAAGGTTACAGGGAGAAGGCCGGGAACTGTGGTTGAGAAGGAGAAAAAAAAAGAATCAGGTATGATTGAATGGCAGAACAGACTCGATGGGCCAGATGGCCTAATTCTGCTCCTATGTCTTGTGGTCTTGTGGTCTTATGGAATTGAAGCCTGATCTTACAGCTGGTACTGTAAAGCATTACACTAACTGCTCTATATGCACAAGAAGTCCAGAGCAACACACACAATACGCTGGAGGAACTCAGCAGGTCTGGCAGCATCTATGGAGAGGAATAAACAGTGGACATTTCAGGCTGAGAACACTTCCCCATAACTTTCTGATGATGGGTCTCAGCCTGAAACTTTGGCTGCAGAGGACTGTAAACTACGCCAGCTCCATCATGAGCACTATCATCCCCACCATCAAGGACATCTTGAAAAGCCAATGCCTCAAAAAGGCAGCAGCCATTACGAGGGCCCCACTTCCCAGGGTGAGCTCTTTTCTCATTATTACCATCAAAGAGGGGGTACAGAGCCTGAAGACACATGCTTACAGTTTTAGGGACAGTTTCTTTCCCCCCGCTATCAGATTTCTGAACAGACAATGAACCCATGAACACCACCTCAATATTTTTGTCTCTCTTTATGCACTGCATACTTATCATTTTTTCTACATATTTTTCTTATTGAAATTTATAGTGTATGTATCATATTGTACTGCTGTTGCAAAGCAACACGTTTCGTGACATATGTTGGTGATGACAAGCCCGATTCTGGTTCTCTCTTCATGGGGTGGCATGCTCAGACAGATTATTATTTGCTCCAGTCATTTCCATCATGATACAGCACCAGCTCGACAGGGTACTGAGAAAGACAATGAATTGCAGTTAATCCGAGGGGCTGAAGAACACCCTCCTTAAATTCAGCCCACCCTCAGAGACAATGGATAGCTGTCAAGATTGGACTGGCAAGGAAACATCTATAATCTTTGCTGGCTGCATCTGACAGAGTAATAATGAATATTTCTGTGGCAGTCTGAAAGCAGCTGTTTGTCTAGTTCCAAGGCTGGGTTAAGAGCCAACGAGATTGTTGAAGTGGGTTATAGATGGCATTTCCCTATCCTGGATGATTTCAGCCAACTGAAATTTGAGGCATTGAGGCACCTGAAAATCTGAGCTGGAGTGGCTATCTGCACCATGTGGCCATCAGGAACCGGTTAGAGGCTGGGGATCATGTGGCGAGTATCACATCTCTTCATTCCTCAAAGCTTGCCCACCTCCAGGCAGTTCAAGCCAAGGGTGTGATGGACAACTCTCCACCTGCCAGGACCAGTACAGCTTCAACAGAACCTCAACACCATACAGGACATAGCAACTCACTTGATAGGCACCCCACTCACAACCATTCACTCTCACCACCCGTAGCACGCAGTAGCGGCAGTTTTTACCATTGACAGGATGCATTGAAGCAGCTCTCCAGGGCTCCTTAAATAGCACCTTCCAAACCGATGACCTCTACCAGCTTGAGGGACTATAACGTCAAAAACATGGGAATACCACCACTTGGCATCTGTTCCCCAAACCCACATCACCCGACTTGGAAAAGGTACCACAGCTCCGCCGGGTCAAAGTACTGGAGCTCCCTCCCTAAATACACTCCGCGTATTCCCACACACCTAGGGCTGCAACAGTTCCCCAAGCCGGTCTCCACCTCCTTCTCAAAGACAGTTAGGGATGGGCAATGAACTGCTCGCTCAGACCGTGAAGCCCACACGTCTTGAGTGAATAACAAAATAGAAAACATACAGACTAAGGGTCTTGACATCATCTGTCCATTTCGTAGATGCTGCCTGCCCTGCTGAGTTTCTCCAGCAGATTTCTTTTGCTTCTGCAGGCTCTCACGTCTCCGATTTTTAAAAAATGGCAACATGTTGTGTAGTGCTTATCACAACAAACCCTGCAGACCATTGGAGTTCTGAATCAGTGGAGAAAGAGAAGAAGTGTTCAGTATTATGAATCCATGAAACAGGTTTAGCAATCAATTGACCAAGAAACCATCCAGTTTTCACTTCTTAGTTACACATTGTAAGTTACACCTCAATGGAAATGTATATATTACTGTGATTCAGCAGAATGCAATTGAGAAAAGGACTTAAATCACATGTAAGTTTGACACATTCTCTTGAGGTCAGAAGATGGAAGGGTGATGTGATATGGTGTGGTTATAATGTTAAGGCTTTAGTAGATACTGAGAAACCATTATAAGTATAAACAGTAATTTCTCTTTTAGAGAGCAAAGAAATGCAGATGCTGTAAATCTGAGATAAAACTTGAGATAGAAGTACTCTGCACATCTGGCAGTATCTGTCGACAGAGAAACAGAGTGTTCTGATAAATGGTCGTCACCTGAAAGATTTACTGTTTTCAATTTCTCCCAGACATCCCACCTCTCCCCGGAGTTCCGTGAGTCTCCTGCATATCGATAGCGGCTCCCTGATGCCCGCAAGTTATATACAATATCCCGGAAATTGATTTTTTTAGAGAGGAAGAGGGAAAGGGAAAATAAAAGAAAGAAAGAAAATGAATGAATCCTGCTTGATCTCTCTTTATGCTAAGTAGACCTATCAGTTTTCTCTGCAGCCTTTACAGTCGACCTCTCTCTCTCTCTCTCTCTCTCTCTCTCTCTCTTCCATGTTCCATCAGTTCAGTTACTGCCGTCTGTAATGACGCTGAAATCATCCGGACAACTGTCGGTGATGAAGTACAAAAGCCTGGCGAAGAAATTCCCAAGGCTGGCGGTGACAGCCTGACTATGCAAGGCTGTCCTGTACAGGCGGGACGCGTTGGCGTCTTAAATGGGATTAGAGCCGGCTTTAAATTGGAGCGAAATTCCAAAATCGTCTGCTAAGACAGCTTTAAAAACGCGCTCGCAACAAGCAAATTCTTTGGGTATTTTTTCCTGAAACACTTCCACTTACAGGTACATTAAAGCCCACGATGGGCTGGGTTTAAGCGCAGCTGTTTTCAGAAGAAAACCCTGCCCCCACCGAGGTCTCCTCATTAGGACAGCGAACTGTTTACCTGTGCTGTGCACTTTATATGCATTTTGAATTGCACTTCATGAAATAATATGGCAGTATATTGTTTTATGTGGTGTGCGTGACATATGTATTGTGGCTACACTGTGGTCCGGACAGAGGTTGTTTCGTTTGTGGACCATCAGCCAGATGACAAGAAACTTGAACTTGAAGATACAGAACTTCTAAATCACTCATTTAAAATCCCCCATTTTGATGTAAAAAAGTAAGTTCTGATCTCGACTATTGCAGGCTGTGTGTGTGTGTGTGTGTGTGTGTGTGTGTGAGCCTACGGATGTTTGTGCGATCAGACATTGTCCCAATGGACGTTAAGCGGCACACACCTGTAATAAATATACACCTCATGCTTTTAATTCTTTTAGGGACCACAACATATTAGGGAGGCTAAGGGCTCAAGTATTTCACAGTTCTTTTCAGCAGAAAACCGAAGTCTGACAGAGAAGGTCACTAGAGCTGAGGTGTACTTTACATCTTTCATCGTTGAGCATAACCTGCCATTCCAGGTGTGTAAGCACACAGGCAAGCTATTCAGGAAAATGTTTCCTGATTCAGAAATAGCAAAAAACTATGCCTGCTTATCAACCAAGACAGCAGCTATTGTGAACATGGCACATTAAGACAGAATTCAGAAGTCAGCGGTCTCACAAAACAGTTGTGAATCTGATGTCTTGCAAAATTAACAAATTCACTGACACAGACTGCTGTGAGGTTGAGACTTCCGGTTGAGACCTCCCTGAAATGAGATTGAGACCTCCCTGAAATGAGTTTTTGCAGGGTGGGATGAAATGGATGCTGCCTTGCCTGCTGAATAATTCCATGATTTATTACACTGTCAACAGTATTTGTTTCTCCTTGCAGCTTAGAAACATACATATAAAAAAAGATGGCATGAACACAAATTTCATTCAGCAATAAAACCAGGAAGCTTTTATTTGCAAACAAAAAAAAAATTCACCCAAAATGGCATAAATGCTTTTGAAATTGAAGTTATCAAGACTAATATTGATTGCCAACTAACAGAATCAAACAGGATATGGAACAATTGTGAGTAAATGGAGCTGAGGTGAAGGTCTATCTGACTAACAGAACAAGCACAGGCTTACTCCTGTTGTCTGTGTTTCTAAATTATTGTGGCATTTAACAGCTGCATTTCTCTGGAGACATCAATTTTCCTCTGACTGGTTCCTTTACCAAGTTTGATGATTTTGAATTTAAACAGTAGGAAATTGAACAAGAATTATGTGAAACACCAATCACTAATCTTCAAACCATCACTCAAGACCATTTTTATGTCATCAAATAAATTATTTTGGCAACGTTCATCCTTCCCCTTCCAAAGGCACCAATTCCAAGTATTTCTTTTTGTTCATAAGTAATTGAAACTTTCTCTATCTTGTAATTGTAACCTCAATAGCTAACTTCACCTTGGATACTAGTAGCGTTCATCCTATAGATTTATCCATTTGCTTTTTTCCGCCAAGCTCACTCATTACCAAGTGCAGTTTTCCAATTACTCCTCTAGTTACCCAAGCATGGGTTAGTAACTGAATGTAGATCATTCCGATGCACGTAACTTTGCATGGGGAAGTGGTACAACAGGGATGTTTAAGAAACTGACAGACACATGGATAGCCAAGAATTGGAAAGATATGTACAGGCAGGAGAGAACTTTAATCTGGTATCATGCTTGACTCGGGTATTGTGGGCCAAAGGGCCTGAACCTATTCCGTACTGTTAGATGTTCTATGTGCCAGTCAGGTGAGGGAATGGGGAATGGTGTGTGCCGTAATGGCGGGAGCAGCTGTCTTCGGGAGAGGACAGAACCAGAGCTGGGGGCCAGAGATGTGGAACTAAATGTTGCTTCAGTGCTGCCAGGCAGCTAGCTATTAGTTGCAGCACAGTGCCAGCGAAATACTGGAAATGATCGTGAGTGCGGGCACTCATCCAGACCAGCTCAATTTTCCCACCAAACAAAAACATTCTCAAGTCCCGATTACATGCGCTGGTAAAGGGAGTGTTGTTGTGTTGGTGCAGGAGATGTCTAAAGCTGGCTCCTGTGTTTCCTTAGACACAGATCATCATCTCTGGTGGTTTTGAACTTGTGGATGCCAAGCCACAGCTGGGCGACCTGCTTAAAGCTGACCAAAGGAGGCGCAAGGAAAGCAATGACATTTTTTAATGTGGGTTTTGGATTACGGGCAAGCCTCTGCTGCTTTCCAAGGCTGTGCCGATAAACAAGCCAGGTGGGTTTTTCCTTCTTTTTGTCATCCAGGATATGAATGAGCTACTGTAACTGGATTTCCAATGCCGTTCACAGCTCACAGAGAAACGCATGGCTTACAATAAACAGGCCCATCAATCCAACTGGTTTACAGCAGACTTTCAGTTTCTCCAAACCCCGTCACTCCTTCTTATCCAACACAATCAGCACCTTTCGTGCCTTTCCTTTCCCTTCCCAAATTCATTCACCTTTCCCTAAATGTATCTGAAGCATTGACATGAAATATTCCCAAGTGGTGGCAAGCTCTCCTTTCTATTTTTGGATCAAAGAACCTTCTCCCTAATTCCTGAGCAGTCTTCTTAGTGGCCGTCTTACAACTTTGGTCTTCTTCACTGTGAAGGCAACTTCTCCATGTCTAACTTTTGGAAACCCTTTGGAACTTCAATGCCCTTAAAGAACCTTAAAAATCCAAATACCATTTTGAAGATAACAGCCCGGGACTTGAACAAATGTAATTCTATATTCACAAGTAATGGTGTCTATAGGATGCTTTTCGGGGTCCTTTTCTGGTGATTTATTGCAAAGATTCAGCAGCAGGTGTTCTTTTTTTGTGCGGAAGAAACAGACATCTGGTTGCTAAAGCACTTAAGGCTGCACACAGTAATGTATCACAGTGGGGCTTGCTTCATCTTCCAGCGCAGATTGTTCATTTGGATAAAGGGAAGAAGTACTACGCACTTCGCCAAGAGGAGGGCCGGGAAGCGGCGAAGTAGAAGGTCACCTGTTGCACAATGCGAACTGCCACAAGCAGTTTTATCTGCCTCGTCAGCCATCAAGCAGCCTACAGAAAGAGCCTGGAACTGTGGTTGCCGGGGACAATGCTCCCACACATCCACACTCTGCTTTCCCAAGATTCCGCACACTGCGGAGGTGGGGGTGGGGGGAGGTTGGGGTTGGGGTGATCGCTTGACGGGCTATATATAGGCCCGGCGGTCGGAGCCAAACAAAGAGAATGCTGTCTGGCTCAAGAGGCGTCAAGAAACTGATCGTTTCATTGAGATGCAAGGCGAGCCCCAACTGCTGCTTGTGTACTAAATCAAATCAACTACCAGCTGAACAAACCAGCTGCCAAAGCTGCGAATGGGATAATGGCTTTGCTTTTAAGCTTCCAAAGCAGTTTTCCTTCCCTCTTGTTTTTCAGCTATTAGCTTCAGTTTTAACCAGCTCTCTGAACTACTTGAGAGGGGCAAAATCTTGGGTGGAGGGCATAAACACTTGAAGCTCAAAATTCTGTCTCCTTTGCGCCGCATTCTTGGCCGCCATAATATTTATGGCGGAGGTTCAGGCCCTATGTGAGGCTTCCACTATAAACAGACAGGCATAAAATAAAATCACAGCCCAGTGAATTCACTAGGTGGCAGGCAGGCAAAAGATCATAGTCAGGATGGCCATTGGAAAATTTGAAAGGGGGATTTTTCTCATTGACAGAGAAGTGGACCTTAGTGCTGTCTCCATGTTTACTGTTTGGTACCCCTTCAGAATGTTAACATCCTTTAAAAGTCTTAAAAATCAAAATAATACTTTGAAAATAACACCCTAGGGATCGAACAAATGAAATTCAGTCTTCACATGTGGTAACATCTACAAAATGCTTTTTACAAAAGGAATGAAAGAAGCTGGTAGGTTAGATAAAAAGGGGGTTGTTCCTAAGATTTCTTAGTAGGATAAAATAGCTTTACTTCACAGTTGTCTTGACAGACAGGTTGCCTTCAGCATCAGAGTTGTGGATGCTACTTGTGAGAAGCATTTATTAAACTGGAGGGAGATAACTTTTTGAAAAATAGACTGGGTATTTGAGAGTCATGGGGATCGGACACAAGGAAGGAACCAAGGCCTATGGCAGATCAGCCAATATCATATTAAATGACCAGTCAGGCTTCGTGGGCAGTTGATCTACTCTTGCTCCTATTTTTTGTGGACAGCCTGTGGAAGGTTAGGTTTGGATTATGTGCCTTCACGGTCCGGTCAGCTTTATCTTGCAGTATGCTCTGAGGGGCAGACTCTGCAACGCGACTTTGAAGGATGCTGGCAGGATGTTGGAAGAGCTTTGGGCCTTGAGGGGTTGTGGGATAGAGACGATGGTATCACTCCTCACTGCAAAACCAATGCAGTCCAAAGAGGAGGAACAGTGCAGATGTTCAACCTTCCCAGATGGCCGGAGATCCAAAGACAGTGAAGTTACCAACATTACGGATGTGTGTGAACCTGAACAAGCACAAGAGGCAAAAGTCGAGACCTAGAGCAGGCACTGAAACACTATCTATCTATTTATTTTTTTGATTTAGAGATACAGCACAGTAACACGCTCTTCCAGCTCAACAAGCCCACACCACCAAATTACACCCATGTGACCAATTAATCTACTAACCTGTAAGTCTCTGGAATGTGGAGCGTTCAGAGGAAATCCACGCAATCACGTGGAGAACATACTGTACGGACAGTGGTGGGTTCAAACCTGGGTCCCTAGCGGTATAATAGTGTGACCCTACCGCCATCCCAATGTGTCAACAAGCTCCTCCATCAGTGGGAATTATAGCTAATTCTGGGGCAAATCCAGGCAATAAGTAGCTTCCTGTACAATGGGTTGTGATGTTATTTTACCCCTGCTTGCTTGTTTGCTGATACATGGAAATGTATATGGCAAGTAAAGTTGATTTGTAGGAGCCATGCATCTACTTCCTGTCTATATTGTATTTGTGTTGCGCGTTTTAGGTTGGATTACAGTAATTTTAACGTTTTATTAAGATGCTACATGGAATAGGCCCTTCCTGTCCTTCAAGCTGCACTGCCCAGCAATCGCCTGATTTGAGCCCAGCCTCATCATGAAACAACTGAAGATTGTTCCCGATGTTGGGGAGGTCTAGAACGAGGGGTCACAGTTTGAGGATAGAGGGGAAGCCTTTTAGGACCGAGGTTAGGAAAAACTTCTTCACACAGAGAGTGGTGAATCTGTGGAATTCTCTGCCACAGCAAACTGTTGAGGCCAGTTCATTAGCTATGTTTAAAAGGAAGTTAGATATGGCCCTTGTGGCTACAGGGGTCACGGGGTATGGAGGGAAGGCTGGGTTCTGAGTTGGATGATCAGCCATGATCATAATAAATGGCGGTGCAGGCTCGAAGGGCCGAATGGCCTACTCCTGCACCTATTTTCTATGTTTCTATGTTTCTAACTTACAATGACCAACTAACCTAGCAACTGGTACGTCTTTGGACTGTGGGAGGAAACCGTGGCACCTGGAGGAAACACACGCGGTCACAGGGAGAATACAAGTTCCTCCCAGGCTGCTGAGGGAATTGAAGCTGGGGTCACCTGTGCTAGCCTCTACGCTGCCGCATTGCCCCGTTTGGAAAGTGGGATTTGTCACATGGGTTTGGGCGTGGCAGAAGAAAGTGAGTACAGTCACGTATTCACCCTTTGTGCTGTTTGTTTAGTTACAGTTAGATGGAGCAGAGGGTGAATATTTTTTGTTACCCGCTAACTTTGCTGGCAATGCTTATATGCAAATTCCGCAAACTGTGTTAATTTTGCTATCACAATTTTTGATCATGAGGCTTTGCTGGTTTGGTAATAAAGGATCTAACATACCTTTCTCAACTTGGAAGTCAGTTATTTGGAAGCGCGTCACACAGTGTTAATCCCCTCATTCATTCTCTCAGCATTTGGTTTGTTTTCACAAGTAGCCCCTACATGATTCTTGAACCTGTTAGTGGAAGCCTCACACAGGGCCTGAATCACCACCACAAATATTTATGGCAGCCAAGAACGTCGGGTATTTAAGACCTTAAGACGTTGTCATGGTTTTTGCTGTGCCTCAAGAGCTGCAGGGGCACTGGTTAAAACTGAACTAATGGCTGTAAAGAAAGAAGGAAAGAGAAGTGCATTTGCAAGTTAAAAGCAACGCTGTTATCCCATTTGCAGCCTCAGTTGCTGGTCTGTTTGGCTCCCTGTACTTGAGAGGGTGCAGGAAGGAGGTACAGTCAAGTACAGAACTATTAAGGGTGTGTGAGGAGGCTTGTAACCAAGGGCAAACGACGAGTGGTGACAGCAACACATTATGAGCTGAAGGGAAAAAGAGCAGCAATTATGGTGCCCTTAGAGGGGACCAGACGTGACACCTCCACCCACAGCTCCCGCAGACGCTGTTCCACATGACGGGCGGCAAGCAACAGAAAGATGACAAGCAGTAGGACAGGATTAGAAAGTCTGTAAAGAAATTCCGGAATGGAGGGCTGTCATGATAAGGAGAGATTGGACCGGCCGGGTTTAGTCTCACCAGAATGTACAAGGCTGAAGGTGACGTCGTGAGGGGAATAGACAGGATAGATAGTCTCCATTCCAAAGCAGGGCAGTCAGAACTAGAGGGCACAGCTTTAAGGTGGGAGAAATTTAAAATGGATTTTACTGTATTTTTGTTTAATTTAAATAAATGGCTCTTCCAATCCAATAAGCCCACACCACCCAATTACACCAATGTAACCAATCAACCTCTGAACCTGTTCGTCTTTGGAATATGGGAGGAAACCAGAGCACCCAGAGGAAATGCACACAGTCACAGGGAGAACGTAGAAACCCCTTACAGATAGCGGAAAGGATGGAGCCCACCTACTGGGCAGCAATAGCGTTACACTAACCGCTACGCCACCGTCTCTTCCATCGGAGTGGTAATCCCCCACAAAGGATGGTGGTTAGCTGCCAGAAAAGGTTGTAGAGGCAGAACCAATTTCAACGTTTGGAGGCACTTGGACAAATACTTATCAGGAAAGACATAGAGGGATACACGCCTAGGACTGACAAATAGGATGTTAGCACAGATAAGCATCACAGTCATGCGGCCAAGGTGGGTGAAAGGGCCCTTTTGTGTGTTATGCAATAACACAATACAATCAGCAGTGGCTGTGCTTATTTTGATTGAATGGTTGAGCAGACTCAATGGGCCGAATGGCCTACTTCTGCTCCTTTATTTTCTGGTCTTATTATCTAGAATCCTGCATTTTGCTTCTTAACCTGAATGGTAATTAGCGTGTGATTTTTCTTCAATCAACAGTATATAATCCTACGTTCACAAAAAGTCATCTGTGACACTTCACAATGCTGGCGTCAGGCCAGGGGAGAGCCCAGCATGATTCTGTTGCACGTGTCTTCACACTGAGCAGTTAGCGCTGGGAACCAAAGAGCAGGAATATCTGTTGGCTTTGGAAGGACTGCAGTACTGATTCACCAGACTGAGCCCAGGGCTACAAGGTTTAAATTACAAGTTCAGTTTGCACAGAAAAGGGCTTGTATTCTCTGAAAGAAGGAAGATTAAAGGTTGATATAATTGAGGTGTTTAAGATGATTAAAGGATTAAATAGGATAGATGGGGAGGAACCGTTTCTTCTGATGGGAGAGTCAAGAACCCGGGAGCACAGCATGGATATCAGAGTTTTACCACTCAGGGAACAATGTTAAACATAAAGCGAGCATCAATCAGCAACTTCCCTCTGCAAAAAGACTACCACCGCCTATTTCAAACAAATTTAAATTATGGCTTTGGAGGCTGTGCAGAGGATGTTCACCAGGTTGATTCCAGCAATGAGAGGCAGTTAGCCTGTGAGGAGAGATTGAGCTGCCTGGAACTGTACTCTCTGGAATGAGAGGGGATCTTATAAAAACATAAATTATGAAAGGGACAAATAAGACAGAGGCAGGAAAGATGTTAGTACTGGTAGGTGAGGCCAGAACCAGGGGACATTGCCTCAAGGTTCGGGGAATAGATTTCAGAAGAAGATGCCGGAGGAACTGCTTTTCCCAGAGAGTAGTAAAACTGTGGAATTATCTGTCTGGAGAAGGCTGCCTCATGAAATATATTTAAGACACAGTTAGATAGATTTTTGCAGAGTAGGGGAATTAAGGGTTATGGGGAAAAGGCAGATAGGTGGAGATGACTCCACAGACAGATCCTCCTTGATCTTATTGAACGGTGGATAAGGCTCAATGGACCAGATAGCCAAAAACCTTTTTTCTAATGTTCTTATGAAGTATCTTTACTCAGCAAGGGCAATATGAGAAGGAGGGCAAAGGCTGAGATACAGAGTTTACTGAAAGGCCACAAAATGAGTGAACGGTTTGAAGAGCCTGAATGGGACTGAACGGCCCTTTGTTCTTCAGCAATATCGAAGGAAGAAAAACAAACTGCACCCTTCGACAGCTGGACAGGATACACTTCAGTGATGCCCTCCAACTCTGGGTCGCTCTAAAACACAGTCTTCTGAACACACAGGACAGAAGCAAGGAAACAGCAATACGTTGTGAAAGTTATCCATGGGCAAGCAGAAAATCAGGATATTGGAAATCAAATTATTTGAGGAAATTATATTCTGATGACAAAACAAAATCCATAACATCATACCGAAATGTAACAATGCAACTCTTTTGTGATGTTCTGTTTCAATTTTTGTAGTTTGACCTTTTCTCAGCTGAATTATCCTGCTGGCACCTCTGCATGATTTCTTCAGACCCAGAATGTTTCAGGCATGGAATTATAAACAGTAGAAACAGAAGTAGACCATCCAACCTGTCTGTTTGTTCTGTGACGAATAATAATTTTTTACCTTCATACTGCTTCACTTATTCAATCATTGATTTATCACCTCAGATTAACTTATCACGTTTAGATCGAAACACACAGTGACATAAAATGCATCATTTGGCTTTACAGCCAACAGTACTGAAGTATGTGCTGGAGGCAGAGCGCAAGTGTCACCATCTTTCCAGCACTCCCTCCATATCCTATAGTATCTAAAAATCTATCAGTTATTTTTTTTGAATACTGAATAATGGAGCTCCCCCAGCCTTGGGTAAAGATTTGCTGTCCTCTGTGTGAAGAAACTCCTTCTTGCCGTGAAAGCGCGACCCCTTATTTATAGACGCAAACACGAGGAATTGTGCAGATGCTGGAAATTCAAGCAACACACATCAAAGTTGCTGGTGAACGCAGCAGGCCAGGCAGCATCTCTAGGAAGAGGTACAGTCAACATTTCAGGCCGAGACCCTTCGTCCCTTATTTATAGTCAGTGTCTCCTGGTCTGAGGCAACCCAGCTAGGGAAAGATCAGCTCACTGCCTACTATGGCAAACTTCTTCAGAACTTTGTATGTTTCAGTGTACCTTTCTACATTCTAGATCCTAGTAACTAGAATATACAGGCCTACTCTTCTTACTTTCCTTTCAAAGGATGAGCTCTCAGCAACCACAGATTTAATTTAGTGAAACTTCACAGACCTCCTATATCACGGTACTTTTACTTTGAACTTTGAACTTTGAACTTTGAACGTATACTTTTCTTTTGGCAGGGGAACCAGCCCTGTGGATATTTCAAATATCATCCCTCCAGGGCCTTGGATAACTGCATTTCAGCATTTCTACTTTTCTGTTCAGATTTTCTTGTAATAAATCAGAATCAGATTTATTATCACCAACATATGTTCTGAAATGCATTGTCTTGTAGAAGCAGTACAGTGCAAAACATAAAAAGTACTTTAAGTTATAATCAGACATAAAATAAATAAATAGCACAAAAGAGGACTAGTGAGGTAGTGATCATGGGTCTACGGACCGTCCAGAAATCAGATAGCCAATGTACTGTTTGCCTTCTAACTTCATGCAATATCTGTACATCAACTTTTAGAAATTAGTTTAAGAGATACCAGCTCTTTAAACCTTACTCTACATTTCTACCAAAATCGATTAACTCAATTATTTTTCCATATTCTATTCTATCTACTACATACTGTACTCACTCACTCACTGGCAGTACAGCACTGGACCGGTCATTCAACCCACAGTGTTGTGTTGCTCTTGACTTATCCTTCTCTGTGCTCTGCAGCCTCTCTGGATCCTCTACTCAATGTGCAAGGTGCCCAAGTTGTATTTTCAAACTTGGTATATTACACTTGGTACTACCATCTAAATCATTGATATAGATTGTAAATAGATAGGGTCCCAACACCAATTCCTGGTATCACTCTTTTTGTCACAGCCTCCTCATTTTATATCTGTTAACCTATACGCAATGCAGTCCTTTATAAAGATTCATTTTATTTGTCACATGTACGTCAAAGCATTGAAGCATTCAGTGAAGTGTGTCATTTGCGTCAAAGGGCACAAAGGGCGGTAGGAGAAGATGGCGACGCGATGCAGCGCGCGCAGCTCTCCGGTGAAATGATATCATATTTGTAAATAGGATGCTGTGCACAATTCTGATTTGATGAAGACAGACGTGAGAAGCACAAAGGAACATCTGGAGAAATTTCTGAAATGCCCGGTTTGCTACCGCTGCTACTGTGCGATCGAGAATCTCCAGAAGGAAGGCCCCAAAATCCCTGGCTTTGCCTGCTGCCGGTGACCGAGGCTGAGGTCGAAGCGTTCGGCAGAGATGGTGCTCGGTACTTGGTGTCGGAGGGCTGATCGGACTTCAAAGTTTTCGGATGACTCAGAGTCGGACTGTGGTCGGGCATGGCAGGGAGAGTTTCCTTCCTTCTCCCATCTGCGTGAGATGTGGGACTTTCGAGAGACTTTGAAATTTTTTACTGTGCCATGGCCTGTTCTTCATCAAGGTATGGTATTGTTGCACTGTTGTAACTATATGTTATAATTACGCAAACAACAGGAACTCTGCAGATGCTGGAAATTCAAGCAACACACATCAAAGTTGCTGGTGAACGCAGCAGGCCAGGCAGCATCTATCAAAAGGGGCTTCCCTTCCTCCACTATCATACTATAAGCCTACTGACTCTCACAGCTATCTGGACTATTCCTCTTCTCACCCTGTCTCTTGCAAAAATGCCATCCCCTTCTCGCAATTCCTCCATCTCCGCCGCATCTGCTCTCAGGATGAGGCTTTTCATTCTAGGATGAGGGAGGTGTCCTCCTTTTTTAAAGAAAGGGGCTTCCCTTCCACCACTACCAACTCTGCTCTCAAACGCATCTCCCCCATTTCACGTACATCTGCTCTCACTCCATCCTCCCGCCACCCCACTAGGAATAGGGTTCCCCTGGTCTTCACCTACCACCCCACCAGCCTCCAGGTCCAACATATTTTTCTCCGTAACTTCCGCCACCTCCAACAGGATCCCACCACTAAGCACATCTTTCCCTCCCCACCCTCTCTGCTTTCCGCAGGGATCGCTCCCTACGCGACTCCCTTGTCCATTCGTCCCCCCCCCATCCCTCCCCACTGATCTCCCTCCTGGCACTTATCCTTGTAAGCGGAACAAGTGCTACACATGCCCTTACACTTCCTCCCTTACCACCATTCATGGCCCCAAACAGTCCTTCCAGGTGAGGCGACACTTCACCTGTGAGTCGGCTGGGGTGATATACTGCGTCCGGTGCTCCCGATGTGGCCTTCTATATATTGGCGAGACCCGACACAGACTGGGAGACCGCTTTGCTGAACACCTACGCTCTGTCCGCCAGAGAAAGCAGGATCTCCCAGTGGCCACACATTTTAATTCCACAGCCCAATTCCCATTCTGACATGTCTATCCACGGCCTCCTCTACTGTAAAGATGAAGCCACACTCAGATTGGAGGAACAACACCTTATATTCCGTCTGGGTAGCCTCCAACCTGATGGCATGAACATCGACTTCTTTAACTTCTGCTAATGCCCCACTTCCCCTATAACCCCATCCGTTATTTATTTCTATACACACATTCTTTCTCTCACTCTCCTTTTTCTCCCTCTGTCCCTCTGACTATACCCCTTGCCCATCCTCTGGGTTCCCCCCCCCTTGTCTTTCTCCCCGGACCTTCTGTCCCATGATCCTCTCATATCCCCTTTGCCTATCACCTGTCCAGCTCTTGGCTCCATCCCTCCCCCTCCTGTCTTCTCCTATCATTTTGGATCTCCCCCTCCTCCTCCCACTTTCAAATCTCTTACTAACTCTTCCTTCAATTAGTCCTGACGAAGGGTCTCAGCCTGAAACGTCCACTGTACCTCTTCCTAGAGATGCTGCCTGGCCTGCTGCGTTCACCAGCAACTTTGATATATGTTATAATTATGTGGTTTTTGTTAGTTTTTCAGTCTTGGTCTGTCCTGTGTTTCTGTGATATCACACCGGAGGAATATTGTATCATTTCTTAATGCATGCATTACTAAATGACAATAAAAGAGGACTGCGTGTCCTCATAATCTAATCTAATCTAAAAAAATCAAATTAGCGAGGATTGTGCCGGGCAGCCTGCAAGTATAGCCAGCAGAGCATGCCCGCAACTTACTAATGGTACATCTGTCAAGGAAATGTGAGAGTGGATTAGAGCACCCAGAGTTAACCCGTGCAGTCATGGGGAGAAAGTACAAAATCCTCACAGACATTGAAACTCAATTGGTGATCATTGGTGCTGTAAAGCATTGCACTGACCGCTATGTTACCACGGTATAATTGGATGTTAGCTCCAATCCTACATGCTCTAAACTTGTTTAATAACTTTTTCATGACACTTTATTAAGTGCCTTTTGAAGACATAAATACATTACATCCAATGATCCATTTAACTGATTTGTTATTTACAACCTCAAAAATACTTAACACTTTTCTTTAAGTATAATTTCCCTTTCGTTAGCAATATTCATGTTAACTCCAAAGACTAAATTTTCTAAATCCCCTGTTGTCACTTTGTCAACAAGAATTCTACAATTTTGCCTCCTACTTATGTCAAGCTGCTCCATCGTTTCAGGAGTACCTTGACTTCACAAATCCATGGGATTTTGGAAAACTGCAACCAACTCATTTGGTATCTCTATGGCTACCTTTTTCAAAACCTAGGCTGTATGTCATTGTGTCCTGGGGATTAATCACTTTCCATGCCCATTAATTCCTCTAAATTGTCTTTACTGATACTACTTTCTGTCCGGTTCCTTACTAGATGCCCCGGTTGTTCTCCACTATTTTGGAGAGGAGGTGGTGGGTTGGGAGGAGGGAAGGTGTCTCCATCCACTGACATAAAGACAAGCACAAGCTTTCTGCCATTCTCCTGCTCATGGAATTTCTCCTGCCTCACTATATAAGAGACCAACATTAAATTTTACCAACATAAACTTGCCCTTTATCAACACTTATAGAAGCTTTTATAGTCTATTGTTATGTTTCGCCCTAGATTGCTCCTGTAGTCTAATCTCCCTCTCATTATTAATGTCTTGGTCCTTCTTTGCTGAATTCTGACGTTTTCTTAAATCTCATTTTTCTATTTGCTTTGTCACTATTACATCCCTTTTGTTTTGATAGAATACTTTAATTACTCTTGTTAACCACAATGGGGCCATATTCCGTACTATGTTTTTGTACCTTCGAGAGGTACATGTGCCTCCCCCCGACCATCACATGAATGTTTGGTTTATGAACAGCCCATACTTACGAATGAGTGTTTGTGGGGCTGGAATGACGGGTTACAAACAGTTCACAGGAACAGGATCCTGACATAACTTACGGAGAACCCAGTATGTATTACATATAAACTACATATAAATTAGCTCATGCTCGTTTACTGCTATCCCTTTCAATGTAGTCATAGAATCATAGAGCAAAACAGCATAGATCCAGGACTCTGACCCAACAAGTCCATGCTGACCATGACAACCACTCAGCTGGTCCCAATTCCCTGTAATCAGTCCATATCCCTCCAAACCCCACCCTCCAAGTATCTATCCAAATGCTTCTTGAATAATACTATTAAACCACTCCCTCTGGCAGCTCGTTCCGTATAGTCACCACTCTCTGTGTGAAAAAGTAGCCTCTCAGGTCCTTTTAAACCATTCCCCTCTCATCCTGAATCTCTGGCCATAAGATTCAGGACATGCCCTCCCTGGGAAAAAGACTTGTTACCAGTCACCTTCATAATTTGCAACGTTTCTATGAAGTTGTCCCTTGATTTTGAACATTCCAAGGAAACAAGATCTTGCTTTGCCAGCATCTATCCATAACTCAGCACCCCTAGTCTTGCCAACATCCTTCTAAACCTTTTTGCATTTTTTTCCAGTTCAACCACATTTTCCCTATGTTGGGGTCATTAAACCTGTACGCAGTACTCCAGTGCAGCCTTTACATATAATACCACTTTCACTGAACCATGCACTTATACACCTAGATCTCTCTGTTCCATTACACTCCCACATGCCTTACCATTCATTATATACTTTCCAAACTGCTTCACCTTGCACTTATCTGAATTGAAATCTGTACACCACTCCTCATCTCATTTCCCTAACCAATCGAGATCCCCTGTAACTGATGATCTTCTTTGCTCAATAGTACCTCCTAATTCCATGCAATCTGCAAATTTATTGATCAAACCTCATGTAATTGTATGCAAATCATTTATAAAAGTGATGAATAACAAGGGTCCCCATACTTCAACATGGCACCTCACGAGCCCACCAACCACCATTCCAAGAAACAACTTTCAAACATCATCCTCTGCTTCCTACCTCCGAGCTAATTTTAAATCAACCAAGCGAGCTCTCCCTGGATTCCATGGGATCTAACCTTCCAGACCAGCATACTGTGAAGGACTTTGTCAAAGGTATTGCTAAAGTCAAAACAGACAACATCCACTGCCCTACCCTCATCTACCTTTTCAATTACTTCTTCAAAAACCTTTTAAGAAGTTCATCAAGATTGACCTTTTACACACAAAGCCATGCTGACTGCATCTAATCAAAACTCTGTCTATCTAAATGTTGGTAGATCCTGTTCCACAGAACTCCCTCAGGTAACTTCCCCAGTACTGATGACTGGCTGACCATCCTGTAGTTCCCTGGCATGTTCTTGCTATTCTTCTTCAACAACAGAATAACATTAGCTACCTTCCAGCTTTCGAGAACTTCATCAATGGCTAACAATGAGTTAATCTCCTGATCTGCCACAACCAAATCACACCTATATTGATTTGTGTAGATTTAGCATCCTAGTTTCAGATTGAACTAGATCATTTTCAACCTTTATTTGAAGTTGCTTCATGCTACAATCACTATTACCCAAAGGACCCTTAGCTACAGCAGGTCATCAATTAGCACTTCTTCATTACACTGTGCTAATTCCGAAGAACTATTTACTGGTTCCTCCACATATTGATCCAGATCATCTGGCTTGCCCAGTTATATCTATATTAGAATCCAGCGTGATTATGACAGGATGTGCAGTGAAGACCCAACAACAGAGGGAAAGACTCTGAAGTATATTAAGCAGTTCACTGAATTTTAATAAGAACTGTGCAAAACAAAAGGAAAATTACAAATGCTATGCTGACAGGGCTGGTAATTAAAACTGAAAGCACTGTTTCTTGGAAGCAATAATGTAATAGTAAATAAATTCTGCTCCCTTAAAATGTCAGTCTAAACTGCAGTCTTCTATCCCAGAACAAGGACAGAGATAAGCAGTGAGCATTGCGTGCTTTTGTCAAGGTTTGACAAGACTGAAATGAGCAGAAGGCCATTAAATATAACCGCAATGAAACACTAATTGGCTGGAACGTGCATACTCATAAGTGTGATTGCCTGCTTGCGAGGGCATCCACACTCTGAGGCAGAGCCCATGGTTGCGACAGATTATAGTATTTTCATTGGCCCATGCACTCAAATTTGCAGAAATACTGGATACAGTACATTTTCAAACTTAGATCCTACAGCAGTGTGCAAAACTCTGAGGCACCCCAGATTTTTATATAAATTTTGTTCTAGATAATTATTTTTGTCTTCTGCACTAATTTGTCAATAGTAAGGAGCAAATTTTAGATTTCCAATCATTTATTTTCTGAAAAATTAAATGCTAAAGAGAAATGTTAGTATTTTATTAAAGAAAGAAACATATTAAGTAATAGAGCACTTTTTAAATGTAAACTTGATGACTTAGTAGTTATATAGCCTGGTGCATAATTAAACAAAGATAACAAACAGGATGCTAATAATCAATGACATAATGAGTTGAAGGAACTAATCTGATTAACTGTAACAGAAATGGGTGTAGAAGGAATCAAACTGGGTGACAACCAAACTAAAAGGTGAGGGTGTGGCGAATGTGACCGTTTCACCTTCAAATCATCAATTATTACACCATGGCAAGAGTGAGCATAGCAACAAGTGACAAGGCGGTCATCCTGCATCAGCAAGGTCTCTACCAAGCAGAAATTTTGCAGCAGACAGGAGTTTCAAGATGTGCAGTCCAAGCTCTTGTGAAGAAACACAAAAAACGGGCAAGGTTGAGGACCAGAAACGCAGTGGTCGGCCTCAGGAACTGCGTGCAGCAGACGAGAGAGACATCAAACTGACATCCCTTCTGAATCGGAAGAAGTCCAGCATTACTATTAGCTCAGAACTCACAGAAACCATTGGAATGCTACACCCCTCTACAGTCCAGAGAAGTCTTGTCAGAAGTGGTTTTCATGGAAAAACTGCTGCCAAAAGGCCATTCCTTCAAAGAGGAAACAAAGCCAAGAGACTCACCTACACACAAAAACACGAGGACTGGGGTGCTGAACAATGGTAGCAAGTGTTGGACTGACAAAGCAAAACTTAAGTATTTTAGCTCAAGCAGGAGGCAGTTTATCCGTAGACAAGCTGGAGAGCGCTGCATGGATGAGTGACTGCAGCCACCCGTGAAGCACAGCAGAGATTCCCTGCAGATCTGGGGCTGCATTTCTGCAAATGGAGTTGGTGCTCTGGCCAGAATCAATAAAATCCTCAATGCTGAGAAGTACAAGCAGATTCTCATCCATCATACAATGCCATCTAGGATCTGTCTGATTGGTCGCAACTCCATTCTGCAGCAGAACAATGACACCAGCTTTTTTTTCCCTGCTTACTGCTCTTTATGGTAATTTTTTTGATATTTAGAAACTTTTCATTTCAGTAGTTTTAGAAGTATCTTCGCTTTACAGAATTTTTTAATATATGATTAAGACAGTGCTTGCCAGCTCAGTACTTGTGTGTAGAATTCCCATCAATGTTGCTTCTTGACACCAGTTTTCTGAGTTAAAATTCTCCCCCTTTCTGCCTTTATACAGTTCCTTATTATCATGGCTACTCTGCCGTTTGGCATTTGGCCTACATCTTTAAAAAGTCTTGGATCCTGAAATATTTAACTTCCTCCCTTGATCACCCAGGAAGATCTCTGTAACGGTTACTAGATCATACCTGTTTATTTCTATATATACAATTAATTCACCTCTGTTTAGAGTGTTGTGTGCATTTACATAAAGTCTTGTCCTTTCACCATTTTATGCACTCTCACTCTAACTGAAGGCACTGTCCTTTCCAGTTATCGTTTCCCCGCATTGCTGTGTTGCCCTAACCAGGAGCCTTTTCCCCGTTCCCTTCATTCCACAACTCCATCCTCACCATGGTCAAACGGACCAACCATTTTAAGTATCTATCCTAGGACAAATAAACTAGAGTGCCTCTGGTGGGGCTAAGGGCACCCTTCCTGCTCCCACACAAACAGAAAGGGACTTAAATTTTGGATCCCATTCAGCTGCATTATTCAAAGCCTATTAGAACCTGCACTGTATGTGTCCTTGCCTGGTCTAATCAAAAATAACAATTGGTTTCAATTCCGGGACAAATTGTCAGAGGATAGTCCAGGGTGCATTACAACTCATCAGTCTGAGAACTCCATTGGTATGGACAAGTATTTCAGAACATTATGACACAAAGACTACAAATTCCACTAGGCAGCTTTGCGTGACTTCAATTCCTTATGTATCCTCAAGTGGCTTTGATGCAAAGGATGAAAGTCCTCACTGGAACGATCCAAGAGCTTGCAACATCATAATATCTGACAGGCATTCAGAAGACTCAGCAGTCATCACAACCAACGCTCAGCCTAGTTTGAAGTTATCCTTAAAAAGTAACAGTACCAGAGAATGTGTTTAAATCCTGACTTTGAATTTTGCCTTTGTGAAGTTTGCACACTCTATCTGTGACTGTCTGGGATTTCCCACAGCTGCTCCAATTTCCTCAAGCGTCCAGTGGTAGGTCAACTGATTGGCCACTGTAAGTTAACCTCACTGAAGGTGGCAGGAGAATCAGGTGGGGAGACAGAGTTAGGAAGTTGATGCAAGAGAAAATATGGGATTCGCACAGGATTTCATGTTGATGATCAACATGGACACAGTGGTCTGAAGGCCTATTTTGCGCTACGACGAACTGGGACAATAGACACCACTGACTTCACAAAGCAACGAAGCAGGAGAGAAGCCTGACATTTCTGAAGGCCAGGGAGCTTTTGAAACATCGAAACAAATATACTTAGCATGTATTTCCAACAAGAAGTATTTTTTTGCATAATGCGTTCCCCATTTCTTAACATAATGGTTGACACTAAAAGGCCTTGGCCACATCAACTAACTCTAAGAAAAGGAAAAAACAATAGATATAAAATGCTCCAGGAGAACAGAACTGACAACAGCACACTGAAATCAGAGATATTCCTCTTCCAATCTGGAGAACTGTAAATAGTTTCACATAGCTAATACAAACAACTACTCCTTGGTTTGTAAATATGTAGTAACTGTGTAAACTGCCTTAGAATTTGTACAAGATAATTGATTTGGATCCTTTTGAGAGCAATTACCTGTTACCTCAGCAACAAATTTCTCAGGCTCTTGAACCAGAGGGGATAACTTCACTCAACTTCACTCCCTCCTTTGCTGAACTGTTCCCACAACCTATGGACTCACTTTCAAGGACTCTTGTTCTTGAGGTCTTGAAATTTGTTGCTCATTTATTTATTATTATTACTACTTCTGTTTTTCTTCTTTTTGGAGTTGCGCTGTTTGTTGTCTTTTGCACATTGGTTGCTTGGCCATCCTATTGGGTGTGGTCTTTCATTGATTTTATTGTGTTTCTTGGATTTACTGTGTATGCCCTCAAGAAAATGTATCTCAGGGTTGTATCTGGTGGCATATATGCACTTTGATAATAAACTTACTTTGAACTTTGAAATACCCGGGAGTGATTGAAAACACACTCATTTGTTAGTTTCTGAGGAAGCGTGCAGAGAAATGAATGTTTGTATGAAATTTTACAACTTAAAACCTCAGATTCTAGTAAGATGGAGTGAGTGAACTTGGTCTCAAATCAGGGAATTCTGTGCAATAGGTGTTGCATGACAGTAAGGCGTTGGAGAGGTCAGGATTTTAACACAACAGCCAGGAATTTGCAAATATAATTGTGACAAAACTGTCTACCCTTGCTATTAATACTCCATAAAACTGACAACTTATAGTGTCTGCAGATGTGCAGTAAAAATCAGAAATCAGGAAGTTGCTATCAGTGAATCTCTGCACTTCCGCAGAGTGCTGATGTGGACTGTAATCCATGCACACCCATTGATCTAAGATAATATTCAACATCTTATGTACCATATTGTTATCATGAAAATCTACTGAAAATGTTAAGCCTAATGCACTTCCCCTCGGAATGGGAGATGAGAAAGAGTTTTGATTCCCAGAGAGTTATGAATCTTTGGAATTCTTTGACTTAGATACCAAGTCTTTCAAGTATATATGAGGCTGTGAAGATAGGATTTTGGACTACAGTGGAATTGAGGATTATGGGGTTTGACAGCAAATAGACAAAACAGACAGGCTGTTTCATTTTGTATTTGCACGATTTGTCAGTCTTTGTGTGTAGTTTACCATTGATTCTAATGTACTTCCTTGTTCTGTTGCGAGTGCCTGCAAGAAATAGTCATAGTCATAGTCATACTTTATTGATCCCGGGGGAAATTGGTTTTGTTACAGTTGCATCATAAATAATAAATAATAATAAAACCATAAATAGTTAAATAGTAATATGTAAATTATGCCAGTAAATTATGAAGTAAGTCCAGGACCAGCCTATTGGCTCAGGGTGTCTGACTTTCCAAGGCAGGAGTTGAAAAGTTTGATGGCTACAGGTAGGAATGACTTCCTATGACGCTTTGTGTTGCACCTCAGTGGAATGAGTCTCTGGCTAAATGTACTCCTGTGCCCACCCAGTACATTATGTAGTGGATGGGAGACATTGTCCAAGATGGCATGCAACTTAGACAGCATCCTCTTTTCAGACACCACCGTCAGAGAGTCCAGTTCCACCCCCACAGCATCACTGGCCTTACGAATGAATTTGTTGATTCTGTTGGTGTCTGCTACCCTCAGCCTGCTGCCCCAGCACACAAAAGCAAACATGATAGCACTGGCCACCACAGACTCGTAGAACATCCTCAGCATCGTCCGGCAGATGTTAAAGGACCTCAGTCTCCTCAGGAAAGAGACAGCTCTGACCCTTCTTGTAGACAGCCTCAGTGTTCTTTGACCAGTCCAGTTTATTGTCAATTTGTATCCGCAGGTATTTGTAATCCTCCACCATGTCCACACTGACCCCCTGGGTGGAAATAGGGGTCAGGTCACCGGTACCTTAGCTCTCCTCAGGTCTACCACCAGCTCCTTAGTCTTTTTCACATTAAGCTGCAGATAATTCTGCTCACACCATGTGACAAAGATTCCTACCATAGCCCTGTACTCAGCCTCATCTCCCTTGCTGATGCATCCATCTATGGCAGAGTCATCCGAAAACTTCTGAAGAATGCAAGACTCTGTGCAGTAGTTGAAGTCCGAGGTGTAAATGGTGAAGAGAAAGGGAGACAAGACAGTCCCTTGTGGAGCCCCAGTGCTGCTGATCACTCTGTCAGACACACAGTGTTGCAAGCACACGTACTGTGGTCTGCCAGTCAGGTAATCAAGAATCCATGATACCAGGGAAGCATCCACCTGCATCGCTGTCAGCTTCTCCCCCAGCAGAGCAGGGCGGATGGTGTTGAACACACTGGAGAAGTCAAAAAACCTGACCCTCACAGTGCTCGCTGGCTTGTCCAGGTGGGCATAGACACGGTTCAGCAGGTAGACGATGGCATCCTCAACTCCTAGTCAGGGCTGGTAGGTGAACTGGAGGGGATCTAAGTGTGGCCTGAACATAGGCCGGAGCAGCTCCAGAACAAGGGTCTTCATGATGTGGAAGGTCAATGCCACCGGTCTGTAGTCATTGAGGCCGCTGGGGCGCGGCGTCTTCGGCACAGGGACGAGGCAGGACGTCTTCTACAGTACAGGAACCCTCTGGAGCCTTAGGCTCAGGTTGAATACATGGCGAAGTACTCCACATAGCTGAGGGGCACAGGCTTTGAGCACCTTGGTACTGACACCATCCGGCCCCACAGCCTTGCTTGGGTTGAGACGTTTCAGCTGTCTTCTCACCTGTTCAGCTGTGAAGCCCACCATGGTGGTTTTGTGTGGGGAAGGGGTATAGTCATGAGAGTAGGGTGGAGGACTGTGAGGAGGGGTAGGAGGGGAGAGTGGAATATGTGTTGGTTGGGGGCCGACAACAGATGGATCATGTAGGGGATGGGCAGGGGCCACAAGGTCAAATCTGTTAAAGAACAGGTTAAGTTCATTGGCCCTGTCCACACTGCCTTCAGCTCCTCTGTTGCTAGTTTGCCGGAACCCAGCGACGAAAATGAATCTCTAGGTATTATTTGATGATATGCACATACTTTGATAATAAAGTTTACTTTGAAGTTGTGTTCTTCAAATAAACAAAAGCAAACAACATAAATGGCAATAATATTTTGTTCCCAGATGAGCTCAATGCCTTTCATGCTTGCTTGGGCTGACAAAACATGGAGGCATCTTCATAAATTCCCACAGCACCCAACGATCCTGTGATTTCAGTTTCTGAGGCTAATGTGAGAAGCATCCTTCAGGAGGGTGAATGTATGGACAGCAGCTGGCCCAGATGATGTACCCAGCTGGGTACTGAAGACCTGGGCTAATCAACTCACTGGAGTGTTTACTGGCATCTTTAAACTCTCACTTTGGCAGTCTGACTGGCCTGCTTCATGCAGGCTTCAATCCTATAGATGCTCGGGAAGAATGTGGCAACCGGTCTCAATGAGTACCATCAAGTAGTATTTGCAACCACTGTAAAGAAGAGCTTTGGGAGCATATCCACCCCTGCCCAAGGAGCGACTTGGATCCACTCCATTTTGCCTACCATCACAACAGGCCAACAGCAGATGCCATTTCATGGGCTCTCCCCTTAGTTCTAGACCATCTGGGCAGTGAAGTTGCATAGATCAGGATGTTCTTCAATGAATACAGCACAGCTATGTGCCCCTCAAAACTAATCAATAAACTTCAAAGTCCTAGGCCTCGATACCTGCTTGTGTAACTGGATACTGAATTTCCACACTTGCAGACGCCAGTCAGTTCTGATTGGCATCAACGTCTCCTCCATAATTTCCATCAGCGCAGGTGCACCAGAAGGCTGTGTGCTTAGCCCCCAGCTCTACTCAATTTTATATGCCATATTTAAGTTTGCTGCAATCGGCCGAATCAAAGGTAGTGATGAATTGGCAAATAAAAAGGAGATTGATAATCCAGTTGAGTGGTGCCACAACAATATCCTCTCAATATCTTCTCACCCAACGTCAGCAAAATCAAAGAGTTGATTACTGACTACAGGAGGAAGACATTGGGGGTCCATGAGCCATTCCTCATTCAGGGATTGGAGGCGGAGAGGGTCAGTAACTTTAAATTTCTGGGATCTCTTCTGGGGCCAGCACATAAGTGCCATTTCAAAGAAAGTACAACAACACTTCTAATTTCTTAGAAGTTTGCGCAGAGTCAGCATGCCATCTAAAACTCTGATGAACTTCTATCAATGAACTGTTGGGGGTATCCTGACTGAATGCATCATGGCCCGGTATGGAAACACCAATGCCCAAGTACAGAAAAGCCTACAAAAGTGGTGGAAGCAGCCCCGTCCGTCACAGCTAAAGCCCTCCCCACCTCTGAGTACATCCACAAAGAGTGCTGTCGCAAGACAGCAGCATCCATCACCAAGGACCCCCACCATCCAGGTCATTGTACCACCAGGAAGGAGATACAGGAGCCTTAGGTCCCACACCAGCATGTTCACGAACAGTTATTACCCTTCATCCCTAAATCAGTGTGGATGACTTCACTTGGTGACACATACGTACCTTGATAATAAAATTTATTTTGAAGTTTTGAACATTAAACTTCGAAGTTGTATTCTTATCATAGTAGGTTCAAGATGCCACATGACCAACTCCTAATTCTGATGTCCTTTTTCATAATGAGCTGTAACTCATATTTCTACTTTCAGTAATTACTGATAAAGAAAACCTCACTAGTTTGAACTGGTACTTGTAACCACCAGTGTACATGCAATGGTTCATGGGATACAGAAGCTAAACGCACAGGAGCAACAAGGGAGACAAAACAGTATGCTGATTTTTATTAAGGGAGGGGAGCTGGTCAAGTATGAGAATGAGATGGCTTTCTACATTTATACAGAATATACGCTTGAAAGGACTGACTTCTGCACTAATAGAAGGATATACTTTCCTTGGATTTGACAAAATATACACTCCTTAGCTAGTCTGCTTGTATAAATCGGGCAATTTCACAGGGGTTGGAATTCTATAAGACTAAGGCTCTTTGGAGCACTCACTCATATAGGAGAACAGATGGCAATATAATAAGGAGATTCCTGAGCTTGATTCCCTAACCTGGAACTAGGGGGCATGATTTCAGGAAAAGGGATTAGAAACGTAGATTAACATAGGAAGAGATTTCTTTACCAAAGAGCTGAGGGCCTTTAGAATTCTCTATCCTGAAGGGAATGAGAGGCCTCACAGCCTGTCCTTGTTGAAAACTTTTATAATCTTTTACAGTTGTTATTTGCCCAGATAACAGTTGGAGATTCCAAGGTTTAAATCCTATCCATAATTTGCCACAAATGCACATACACCTCCTCCTCATCTCTAGGTCAAGACTGTCCATGGAGATTCTTTATCTAAATCTTGCTTTTGTAAAATCACAAATGAGTAATTCCTTCCTTCCATCCGTTTTACCTTCTCCTGAAGTGTGAGCCTCCTCTTAAAAAAAACTTAGTAAATATATTTCTTTCTTCTTCACGTTCTTGATTTTTACAGACAAAAAAATGAAGTGATTAACTATCAAGTTTTTAGGACATCATAACTTGGAAGATCATAAGTACGGTAAAGTGCAGAGACACAATATATAAACCACCTCATTCGTACAGTGTAAATCTTTTAATACAAATGTTAAGTATCAATGAGGAAGGCCATCTGTCTGTTTATCTGGTTAATCTTTCCACAGTGACCAACAGAACATCTAAATGTCCATTAGCTTATTGGAATACTTGCCTTCTGGGAAGGCCATTCTCAGTGTTCTTTGCTGCAAACCGCAATTCCTTTTCTACTATTTTGAACTCACACTGCCTTTTCTTACAGCTTTGACTTAATATGATTTAGTGCACGAGGTTTATCATTTTTATATTTCTGCTGCCTCATTTAAACTCAAAGGAGTTTCGATTTGTTTCCACTTCTAAAATGCTTCATTTATAGAATACAGAACAATACAACACAGGAACAGGCCCTCAGCCCACAATGTTGTGCTGAACCAAATAACTTAGTAATCAAATGGCCAACCAAACTGATCCCTTAAACCTAAACAATGTCCATATCTTTCCATTCTCCGCACATTCATGTGCCTATCTAAATGTCTTTTAAAATTACTGAATAAAAGTACTGAGTAATGGATTTTAATAAATATCATTATTGTGTTTTCATGAAAAAGATTCAAGATTCAAGTTTATTTGTCATATGTACGTTGTGTTAACAAACAACACACCTGAGGGTGTGTGGGGGCAGCCTGCAATTGTCGCCAAACATTCTGGCGCCAATTAATTAAACAATGATTAAAACCATCAGAAAGACTGAACTTCAAAAATTCTAAAGAATTTAACTAATTAAGCAGTAATGGAGAGAACATACAGTGAACGTAATGAGGCTGAAGAAATTCAGACGAGCTCCTTGTATGGACAATTACAGAACAATGAGATGCTATTTAGCCATTTATACCCACAGAAAGCCAAGAATTCAGTCAATTTAAATAGCAGCATAAAACCATTAGGCCGAATTCTACATAATTTGTAAGCCAGCTGCGAAAAGGTTTGAGAGACTAATGGTGGTGCGATAGAATCGGTGCATTCCATACGCAAGACCACAAGACCGTAAGATATAGGAGCAGAATTATCCATTTGAGTCTTTTGAGTCTGCTCCACCATTTCATCATGGCTGATCCAATTTTCCTCTCAGCCCCAGTCTCCTGCCTTGTCCCCATACCCCTTCATGCCCTGACCAATCAAGAACCTATCAACCTCTGTCTTAAATATACATAAAGACTTGACCTCCACAGCTGCCTGTGGCAAAGAATTCCACAGATTCACCACTCTCTGGCTAAAGAACTTCCTCCTCATCTCCATTCTTAGATGATGCTCCTCTATTCTGAAGCTGTGTCCTCTGGTCTTAGACTCTCCCACCATAGGAAACATCCTCTCCACATCCACTCTATTAAGGCCTTTCACCACTCAACAGGTTTCAATGAGGTCACCTCTCATTCTTCTGAATTCCAGTGAATACAGGCTCAGAGCCATCAAACACTCTCTTATGACAAGTCATTCAATCTTGGAATCATTTTCATGATCTCCTTTGAAACCTCTCCAGTGTTAGCACATCCTTTCGAAGATAAGTGGCCCAAACCTGCTCACAATACTGCAAGTGAGGCCTCACCAGTACTTTATAAAGTTTCAACATTGCATCCTTGCTTTTATATTCTAGTCCTCTTGGAATGAATGCTAACGTTGCATTTGCCTTCCTCACCACAGACTCAATGTGTATATTAACCTTTAGGGAATCCTGCACAAGGACTCCCAAGTTCTTTTGTACCTCAGTTATTTGCATTTGCTATCCATTTAGAAAATAGTCAACCCTTTCATTTCTTCTACAAAAGTGCATGACCATCCACTTCCCAACACTGTATTCCATCGGCCATTTCTTTGCCCATTCTCCTAATCTGTCTAAGTCCTTCTGTAGCCTCTTTATTTCCTCAAAACTACCTGCCCCACTACCTATCTTCATATCATCTGCAAATTTTTCAACAAAGCCATCAATTCTATCATCCAAATCATTGACATATAGCGTGAAAAGAATTGGTCCCAATACAGACCCTTGTGGAACACCACTAGTCATCGGCAGCTGGTCAGAAAAGGTTCCCTTCATTCCCACTCTTTGCCTCTTACCAATCAGCCACTGCTTTGTCCTTACTAGAATATTTCCTGTAATCCCAAGGGCTCGTAGCTTGTTAAGTAGCCTCATGTATGGCATCTTGTCAAAGGTTTTCTGAAAATCCATGTACACAACATTAAACAATTCGCCTTTGTCTATCCTGCCTGATATTTCTTCAAAGAATTCCAACCGATTTGTCAGGCAAGATTTTCCCTGAGACATCATCCTTAATAATCAACTCCAACATCTTCCCAACCACTGAGGTCAGACTAACTGGCCTATATTTTCCTTTCTTTTGCCTTTCTCCCTTCTTGAAGAGTGGAGTGACATTTGCAATTTTCCAGTCTTCCTGAACCATTCCAGAATCTAGTGATTCTTGAAGGATCATTACTCATGCATCCACTATTTCTTCAGCCACCTCTTTCAGAACTCTGGGTGTACACCATCTGGTCCAGGTGACTTATCTACCTTCAGACCTTTCAGTTTCCCATGAACCTTCTCTCTAATTATGGTAACCACACACTTCATGCCCACTGACACTTGGAACTTCCATAATACCGCTCGTGTCTTCCACAGTGAAGACGGATGCAAAATACTCATTCAATTCATCACCATTTCGTTGTACCCCATTTCTACCTTTCCAGCAATCTGATAACACTCTCACCTCTCTTTTACACTTTATGTATCTGAAGAAACTTTTGATGTCCTCTTTAATATTGTTGGCTAGCTTACTTTCATATCTCATCTTTACCTTCTTAATGGATTTTTTAGTTGCCTTCTGTTAATAATTGAAAGCTTCCAAATCCTCTAACTTCCAACTAATATTTTTTCTGTTTTATGACCTCTCTTTGGCTTTTATGTTGGCGTTGACTTCTCTTGTTAGCCACAGTTGTGTTATCTTTCCTGTAGAATACTTCTTCCTCTTGGGGATGTTTATATCCTGTGCCTTCCAAATTGCTTACAGCCATTGCTGCTCTGCCATCATCCCTGCCAGTGTTCTTTTCCAATCAATTTTGGCCAACTCCTCTCTCATGCCTCTGTAATTCCCTTGACTCCACTGTAATACTGATACATCTGACTTTAGCTTCTCCTTCTCAAATTTCAGGGTGAATTCACTCATATTATGATCACTTTCTCCTAAGGGTTCTTTTACCTTAAGCTCTCTAATCAATTCTGCTTCATTGCACGACACCCAATCCAGAATAGCTGATCCCCAAGTGGGCTCAACCACGAGCTACTTTAAAAAGCCATCTCATAGGCCATCTAAAAACTCCCCTTCCTGCAATTCAGCACCAAACTGATTTTCCAAATCTACCTGCATATTAAAGTCCCCCGTCACTATTCTAATGTTGCCCTATTGACATGCACTTCTTTCTCCCATTGTAATTTGTAGGTCACATCCTTACTACTGTTTGGGGGTCTGTATACAACTCACATCAGGGTCTTTTTAGCCTTGAACTTCCTTGGCTCTATCCACAATGATTCAATACCTTCCAACCCTATGTCACCTCCTTCTAATGATTTGACTTTATTTATTACCAACGGTTTGGTCGTCGACCGCTTGACCATGGTTTTCCGTCGGGTTCCAGACACTTGGAGAGATTTGGTGGGGGGCGGGCACCCGGCGCTCTGTCGGGGGAGGTGGTCGAGTGGTCGGCAACTTGGGCCGGCTCCCCCACCGACTTAGTCTGGTGAGGAGGGTGTGAGGACACCCAGCAGGACTAAAAAAGAACAAGACCTGACAAAGGGCGGATGAGCTCCTTGTGAGCCAATGGCCATCTTCCATGGAAGAGATTAAAGCCTCACCACGTATCTGTGAATTGTATGCTACACACCTAGTTAGAAGAGATATGATTAACTTGGGCACTCCACCATGTGCCTGAACCTGCCCAAGGCCTCCACCTAAGGAAGGGCCGAGCTCGAAGAAGCGGCAATGGCTGGAGGCCGACACAGCCTCGGGCTCGAGTTTGGCAGGGGCGGCAGCAGGCGGTGCCAAGGCGACCAGTGAGAACAAACTGGAGGAGAGGCTGTACTCGGTGTTGTCACAAGATCGAAGAAGATGGAGGTGCATAGCCGCCAACCTCAGATTCGGGACGGCACCCACTGACTGACTGATTACCAACAGAGCAATGCCACTCCCTCTGCCTTCCTGCCTATCCTTTTCATTCAATGTTTATCCTTGGACATCAAGCTCCCAGCTATAATCTTTCAACCATGATTCAATGATGCCTGAAACATCATACCTGCCAATCTGCAACTGTGCTGTAAGTTCATCTACCTTATTCCGTATACTCTGTGCATTCAGATACAACACAGAATATTCAGATATTCAGTCCTGTATTCACTCTTTGCGATTTTGTCTCCCTTTTACATTGCAACTCATCCTGTTGACTGCAATTTTTCCCTATCAACCGCCTCTCCTCACTACACATTGCCTCTGATTGTAAATCAGCCACCTCATCTTGAGCACTAGTATCCACCTCTCCTACGACATTTCTTGCATTGAAATATATGCAGCTCAGAACACTAGTCACACCAGGCTTGACCCTTTGAATCCTGACTATGTCTGCCGTCTTACCAACATCAACCTCCACAACCTCTCCACGAACTGTTCCCATCCCCCTGCAACTCTAGTTTGAACCCTAATGTACAGCTTTAACAAACCGTCCCACTAGGATATTATTCCCACTCCAGTTCAGGTGCAAAATGCCCCTTCTGTACAGGTCCCACCTTCCCTGGAAGAGAACCCAATGATCCAAAATTCTTATGCCTTCCTCCTACACCAACTCCTCAGCCACATATTAAACTGTATAATCTTCCTATTTCTGGCCTCACTAGTACACGGCATCCTGAGATAACAACATTGGAGGTCCTGCCCTTTAACTTGGCACCTAACGCCCTGAACTCCCTACACAGAACCTCATCACCCATTCTATTCATGTCATTGGTACCTACATGGACCATGGCTTCTGGGGATGGCCACAGGGATACTTTGCACTGGCTCCTTAACCCCTTTGCCCTCTCTGACTGTCTCCTGTGTCTGTACCTTGTATGCAACTAGCTCTCTATTTGTCCTATCTATCATCCCTTCAGCCTCTTGACTGATCCGGAGTTTATCCATTTCCAGCTCCAACTCCTTAACACGGTTTTTTAGAAGCTGCAGCTGGATGAACTTCGCGCAGTTGTAGTCATCAGGGATATTGGAGGTCTCCCTGCCTTCCTACATCCCGCAAGAGGAGCATTTCGCTATCCTGCCTGGTATCTCTACTATCTTAGCAGAGCAGACATGAAGAAGAGAAGGAAAACATTTTGAGCTTTTCTTTCCTTTGCTTTCTCTGACTGAAGCCTCGAAGAGCTAAAGCCTCAAGATCACCACTCTGACTCTGTCCACTCAGATGATGGCCGCTGCAACGATGGCTGCCGTGCTTGCCCCTGCCTTCCTTTAATTTGCTCTTACTAGTCAATCCCAGATGCCAATTGGTCATTGGTCAAAGCATGATGCAGACAGCTTAATCCAAGGATCTGTAAAATAGACAGGCAGTGTCACAGCCCTAATACAGTAAGGAGGCAACAAAAGAATTGACAGTGGTAGCCCTCATCAGCAGCTATGATGAGACAGCCTACAGAGAGGCAGCGAAAGAAGCCAAGGCCTGGCTCCTCCATGTTAACAAGACAAAGGAGATAGTGGTCGACTTCAGGAGAACCCATTCCACTCACACCCCTCTTTATATCTGCGACACAGCAGTGGAAACTGCGAGCACTTTCAAGCCTCTGGGAGTGCTCGTCTCTCACAACTTCTCATGGTCCCAGAACACATCCTACATAGCCAGGAAATCTCAGCAGCCCCTCCACTGAGGGGAGCTGGACTATACACACCAATACTTACAACCTTCTACAGGTACGCATTACAGAGCATTCTAACATGTTTCATCACTACATGGGCTCAAGTGTCTCATTCTTCTTCTCTAGATTATGTGATGTGCACAAAGAAACCTGTGTGTGAGAGTTTTCAAAGTGGAAATAACTGGGGCAGCTCCACCCTTTCAACCTTGGAAGTCCAGGTCCAGTCGTACAAGTGATCGTCACAACTGGGGTCCTCCTTGATTGCTGAGGATGGCCATGACTTCTTCTGTGCTTTCTCATGTCCTTTACTGTCCACAAAGAGTTGCAGAACAACCTTCCTGACCACTGGATCTCACTGTTGATCTCATCTGCCCAGTCTGCCAGACCTGACTTCACCTGCTAGGTCCATATTTCACCGGGTATGAGGCCCGACGGCTACCCTCAGTTGTTTTAGCCCACCAGTCAAAGCGGTGTACCAGGGTGTGGCCACTGTCACATGCAAACAGCTACTTGGAGCCACGTAAGAGCTGCTTGTCCAGAATGGGCCAAAGGCAAGTAAACGATCCCAGCCACAGACACGACAAACTTCTTCACGAGAGGTTAAAAACCCTCCTTGGATACCCCATGTACCCTTTGGTACTTGTAACAATAATACTAATTACTAATTCTTGAACTCTCATTGAAAGTTGAAGCCCAATGTCTGTGGTGCTTGTTGTGTTCTGTGTTGTCCCGCTGAGCATTGTGGGTATGCTAAGGGAGTGCCAGAATGTGTGGCAACACTTGCGGATTCGGGTGTGTTGGTTATTAACACACACAACACATTTCCCTGTATGTTTCGATGTACACATGACAGATAAACTTGAATCTTGAATTTTGAATTGTCAATAAATAATGAAATCTGGCTTTTAGCTGATTGCTGTCTGTGGAAACATGTCTGTGAATGGACTATTGCCGTTTCTTGCTGCAGTAATGGCTATGAAATGCCCAATCAGTTGTTAATTAATTACAATATCCTGAGGTTAGAAAGAAGTTTCAAAAATGCATGCCTCAGACAAAAGGGAAACACCTTTTGGCTTTGCATCAATAACACGTGATTACCAGTAATTGTCCAAGGTAGAGTACAACATCAGGCATTTTAGAAAGAAGACCGTACACAAATACACCAAGTTCTGAAAGGTCTATTCATATGATGACTGCATAAATAAGAAACAGTTTTTAATCAGAAGACAGTGGAGATCCATGCAGGATACAGGGCCACCTCTGGTTCAGGTTCACAGTAATGCTAGTAACAGATGGCACGAGGAACAGAATATTTGATCACTGATTAAAGCTAGTTGTAATTCCAGATGTCGTTGTTTTTCCAAAGTTAACCTAATATATATTCAAAGCTGATTGCAGAGCTTTTCGCCCCTTCCCCCACTTGTTCCAGCTTATCATTTGAACTCCGAATTCAAGCTCAATCTTCCCACAAGCCGTAATTGAGGACATCTGGTAACTTGTCAGGATTCAGTAGTCAATTGGGGATGTGATGAAATATTGATTCCAAATCCTTTTCAACATGTGCTCTTCATAAACAATACTGAAATGTTAAGTCTTGCATTTTTATTTGTGGCTGTAATTTTTCCTGCTGTTTGCCCCTTGGGAATTGACATGAGTTCATGTGGGATAGGCTGGATTCCCAATCTCACTCTACCCCTCAACTACAGTATGAGTATTAGGCAGAAGTCCATTAGGCATTAAAGGCGTTTTCAAGACAATTGACAATTAGCAGCCTTTTTTGTTTTGCCAAAACGAATGGATCTTTCCTTAGTGGCGCAATTTATTTATTAAAACAAGAGCTGTAAAATTAATTATACTGTTCAATTTCCTTTGCCTTTCGTCATATACAAATCTGTGAAAATAATCTGAAATCTGACTCATTATTCTAGCTTGAGATGGGAAAGGTTGCAGAGGCTGGAATATGGAGCAAAAAAGCAAGCTGCCCGAAGAAATCAGCAGGTTAGGCAGCTTCTGTGGAGAAAAATTACCCTTCATTTGCACATCCTGTCTCGATTTAAAACGTCATATGTTCACTTCCCTCCACAGATGCTACATGACCTGTCAAGTTCCTCCAGTAGCTCACTTTTACTCTAGGTGCTCGGCAGGCAAGTTGGAGAAAATCGCCCCATGTAGCGTTTAAGACTCAGGTTGAATATGAAGACTGGATGAGTCAGCTGGAGCAGAAGACAAGACAGTGCTAATCTCTATCCATTAGTTCTATACTAAAAGTGGACATATTTTCAATTATACCAGGGTGCATGTGATAGACGGATGCTCTTCAAGTAGTTCTTCGACAAGCATTTGGAAAGTAGTTGGCCATTCAGCCCTTCTATTCGACTCTGCTATTCAATGACAACATAGCCACTCAACAATTTGTTCGAACCCTGATATTATTACCTCAGGACATCATCCGCAAGAGCTCCAAACGCCTGTTCAGAGAAATTGTTCACAGACTATAGTGAGAAGAGGTGCTTCCAACTTCATTTTTGAACAGTGTCACACTAATGTGAAGACTGCACTCCCTTCCAATTCGCCCATCAGGGGAAATATCCCATTAACAATCACTATTATTTTAAGTATTTCAATCTGATCACCAAACAATCTACTATTCATTATTTGGCCATTTAAAATTGTGCTGTTCTCTCACGGTAATCAAATGGATCAGCACATAGCTGACAGTCTATCCCAGCTTGTATGATGTGGGCGATTACATTAATATGATTCATAGTGATTGAACCCAAGGTACAGAAATGATTCCTGAATGACTGCCCTTGCTGAGGATTAGAACCAGAATCACAATAAGAATCAGATTTAATGTCACTGGACTATGTCATAAAATTTGTTGTTTTGCAGCAGTGCAAAATATAAAAATGCTATATATTACAATAAGCAATATATATATATATATATATGAGAAGAGGGCATGACCTGGGTGATAGGGGTCTTTAATGATGGATGCCATCTTTCTGAGGCATTGCCATTTGAACATGTCCTTTGCTGGGGAGACTAGTGGCCATGATGGAGCTGGCTGTATTTGCAACCCTCTGCAGCTTTTTTCAATCCTGTGCAGTGGGCCCTCCATCCCAAACTATATTTGTTCCCCTGACAATCGACACTATTTTTGGTTACGTACTCTGCAATCATTTTTGATGCTAAAGCCACCAACTTTAACTGAATTAAACGCAGCCCAGAGCATCCACTTTGTGGATGATTCATTTCAAAGAGCAATATCCATCAGATTGATACTTCTGTTGCAGCAGATGTTCTGTTTCATTTAATCACACAGCAGTCGCAAAATATATCATTACCCATTTGTTGCATGAAATACTCGCAGGTCTATTTGTTACAACCAACCTCTCCAAAGCTAGATAACCGAGATCTTTAATAAATTGTCATCTACAGGGTAATTGCAATGAAGGTGGCTATTTCTTTCCAGAGGGAAAGTTCAGAACAGGGGCAGAACTATTGCAACCTGACAGAAGGCAACTAATGTGAACCTGAGAGATGGAAGTTGTCACATAATTTTAAGCATGGGACATCTTATTTTCTTAGTTTATCTGAATTGGTTTATATATTGGAATCCCTTTGGACAGTAGAGTTAAGTGATGTACCTGTTTCCCAAATAACAGCAGGCACCAACATTTATAGAAAGTTTTCACGTCTCCATACATAAATAGTGCTCTGTTTTAGAAATTAACTTCAAGTTTTTTTCAAATCCAGAGATATTTACGCTTGAAATGTTTGAATGCATTCTGTAGACTTTGCAGAAATTGCGCCATTAAGGGAACAGAGGGAAAAGGTTTAATTTTTCTTGTTTACACTTCTTTCTCTATACCCCTGACAGGGAGTTTTATTTTCTTTGGTTTTCACCTGGTATTCAGTTGATGACATCCTTCAATCGGAACTTTGGTGAGAAGCTTGTAAATATTTTTGGCTGGACTATCAGTGCTCACGTTGTTCCCCCCTGTGGACTTCCATCACATGGAAACACATCGAGGTACTGGTGAATTTCCATAGCTTTCCTTTGCAGTTTTAGATTTGAGCTAGGACATCCTCATCACATTTTCTTCCCCGAATCTGGGACACTTGATCCTGGAGAATCAGGAAATTTAGAGCGCAGTGTGTGTGTGTGTGTGTGTGTGTGTGTGGCCTCCGTCGGTCGTGGTCGACCATGGGTACTGCACCTCTGGTAGTCACTGGCTTGTCGAGCAGCATCGACTGTGGCTATTGAGGCTGATCCTGGAACGGCAGGCTTTGCCACAGTTGCTGCCTGTGTAGGGCATTGTGGAATTGTTGTCCGCTGTCCGCCGTCCTCTCCCTTTGGCTCTCCGCGCCTCAAACTGATTCAGGATCACTCTTTCGCCTTGCCCTAGGTGTTGCTGAAGAGTGATTACTGATTTATTTACCCCTCGACCTCATTCTCCTGCTTTCTCCCCATAACCTTTGACAACATTACCGATCAAGTACCTATCAACCTCTGCTTTAAATATACCCAATGACTTGATCTCCGCAGCTGTCTGTGCCGATGCATTCCACAGATTCACCACCATCTGGCTAAAGAAATTCCTCCTCACCTCTGTTCTAAAAAGACATATTCTAAGGCTGTTTCTTCTGGTCCTAGGCTCCCCCACTATTGGAAACATCCTCATGGTTTGTATAGCACTTTGGTCAACATGGGTTGTTTTTAAATGTACTTTATAAATAAATTTGACTTGACCTGACTTGACTCGCTTTGTCCACCCTATCTGGGCCTTTCAATATTTGATAATTTCAACGAATCCTTCATTCTTCTGTATTCCAGTGAGTACAGGCCTGGAGCCACCAAATGCCCCTGATACATTAACCCTTCCATTCCCAGAACAATTCTTATCATTCCCCCTGTGATTCAGCAAAGGTGTCAAGTTCCCCTCAAGAGTCAACAAACAGTTATACGATGTTTATGTGAATGGAATTCAACAACATGGCTCCATGATTTAGGAACAGTCTAATTTTTCAGCATCTAAGTGTTGTAAATGAGTGAGAAGGGTGGGGGGGCGTGGGTAGTGTAAGTACAATAGACAAAAAGATGGACTCCAATATAACAATATATTATCAACTCACTACTATGGCTTCAATACAAGCAGAAAGCACATTTCATGCTTCTTCCAGATTAGCAAGGTGCAGCATTAAACCCTTGGAGACTTCTTAATAAAAGGGGAAGACTTAAACCCAGCCTGTACCTCTCGTAAAAAAAAGGGACTCTCATTTTATAACTCAAAATGATCTGGAAAGCACTGAAACACTGAAAAATTGTGCAGGATGAGGGGCAAGGTTGTAGAGAAGGGAAGATGGGATCTCTAGGGACCATGTGGCCTTGTAAAGCCTGAGGAAGAGACATCCCAGACAGTGATTTGAACCCAAGATACAGAAATACATCCTACAGCATTCTACACATGGAGGAAATGCTGCAAAATATTCAATAACCTAACATGTGTACTCAGAGTTAGTAATAGCACTTCTTACAAATCACAAATACCACTTCTTAATGTTGAACGAGCCTGATACCTCCATTACTTATTAGCATCCTCTGCCAGTCGGAATTAATATCTAAAATTCATTCAGTCAACTGACCTTTGCACATTTGGTACTGGTTTCACGTCCACATCTCCCATGCTGCTTAAACACGTGAGATCCTGCAGCTGCTGCAAGGTCAGAGCGACACATTTAAGATGCAGGAGGAACTCAGAAGGGACCTCAGCCCAAATCATCGACTCTTTACTCCTTTCCATAGATGCTGCCTGACCTGCTGAATGCCTCCAGCATTCTGTGTGTGTTTTTTTTCCTGAATATACTGCCTTTTGTCAGCCACGATAGGCCTACAACATACTGCATGAACATAGAACATAGAATAGTACAACACATTACAGGCCCTTCGGCCCACAATGTTGTGCCGACCCTCAAACCCTGCCTCCCATATAACCCCCCACCTTAAATTCCTCCATATACCTGTCTAGTAGTCTCTTAAACTTCACTAGTGTATCTGCCTCCACTACTGACTCAGGCAGTGCATTCCACGCACCAACCACTCTCTGAATGCATGACATTCAAAAGTGTACTTAATTTTTTCTCTTTCTTGCAGGACAAGGTGATGAATAATTAAAGGCACAAACAGCTAACCAATAGGGGAGACAGTTACAGCAACAAGTTAACAGCATAATAGAAACAGAGATTTCTGTCACTGGAGCAACCTTTTCTGAGACTGTGGGTAGTGGTGACACTAAATAATAAAAATTGGAGGATTCAAAACTGTACGGTTCTCCTCCTCCTCAGCTCCCACTCGCCCCACCATTTCACAATCTGTTTCCAAACTGCTGATGGTGTACACATGCATCTCATAATTACAGTCCCTCTCCTCCCCACAAATCTACCCTTGTTTCCTCGATTTCTATAAGGCATAGTACTGCATTTGCCCTCACGATGGGAAAGCAATGTGATAACATGAAAACAATGACACATCATCATTTGATCTGAAACACTTCATCCCATTTATCAAAAGCAAAATACTGCAGACACAGGTAATCTGAAATAATCAGAAAATATCAGAAATACGCAGCAGTTCAAGACAGTATCTGTAATGAGAGAAATAAACTAGATAGATATTTATTGATCCCAAATGAAATTGTAATTTCACAGTAGCATTACAAGTGCACAGATATTAATATTAGAGGCAAAATAGAATAAAAAATAAGTTACCTCAAACAGTCTAACAGGAGGGGGTCATCACTTCCCCAGCTATAGGTTGCCTCATTATAGAGCCTAGTGGCCGAGGGTAAGAATGACCTCATAGATCGCTCTTTGGAGCAGTGCAATTGTCTTAGTCCATTACTGAAAATGCTCCTCTGTTCATGCAGAGGGTGAGAAACATTATCCAAAATTGCCAGGATTCTCCATAGGGTCCTTTATTTCACCACAGCCTCCAGTGTGTCCAGCTTGACTCCTATAACAGAGCCAGCCTTTCTAATCGGTTTATTGAGCCTGTTGGTGTCACCCATGTTGATGCCATTGCCCCTGCACCCTGCCCTACAGGTTGTAGTGGCAACAACAGACTGGTAGAACATGTGAAGAAGAGGCCTGCATACTGCAGAGGAGCTCAGTCTCCTCAGGAAGTAGAGGTGACTCTGGCCCTTCTTGTACACAGCCTCTGTGTAGGTGCTCCACTCAAGTCTGTCATACAGGTGCACCCTCAGGTACTAATGTTGTAGATCAATGAACTTTCATCAGAGTTGTTATCAACCTGAGAAGTTTATCTGTTTCTAGCATCTTCTGGTTTAATTAGCCAATTTTAACACTTTATTCGTTTCTCATTGCCTTTCATTATTTGTTAAAAAATCGCTCCATTTTACAGTTCAAGTTAGATGCGCAGTGCGCAGTTACATGCACAGTGACCGGCGCATGTGGAGTGCACACGCGCCAGTCATGCATGCAGCCTGTTACAGCCGTTCCAATCAGTATTCTTACTTTTTTCTTCTTACTTTTTAACTTACATTATTTTTTGTATTTTTTTCTCTCATGGTAACACGCCAAAGCTGCACCCTCTCTAACATGCTGGTAGAGAGAGTTTTATTTTGGGTTTTTAGCGCTGGAAATAGTTACATTCCGGCACGTCTCATTAGCGGGACAGAAGCATGGTTGCATTGTGTATTCCAGGGACCAGCTGCTTGCGCTAATGCCGGCTGGTTTAGCGAGCAGAGCGGCGGACACCCCTGCTAAAATCTGGAGGAAAACACACAGAGGATGCAGAGGGGGATCACAAAGTCGGGGAAAGAGGACCGGGTCGAGACAACAGAGACCTATGGAGAAGAGGAGTTCGGTGGGTAATAAAATGGACGAGTTCACGGTGCTAGCCAGGCGTCAGAGAACATTTCGGGAGTGCAGTGTTATGTGTTTCACTGGAATGGGGCTGCACGAGACATACCCGATCAAAACTTTTCCATGGATGGCTTCCAGACCGTTTGGGCTGACGGGAGGTGCACTGAGAGCAGTAAGCGTAAAGGAGTTGGGTGCTTACTGTTCTGGTTAACAACAGATGGTGCAATCCGGGTCATATTACAATCGAGGAAAGTGTTTGTAGACCGGATATTGAACTTCTTACTGTTGGACTTCGGCCACATTCCACTGAGATTCAACACTGGGCGGCATGGGAGGTCATTCCTGCCTGTGGCCATCGAACTTGCAGCTCCTCCCATAGAGGGTCAGACACCCTGAGCCAATAGACTGGTCCTGGACTTATTTTCCATTTGGCATAGTTTGCATTTTGTTGTTTGATTGTTTGTGGTTTTTGTATTGCTATATTTATGCTCTATTCTTGGTTGGTGTGGCTGTAACGAAACCCAATTTCCCTCGGGATCAATAAAGTATATCTATCTATCTATCTATTTCTCTATTTTGAATATTGAACTGGAGCCTTACTGGAACAATGGGGGTGCCACAGTAGCCCAGCGGTTAGTGCGACACTATTACAACTCGGGGCATTCCGGAGTTCGGAGTTCAATTCCAGCGCTGTTCTGTAAGAAGTCTCTGTACGTCCTCCCCATGGAATGCATGGGTTTTCCCCTCATGCTCCGGTTTCCTCCCACAGTCCAAAGACATAACGGCTAGGTGAATAGTCCCTTGATTAGGTTAAGGTTACTCGGGGTTGTGAAGTTGCTGGAGCAGTGTGGCTGGCAGGGCCTATTCGCTAAATAATGGATTAATTATACTACTGAATGGTAACAAGCACAAAGCTAATTTTAACTACCAATCTGCCTTTGCTGTCTAAATTGGGTACCTTGCTGAACACATATTTGCAGATGCTCTTTAAGGCATGGGGAGCAGGGGACAACGATGAGGATGATTTAAGGTACTCAATCATTTCCAATCAACTGGCTAGGTGTACAGGATGAGGAGAGGAGCAAGCTGGATTTTGACCCTCTTTTTCTACCTCCAAATGCACAGTTGAATAGCCTGGCCGAACACATGTTTCTTGCCATAACAAAACCTACTGGAACAGTCAGAGAAGTCTGCCTGTCGCATGGAATTTCAATGGAGCAAGATTTAATACAGGTCTCCAAAGCAATGATAAAGCTTCACTGGCTGGCGGGTTTGAGCCAGTGTAGTCAGATTTTAGGTAACTTAAACACTAAAATAATTTGCACAGGAACTAGAGGGAACCGCAAATTGCTGTAATCTGAGTACATAATTTCAAAGAGTGCTGACAGCAAATTTAGCAGGATTTTTCAAGAGGGAGTTGGATAAAATGTGGAACAGAAAGAATCAGGGTGTGAAATTTTGAAGAACCACAAAGGTGCAACTGGTCAAGAATGCCTCTTTTCATGTGGTGAACAATGCCTCGAGGAGGAACAAAATGTAAATGTGAAAGGAAATGTATAGTTACTGATTGAATCATGAATTCCCTGCTTCCCTGCTCAGAAGTACCCAGGACATCTTTAGGGAGCGGTGTCTCAGAAAGGCAGCATCCATTATTAAGGACCTCCAGCACCCAGGGCATGCACTTTTCTCACTGTTACCAGCAGGTAGGAGGTACAGAAGCCTGAAGGCGCACACTCAGCGATTCAGGAACAGCTTCTTCCCCTCTGCCATCTGATTCCTAAATGGACATTGAATGCTTGAACACTACCTCACTTTTTTAATATATATTATTTCTGTTTTTTGCACAATTTTTAATCTATTCAGTATACATATACTATAATTGATTTACTTATTTATTTATTATTATTTTATTGTTTTTTTCTTCTTCTTCTATATTACGTATTGCATTGGACTGCTGCTGCTAAGTTAACAAATTTCACGACCCAAGCCAGGTCAGGTGACAGATCTCTCAGTGGGAGAGCATTTTGGACATAGTGATCACAATTCTATCTCCTTTACCATAGCACTGGAGAGGGATAGGAACAGACAAGTTAGGAAAGTGTTTAATTGGAGTAAGGGGAAATATGAGGCTACAAGGCAAGAACTTGGAAGCATAAATTTGAAACAGATGTTCTCAGAGAAATGTGGCAAATGTTCAGGGGGTATTTGTGTGGAGTTCTGCATAGGTACATTCCAGTGAGACAGGAAAAGGATGGTAGGGTACAGGAACCACAGTATACAAAGGCTGTTGTAATTCTGGCCAAGAAGAAAAGAAGAGCTTATGCAAGGTTCAAAAAACTAGGTAAAGATAGAGATCTAGAAGTTTATAAGGCTAGCAGGAAGGAGCTTAAGAAAGAAATTAGGAGAGCCAGAAGGGACCATGAGAAGGCCTTGGTGGAAAACCCAAAGGCATTCTACAAGTATGTGAAGAGCAAGAGGATAAGATGTGAAAGAACAGGACCAATCAAGTGTGACACTGGAAAAGTATGTATGGAACCGGAGGAGATAGCAGAGGTACTTAATGCATGATTTGCTTCAGTAAAATGATCTTGGTGATTGTAGGGATGACTTACAGTGGACTGAAAAGCTTGAGCATCTAGATATTAAGGAAGAGAATGCGCTGGAGTTTTTGGAAAGCGTCAAGTTGTATAAGTCACTGGGACCGGAAGAGATGTACCTCAGGCTACTGTGGGAGGTGAGGGAGGAGATTGATGAGCCTCTGACGATGATCTTTGCATCATCAATGGGGACAGGAGAAGTTCTGGAGGATTGGAGGGTTGAGGATGTTGTTCCCTTACTCAAGAAAGGGAGTAGAGATAGCCCAGCAAATTATAGACTAGTGAGCCTTACTTCAGTGGTTGGTGAGTTGATGGAGAAAATCCTGAGAGGCAGGACTTATGAACATTTGGAGAGGCATAATATGATTAGGGATAGTCAGCATGGCTTTGTGAAATGTAGGTTGTGCCTTAAGAGCCTGATTGAATTTTTTGAGGATGTAACTAAGCACATTGATGAAGGTAGAACAGTAGATGTAGTGTTTATGGTTTTCAGCAGGACATTTGACAAGGAGCCCCAGGCAAGGCTTATTGAGAAAGTAAAGAAGCATAGGATCCAAGGGGACATTGCTTTGCGGATCCAGAACCAGCTTGCTCACCGAAGGCAAAGAGTGGTTGTTGACGGGTCATATTCTGCATGGAGGTCTGTGACCAGTGGTGTGCCTTAGGAATCTGTTCTGGGACCCCTACTCTTTGTGATTTTTATAAATGACCTGGATGAGGAAGTCAACATAAATTGGAGGTGTTGTAGATAGTGTGGAAGGCTGTCAGAGGTTACAGCAGGACATCGATAGAATGCAAAACTGGGCTGAGGAGTGGCAGATGGAGTTCAACCCGGATAAATGCGACGTGGCTCATTTTGGTAGGTCAAATATAATGGCAGAATATAGTGTGGAGGATCAGAGGGATCTTGGGGTCCGAGTCCATAGGACACCCAAAGCTGCTGCGTAAGTTGACTCTGTGTTTAAGAAGGCATACAGTATATTGGCCTTCACTAACCGTGGGATTGAGTTCAAGAGCTGAGGGGTAATGTTACAGCTATATAAGACCCTGGAGACCCCTCTTGGAGTACTGTGCTCAGTTCTGGTCACCTCACTTCAGGAAGGATGTGGAAACCATAGAAAGGGTGCAGAGGAGATTTACAAGGATGTTGCCTAGATTGGGGAGCATGCCTTATGAAAATGGGTTGAGTGAACTTGGCCTTTTCTCCTTGGAGCGACAGAGAATGAGGAGTGACCTGACAGAGGTGTATAAGATGATGAGAGGCATTGATCTTGTGGATAGTCAGAGGCTTTTTCCCAGGGTTGAAATGACTAACATGAGAGGGCACAGTTTTAAGGTGTTTGGAAGTAGGTACAGAGGAGATGTCGGGGGTAAGTTTCTTACACAGAGAGTGGTGAGTGCGTGGAATGGGCTGCCAGCGACGGTGGTGGAGGCAGATACAATAGAGCCTTTTAAGATATCTCCAGGATAGGTACAAGGAGCTTTGAAAAATAGAGGGCTATGGGTAACCCTAGGTAATTTCTAAAGTAAGTACATGTTCGGCACAGCTTTGTGGGCCGAAGGGCCTGTATTGTGCTGTAAGGTTTCTATGTTTCTATCTTTCTATGTTTGTAGTCTTTTACAGGTGCAAAACATGTAAAGGGGATCACAATATCATGTGACTTTCAAAAGTGTTTATTTTATTGCACATCTATTGCATTGAAGAATTGGGTTGTGACTATGTTTGAAAGGACCTGGGTGTTCACGTACACAAAGCAGAGACAAAATGGATGACAGACTATTGGAGAATGATTCAAGTGCAAGAGTAAGAATGTCTTGTGATTGCATTAGGAGTCTGCCAAACCCTACCAGCAGTATACAATTTTGGTCTCCTCAGCAGACAAAGGATATGCTTGCCCCAGTGGGAGTGCAGTGACATTTCACTACATTATTTGCATGAATGACTGGTAATCTGAATGAGAAGACTGAGCAGAGTAGGTCTGAATTCTCCAGAGTTCAGAAGATTCAGACTTGACCTTATTGAAACTTTAAAATTTCTCACAAAACTCCACAAGCTGAATGCACGGAAGGCTCTTTCCCTTCCTAAGGAGTCTACAATCACGGGCCAGAGCCTCAGAATAAGGGGTAGGCTGTTTAGGGGTGAGATGAAGGGAAATTCTTTCACTCAAGGGTGGTGAGTATCTGGAATTCTCAGAAAGGCTGTGGAGGCTCAGATGATGTTCATTTGAAACAGAGGTAATTTTTTTTCGCTAAGAAAATCAAGGGAGATGATGTTGGAAAATAGCAAAGAGCTGATCATCCTGAGGAATGGAGTAGCAAGCTTGAAGAGTTGGATAACTTACTCCTTATTTCTTATATTCTTCAGAACTTTCCGGCTCATAGACAAAATTACCACTGTGGGTTTAATTACCACATGACATTTTCATTTTCATTCTTATATTTATCAGTCTCCCAGCTTCTTTATCGCTCTTGCTTCGCTTAAGAAGCTTTAGATATATGTGTGTCTGTCCTGCTTCTCCGCAGCCTTTGTTGTCTGGTTAAATCAGTGATCTATACTGCAAGGCCCGTGAGACAGAGGCACCTCCTGCTGAACCAATGTGTCACTCCTACAGGAGCCAAAGGCTGGGGCACAGCAAACAGGGCCAAATGTGCTAGCAGAGTGTAACTAAGAACAGAGAAAGTGTACCACTGGAGTGTGTTGCAGGTGTGCGGCTATGAAACAGGGTCAGCAGGCAGGCGGACTGCAGGGGACAGATTTGTGGACAGTCTCTGGTGGAGGTGAGGTCACGAGTGCAGTGAGAGAGCAGTGTAATAACACCAAATGATGCTTGAAGGAGAAATAGATTGGGACTGTTCATGAGTGGAAAATCATAGTAAAGAGGTGGATGAGGATCCCAAAGATGGAGGTAAGGAGTTTAGCTTCCCTATAAGTTACCCAGGTCAGTGCTGAGGTTTAAGATCATGATGCAATAGACAACATGATCTAAATTCTCTCTAATGATCTAAGGTTCAAGATCAGGGTTAATTGTCATTCAACCATACAGGAACACCCATAATTACACCAGAATGAAACATCATTATTCCAGGGCCAAGGTGCAATACACAGTACCAACAATCACACAGAGCACAAGGCACATGTAGCACTTATACAATAGCAAGCATGTATAAAATAACATTTAATACAGGCATATAAAAAAATATACAATTCAAGACCCTGAGTCCACGAATGTTGCAGGAGTCTGCAGTCAAACACAATACAGCTTGTCTTCTGCCGAGCAAACACTGGGGGGCAGCACTGATTCCAGTTTGCTCGCCATCCCAGTCAACCTCCAGTGGAGTTCCACGACCCTGGCACCTCTCTCCTGGGTGACTGTAACAGGAGACACCAGTCCAGCCTTCGCTGCGACTGAGGCCATGCAGTTACCCCATCGTCCACCCCTGCTGTCTGCCAGTTAATCAGCGGATCAGACTTACAGAATTCCACAATAACAAGGTCCAATAGAGTCTTGCGATTGTGACAAAAGTGACTGACGGTTACTCGCTGTTAGTCATCACACCATCTTCGCGCACTGACTCCTCCAACACCTTTCTGACATATGCAGCAGCACAATCTGCACCAAGTCCAGCTCCTTCACTTTCTCCACCAATGAGCAACTCACTGATGGGGTAGGTCTGCAGTTATTTAAGTTCTTAATGCTCCGCAGGGTCTTGTGAGCATTAAAAAAATACATTTAAAAAGGACAATAACACCTTTGGTTGACCCTGTAGAAGCTGCTGCAAACAAATACTCCACCATTTTACCAGAAGACTAGAACTAGATATTAACAGTATTATCCTGCGCCCCTGACAGAGACGTTGCTTGGTTAGAGGAGTAATTTGAACACTTGGCATGGAGGGGCCACAGCACTGGATCAGAAAAAACTACAGGGGCTTGTAAACTCAGCCAGCTCCACCATGGGCACTAGCCACCCCAGCATCGAGGACATCTTCAAAAAACGATGCCTCAGAAATGTCAGAGGCAACAGAAAATCTGCAGATGCTGGAAATCCAAGCAACACACACAAAGTGCTGGAGGAACTCAGCAGGCCAGGCAGCATCGATGGAAAAGAGTACAGTCGACGACTTGGGTCAAGTTCCTTCATCAGGACTCAAAAATGTGGCATCCATCATGAAGGACTCCCACCGCACTGGGTATGCCCTCTTCTCATTATTACCATCAGAGCAGAGATACAGGAGCCTGAAGACACACACTCAATATTTCAGTAATAGTTTCTGAATGCACAATAAATCCATGAGCAGTACCTCACTATCTTTGCTCTTTCTGAACTACATATATATATATGTGTGTGTAGTTCAGAAAGAGCATATATATATATATGTGTGTGTATACACACATATACACACACACACACACACACACACACCCATATATTTCATTGCATCCTGCCCATTAGCCACCTGCTGCCCATGCCCATGCATTACCTCCAACAGTGTGGGTTTCTTTCTTACGTTCTTACGGCTTAACCTTTGCTGAAACACTTGTTGAAGGCCTTTTGGAAGTCCAAATTCAGCTATTAGCTCCTCTACCCACTTTGTTTCACATTCCCTTAAAATATAATAAAGCCATGTTGTTTCTATTTGATTAGATTATGCTTTTCCAAATATAATGTTATTACTTTCTTACTTATTATGTACTTTCTTATGAGTCAATTCTAACACTTTTCTAACAACAGCTACAGGCTGATTGACTGGCAGTTACCTGCTTTTTGTCTCCCTTCTGTCTTTGATGGGTGTGTCACACTGGCAATTTTCCAGTTCTCTGGCACTGATCCAAAATCTAAGGAATTTTGAAATGTTAAACTAATGAATCCATTATGCGTTAACATATTCAATCTGATCCTTATACATGTCTTTTATTTCTCTCAGTGTGTTTCCTTTAATTTCACACTGCCATTTGTCAGTTAATCATTTCCTGAATTAATCTGATCTCTCGACAGTTCACATTTTTCCCTATTTCTTTTAATCTCCTCAGATTGAAATTACTCATATGCAATATCTTCAGATGCCAATGAAGGTCAAAGGATGATTTTCCATTTTGTTGATGATCAAACCTCATTGGCTGCGTGAATTGCAAGGAGTGTTTTATATAGCCTAAGAGAAGATCTGACAGGAAGAATATGGAAAGATGCCAACCACTTTAGCAGAGCAGGTAGAAAAGTGGAATTTTTGGTGAGAAATTGTAGTGTTGACTTTCAGAGGGATCTTCATACTTTTGCACACAAACCACTGAAAGCTAAGATACAAGTGTCATAATCAATTTGGAAAAATGCACATTGTCTATTTCTGCACTAGGATTTCAGTACAAAAGTAAAAACATTGAACCATGGGATCCTGCTGAGATCTCACCTGGGCTAAATCCCTACTCAAGGGAAGGTAGACTTCTAACAAAATCAATTCATCATTTGATCCCTAGCATTGAGATAGTGGAGGCAGTGGAGGGGGTGGGGAGGTGGGAGAAGATGTCAGTGTCCTCTGCAGAGAATTAAGCAGACTGAATCTATTAAAGTTTGGAAGACTGAGAGGTGAAACAATGTTTTCAATTATACATTCAAGGGTTGATGGCCAGCAATACATCCTTAGCTGCCCACTGAGCTGCTGAGCTGCCTTCTTGAACCTCTGCAGTCCCTGAGGTGTGCATGTGCCAACAATGCTATTAGACTGCGAGTTTCAGGACATTTATCCAGTGATGGTGAAAGATTGATGATTTACCTCCAAGTCAGGATGGAGCGTGGCTTTGAGAGCATCTTCCAGTTAGTGGTGTTCCCATGGCTTCACTACCCTTGTCCTTCCAGCTGGCAGAGGTGCTAGCTTGGCAGGTAATATTTAAGGGTTTTTGTTGAGTTGCCACAGTGCATCCTGTAGATACTACAGATTGTTGCTACCATGCATTGGTAGTTGGTGGGTGGGGTACTGTGCAAAAGGTTTAGGCAGATATATATAGCTAGGGTGCCTCAGACTTTTGCGTAGCACTGTAGTAATTTTATGTATTGCACTGTACTGCCAAAAATAACTAAATTATGACATGTGTGAGTGATGATAAACCTGATTCTGTTATGGTTCTCTAGTGTGGACTGAGGGCGAGAAGGGGGCAGGGGAGGAGAATCATGGTTGGGAAAAGAGGAAGGGCGAGGGGAGGGAGCAGGAAGCACCAGAGGAGGCATTCTGTAATGATCGATAAAACAATTATTTGGAATCAAATTACCTTACCTGGTGTCTCAGGGCTGGGTATGTCTGCAACCGCACCACCCCCAGCCTCTGGCACCTGTCCAACAACCTTACGCCATGCTCTCCATCCTCACCATTCCCAGCAATCTTTGCTCCTGCCTGTTTTACAACTCGCTCTCTGTACCCCATTGACAAATGTGCAAAAGTCTTAGGCACCCAAGGTGTATACATGCTGAAGACCTTTACACAGTACTGTACGAGCTGCACGGTTTCGAGATCTTTGAGCGTTGTCAAGGCTGCACTCACCCAGGTCAGTGGACAGTGTTCCATCAAACTCCTGACTTGTAAATAGTAAACAGAATTTGAGGAGTTCAGAGGCAAGTTAATCATCACAGGATTCCCGGACTCGTATCTGCTCTTGTAACCACATGTCTATGTGGCTACTCCATTCTAGTTGTTCACCAACAGTAATCCCCACGAGGGATTTCTAACGAGGCATGCAATGATGGTAATATCACTGCATGTCAGAGGTTTATTTATTGATTGATTATTTCATACATACTGAGATGCAGTGAAAAGCTCTTTTAGTATGAATGCTATCAGATTGATTGAGTTGTATACATCCAGATAGTAAAGCAAAACAGAATATAGAACATAATGTTGTCATTACAGAGAAAGTACAGTGCAGATAACAAATAAAGTGCAAGGGTCAGGACAAAGCACTGTAGATCAAGAAGCTAAGAATTCAGTTTTTTAAAAGAAGAGTATGGGAGGTCTATCCAAGAGTCTGATCACAGTAGTATAGAATCTGTTCTCAAATCCGGTGGTCATGCTCTCTGACTTTTGCACCCTGAGAGGAAACGAGAGAATGTGTGGGGTGAGGTAGACCTTGATCATCTTTGCTACTTTCCCAAGTTGCAGGAATTGTAGACAGCGCCAATGGAGAGAGAGATGCTGGATTTTCACTTGTTGAATTTTATAATTGCCCGCCATTAGTGTAGCAAATGATACACTAGACAGCAAATTTTTATGAAAGTTTTGCTTCCTCAGAATTTTTGTTTGCTTATGATAGACCATTTGAAGCTGAACACAAATATAATTTCAGATTATTTGTATCACGTAGGAATTTGGAGAAACAAGAAATTAACTTTTATTGAATATTATGTGTTTAATTGTATAATGGTGCTGACTCTTTGCAATAGTTCAACTAAGCTAAGAATGTTTTGTTGATGATTTTCATTTGTACTCAGAGTTCAAGGCTTCTTGCTAAAGTGTCCAACAATAATCAGCCAGCATTGATGAATTCCAGTTGCCCCGATACCATTTCTCCATGACCACAATGTTCTGGTGAAACCCTTCACCATACTTGTCACTGACAATGCTAAGATTGGGAGGAAGAAATCTAGATGGGAATGCAGAAAATGAATCTTTGGTGACATGTTGAACTTCATGGTTTTGTACACTTGAAACATGCTGACAACCAGCTGCACGTAGTTTGCTGCTCTGCAGTTGCCAAGAAAATTTTCAACAACATCCTTGAATGCCTTCCATTTAAGTTTCTCTGGTCCCACTAGAAATTCTTTGAATTCCCTGTCATGATGACCCATTTGATTTGTAGACCTACAGAAATGCCTTCCTTTATCTTGGCATCAGCAATTTTGGCTTGAGTTATGAGCTGAAATAACAAATATAGGTGTTTGCAAAAAATGGTGTGTGATAGGGAAATTTCATGGTGACTTTCATGATCAGCAACCCAAAATTAATAAGGTAGACCCAAAGATATCCAGGAAGCAAAACCTTTGTTGTCTTTTGTTATTTGCCACATATCAGCTGGACCAGGCTAGAGTGCAAGTATTGGTGCATTTTGATGTGGACTGCCTCAGTATGAGTTGTGAATGGTATCCAACATGCAAACATCTGACCTTGCTGATGACCTGTCATTAATGAACTATCTGAAGATGCTTGGTCCATAAAAAAGAAAGTGCCTGCAAGGTTTTAAAGAGTAGATGTCAGGTTAACAGTTCCCCTGATTTTGTCCAGAGTGCAGGATCACAGCCTCAGAGTAAAGGCTTGACTATTCAACACTGAGATGAGGAGAAATCTCCTCAATCAGAGTGTTCAGCCTAAGAGGGATATGGAGATCAGTAAAAGTATTTTCAAAGCAGAGACTGATACAGATAGGCTTTTGAATATTGTTCGAATCAGGAGGTAGTACAGGAAGTGCCAAAACCAAAGAGGTAAAAGATCACTGTATAGTGGAGTAGGGCCAATTCTGAATATACGGTACATACACTGATTTGCCACTTTTTCAGGTACACCTGTATGTCTGCTCATTAATGCAAATATTAAATCAGCCAATCACGTGGCAGCAACTCAATGCATAAAAGCATGCAGACATGATCAAGAGGTTCGGCTGTCGTTCAGACCAAACACCAGAATAGTGTGATGAAAGTGACTTTGACCATGGAATGATTGCTGGTGCCAGTCAGGGTAGTTTGATTATCTCAGAAACTGCTGGTCCCTAGACATTTGTACGCACAACAATCTCTATGTTTTATAGAAAATGATGTGAAAAAGAACAAAAACACCATATGAGCAGCAGTTCTGTGGGTGAAAATGTTTCGTTAACAAGGAGGTCAAATGAGATTGGCCTGATTGGTTCAAGCTGACAGGAAGGCAACAGTAAACTCAAATAACCACGTGTTACAACAGTGGTGTGCAGAAGAGCATCTCTGAACAGACAACACGTCAAACTTTGAGTGGATGGTCTAGAGCCGCAGAGGACCACAAACATCCATTCAAGGGCCACTTTATTAGGTGCAGGAAGTTTCTAATAAAGACGCCATTGAGTGTAGTCTGTAGGTTTTATTTTTCCAGATTTCCTACCCTGATTAATTTTTTAAATATACATCAGAAGATTTCCATTGGATTGTAGGTATCAGTCATGAGCTTAATTAACTGAAGTGATAGTTTGGACTTTTGCATCTGTGCATGCCCTGGGAGTGGAAGGAATATCCACCAGGATTCAACCGGTCTCCCACTTAAGTACTTGAAAAAGGGTGTCAGTAATGAACAGAGTGATACTCCTCCATGACGCCCATTTATAATCAGGTAAGAATTATGGAAGGCCATGTACTGTTGTCACTTGCAGAAATGAACTCTAATATCAGAGGACATAAGAGTAAGAGGAAGGAAGTGAGGGAATGAACTGGAGAGAAAATAAAAAATAATGATTGCTTATCTCTGAATATTTCAGCTTGGCATTTGAGGTAAAAACAAAGAGTAGAGTCTGAGGAATTAACAATCTGGTGTGAAAGGTCTCTATTTTCCTTGTAATAAATGGATTTGGTTAGATCATGTACGGCTTTGTTTGGAATCTGCATTATATTCATGCAGCTATTTCTGATGAGACCATATTCCGTCCTCACATCACATCTGCAGCACACTGTGAGCGCTCCACGGACACAGCAATTTGTGATAAATAATGTGCTCGCAGCTACCCAGCATTTGGCCAGATTGAATTATTTCAGAATGCATCACACAATGAACCGCAGTAAGCAAATGAGGCAGAAATTCTGTGTCAGTTGTGTCCCGGAAAGTGCGGTGATGAATAATCAGATCTGTTTCTCATTGTGGTGGATATTAATTGGAAGAATAGTGACCTGGACCAGCAGTTTCTTTTTTGAGCAGTTCAGTGTACCGTTAACCAGAACTAACTTATTCCACATTGAAGATACATCACCTCCAGCAGAGTCACTCAGTAAAGCCCGAGAGCAACATTGTAGTACAGTGCTTGAACCTGAAATCTCTAATGGAGAAGTATTGTAGCCTCATTGATAGTTTGGGGGTGGAGTGCCCTCTGCTGTAATAAAAAGAACAGATAAATAACAATTCCAACATCTCCAAGCAATAATGATTAGACATCCTGTGCACTGAAAAATGAAATGATAACTGAGAGAAACAGAAAATAATTGACCTGTTTTTGTGGGCTGGAAGCATATATACCTTGCCATGTGTAGGCTTCAATGTGAATCTAATCCTGAATGCTTGATTCTTGATGCCCTCTGATGTAGCCTAGAAAATCCTTTTTATTGTGCAAACCTTTTCAACTTCTACCAACTTCTAGGGGATCGGAGTTAAATAATGAATGTGTGTACAATGGAACATATTTTGTCAGGTCCATACTCCTTGCTGTTTCTTGTGGATGCTGGTTTGATTTTACATATTAGTCAATTTGATTATTTTTGCACAACCTTTGTGAAAGAAGATCCTTCATTCATCGCAGCCCTCATCTTCTCCCCACCATACTTTCCCTGAGCACCCTAATGCTCGCCTCTCCTCTGGCTCCTCCAACTCTCTACCCTCCCTGACCCAGCTCTAATCCCTGCCATGTCTTCACGATCCCTTCCGACCTTCCCCTGTTTATTCCTCTCCATACACTCACACCTCAGTGAGTTTCGCACCCATCATGATGCCAAACTCTTCTTCTGTCACCACTGCCTCAGAGCCTACTTCTTTGGCAAGGATTCCTCACCTCACAATGCTAACCTCCAGTCCTGATGAAGGGTCTCAGCCTGAAAAAACGCCAACTGTTTATTCCACTCCATACATGCCGCCTGACCTGCTGAGTTCTTCCAACATTCTGTGTGCGTTGCTCTGTGATAGTGGGAACTGCCAGAAGACAATAAGCAGACAATTCACTCAGAACCTCCAGCTGGAATTAACTATGAACACTTCATCCTTACTTCTATCACTTATACTTTAGGCTCCAACATTGTGAATGCAGATGAGGAAATACAGTCAAACTCCTCCTGTCAATTAATTGCTCAAGAATATTCAAAGCTGGGTGTGGCAGGTCTTCAGAGATAGTCCTGACCAGAAATGGTCAAATAAAGGCAATGCCAACCCTAGTGCGTATGGTGGAATGTAACTCTGCGCTGTGCTGGCCCTCACTACCTTATGTACTTTCACCTTCAAACCTACATGCTCAGGACAGCAGATCCATTCTGTAACTACCCCGCCCAACACAGCCAATAGTGCCACAGAACAGAATGGGATTATACTGCGTTCCAACAAGTAGTAGAAGCTGGTCATTCCCCATAATAGAAACATGTGAGGGAAAAGCTAAGCAGGATGTTCATCATGTGATGAAGGAGACTGCAAATGCTGGAGCCTGGAACAAAGGAGAGAACGCTGGAAGAACAAAGAAGCTCAAGCAGCATCTGTGGAGGAAGAAGTTCCAAGTTGACATTTTCAGTTGAGAGCAGAAACGTCGACCAGCACCCTTTGCTTCCACAGATGCAGATTGACCTGAGTTCTTCCACCATTACTTTTTTCCATCATGATGGTTTGGACACCACCTGTTGTAAATCTGGCATATAGGACAGCAAGCCCAGACATCACGATACTATAAAGCTACTCTTTTGGATGGACATCGAAGCCCGCTGCCTGGAGTACATTCTTTAGTGATTCTTTAGAGGGCTGAGTAAGGATCTCAGCCTGATATGCTGACTGTTTATTCCCCTCCATTGATGCTATCTGACCTGCTGAGTTCCTCCAGCGTTTTGTGTGTGTTACTCTGGATTTCCAGCATCTACAGAATCTCTTGTGTTCATACGTTTGTTACTATTGCTTCCAATCTAATCCCAGGACTGACCTGACCCTGGACTTTGAATGACTTCTTTCTAAGGCCACAAAAGATAGGGCTAATATTGTTGAAGCACTTGTTTCAATTTTACAAAATTCCCAAGTTTAAAGCCATGTTTCATTAGATTGGAAAATGGCAAATGAAACTTATTTATTCAAGAAGTGAAATAAAATAGGAAGCTGTCAGATAGCTAATTTAATGTCTGTCATAAAAAAATGTTTAGACAGAGTGCTTCGAAGCATTCAAACTAATTAGGCAAAGCTAATATGGATTTTTGGGAGGCAAATCATAGTTAACCAACTTACCAGAGTTCTTTAAAAATGTAATTTGTAGTTAAGGATCTACTAAATGCATTGCGCTTAGATTTCCAGAAGACATTTGTTAAGGTTCACAAAAGTTATTGTGAAAAGTAAAATCTCATGGTGTAGATATAACTGTACAATAAGAAGATTGGCTGTCTAGCAGGAAACAGAGGGCTACTGGGTTCTTTTCTGATTGAAAAATTAGTTCAAACTATGCCAAATAAATCACTGTCTGTGCTTTAACTGAATGTAAATGACAGATGAATTAAGGTTGATAACTGTGCTGATAGTAGTCAGATAGGTAGGAAAATAAGTGTCAGGCCTGCATAAGTAGGCACTTCCCAATCCGCACCCAGCCGACAAGAGTCACCTGCCACTCTTTTCCAACTCGTCTCCTGCAGCCTATTTAAACCCAGCTCTCATCCACAGTCCTTGTTCACTCATCGAATCAGCCAGCCTCAAGTTGCTCCTCACCTTGTTACCTTGTTGCCCATGGTGATTACAGCCTGTTCTCTCTTGTTTCATAATCCCTGGTGGCATTATTTTGAAGTTTTTTTTAATGTTATTGTTTGTCATTGAATTGTTTCCACTATTCCACTTTTGTGCAGGGCTCTTCTACATTTCCTGACAGGATGAGTGACCCAATGATTGGCTCAGCAGAGTATGCTCACCTAAAGGAAGACATCCATTGACAGAGGCAGATGACCCTGAAGCAGCAGGAAACCATTGACCATCTGCTCGCCACTCTCAGCCAACTCTCTGGTTCAATACACCAACCCTGCGCCAGTCAACCTCCTCCTTCACTGCACCGGATTCCAGTGACCAAATCCTTCGATCGATCCCCAACCCGATTCCACACCTTCTTGTCTCAGTGCATTTTTTACTTTCAGCTCCGGCTATCTCTGTCACCTATGGACCGAGCCAAGATAGTCTTTGTCATCTCTCTATTGACTGGGCGAGCTCTGACCTGGGCTGCCACTGGCTGGGACAATAAAACCACCACTTGCGATGAATATGAGGAATTTGGTGCTGAGATGAGCTGGGTTTTTGACCATCTGGGAAGAGGAAGGGGGGCAGTGGATTGGATCATTCACCTGTGCCAAGGCTCACGCTCAGTGCTGGTGTACAACATGAAATTCTGCACCGTTGTGGCAGAATGCGGCTGCAATGCAGAAGCACTGCTAACCCATTACCATCACGGCCTCTCGGAGAACTTGAAAGATAAGCTGTCTACCCGAGAGATGCTTGCTGACCTCAAAAGCCTCATCACTCTGGCCGTCAGAATTCACAAGTGTCTATGGAACAACCCTCCCGGTCATTAGCCAGAATCCCAGTTTCATTCCCTGAATCATTTCAGGCAGCAGATTAATACCTCCAGAACTCATGGAGGTAGGGAGAGCTCCCTTTAACCTCTCCCAAGAGTGTGAGGATCAGTGAAGAAACAACTTCTGAGCTTACGGTGGAGCCTTCAATCACCCACGCATTAAATATCCACTGTATGCAGGGAAAATAGCACTACTAGGTAGAGAGACGGGGCATTCTATCTGGTAAGCTCTCCTCTGACATTTGTTCCAGCACCATAGGCTGACTCAGTCTCTGTCCTCCTCCACACCTCGATGGTTCTAGTTGCACAAGAGGCTCTGGTGGATTCCGATGCAGCAGGCAACTTTCTGGACTGTGTGTGCAGCTTGGGCTACTGAGCCTGTCTCTCACCTCTTCTGCTTCCATTGACCGATGTCCCTTGAGGTCTGGGATGGTCAGAGTGTGCAGATGAATATCGGAGAGTACCGCGTGTCCATCCGATTCCTCCCGACTGACTCACCCAACAATCCTCTCATCTTGGGTTACATCCGACTCTCCACGCATCAGCCTCTCTTGGCCCAGTCATCCGGTTCACTGCTGGGTCGAGGACCCACCTGCCTCCAACCTCAGCTGACTTCGCCCCATAAATCCATGGAAACGGAGGAAGCTCTCGACTGCACCAAACTCCCGCAGGAAGACCACAACTTAGCCATCACCTTCAGTAAAAGGGAAGCAGGCACCTTGCCAAATCACAGACCACACGACTGCTCGATCAACCTCCTCCCAGGCGTTCCCCGATGAATGATGGGTCTCAGATGAAACTAATTCTGCACTCATGTCTTAGGGTCTTTGTAAAGTTTTGTAACTCCATAAACAAATCGAAAGAAAATCACGGGAGCCCAGGAGAACAAATATGCTTAGCTTTATTTTAGTGAGGCACACATATATGACATGGTGGGCTAATGGCATACGCCATTCACATACTTTGTTACATATACCTGTAAGGAATTATGTAGACAACAAAGAATGCTCACTCTGTCATGGTCCGGTCTGTAAAGTCCAGATTCTGGATCACGGTCCGGTCCATCGTTCCTTATTCCAGGATTTCTGGTTTTCCCTTTTTCTGTTGGGTGCTCTAATTGAGGCAGCTGATCCACATTTTGGGCTGGCTACATAAATAGATTCTTCGTTCAGCTTTGGTTGCTGGATTGTTCCTGTCCAAACCCCCTGTCTGAATCCCTTCTCTGCACCTTCCTCCTGAACCCTTGAACCCTTGAACCCTTGAACCCTTGAACCCTTGAACCCTTGAACCCTTGAACCCTTGAACCCTTGAACCCTTGAACCCTTGAACCCTTGCCTGCACTGCTGTCAAGTTCAACTGCTGGAGCAAGATAAGGAACTGTCTATTATTGTTTTGAACTGTCTCTGTGTCCATGCCTTTGCTAGGTAGGTCTGGCTGTTTGCTGCTACCTAGTGTTGGGATCTGTCTCTATGTCCATGCCTTTGCTTTGTACGTCTGGCCATTTGCTGCTACCTTGTGTTGGGAATTGTCTCTGTATCCATGCTTTCACTGGTAGGTTTGGCTGTTTGCCGCTACCTTGTGTTGGGAACTTTCTCTCTGTGTTCTGTGTACAAGTTGTGGCCCTATGTCCTGCTCCCTAGGAGGGGTACTGACTCTGTGTAGAGCCCTGGCCCCAAGTCCTGTTCCCAAGGAGGGGTCCTGGCTCTGTGTTCCATATCTGTGTTCCTGTCTCCCAAGACCCGGTGTACCTGTCTCCCTCAACCAAGTCAAGGCTTTGTGCTGTCGTCCTGTCCATGTGCCTTGTCCTGTGCAGTAGTTCCACTTCCTGTTCTGTAGCCATGTCTTGTCCTCGCCTAGTTCTGGAGTCTGAGCCCAAGTCAAGACCCAGGTTTTGGATCCTTCTCCAGTCTCTGGCTCGGAGTCCAAACCCAAGCCCCGTCATGCCCCCGCCTGGAGGAGCCCCAAGCCTTGAGGAACCCAAGACATAACCAGTCCTGTAGCAACATCATGTCCTTGTCTGGTTCTGGGGTCCAAGCCCGAGTCAAGACTCAGGTTCTGGGTCCTTGTCCAGTCTCTGGCTCGGAGTCCAAGCCCAGGCTCCTAGTTCCCAGTTCCTAGTCCTGGTCCCGCTTGCCTAGCCAATGTCCTAGTGCAAGTCTGTGTTCCTGTCCCAGCTCCTTGTCCGCATCCAGTCACGTCCCAGCTCTCTGGACAAGTCCTATTCCTTCTACTTCAGTGTCTATGTCTTGCATTTGGGTCCGCCTCCAGCACCCCCCATATGAAAGAACAATCCAGCCAGACATGGAACCAGCAACACAGACACTGTTGTTTAACTCTCGCTATCCTGGGTTCTCTCCTGTTGAATTACCCCCCCCCCCCACCCGCCTGTGTCGTTCATAGTCTGGGAAGCCTTTTGCGTTCTGCGTTGCCGTCTCCCAAGACCAAGGCTCTGTGTTCTGTGTTGCCGTCTCCCAGGACCAAGGCTCTGTGTTCTGTGTTGCTGTCTCCCAAGACCAAGGCTCTGTGTTCTGCGTTGCTGTCCAAGGCTCTGTGTTCTGCGTTGCCGTCTCCCAAGACCAAGGCTCTGCGTTCCTGTCTTCCTCGACCAAGTCAAGGCTTTGTGCTCCCATTCTGTCCATGTGCCTCATCCTGTGCAGGAGTTCCACATCCTGTTCTGTAGCCATGTCTTGTCCTCGCCTAGTTCCGGAGTCCGAGCCCAAGTCAAGACGCAGGTTCTTGGTCCTTATCCAATCTCTGGCTTGGAGTCTGAACCCAAAGCCTCGTCATGTCCTCGCCCCGAGGAACCCAAGCCACAAAGAACCCAAGCCATGTCCAGTCCTGTCGCCACGTCATGTCCTTGCCTGGTTCCGGGGTCCGAACCTGAGTCAAGACCCAGGTTCTGGGTCCTTGTCTAGTCTCTGGCTCAGAGTCCAAGCCCAGGCTCCTGGTTCCCAGTTCCTAGATCTGGTCCTGCTTGCCTAGCCAATGTCCTAGCCCAAGTCTGTGTTCTTGTCCCAGCTCTTTGTCTGCATCCAGTTACGTCCCTAACTCTAGTCATGTCCTATTCCTTGTACTTCGGTGTCTGTGTCTTGCACTTGGATCAGCCTCCAGCACCCCAATATGACACACTCAAACAACATATTTACCATATCACTCTACTCTTCCTGAAATATTAAATATACAACACTCCTCCCTGCTTAGCTATAAACTCCAAATCAATACAGAATGCATCTCAACACAAATAGGTAATATATTGTGCTCTAGTCATCTATATATACACGCAGTAATACAATAACATAACAATAGTACAATATAACTATTATACAGGCATACACAGCATAGTAAATTTTAAATTGTTCCATTCAGGCTGCAGGATTTTATTGCCGTGGAGAATGTTTTACTCTTGTGGGATAATGTGTTTCCTGGCCTGGGGGTGCAGGGGGAAGGGAGGTGTAGGGGGTGGAGGTCACACTGTTTAGCAGGAGAGGTTTGAAGAAGTCTCAGGTTGCAGGTCCTCCTCTGTGGTGGTTGTAGGATTGACTCTGAGACTGTAGGAACTGATTCTGACAGCTCTAGGCATCTTTCTTCTCAAACAATTGCCTCTGCTCTCCTCAACTGATCGATGTGTCATCTACAGATGACATCAGATGCAACCTCCACCGTGTCTCCACAGGAAAGTCGTCTATCTTTCCAAGTATCCACTTTTGATCAGCTCTGTTGTCCCTCACTAGGACTGCTCATACAGTGGTGAAACATCAAACCTCCTTGTTTGATACTGCGTCCGGTGCTCCCGATGTGGCCTTCTATATATTGGCGAGACCCGGCGCAGACTGGGAGATCATTTCAATGAACACCTACGCTCTGTCTGACAGAGGAAGTAGTATCTCCCAGTGGCCACACATTTTAATTCCACATCCCATTCCCATTCTGATATATCTATCCACGGCCTCCTCTACTATCAAGATGAAGCCACACTCAGGTAGGAGGAACAACACCTTATATTCTGTCTGGGTAGCCTCCAACCTGGTGGCATGAACATTGACTTCTCAAACTTTCGCTAATGTTCTACCTCCCCCTCGTACCCCATCCGTTATTTATTTATATACACACATTCTTTTTCTCTCTCTTCTTTTTCTCCCTCTGACCCTCTCACTATACCCCTTGCCTATCCTCTGGGCTTCCACCTCCCCCTTCTTTCTCCCTAGGCCTCCTGTCCCATGATCCTCTCGTATCCCTTTTTCCAATCACCTGTCCAGCTCTTGGCTCCATCCCTCCCCCTCCTGTCTTCTCCTATCATTTTGGATCTCCCCCTCCCCCTCTCAAATCTCTTACTAGCTCTTCTTTCAGTTAGTCCTGATGAAGAGTCTCGGCCCGAAACATTGACTGATCATCTTTCTTAACTTGCTTTCAGTTGTATTAATTGCAGGGGATGTGGCAAAGAAATGGTGGATGGATCTGCAATCAAGTTATAGTTGTCTCAGCCAATCACATCCCCACAATGTTGGCCCTCTTGTTTTACCACATACAAGCCCAATGTATGTTGTTGTTTGTTGTTGTATTTCATTGTTACAGATGTTACTTCTACAGGAGTTATCTTTTCTCCAGTGTAAGTTCTTAGTGGGATATCTGTAGGCTTCAGTTCAGTGTCATTGAAGTGCCATTCAAACTCATTTTGTGGAATGGTGGAAACAGCTGAGTCAGTGTCCAGTTCCATTTTAATTAGTTTGCCGTTCACTTCTGGTGTAAACCATGTTGCTTGTCTCTAGTCACTTTTCACATTTTAAATTTAAATGCAACTCAGTCCTGTGTCACTCTTATCATCATTAGATTTTTTATCAACAGTGTACAGATTAGTGCTCTTTGTGAAAATGCAACTTGAGTTTTTATTTTTTTCTCTTCTCTGTGCAGTCTATTTATTTTTATCTGCCTGACAAGCCTTTTGTAGTGCCCTACTTTGTTGCATTTTCTATAACTTTCACATTTACATCCGCATTGGTCTGGTATACATGAGCCCCTGCCACAATGGTAACACAATTTGTTCAGCAAGGCAGTTTTCTGTTTAGGTTTTGCAATTTTGTTCGTGCTCGCTTTCATTCTTGACTGCAACTCAATTGCATCTCTGGCCGCAGTTTCCATTGATACAGTGATTTCAACTGCTCTTTTAAATATGAGTTGTGCTTCAGTTAGGAGCTATTTTTGAATGCTTTCTTGTAAGATTCCACAAATTAAATTATCTCCCACTGTATCATTAAGCCCATCTGGGAATGCTCAGACAATTACTTCAATTCAGCCAAATGTGCTGAAATTAATTCCCCTTCCTTTTAATTCTGCTCATGAAACCTAAAGCATTCTACAATCAACCATGGTTTTGGTTCTAAATGTTCCTGTATTAATTTCATTATATCAACAAAGCTAATTTCAGCTGGTTTGGTTTGAGCAGTTAAATTTCTAAGCAAACTGTATGCCTTTTCACCTACTATTCTCAGCAAAACTGGCACTCACTTTTCATTAGCTATTTCACTTGCTTCAAAATACTGCTCAGTTCGTTCAGTATGCATCAAACATGTCTATCTTTCTGATGTAGCCATCCATTTCTGCTCTTTTTTGTTATTTATTATTATCTCCTCGTGCTTTCTGGTAATGAACCTGTGAATTTCATTCATCTTCTGCCTTTTTTTTAATTAACCGTCTCAGTCTCCTTTTTTAAAACAAATGCTGCACTTTTTTAAATTTGAATGTCTGTCTCTCTCTTCCCATTGCAAAGAAAGAACATGCTGTGCTTCAACAGGCAGGTAGTCATCTCAGGTTCATTTTAGAACTATTATGTTTTGTAACTCCAAAAACTAATCAAAAGAAAAACACGGGAGCCCAGAACAGATATGTTTAGCTCTTCTTTAGTGAGGCACACACCTATCATGTGGTGGTGTAATGACATACGCCATTCACGTACTTCACACATATAACCTGGAATAAATTATGTAAACCACAAAGGATGCTTAATCAAACAATATATTCACAATATTACTTAAGTATTACTGAAATAACAAATTTCATGACTCATGCCACTTATAATAAACCCAATTCTGATTGTGATTCTGAATTTAAATGTACAACAGTCTTTTGTTGTCACTGGGCATTACCTTTAAGAGAGAATTTGGATTTGGGACTTGACAGAGAAACTTAAGGCAGGGGAAACTGTAATGTATCTCTGTAACCATGGCGAGGAAGTCAAGTGTTAGTGGCAGATGATGTGCTGGACAGTGATTGTGCTTTGTCATGGCTGACATAGCTATACTGAACTTGGTTGCACTTTGAGTCTAAAATGGAAGGAACAACAGGACACTGCGATAAAGGATGGATTTAACTCCACTTCTTTCTGGGAGGTTTCATCCACACTGATGTTTATTTCAATAGTAGGGAGAGATTGAAGTGAACCGACTTCACTAGGAAGTAGATTTAAACATCAAAGATAAATCAGCATGATGCTTGTTGAGTCTTCCTTAACCAATTGTGAATGCTACACAGTAAGCTTGAACATAAGCTCATTGCTACATAAACTGCTGTTTTGTAAAAGTTTTTAGACTGAACAATTTTTTAAAATCACTTTCTTTTACATAACAGTGTATACCTTTACATTGTCACTTCACCGCCCTCATGCATCTGATCAGTGACTACCACAACCAATTAGTCAGAAGATTGTGGGCATTTTGAGATCTATTTGCAGATTTTGAAAGCTCAATGTAAATTCATCGACCATAGAACAGTACAGCATAGCGCGGGCCATTTTGCCCACATTACTGCACCGACCGTTTAACCTACCCTACGATCAATCTAATCCTTCTCTTCTACAAAGCCCGTAACCCTCCATTATTTTCATCCACGCCAAGGAGTCTCTTAAAAGTCCCTAATGCATCAGCCTCTACTACCACACTCAGCAGTGCATTCCAGGCCCTTACTGTGAAAAACTATCTCTGGCATTTCCCCTAAACATTCCTCCACTCACCTTAGAGGATGCTCTTTGGTATTAGCCATTGCAATCCCTGGGAAAGAAGGTACTGACTGTTAACTTTTATAATCTTATACATCTCTATCAAGTCACCTCTCAAGCTCCCTCACCTTAACCTTTCCTCATCTCATATGTTCTCTAATCCAAACCACATCCTGTTAAGCCTTTGGTGGCAACTTTGAGGGATTTATGGATGTGAAAGCCAGGGTTCCTCTGTTCCTCTGCTAAGAAACCTGCCATTAATCCTCACTCAGCCTAGAAGTTCGACCTGCCAAAGTGAATCACTTCACTCTTTTCCAGACTGAACTCCATGTGCCACAACTCAGCCCAGCTCTGAGTTCTGTCTGTATCCTATTGCAACCTAAAGCAACCTTCAATACCACCAATTTTCGTGTCATCTGCCAACTCATTAACACAGCCTTCCACTCCCTCATCCAAGTCAATTTATCAAAATCACAGAGCAGGTATACCAGTACAAATCCTATGGAACACCACTAGCCACCAACTACATCTGCAAGCACCCTTGGCCTTCTATGAGCTGGCTAATTCCGAATCCACCCCTGCCATGTTTCCATGGATCCCATGTCTCATGGCATTCTGGATGAGCGGTCCGTGGAGAACCTTGTCGAACCCTTCACTAAAATACATACGTGTATATACCACATCCACCTTCAATTTATTCTATGCGTCCTCAAAAATCTGTCTAGCTTCATGAGGCACAAACTGCCCCTACAAAAGCCGTGCTGACTATCTCTATTCAGACTATGCCTCTCCAAATGCTCGTTAATTCTGTTTCGAAGAATCTTCCCTTTTAGTTTACCCACCACTAATGTAAGATTCTCCAAACTATAATTCCCAGTATTATCCCTATTTCCTTTCTTGAACAAGCAAAGACCATTTTCCATTCTCCATTCCTCTGGTTCTACTCCTGCAGCTAGTAAGGACATAAGGATCTTTGTCAAAGTCCCAGTAATCTCTCCCCTTGTTTCTTATAGTGACCTGGGGTATGTCCCATCTGGTCCCAGGGACCTATCTATCCTAATGTTCTTCAAAAATTCCAAAGCTACTTCTTTTGTAACCTCAAAATGTCCCAGCACATTAGCCTGCTTTAAGCTGACCGTATATTCATCAAGGTCTCTCTCAATGGTGAACAATGAAGTGTTCATTAAGAACCTCCTTCAACAGGATTATCATTTGCCAGAGTTTTAACCGGGCTTTTTTTTTAAGAAGTCCAATTATGTCAGGAGTGTACTATACACAAGATTTTGTTCCCCAAACAACAATGAAACAATGTATCTTTACAAAATTCTGACCACATTATGGTCACTGTTACTCATGGTTTTGACTTTGAATTCTAACTTAACTCAGCTGAGTTACAGGTTGGGCCAGTGATAGTCAGTGAGGTCTAACGGTTCTGCCATTTTTGTGCCAATGCCTGGCTTTGTTGTCAATACCACTCCAAAAAACCATACTGCACTTGAAGTGGCCAAAGGTCAGGGATATCCAAGTGTCAGGTACATTGCATTTCTTCAAGGAGGTATTCAGCATATCCTTGAATTTCCTCCTCTGCACTCTGGCAGAGGAGAAATGGTGTCTGTTTCAGAAATCTAATGAGTGGACATGCAAACAACATGGCCTGTCCAATGTGGCCAGTTGAATGTAATTTTGGCCTCAAGTGCAGAGGATGTTGTCTTGGGAGAGGTTGTTGACATTGGTTTACTTACCCCTCAGGTGAGTTTGAAGGGTTTTGTCTGGTGTTTTTCTCTAAGATCCCTGCTCACTGTATTCCAAGGATTCCTCTGTTCCTCCTCACTGCTAAGAAACCTGCCGTTAATCCTCACTCGGCCTAGAAGTTTGACCTTCCAAAGTGAATCAATTCACTCTTTTCCAGACTGAACTCCATCTACCACAACTCAGCCCAGCTCTGAGTTCTGTCTGTATCCCATTGCAACCTACACCAATCTTCAATACCACCAATTTTCATGTCAAGGTAGGAATCACTGCTACCCTGTAGACATAAGGTCTGTTTCAGATCTGAGGTCTTGAACTGCAAATAACTCTTTCTCTACTTGATCAAAGGCTATTTTGATGTATTGAAGGCAGTGATGAATGTCATTACTTGATATCTACCTGTACCAAGAGGTAGCTCCTGAGATATGGGAAATGGTCCTCATTTTCTAGAATCTCATTGTAAACTTTTATAGTCCAAAGGAAATGTGATTTAGGGGGTCCAGGCTGGTAGGGAAAATGTATATCCCCAATCTGAATAAAATTAAAAAGTAGACAACAATTAAATGTACACATTCACTTTATTTCAGACAGTTTGCATTTATTTATCATCTGTCCTGTAATATCTCAATTGGCCAGACAAAGTGAAACTCAACTGAAAGAATGGATTACAAGAACTAATGGAATAATGCAAGACACTTTTACAATAAATAGTTGTTATGCTTAAAAAGAGTACCCACGCCTTGCACTAGTAATTCTGATCAGAGACACTTCTGGTTAAGATGGCACTATCGAACACCTGTGGCAGTTCACTGGTGGTTCAAAAAGAAAGAAATTTGACTAAAAACATCACTAAAAATGTGTTTTCTGGGGTAAATTGTGTTATATTATCACTGCAAACAGTGAGGGGGCAAGCGAAGGCAGGGCGAGTTCGGAGGATGAGCCGAGATGGTGAGCTGCAGAATCGATGCAGACAAGCTGAGCCATGTGGAGAGGAGAGGTTGGTGCAGTGGAGATCCGATGTCCACACAACTGGCCCAGGAGTGAGGTGGATCACTCTGGGCACCTGGAGGAAAGGTCAGGGCAGTGAAGTTCTGATGCCCACACAACTGGCCCGAGTATGAGGTGGATCACTCTGGGGCATGGAGTAAATTTGAAGAGATTGATAGCGGCTTTGGGCTGACCGGTGAAATCTGGGCCTGGAGTGAGTCTCTGAGCGATGTGGTCTAGACCCCGAGCCCTTCACAGCAGCCGGATTCCAGTGCACAGAACGATCCTCTGTTAAGACAACGTAAACACCAGCCCAGATCGGAGGCAAGAACCAATTTCATTCGCTCTCCACACGTTCACTCCTCTCTCCAGGGTGCCAGAGCTTTTTGCTGGTCTGTTGTTTGGTCAACTTAAACGCTGACCCAGATAGACTGAAAAGACAGGCAAGGCGAGAGCTGATTTCACTCATCCTCTGCGATGAAGACTGCCCCGGCTGCTGTGCTTCATGGCTGCTGATATGATGAGCTGATAATCAAGGCTTTGGGCCTACTCTGGACTGTTCTGGGGTTCAGATCGGAGAACTCAGTTTGGTTCAGAATCTCGTTGCTCATTTAAAATTGTTTTCATAAATTGTGATTTTTTTTTCCCCCTTTCTCTTGAGCATCAGGTGTTGGTCTTTTTTTTCTTTAATTGAGTTCTTTCAAGTTTCTGGCTTTGTGGCTACCTGTAAACAGGACAAATCTCAAGGTAGTATAATTTAAACATTCTTTGATAATAAAAGCACTTTGAATGTTTGAGTTCACTCCAATGCCATACAAAAGAATCTTGGCATTTTTTTCAGATTTCTTTCTCCATCTAAGAAGTCAGCATTGACCAATAATCACAACATTTTAGAAACATTGGCACTATGTACCATCAGGCAAGATTGTGAAAGGGCACTTTTGCCAATTAATTTTTGGATCTCATTTTACAATGCACCATCTATAGTATACTGGCTCTGCACTTAATTCTGTAATTCAAGTATTTCTTAGTTATCCTGTTAATTAATCACATTGTTAAAGACAGGAATAGACTATTTGCCCCACTGTGCCCGCAGTGACATTTTGAAAGAGCAATTCAATGTGTTCTCTTCCCCTGCCCTTTTCCCCAAGATTATAAATGTTTTCTCTTGAGAATACAGGAATTTCTCTTTTGAAAGTTAGTTTTTAAGTTGCCTCCCCTAGGATTTCAAACAGTGCATTCCATTGCATAATAAACAATTTTTCTTTGGTGTCTGTGGATTTACATTACATTCCATTTTTTCACGTTCAAGATATTCAGATTCATTCACATTAAAAATTCAATACATTGATACTTCTAATGGGACCCTGGTGGATACTCACAACCCACCTCCTCTACACACAGTGCTTATTAAACTCATTACTTCATGTGTGTCAGGGTTTCCATTAACAGCCTGACCAACCTGGAGATGCTCATACAGCAGAGATTCAAAGCTGTATCATGTGCATTAGGAAGAAGGAGCATTTAGAACAAAGAGGATAGAACAGCACAGCACAGGAACAGGACTTTTGGACCACAATGTTGTGCCAAACCATCGAACAAGTAAGTAATTCCTCCTACCTACATAATGTCCATAATGTCATGTTTGTTCTATAGCAAACAAACTTGCATGGGTAGGAATGCTAGAACTATTTTATTTACAGATTTATAGAATGGTTTCAGCTTGGGACCTTCAGCCCACCAGGAGCATTATGTGTGCTCACCAACGTCGCTTCCAGTTCCAGCTGAACCGCTGCACTGCACACAGGGAACTGAAGTTCTTTATGATGTACACACATAATAACACACCTTCCCCTTTTAAAGAAAAACAAATACAATATTATGTCCGCATAAACCTGTAAGAAGCAATTATGATTTCCAACACAGATATTTACATTAACTTCAACTGTAATGAGAAAACGAAGTCCCTTATTTTCTCAACAACTCTCAATCAGTCTCCGAGGTGGTTTAATGATCCTTCTTAGTTTGCAATATTTTCACACAGGTGTATTACTTGTATTTGCTGCATTAATACAAGTGTCCTTTTGATAACTCTGATCTACATGTCTCTTTCCTTCACATCCTTCTGCTCAGATCCTATCTGTTTGTCTCCATTCTTTTTCACGCTGTGTGACCATAATTCACTCCAGATGCTTCATAATGGAGCCCTAAACTATATCCACGTGATCAGTGAGCCCTGCACATTCCAACTGAGTTTGTCTCAATTCACAGAGCTCCTTCTGTTGGCTGTGTATCATAGAGAGCAACTCCTCCTGTTGGTTTATTTTGAACTGGTGCTATTGTTCTGACTTGGCTACCGTGTAGTCTCCCCATCTTCCCTTTTATTTTTCCATTTCAACACCAGAGAGGATTATGGAGTTACGTTTGATTTCCAGTCTTTAACTGGAAATTGATGAGAGGCAGATTTTGAACCAAAACTAAATGATGTGGAAGCAAGGCTGGCGACTTCTTCATCATGATCACTCTTTTCAGTACTGGCATTCTAACATGTTGGTGTAGCTGGTACAGACGTCTATGGAAGATGGTGTTCTTGTGCTTCTCAGGTAAGCATGCAAGCCCCCTCAAAGACATCTGCATACTCTTTATTGAGTGAGGTGTGGTCATCTTTGGTCTGTGAAGCTACAGCAAAAACTATTTCCACCAGCTGAGCCCTTCACATACACTCGGACCTAATATTGGCTGTACTCGCTTTTCAACAATTAGTAGCCATGCCTTTAGGTGCTGCCCCTTGTGCTTGGAAGTCACTATACAGCCTTCTTATACTGGACCATTCACTCCAGTATAGCCTGTCACTTTTAACTTCACTGGGTAAATCTTGATTTTTATTTTGAGAGTCTTGCAATCATCTTCGATAACAGCTTTATCTGGGCTCCAGTTTCAAGCTTGAATGGAATTACTGCCTCATTCACAGTCACTGGAACAATCCATTCTGTCTTACCAGCAGTCTGAGAGAATCTACATATTTTTCCTTCACTTCCTCAGCAACTGTGTGCAGCTTTCTCTTGGTAGCTTTGCAGCACTTTGCAAAATGATTCCTCTTCCCACAATCACTCTTTTCAGCACTGGCATCCTGACTGGCATGCTGGTGTAGCTGGTACAGACGTCTATGGAAGATGCTTCTCGGGTAAGCATGCGAGCCCCTCAAAGACACCTGCATGCTCTTTATTGAGTGAGGTGTGGTCATCTTTGGTCTGTGAAGCCACAGCAAAAACTATTTCCACCAGCTGAGCCCTTCACATGCACTCGGACCTAATATTGGCTGTACTCACTTTTCAAAAATCAGTAGCCATGCCTTTAGGTGCTGCCTCTTGTGCTTGGAGGTTCCTGTACACGGTTCTAACTCCATAATCACGTTCGCAGACAACACCACGGTGGTTGGCCTGATCAGAGGGAATGACGAGACGGCCTACAGGGATGAGGTCCAGCACCTGGCCATGTGGTGTGCCGATATCAACCTAGTCCTTAACACCCAGAAGACCAAGGAGATCATTGTGGACTTCAGGCATGCTAGGAGCCACACTCATGTCCCCATTTACATCAACGGAGCTGTAGTGGAGCATGTACCAAGCTTCAACTTCCTTGGTGTCCACATTTCCGATGATCTCACTTTGTCCCTGAACTCCTCCATCCTGATCAAAAAAGCACAATAGCGCCTTTATTTCCTGTGGAGCACCAAGAAAGCTCACCTCTGTCCCAGGATACTGATGGACTTTTACCGCTGTACTATTGAGAGCATACTCACCAACAGCATCTCAGTGTGGTATGGCAATTGTCCCATATCAGACCGCAAAGCACTCCAGCGAGTGGTGAAAACTGCCCAGCGGATTATCGGCACTCCGTTGCCCACCATTGAGAATATCTACCATAAACGCTGCCTGGACAGGGTGAAAAGCATTATCAAGGATGCATCTCACCCTACATTGGACTTTTTACTCTCCTGTCGTCCGGTAGGCACTACAGGAGCCTCCGCTCCCGCACCAGCAGGCTCAGGAAGAACTTCTTCCCTGAGGCTGTGACCCTGCTGAACCTCACATCACAGCGCTAATGCACCATCAATAACTCCAAAAGACTGGAAGTAGAGTAAATACTGAAAGGCTTTTGTTAGCAGTAAAATGTGACTTCCATCATGCTGAGTAACTGCCCCTGGACTGAGAGGAGGAGCAATGGCGCAATCGCCTTTATTCAGGGGTCTGTGGGAGGAGCCACAGGGGCAGTCAGCAGAGGGCTGTGTCCAGACAGGTAACCCAGTTACAACATATATATGGTTTACCACATTCACCCCTCCTTTTTTTTGAAAAAGAGTCCCGTGGGGTGAAGTGACTGACAATATTTAAAACAAGTATATTTACAGGTTAAGTCTATCAGGCGGTCGAGTCCGTCGCTGTGATCTACGTAGCACCGGCGGTGATTGCACCGGCGATGGCGGTTGTGCTGGCTCCGGCCTGACTTCAGGTGCCAGCACGTTAGGCGTCGGTAATCCCTCGTGCGTGTGCATTGCAGCCGGTATGGGAGTGTCGTGTGGTGTCTGTGTAGAGCTTGGAGTGCGTGGTGTCTCGTGGGTATATATATCGGTGGGTACGGGGTTAATAGTCACCATGGAGTGTTCAGGGTAGGGGCCCGGAGCTCCTGTGGGCGCCAGGTCATGGATTGAGACCGTGTCCTCCCGCCCATCAGGTAAAATCACGTAGGCGTACTGGGGTTTCACATGAAGTAAGTGAACCCTCTCGACCATCGGGGAGTATTTATTGCTCCTCGCATGTTTCCAGAGCAGCACTGGCCCCGGGGACGTCAGCCAAGTTGGTAGGGTGGTTCCAGTGGTCGACTTTCTGGAAAAAGAAAAGAGCCGCTCATGAGGGGTGGCATTGGTAGCTATGTATAACAGGGAGCGGATGGAGTGGAGTGCCTTGGGAAGGACCTCCTGCCAGCGGGAGACCGGCAGTCCTTTTGACCTGACGGCTAAGAGTGTGGCTTTCGACACCGTAGCATTCTCCTTCTCCACCTGTCCATTCCCCCGGGGATCATAGCTCGTGGTCCTACTAGTTGCAATACCCCTAGCCAACAGGTATTGGCGCAGCTCGTCACTCATAAACAAGGACCCTCTGTCACTGTGGATATAGCATGGGTATCCAAACAGAGTGAAGGGCTTGCGCAGGGCTTTTATAACTGACGTGGTAGTGATGTCAGGGTAGGGGATGGCGAAGGGGAACCACGAGTACTCGTCGATAACATTAAGAAAGTACACATTGTGGTCAGTGGAGGGAAGGGGGTCCTTAAGGTCAACACTCAGTCGCTCAAAGGGGTGGGTAAGAAGCGCTCTGCACAGACTTGGCAGTCCCTGGTCATCGCCCTGATCTCCTCAAGGCAGTAGGGCAGGTTCCGGGCTTTCACGAAGTGGAAAAGCTGGGTGACCCCCGGGTGGCAAAGATCTACATGTAGGGCATATAGCCGGTCGATCTGCGCACTGGCGCACGTTCCCCGGGATAGGGCATCGGAGGGCCCGTTGAGCTTCCAAGGCCTGTACATGATGTCATAGTCGAAGGTGGAGAGTTTGATTCTCCACCTCAGAATTTTATCATTTTTGATTTTGCCTCGCTGTTGGTTATTAAACATGAATGCGACTGAGCGCTGGTCAGTTAGCAGGGTGAACCTTTTTCCGGCAAGGTAGTGCCTCCAGTGCCTAACAGCTTCCACTGTGGCCTGGGCCTCTTTCTCCACCGCGGAGTGCCAAATTTCAGGGCCTTGAAGGGTACTGGAGAAGAACGCCACCAGTCTACCTGCCTGGTTGAGGGTAACAGCCAGCGTGAAATCGGAGGCGTCACTCTCTACATGGAAGGGGATGGCCTCGTCCACCACATGCATTGCTGCTTTGGCAATGTCCCCTTTAATGCAGCTGAAGGCCGCGCGGGCCTCGGCTAAGGGGAAATGTGGTGGACTTGACCGGGGGCGGGCCTTGTCTGCGTAGTTAGAGACCCATTGGGCGTAATATGAAAGAAAGCCCAGGCACCTCTTGAGGGCTGTGAGGGTGTTGGGAAGAGGGAGTTCCAACAGGGGGCGCATACGGTTGGGGTCAGGGCCAATGACTCCATTCTCCACGACACACCCAAGGATTGCAAGTCGGGTGGTTCCGAACACACACTCGTCCTTGTTATAGGTGAGCTTGAAAGCTTTGGCCGCTTGGAAAAATTTACGGAGGCTGTTGTCGTGATCCTGCTGGTCGTGACTGCAGATGGTGATATTATCCAGATATGGCAACGTGGCCTTCAGTTGGCACTAGTCCATCATCCAGTCCATTTCCCTCTGGAGGACAGATACACCATTCGTGACACCGAAGGGGACACGCAGGAAGTGATAAAGCCTGCCGTCCACCTCCAAGGTGGTTTAAGGGCAGTCCCCTCAGCAGATGGGGAGCTGATGGTAAATGGATTTTAGGTCTGTGGTCGAGTACGCCTTGTACTGTGCTATCTGATTGACCATATCCGCGATGTGGGGTAGAGGGTACGCGTCGAGCTGCGTGAACCTATTGATGGTCTGGCTATAGTCCATGACCATCCTATTCTTCTCCCCGTTCCGAACAATGACCACCTGCGCCCTCCAAGGACTTGTGCTTGCCTCAATGACCCCCTCCCTGAGCAGCCGCTGCACCTCCGACTTAATGAAAGCTCTGTCTCCCGCGCTGTACCTCCTGCTTTTAGTTACCACGGGTTTACAGTCGGGGGTCAGGCTGGCGAACAGCGGTGGGGGAGGGATCCTGAGGGTGGAGAGGCCGCAAGTGGTGTCGGTAGTGCGGCAGTTGGCATGGTGTTGGGTGGGATGTGCGGGTCAGTGTGTGTGTGGTCAGTAGCGGGTTATGTGACATATTCCTACAAAACTGAGGATTTACAACAGTGATTGGTGGGAGGGGCCCGTCATACTCTATTGTCACGCTTTTCAAGTGGCTCTGGAAGTCCAACCCCAACAGCATAGGGGGACACAGTTGAGGCATGACCAGTAATGTAAAATCTCGATATTCTGTGCCCTGCACCACTAGCGTTGCTACACAATCCCCCCATTGTCTGTTGTATGTGACCCGGAAGCCATGGTGACCCTCTGACTTACCGGCCGTATCATGAGTCCACAATGCTGCACCGTGTCCGGGTGGATAAAACTCTCTGTGCTGCCCGTGTCAAACAGGCAGCTTATCCTGCACCCCTCCACCAGGATGTCCATCATTGACCTTGCGAGCTGGTGGGAAGCACTTTGGTCGAGGGTCACGGAGACCAGGGTTGAGTCGCTGTCTTGGTCCGGCGCGGTGGGGTGCCACGTGAGCACCCATGGGTCGTAGGATGGCCACCCCCATTTCTCGCACGTGGTGGCGGCGTGCAGGCAAGATGGCGACCCCAATGCCTCGCATGCGTCGCTGCTCAATCCCGCTCGCGGTTTGGACTTACGGTTTTGGGGAAGTGGCCCTTCTTTCCGCAGCTGGAAGAGGTAGCTTCTCGGGCTCAGCAGTGTTTCCGGGGGTGCTTCTCCAGTCCGCAGAAGTAGCACTTTGCGGACTCACGACTGGCGGCAGCCGAGGTCGATTCGCCGGCGGGTTGCGGGGTCTGCGGTGTCCACGAGGCCATCGGGGGATCGCGTTCCTGGAGAGCCTCAGAGTTGTGCAGAGCAGCCTCCAGCGTGTCGGCCAGCTCAATCACCCAACATGAGATAAGATCAGCTTGTTCCAGCAGCCGCTGGCGCACATACACTGACCTGGTCCCCGTGACGAAGGCGTCTCTCACTAGGAGCTCCGCATGCTGTTCAGACGTCAGCCCCTGGCAATCACAGGTCCGCACGAGTGTCTGTAGGGCCGGGACAAACTCAGCACTCGACTCCCCGGGCCGCTGCTGTTGCGTCGTTAAGCGATGCTATGCGTAGATGGTGTTTACCGGCCGCAGGTATTGTCTTTTGAAGGTGCTCATCGCACCATCGTAGCTCAGCTGGTCTCTGATCATCAAGTAGACCCGTGGACTCACCCTGGAAAGGAGAACACAGCACTTCGCTGTGGAGTCACTCACTTCAATCGCCTCTAGGTATGATTCAAAGCAGGCCAGCCAGAGTTCGAAAGCGTTTCCAACTTCAGGTGTTTGCGGGTCAAGGTCTAACTTATCGGGTCTCAGGATGTGTTCCATGCTTTAAAATTACTGCTAGTAAAATTGATGCACCATCAATAACTCCAAAAGTCTGGAAGTAGAGTAAATACTGAAAGGCTTTTATTAGCAGTAAAGTGTGACCTCCACCATGCTGAGTATCTGCCTCTGGACTGAGAGGAGGAGCAATGGCGCAATCGCCTTTATTCAGGGGTCTGTGGGAGGAGCCACAGGAGCAGTCAGCAGTGGGGCGTGTCCAGACAGGTAACCCAGTTACAACATATATATATGGTTTACCACAAGCGCTAAGCAGTATTGCACCCATATTGTACTGTCTCAGTACTTTTATATTTGTGTGCTGTAGCACTTACTTTTTATTCGCAGTTATTTTGTAAATAACACTATTCTTTTGCACTTCTGGTTAGATGCTAATTGCATTTCATTGACTTTGCATCTGTACTCAGCACAATGACAATAAAATTGAATCTAATCTAATTATTGCAGGAATTTCCATAAACAGGACTCATCTTTGGAATATGCTGACCTCCATATTTGCTGCATTTGCGGTTTGATCCTTCCTCTTTGCTATGTTGTTGCTTTGCAAAATGCCTTGTGCTCTGCCCCCTCTATTTTCACAGCATGCAGTTGTTTCTGCCTTGTGCAGCTCTTCAGTTTGTTTTTGTGTGGTCTCCACTGCCCTACACACATTCACAGCCTTTTCTAACATTAAAACTTTTTCTCAGTGCAGTCTTTCTCTGAGAACATTATTGGGGATTCCACAAACTATTTTGTCTCTGACTAATGAGTCTCTCAAATCTCCAAACTCACAGGACTTACTCAGAGTGCGAAGCTCAGCTAAGTATTGGTCAAAGCTGACATTTTGTTTCTGGTCACAGGATAAGAACTTATTCCTTTCAAACGTGATGTTTTTACCTGTGACAAAATGCTCCTCAAATTTTGTCATCAGCGTGTCCAATTTAAAGTCAGTCTCGTCAACTTGAAAGCTGTTGTAAATGCCGAGTGCATCTTTGCCAATTACATGCAGAAAGATAGATAGACGCTTTCAATTTTCACTCCGCCCCTCCAGCTCTGCTCACCACAAAATATAATATATTGAATCGCTGTTTGAAATGTTTCCATTTATCAGTTAGGTTGCCAATAAGCTGCACAGGTACAGGAGGACTTGGGTATCTATTACAGAATTTCGGCGTCTCGCACCTGGTATTCCCTTGTTGAAGCCGGTGAACTTCGGCAGCTTCAAGACACAACGTAGCTTCTGGGCAGCAACTTCTGTCAGTTAGAACCAGTGTTTCTTTCTTAGTCACTCACAGTATTCAGTTACACTTCTATTCAGACCTCATGCCATCTTCTGAAACCATGTTATGTTTGATTTTCAACAAAGACAAACTTGTGTGGGTATGAACGCTACAACTATTTTATTTACAGATTTACAGAATGGCTTCAGCTCGGGGACTGTATTTGCTCATTACAATTGAAGCTAATGTAAACACCTTTGTAAGAAAGCATTATAATTTCTTGCAGGTTTATGGGGACATAGTATTGTGTTTGTTTTCCTTTAAAGGGGGAAGATGTGTTATTATGTGTGTACATAATAAAGAAATTCAGTTCCAAGTGTGCAGTGCGGTGGTTCAGCTAAAACCGTAAATGACGCTGGCGAACAGAACACACACATATACGCTCTTGGTGGGCTGAAGGTCCCGAGTAAAATGCAGTCAAGCTGCAGTCACTCTGTAAATCTGTCAATAAAATATGTCCTTGTGTTTTTGCCCAAGCAAGTTTGTCTTTGTTAAAGAACAAACATGACACATATCCCTCCATCTTCTTCATATTCATGTGCTTATCTAAACACCTCTTAAAAGCCTCCAATGTATTTGCCTCTACTGCCATGCCAGGAAGCCCGTTCCAGGCATCCATGATTCTCTGAGAAAAAAAACTTCCCCCTCACATCCCCTTTGAACCTGCCCTCTCCCACCTTCAATGAATGCCCTCTGGTGTTAGATATTTCTACTCCAGGAAAAAGATACTCCATGTCCACTCTATCCATGCCTCCAATAATCTTATAAACCTCTATCAGATCTCCCCTCAGCCTCCACCACTCCAAAGAAAACAACACCCTGGGAGACCTCTAGCACCCTCTCCAGAGCCTTAACATTTTTTTTATAGTGGGGTGACCAGAACTGTATGCAATACTCTAGATATAGCTTAAACAGAGTTTTATAAAATTACAACATAACCTCTTGTCTTTTAAATTCAATGCTTCAGCTAAAAAAAAAGCAAGTATTCTGTAAGCCTTCTTAACCACTCGATCGACCTGTGTAGGCACGTTCAAAGAGCTATGAACTTGGACCCCAAGATCTCTCTGTTCAGCAAAACTGTTAAGGATCTTGCCCTTAACAGTGTACAGTCTCCTTGCATTTGCCCTACCAAGGTGCAACACCTCATATTTATCTGGGTTAAACTCCATCTGCCATTTCGCTGCCCATATCTGCAACTGATATATATAGCGCTTTATCTTTGCCAGTCTTCTACTCTATCCACAACTCCACCAATTTTTTCTGACTTCTTTATAATTCTCATGTGCTCTGATTGATCCTAACTTCTGAAGCTTTACACATTTTTCCTTTTTCTTCTTGACTAAATTCATCACCTCTCTAAACACCCAATGTTCTCTTATCTTTCTATCCTTTTCCTTCCTTCTAACAAGAACATACCTTTTCTGTACTCTGTGCAATCAATCTTTAAGCATCCTCCACATGTGATGTGGACTTGCCAGAGAAAAGGCATTCCTAATTAATTGTTCTTAGTTGCTGCCTAATGCCCTCAGAATTTATGACAGTCCCGCAAGGATCATACCTACCCTTATCAATAGCTATCCTGAAAATTAAGTCCAACTTCTATGTTGCTGCTTGAACCTTAAAAATATTTGAACAACTGTAATGGAACCATTGATTTCTGTATAGTGTAATGTATAGTGAACATTCAAACTCCCAGTAAAAACACTTAAGATAGTTTCATTGGATGGGGAATTCATGGTCGCAGACCGACACCCCATCGCTGTCGGGTAGGTTATTGCCGTGAATGAAGAGTAAATTATCAAGATTGATCAAGGTGGTGCAAAAATGCCTCCTTACATTACTCTAGTGTTTTTTCTAATAACTACATATGATAAATCGGTCAAAATTTTGATAGAATAGGTTCCCTTGAATCCATAGAACCATAGAAACTACAGCACAGAAACAGGCCCTTTGGCCCTTCTTGGCTGTGCCGAACCATTTTCTGCCTAGTCCCACTGACCTGCACATGGACCATATCCTTCCATACACCTCCCATCCATGTATCTGTCCAATTTATTCTTAAATGTTAAAAAAGAACCCGCATTTACCACCTCGTCTGGCAGCTCATTCCATACTCCCACCACTCTCTGTGTGAAGAAGCCCCCTCTAATGTTCCCTTTAATCTTTTCCCCCCTCACCCTTAACCCATGTCCTCTGGTTTTTTTCTCCCCTTGCCTCAGTGGAAAAAGCCTGCTTGCATTCACTCTGTCTATACCCATCATAATTTTATATACCTCTATCAAATCTCCCCTCATTCTTCTACGCTCCAGGGAATAAAGTCCTAACCTATTCAACCTTTCTCTGTAACTGAGTTTCTCAAGTCCTGGCAACATCCTTGTAAACCTTCTCTGCACTCTTTCAACCTTATTTATATCCTTCCTGTAATTTGGTGACCAAAACTGAACACAATACTCCAGATTCGGCCTCACCAATGCCTTATACAACCTCATCATAACATTCCAGCTCTTATACTCAATACTTCGATTAATAAAGGCCAATGTACCAAAAGCTCTCTTTACGACCCTATCTACCTGTGACGACACCTTTAGGGAATTTTGTATCTGTATTCCCAGATCCCTCTGTTCCACTGCACTCCTCAGTGCCTTACCATTAACACTGTATGTTCTACATTGGTTTGTCCTTCCAACGTGCAATACCTCACACTTGTCAGTATTAAACTCCATCTGTCATTTTTCAGCCCATTTTTCCAGATGGTCCAAGTCCCTCTGCAGGCTCTGAAAACCTTTCTCACTGTCTACTACACCTCCAATCTTTGTATCATCAGCAAACTTGCTGATCCAATTTACCATATTATCATCCAGATCATTGATATAGATGACAAATAACAATGGACCCAGCACTGATCCTTGTGGCACACCACTAGTCACGGGCCTCCATGCGGAGAAGCAATTCTCTACCACCACTCTCTGGCTTCTTCCATCGAGCCAATGTCCAATCCAATTTACCACCTCTCCATGTATACCTAGCGACTGAATTTAAGTAATCCTAGGTACAAATTTCTGATCTGCCCTGCTCTTTTGAGCAATCACTCTCTATGAACTCGGACTGAGCTTGGCTACACATGCCTTAATTTGTCTCAGATTTCATACTCTCATTTGTGAACAGTTCAAAGTTTCTTACTGAATACAAGGTACTGGACAATTTACACAATGATAACAAAAAGCACCGTTAAATTCTTTACAATTCTATAAGAAAATTCTGAGCCACTTGATTACTTTTTATTTGGAATAATCAAGAAAAGCTTAAATGAAATACTTGCTAAATTAAAGTTTTACTCAGCAATAAGACTCAGATCAAGTTTATGTTTAGGGCACAGCATCAGAATGCAAGGACACCCCCATTAGAACAGAGATAAGAAGGAATTTCTTGTTCATGGCGAATCTGTGGAGGCCAAGTCAATGAATATATTTACAGCAGAGATCAATAGGCTTTTGATTAGTAAGGGTGTCAAAGGTTTCAGGGAGAAGGCAGGAGAGAGGGGTAGAGAAAAATAATAAATCAGTGAAATGGCAGGGCAGACTAGATTGGCCAAATAGACTAATTCTGCTCCTGTGTCTTATGGTCTAAGTTCAATTCCCAAGCATATAATTTAGGTTGATGTTTCTGAGCAGTACTGAGGAGTGTGATGCACTGCCAGAGATATTGCCCCTCAAACTAAAATAAACCAAATATCTATTTTAATGCTATTCAGGAGGATGTAAAATATCCCTTACAATTTTCTAAGGAAACCTATGCTCTCCCCAGCATTTTAATACAAATTCAACTCAATAAATAGATAACGCCTTCACAAAGTCTTTGACATTTGTGGGACAGTGCTCAATTCAAATTGCCTTACACATATATCTGTGAGGCAGGAGTTAGAGATATTTTTAGAATGTGACAAGGAAAGACAGGCACAACGCAAATGCGCCCTTTTTTAAAAAAATCTATAACAAGAGATACTGCAAATGCTAGAAATCTCGAGCAACACACTCAGAATGCTGGAGGAACTCAACAAGTCAGGAAACGTCTCTGGAGAGGAATAAACAGTTAATCTTTTGGGCTGAGACCCTTCGTCAGACTGGAAAGGAAGAGAGCAGAACCCAGAATAAGAAGGTGGGGTGAGCATTTTATCTGTTTCCCTTTGCCTACAAATCCACAAATCCCAGGAAAAATATGAGTACAAATTTTTGTTATGGTCTTTTGATAGCTTTATGGAGATTAGCATGACCTAGTGTTATATGACTGAACAATAATATCCCAAACTCCTATTTCACTTCACAGTTCAGTCGATTACATAAGACATAAGGCATTAGTCAGACCACATTTGGAGCACCATGAGCCATTCTTGGCCCCATATCTAAAAAAAATTTGTGCTGGCATTGGAGAAGTTCCACAGGAGATTTATGAGGATTATCCCAGGAATGAAAGGGTTAACTTATGAGGAGCATTTGATGGCTCTGTGTCTGTACTCACTGGAGTTCAGAAAAATTAGGGCAGACCTCATTGAAACCTACCAAATATTGAAAAAGCGAGAGTGGACGTGGAGAGGATGTTTTTAGTAGGAGGACGAGTCTAGGATCGAAGGGCACAGCCTCAGAATAGAAGGACGTCCCTTCGGAACAGAAATTAGGAGGAATGTCTTTAGCCAGAGGGTGGTGAATTTGTGGAATTCATTGCTACAGATGGCTGTGGAGACTAAGTCATTGAATGTACTTAAAGTGACTGTGTATAGGTTCTTGGGCATCTAAGGTTACAGGGAGAAGGCAGGAGAAAGGGCTTGAGAGGGAAAACAAATCAGCCAAGATCGAATGACAGAGCAGACTCAATGGGTTGAACAGCTTAATCTGCTCCGATATCTTATGGTCTAATACCACTAAGCATTTCTTACTTTTTTCCAAGTGAGCTTTTATGAGAGTATGGTCATAAAATATACAACAGATAGAGGTTACTTAACCCAATCTCATCTGTGTATCTGCTGATACTCCACATCATCTCTCACCTACCCTTCAGTGCTCTATTCTCTTTCCATTTGCTTTTGAAAAGTATGTCAGAAATTTGCTTCAACTACTTCCTGTGGTATGAAGCTCCATATTCTAGCCACTAAATAAATTTCCTCCGACTTCTCTGAGATTTATTGATAAACATTTTGTATATATGCCCTCTAGTTTTAGATATTTCAACATGAAATTTTTTGCTTCAGATGTAACCTGTCCAATTTCTCCATAATTTAAGACTTCACTCTAAATTTCTCTAATCCAAAGTGACAGTAACAGTCTATTTGAGCTTTCAGATGGCTGCACTCTTTACATTCCTGTACCGACTCAGTCTCTTCTATCTCAATTTCCTATTTTCTATTTATAGCTGATGTCTTATTTTCATACACATTACAGGTTGGGGATATTGTGGATAGTGTGGAAGACTGTCAGAGGTTACAGCGGGACATCGATTGGATGCAAAACTGGGATGAGAAGTGGCAGATGGAGTTCAACCCAAGTAGGTGTGAGGTGGTTCATTTTGGTAGGTCAAATATGATGGCAGAATATAGTATTAATGGCAAGACTCTTGGCAGTGTGGAGGATCAGAGGGATCTTGGGGTCCGAGTCCTTAGGGCACTCAAAGCCGCTGCGCAGGTTGACTCTTTGGTTAAGAAGGCATACGGTGCATTGGCCTTCATCAATCATGGGATTGAGTTTAGGAGCTGAGAGGTAATGTTGCAGCATATAGCATCCTGGTCAGACCCCACTTGGAGTACTGTGCACAGTTCTGGTCATCTCAATACAGGAAGGATGTGGAAACCATAGAAAGGGTGCAGAGGAGATTTACAAGGATGTTGCCTGGATTGGGGAGCATGCCTTATGAGAATAGGTTAAGTGAACTTGGCCTTTTCTGCTTGGAGCAATGGAGAATGAGAGGTGACCTGATAGAGGTGTATAAGACGATGAGAGACATTGATCTTGTGGATAGTCAGAAGCTTTTTCCCAGGGCTGAAATAACTAACACAAGAGGGCACCATTTTAAGGTGCTTGGAAGTAGGTACAGAGGAGATGTCAGGGGTAAGTTTTTTTACGCAGAGTGGTGAGTGTGTGGAATGGGCTGCCAGTGACAGTGGTGGAGGCGGATACGATAGGGTCTTTTAAGAGACTCCTGGACAGGTACATGGAGCTTAGAAAAATAGTAGGCTATGGGTAACCCTAGGTAATTTCTAAAGTAAGTACATGTTTGGCACAGAATTGTGGGCTGAAGGGTCTGTATTGTGCTGTAGGTTTTCTATGTTTCTATATGAAAAATATCATTTGACATTGCCAGAACTGTGTTGCATTGGCATATTCTCACTCAGTACAAATGATTGTCAGCATAAATGACAGGCTGTATCATCTGAAAATTCAGATGGCAACTTGACTTGTTCCTAAATTCAAATAAATGTAAATTAATAACATTGTTCCCCGCACTAATCCCAGAGGAACATTACATTCCCCCCATCTGAATATGTTTCTCACAACACCTGTTTGCTAGTTTGCTTAATATGCCATCCATTCAGTGTACCTGTCTGTTGTGTGACATTAGGTTCGTGGGTTTGGAGACTGCGGAACGGAAGAGACTCGCTACCAGTAAGTAGGTTGACTATTTATTTATAGAACAAGAAGACACCAAGCATTCAGTAAACCTTTCAAGCTACACTCGGCTACAAATACTTACCTAAACTGAGAACCCAAAGTGACAATGCTAAGCTTACACACAATGGCAAATACTTTTCTAAAGTGTGCACCCTCTTTAATATAGCACACCTCCACTGTTTACCGTTTCTGTGGCGCCATCAACTATTTGGTCCACGGTGACCCAGAGAGCGAAAAAATATACCGCGTGGCTACTGCCGTGACGTCATCGGCTAAACAGCGAGTAGTGGGGGAAGGGGGGTGCTGTACTGCTCCTTACAAGGGCCGATCCCTGACTCCCACGGGGAGTGGCTTTTGATGAGCTGGTAAGTTAGACATTTACTGCAACTTTCCACCCCTCGAAAGGCATACAGCCCTGTGACACTCGGCCAACAGGCTAGTGTACCCCCTGTAGACGCCCATGATAATACACGCAAAACGTAATACTATCCTACCCAGAATCATCAGTCCACTAGTTACTACCCAGTGCATTGCAGTAGTCCACCAGCCCCCTGATGCCCCAAAAGACTACCAACTTTCCCCCAGGGTTTAGTAGTTTTAGAGCTGGCCTCTTACTTTCCTGATCTGACTGCTGGATATGATCAGCCAGAGGAGTAATGTTCCTAGCCTCATCAGGGTTGTAGGTGTAGCATTCCTGACCAATCACAGCACTGGTGCCACCACTCTCCACGAGCAGGTAGTCCAAGACCATCCGATTTGGCAAGGTCTCCACCTGAATAACTATCGTCTCAGCTGACACCCTGGCCAGTGCACCCTCTGTATGCTTGGGCACTGTGGCCATCACTTTGACCAAGGTCTCCATCACAGAGGCCATGCATACATGTTCCCGGGACTGCCTGGCCGTGCCATGCAGGGGAAAGGCCGCACCAATCTGCCTCTGTGCTATGCCTCTTACAGCATCAAATCTCATGGGCAGGTCGTTAAGGCAGAGTATGTACGGTACCACATACAGTATAGTAGCAGCTGTACCATCCCGTGGCGACCCATGGGTAGGCCTGAGGCCTGAGTGTCGTGTATCAGTACATACTGCTTAGCATTCGGGGATTGCTCACCTTCATGGCACTGTTCGGTGTTGACACAGTCATCCCTGGATACGTCATCCTCTTACACACACTACCACACTGACTCAGTGTCTAATCTCAAAGTCCAAATTTACTCTCCAAATCATAAATCACAAGCAGGGAAGTGCCAGCCATTAAAACACTTACTCCACTGGGGTTTTCCGAGACTCAAGTTCTTCAAGAGCATTCCCATACGATAGGACAAGTTTGACCGGAATGGATACTCCCTCCTGGCTTTCCCCAAAACAGAATGCTAAAACCTGAGAAGCTGGACAAGGTTCCTCCAAGAGTCTAGTTCTCCTTCCTTAAAGGGAACCGTTATCAGTGGCACCTCTTCTGTAACGCGAGATGCCACCCACATGCAGAGCTAGCGGTCTGAGAGTTGGTGTCAAAGAGGAAACAGCCTGTTAATTACTGTCAGAATCTAAGATCACTCATTCCCCTAAATCTCTATGGATACGACCCAGGTTTCTTCCAGTCACTCCTCAAAGCTCAACCTCTTAATCCCAGGAACCATTTTTGCAGATCTAGGTTATGTGATCCCAAGGCAGCAAATCTAAGAGAAACAATTTGTGCACCAGACTCCAAATATGCATTCAAAGCTCAGTGCAAATTCAGCAAAGTTTCCCAACTTTATAGTCCAAATGACTTGCAAAAGAGACAGAAAATATTGCTGTATCTGCTTAATATAATTAATTCTCTTGATCTCTTCACAAACTTTTACTCATTTCTCAACAAATAAAATTCTACTCAGTACCTCCTACCGAGTGCACAACCTTGCATTAACTCCCATACTATTCCACCTGCCATCTTCTTGTCCATTTCATGATGTATGATTGTCTCTTTTCCTTATTTATGATGAGTTGAATGAGACAAGCTGAGCATGCATTTGTAAATGTAAGGCTATTAATGACCCAGGTGCCCTCTCCTATTCACCCATCACCCCTTCGCTTTCTAGCTAAATTACAGGTCAAATGCTACCTTGGCTTTAAAATTCTTCATCTCATTTTCAAATCTTTTCAAGTGTCCTGCTCCAATACAATCAGTATTAGTACTGGTTTATTAGTGTCACAAGTATACAGTGAAAAGCTTCCCTTGCATACTGTTCATACGGATCAAAATTATTACACAGTCAATTGATATAGAACAAGATAAAACAGTAATAATGCAAAGTAAAGTGAAAACACAACAGAGAAAGGGCAGCACAGGTAAACAATCAAGTGCAAGGTCATAACAAGGTAGGTTGTGAGGTTGAAGTCCATCTTATCATACAAGAGGTCCATTCAAGAGCTGACCACAGTGTCATAGAAGCTGTCCTTGAGTCTGGTGTTATACGCTTTTGTATCTTTTGCCTGATGAGAGAGGGGAGAAGAGAGAATGTTCAGTCTGGGTGGGGTCTTTGATTATGCTGGCTGTTTTACTGAGGCAGCTAGAAGTAAAGACAGAGCCCCCGAAGGGAGCATGATTTCCATGCTCAATCAGAAATAAATGCCCTCCTGTATTATAGTAATGATGTGAGGCATAGGCAGAAGCATGCTACTACAGATTCTGACAGAATACAATTCTACCAGTGCTATTGATCAACTGTTGTTAATTGAATCCGCTTTTGTGCTGTGAGTCCACCCCAGAGAGCAGGGTGCAGTGACACACACTAAGGGCAAACTTTGTGCGATGGTAAGAAGGCACCAAGGCAGCAATGGACATTAACAACTGCAACAGATAGACTGGCAAGGTCACCTGTATCCATTTAAGAGTTGGTAGTACCAGCACTCAAAATGGCCCTTTAGCTACCATATCCGCCCTAACAGTTTTTGCCCAATTAATTGTATTTGCCCTCATTAGGTCCATAACCTTCTATGCCTTGGCCACTTAAACCACCCAGCAGCACCCACGTTTGCTGTGACAAAGTGCTTTGAGAGGGTAGATAGGGCTAGAGTAACTCAGGCCTGAGCAAGGTCCAGGAGCTGCTGCCACAGCAGACACAATTTCACTGACTCTCCGTTTGGCTTTGAAGCACCTAGACAACAGCAAAATATATGTCAGGCTGCTGTTTATCAATTACAGCTCAGCAATCAACAGCATCATCTCCTCAGCACGAATCAACAAGCTTCAAAACTTGAGCCTCTGTACCTCACCCTGCAACTGGGTCCACAACATCCTCATTGAGAGACCACAGTAATAATAACCTCTCATCATTAAAAATCATCTGTGTGGCTAGGCACAGCTCATATGCCACCTATAAATTTTCCAATGGCATCACTGATGTTGGCAGAATCTCAGATGACGGACAAACCATCATGCAGGCTAAACTGAGCGATGCTGCAAAATTCTCGCACTCAGTGTCAGCAAGGCTATGAAATTAATTGTGGACCTCAGGAAGGGGAAGTCAAGCGTCCTCACACCAGTTCTCACTGAGAGGTCAGCGGAGGAAAGGAAAAGCTCCCTCAAGTTTCTGGCCATAACATCTTAGAGCATGGATCCTGGGCCCAACACATTGATGCAATCACAAAGAAGGAATGCAGTTGCTCAGCTTCATTGTGAATTTGAGGAGAATTAGTGTGCAACCAAAGATATTACTGCAAATGTACTGTGTGGAGCCTTCTGAGCGGTTGCACCATAGCCCGGTATGGAGCTAAGATAATTGCAAGAGGCCACAAGGGACTGCAGATCTGGCCAGTTCCATCATAGGCACAAGCCTCCCCAACAAAGATACCTTCAAAAAGCAGTGCTTCAAGAGGTCATCATACATCATGATAGACCTTCACCATATGTAACATGCACCGTTCACGTAACAACCACTGGGAAGACCCGCACTCATCCTTTCGCGAACAGCTTCTTCCACTCTGCCAGCAGCTTTCTGATAAATCCATGAACACCACCAAGTCATTCCCTTTCACATTATCTATCTGCTTTCGTGACATTGTACTTCTTATGTTCTGCTGCAGCAAATCAACATCGTACGTAATAAACCCGATTCTGACCCTCCACATGTATGTCACGGTATCGTGCAACTTCAGGGCTTCAGAGCTAATGTGAGGGTTTCGAGGGCTATACCATCCAATTGATATATCAAAGTACTGCCAGCTCTGGTGGGTCTATTTTCCAGTGGACAGGCCATGATCAGGCACAGTACTGGAGGGGCAGTGAGCAAATTAAACTGTTCCTTCTCAAACAATACTAACTGCGTATTCCTCCATGCACTCCAATATTATTATGCCTTATGGAACTATATTCAAGTGGCTATCAAATCATTACCCTAAATACATGTATGGTTACACAGATCTACATTAAACCCACATTGCTCACCTTTCCTGAACAGAAATTTCATCAGAAACTGAAGCCACTATCTGCACTGCAATCTCCCGTTTCCCAACTTACAGCTTTATTTCCCCCAGCGACTGTTTAGCAGTGAAGACAACCACTTGGCCGCATCTGACTCAAGATCAGATTCCAGCCACAGCCACTCACAAAACAGTCTGACGAATCCACGAATCCAATGTGGACCAACCGAACACATGCCCTCTTCGTCACCTGATCTGAAGCACATCCTAGAGTCCAGGGCATCCTAAATTTTGAAACCCATACCAAATATTTAGATCGGACTTTGGATCTGGCAATAGCTTGCTATTGTTTCATTTTTGGCAGGCACACTTCTTGCCGATTTGGCCACGTATTTATTTTTCAGTTTTGTCCTGACCAATGCATTTTAAGAAATCGAAGGGGTAGACATAAACAGGAAATGGAAGAGCACTAAGGAATGTTAATGAACATAGAGATCTGGGGGGCGGGCAGTCCATTATTCTCTGAAGGTAACAGCTCGACAATAGGTGGTGAAAAAGGTACCTGGAATGCTTGTCTTCATAGGGCAGGCACTGCTTAGGCCACACTAGGAATATTGCATGCAACCACATGATAGGAAAAGTATGTTTGAACCGGGCAGAGTGCAGAGATTCTGAAGAATGGTGCCTGGACTGGAGGACTTTAGCAATGGACAGAGCAACACTCACAACACGCTGGAGGAACTCAGCAGGTCAGGCAGCATCCGTGGAAAAGATCGGTTGACGTTTCGGGCTGGAACCCTTCGTCAGGACTGTAGGGGGAAGGGGCAGAGGCCCTATAAAGAAGGTGGGGGGAGGGTGGGAAGGAAAAGGCTGGTAGGTTCCAGGTGAAAAACCAGTAAGGGGAAAGATAAAGGGGTGGGGGAGGGGAAGCAGGGAGGTGATAGGCAGGAAAGGTGAAGAAGGAATAGAGGAAAACACAATGGGTAGTAGAAGGAGGCGGAACCATGAGGGAGGTGATAGGCAGCTGGGGGAGGGGGTAGAGTGACATAGGGATAGAGGAAGGGAGGGGGAGGGAATTACCGGAAGTTGGAGAATTCTATGTTCATACCAAGGGGCTGGCGACTACCTAGACGGTATAGGAGGTGTTGCTCCTTCAGGGCCCCAAACAGTCCTTCGAGGTGAGGCAACACTTCACTTGTGAGTCTGTTGGGGTCATCAATTGCATCTGGTGCTCCCGGTGCAGCCTCCTCTAAATCGGTGAAACCCGACGTAGATTGGGGGACCACTTCGTCGAGCACCTCCACTCCGTCCGCCACAACAGACAGGATCTCCCGGTTGCCACCCACCAACACTGCTTCCCATTCCCATTCGGATATGTCCATACATGGCCTCCTCTACTGCCATGATGAGGCTAACTCAGGTTGGAGGAACACCTCATATACTGTCTAGGTAGTCTCCAGCCCCTTGGTATGAACATAGAATTCTCCAACTTCCAGTAATTCCCTCCCCCTCCCTTCCTCTATCCTTATGTCACTCTGCCCCCTCCCCCAGCTGCCTATCACCTCCCTCATGGTTCCACCTCCTTCTACTACACATTGTGTTTTCCTCTATTCCTTCTTCACCTTTCCTGCCTATCACCTCCCTGCTTCCCCTCCCCCACCCCTTTATCTTTCCCCTTACTGGTTTTTCACCTGGAACCTACCAGCCTTCTCCTTCCCACCCTCCCCCCACCTTCTTTATCGGGCCTCTGCCCCTTCCCTCTTCAGTCCAGATGAAGTGTTCCGGCCTGAAACGTTGACTGATCGTTTGCACGGATGCTGCCCAACCTGCTGAGTTCCTCCAGCGTGTTATGAGTGTTGCTTTGACCCCAGCATCTGCAGATTATTTTGTGTTAGCAATGGAGAGAGATGGGAAGACTGAAGCAAAGGCTGTCAACAAATGACCTGATATGATATGGAAAACGACAAGAGGCATAAATAAGACAGATGGCCAAAATCTCCCCCACTCCCCTAGTAAGAGTAACCAAAACTAAAGGGTCTAGATTTGAGGTGAAAGGAAGGAATTTTAAACAGGACCTGAGTGGCAAGTTTATGCAGTGTTTTTTTTTCACACTTGCAAAATGGTTGATCCCTGGAATTCACTGCAAGAGGTAGTGAAATCAAGTACACTTTTTTGAAAGAGGCATTTACAGCGATATTTGTATGGGCAACATAAGGAAAAATACGATCGAAATTCATGCAAATTGGATTCGTGCAGCTGGACAAGTGAGGTCAGTATGAACATTGTTGGCCAAAACGTCCATTTCCATCTCAGGCAAAAGGCTGCACAACTCTGCAACCAAGGACTGATGAGGGTAAATGTTAAAAGATTTCCAGCACAAAAGTTAAAAGTACCATCCTTACCTCCCATCCCCTCCACTCCCTCTGCCCCACTTTCCACCTGTCCCCTGAACACCTTGTACTCTCCTTCCCCCAATTGCCATCCACCTCCCCTTCTCTTCCCCCTCCTGTCCCCTCCCATTCTCACTCTCCTTCACTTCCCCTCCCCTTTCCTCAGATTCAGATTCATTTTACACACAGAAAATGTTGGAGGAACTCAAGGCATCATTTGTGGAAAAGAGTGAACAGTCGATGTTACGATCGGAGACTCTTCATCAAAACTGGAAGAAAAGATGAAGTCAGAGCAAGAAGGTGGGGTGGGGGGAGGTGAGGAAGAAGCACAAGGTGGTAGTTGATAGGTGAATCCAAGGGACGGAGTGAAGTAAGGAACTGGGAAGCAGGTTGGTGAAAGAGATAAAGGGCTGGAGGAGGGGTAAGCAGAAAGGAGAGGTTAGAAGAAAATGGATGAAAGGGAAGGAGGAGCAGTAGGGGGAGGTGATGGGCAGGTAAGGAGATGAGGTGAGAGAGGGAAATAGGAATGGGAATGGTGGAAGGAAGGCAATTACTGGAAGTTCAAGTATGTGATGTTCATGCCATCAGGTTGGAAGTTACCCAGATAGAATATAAGGTGTTCCTCCTCCAACCTGATGTGGCTTGATCGCAGCAGCAGAGGATGCTGTAGACTGACATGTTGAAATGGAAATGGTAAGTAGAATTCAGATTCATTTAATTGTCATTAATACGTCAAAACATACAGTAAAATGTGTTGCTTGCATTATATATAGGCATCCGTTAGTCTCGTGAGACCATAGATTTGCGCCTTGGAAGGTTTCCAGGGCACCGGCCTGGGCAAGGTTGTATGGAAGACCAGCAATTGCCCATGCTGCATGTCTCTCCTCTCCATGCCACCGATGTTGTCCAAGGGAAGGGCACTAGGGCCGATACAGCTTGGCACCGGTGTCGTCGCAGAGCAATGTGTGGTTAAGTGCCTTGCTCAAGGACACAACACGCTGCCTGAGCTGAGGCTCGAACAAGCAACCTTCAGATCACTAGACCGACGCCTTAACCACTTGGCCATGCGCCAGCACATTAACGAACATTGCATTAACAAACAGCACAACCTAAGGATGTATTATGGAGCAGCACGTAAGTGTTGCCACACATTCCAGTGCAACTCAGAACACAACAAAGCAGAACAGAACATAGCAAGCAACAAAATAACAACAGCACAGCAAGTTCCATTTCTCCCTTGTGATGGTATTGGGTTTACTAACCACTAAGTTCTAAACTGAACAAGGACTATAAGCCTTATCGGTTATAAATAGCTATGAGTCCTCTCACTAAAGAGAGATTATACTGTAACTACCCAATCTTCAAAGACTAGATCTCTTCACTGTTTATACTCCACGACAAGTTTAGCTGCCAATGCCCAGTATTCAAGTGGTGCATCCCCTCTGCCAAGGAGGAGTTATTTCCAGCAAACGAAACAGTTTAAAACAGTTCATTTATTTTCAGTGATACATGTTCAACTTCAAACAACACTCTTAATACACATTTAAAACTCACAGAGGATCTCTATCTTAAACATTCCCAAATTACACACCATTTCTGAAACACGAACTATTTTTCAAACACAAATGATTTCTAAAACACGAGTACAATTCCTACAAACTAAAAAGACATACCATGAAGCAGACGAACAAGTCATCTGTCACAGAAACCGAAGCTGGAGGGATGGATTCTAGTTCACCACATGATTCTTCCACGTTTCTTATCAATATCCATTACCGCATTCCTAACAAGCTTAAACTGCTCTCTACATTTATACTGTTTCTCTACCACTTGGGTGACTTCACATGCACATGATATTTCCTCAGATTTCTTTTAACACAAATGGTCTGAAACAACATTCCTGTTAACTTTATTTTACAGCTGTATGGACCAGCCATTACTCTGAGCGGGAGATTTTTACATGACTTGAAAACCGCTTGGTACTTTAAGTGTTTTTTTGTAATATGCATACTATGAATATTTCAAATGAAAATTGAAAAATCACATACTTCTGATTTTATTAATTGAAGGGTATATAATAAATTCAGTACAACAAAGAAAATCTTACACATTTTGTAAACTTTTTCTCATCTGCCTTTATTACAAATCAGTTATCTATAAACACTATCCAGATTAATTTTACATCCAGATGAAAGATAGATCTTAATCCTCATTAGATTATCCAAATGATCCACTTCTACTTTGTTGCTGGATTTATATTTGATTGAATCTATACGACTGAATCCATGTTCGCAGTCAGCACTAGAAGTTTGAAATGTTCCAACAATGTCAACAAGAATTGACAGCTCGTCAAATTCTTCACAGTTCAACATATCAGTGAAACATCTTAATTGAACCAGTCTTAACTCTCTCAGAAACGACAAATTTAAAACCACAGATTTGCTGTGATATATTTGAGGAATGATTTTGTCACAGTTTGTAATATTAGCCAAGTATTATTTTGTCAATTGCACAACACTCTTTTTCAAATTCAATAGCAACAGGGTCAAAAGCTGTTGTCAACATCGTCAGGAAATCTATTATCCAAGTGATTACACACACATTGAATGAATTGAATAATGGGTGCAGTATTGATGACAGAATTTATAGATGCAAGCAGATCCTTCACTTCGTCACTCCAGTGAACAGCTACTGTGAGCATAGCTTTTTATTTTTTGCTTTTGCGTACTACAGTGCTTTGATTGTAATCAAACAGCTTTCCTGAAGGAATTTACAAAGAGATGCCAGATCTTCTAAAACATCGTTAAGGACAGTCAATGCAACTCAATATTGTGGGTTGGTCAAAATCTTCAGGCAATAGCTGTTTATTGGAACGTTACTTGCTCTTTGTAACATTGGATCAAAACTTCATAATTCCTTATTAAAGTAGTAATGGAAAAACATCATGACAGCCATCCTACTTCGTTTAGTGGCCAATTGACACAACATCACATTCTGTGACATTAGTTAATTATTCTAGCTCTCCTTTATTAACCAACTTCCTGCTGAACATTGTGTACACTGTTCGAAGCAGTGTTTCCATATCCTGCATTATTTATACTGTTTCCCATGCATTGTCTAATCCCAGACCTTCTCTGTGCGCAATGCAATGTTGGTCAGGCTGATGCTTTATTTCTCGTGGAAGAATTGCTGCCACACCATTGTTCTTTCCAACATAACATATGCCCCGTTTATCTTAAACATCAGCTTTTGAATACCAAGATTGTTGTTGAGATAACTTCGTTTTAGTGCTTCAGCAATAGTGATACGGTCACTTGCAGTTAGTTCCAAACTACCCACAATCACAGTCTTACAGGAATTTTCTTTTTCCCATCGAAACTTATACAAAATTAGCATTTTCTCTACAGACAAGTCTGTACTTTCGTCAGCAATTAACGTAAGGAAAACAGATACAGTAACTGCAATTCTTCTATTATCTGTTTCTAAAGCACAAGATGATGCACTCAACAAATTCAAACACATCATACATGCTGCGCCAACTCTGGTATTTTTACATACTTGCCCACATGCAGGAATTTCTTGCACAGACTGCATAGAAGCATTAATTTTACTTGTGAGGATAATGTTATCAATTACCGCTTTGACCATATCAGAGTTAGACTTTATTTAGTGCATCATGTTTCCCGGTTGCTTCACGCTCTTTCGGAGTTCCAGTTAACATGCACAAAACTCCACATTTCTTCTGATTGCAAAATTTAGTAACTGCATCTTTATGAATTCTCTGGTTAAGATGTCATTTAAGTAATCTAACTTCCATTATTCCCATTTTTTTCCAATATTTTTCATTTTTGATGTGAAGACAGTTGTTCAGTATCTATGAGTTGCAAAAACCATTCTGCCTAAACTTTTGCACAAGCTCTGTTCTTCAAAGCACTTAATCCTTCTTCTGGTTTTCTTTTTTTTAAGTTATAATTATTATAATTTGAGAATACTAAAAATAATAATTTTTCAAAAAATTAACAAGGTAAGTTGAAAATTTATAATTTTAATAAAATGACTGGTCATGCAATTTTATAGAAATTCATTTTTACCTTCTATCAGTTTTTAATTTAAACATTGTTATTTGAGTATGATTACTTCAAAGAGTCAGAATATAGAATTTTTCACATCAAACAAACACAAACCACAAGACAAGTAAAACAACTGGCAGGCACAATGGCAAAATTAAAATGTTTTGACAAGACAGCATGGCATTCAGCCAGCTGGCAGTTTATTAATGATGAGCTGCTGACTTCCATTCTGTGTTTATTGTTACAATCTGTAATAGTGTTGTAACTTGAAACACTGACAACGTAAATGCCTTGAAGCTCTGAAATGTTTCAAAGTAAAGGTTGTGGTACTTCTATTATTTAGAAAATTTATAAATTATATTAATTAACATATAATTAATTACAGGGTATTTCACAATCACATTAACATAGATTTCAAAATTATATTCGCATGATTTCAAAATCATATTAACATTATATAAAAGAAAATTCCAGCTTGCAGCAACAAGGGCTCTGTGCGCAGGAGCATTTTGGTTATTGCATGGCTGTGCACCAACTCAGCTTAGCGGGAACAGTGGTCTAAAAACATATTGGAGACATAGTCCCACAATTAAGGCTGTAAATGTTGTGAAGCTAACTTCTTTGAGTACACAAAAAATTCCAATTATAAACACATTAGTTATTGATTTACTAAATGAAATTATCCATCTGTTCTGCTAGTTTCCTTGAACTAATCAACTTAGAAGCAGCTTGTCTGCTTGAAACAGGCCAAATTAAACAACACACATAAACAATACATACTCTCGTGTTGAGCAGTATGGGAGCATCTGCTTTTCAGAGACAGCTTCTGCACAATAAACAGAGCTTCTTTGCAAAGCTGTGTTTTAACTACAAGCTGATTACTCTTTTCATTTACATTTTAAGAACTGACTTCCTTTTATGACCAGAAACTAAACAACTTGTTAGTTGGAAGTTTATTTACATCTGTTTGTGATCTTACAAGTGGCAGATCCTGTGTTTAGAAAGCCAAGATAAGCCAACATCACACCTTCCCCCCCCCCCCCCCCGCCACTTACACAACAATCCTCTAATCCCATGACAGACCTCTGGGCCTCCAACATCCCCAGTGGACTTCAAACTTGTAGGCACAGGGCTATAGCCATTGGGTTTTGAATTCCACAATTTGGGCTTCAATCTTTGATATCAACCCCATGACTAGCCAATGATGGGACCCCAAAATTCAGGCCTCAAACTCTGGATTTGCCATTGATGGGACCCCAAACACCAGGCCTTGCACTCCAGACTGTCCAGCTTATGTACACAGAGGGTTACCAGCCTCCTGTTCACACGGATATCTGATCCTAGGATCCTCCATCCTAGGTGGACTTTCTGACCAATGGGCTACGGGCCATTGTCCTTTCTGGTCCTTGTCCACAGCACTTGCCAGCTCAACACCCAGTCCAATGTGTCCTTCTCCTACTCTGTTCCCACTCCCACTGTTCTCCTCCCCGATTCTAACCGTTCCCCCACTCTCCTAAACCCCCTCCTATTTCCCCCTCTCCACTCACCATACTCCCATTCCCCTCCATCCACATCCCTCTCACCTTTTCCCCTTTCTCCCTCTCCCCAACTCCTTCTCCTCCTCCCTCTACTCTTGTCCCAACTCCCCTCTCCTATCCCTCAACTACATTCCCTTCCTCCAACTTCATTCCCCCAATTCTTCTCTCCCACCCCCAATTCCCCTATACCAGCCACCACACCCCTCTCACCAATTCCCTCTCTTGCTCTCTACAGTCCTCCAACCCCAGGACAGGTCTCTGGGCCTCCAGTGGACTTGTGGACAACAGACTTGCCGCTTCCACAGTGGACTTCAGATTCATAAACTAGGGGCTTTGACTGCTGGAATCTCTCATTCCTCCTCCCTACACTCCCCTTCCCCATTCCCCCTTCCATGCTCTCTCCCTTTCCCCCTCCCCCACTACACCCATACATGACTCCACTTGTCTCCCCAACCCCTCAACCCACCTCCCACTCCCTTTCCCTATTCGTCCTCACCCTCCTCAGTACCCCTGACTCCCCTTCCTCCCCGTCTCCCCACCCCCTCCACCATCCACCTCCCCTACCCCAATTCCCCTCCCACCATAACCCCTCCGCCACCCTTCCCCTCCCCATTCCCCCTAACCCCTCCTCTCTACCCACTCCCCTCACCTCTTCTCCCTTCACCCCTCCCCATTTACTCCAAACCCTTTCAACCCCCTTCCCCCTCCCACTCACTTCTTTAACTTTGCCCTCCTCTTCCCCCCCTTCCCTGTCACCGTCCCCCTTCTCCCCCTCTCCCTTCACCCCCTCCCACTTTCTACCATTCCCCTTCCCCTTCCCACCATTCCCATTCCCCATCCCACCATTCTTCTTGTCCTTCCCACCATTCCCCTTCTCCTTCCCACCATTCCCCTTGCCCTTACTCCCCTTCCCCTCCCCCACTCCCCCTTCCCCTACACACCTTCCCCCTGCCCCCTCCCCCTCTCCACTCCCCCTTCCACCCACTCATCCCCCCTCTCCCTGCTCCCCTCTCCCCACTCCCCTTTCCCCCCACATCCCCTCCCCTGCTTTTTCCCCTCCCCTTCCCCTCCCCTCCCCCTCCCCCTCTCCCCCTCCCCCTGGAGTCAATTTTTAAAAACCTAGCACATTTATTTTTCAACATAGTCCCCCCCTACATTTACACACTTAGTCCAGCGGTCAAAGAGCATACTGATCTTGGACCTCCAGAAAATGTCCACAGCAGGGGTGATTGATAAGTTAGTGGCCTAAGGTAGAAGGAGCTGAGTTATACAAATCTCGTTATATGCACATGCAGTTCAACTCTTTGAGTGATTATGCGGAAAGTTTGAAGTTTTCTTGAATGGACTCCTTCTTATTTTGTGGGAATGCCCCGTTATCAAAGACTGTTGGAGTGGGATACATAATGCCCTACAAGACGTCTTTAAATGTGAAATACCCTCAGAGAGTAGGACCATATAGTTTGGGTATATACCTCAAGAATGGTTGAAAAGAGATAAATATTTAATGAATGTACTGCTGGTGGCTGGTAAAAAGACCCTTACCAGGAAATGGTTATCACAGGAGAGCCCAACTTTAAATGTATGGATGGAAATTACAATGGACATTTACAAAATGGAGAAGATAACAGCATCTGTTAATCATAAGATGGAACAATTTTATTCATACTGGAAAAAAATGGTTTAACTACATAACACCTCATAGGCCTGATTTTATTCTCACAAGTCAATGAATATGTTGTAAAAAAAAATCACTTCCTACTCTGTACATAGTTTTCTTCTTTCGATTATTCTTTCATTCTTCTCCTTTCTATAAGTGTATACCTCAGATAAATATTATGTGGAGATTTGTGACAAATATGATTATATGACATATATGTACAGTATCTGAAATACACCTTATGGAAATGTTTGTTTGATGATGAAATTCAATTAAAAAACTACCAAAAAAAATTGACTCCTTCTACCCTAGGTCACGAACTTATCAATCACCCCTCGTATAGTCAGTTTTCTCTCCTGAGGGCAAGGGCTTAAAAGAGAAGCAATGGACACAGATATAATATTAACATTTAACACTTAGATTAATGCATGAACACACTGAGTGTAGGGGGACAGGGTCTTTGCGCAGGCAAAGATTGGATTAGACTGATTTTAGTTCAAAGAAAGTTTATTCTCAAAGTGCATATATGTCAACATATTCTACCTTGAGATTCGTTTTGTTGCAGGCATTTACAGGAATATGACAAAATACAATAGAATTTATGGAACACCATATATAAACAAAATCTGGCAAACGACCAATGTGGTGTAACCCTCGGGCTTGGCCAGCATGTGTTCGTCTAGGGGAGGACAGCCTCTGGCCCCACCAAACTGAGAAATCTTGTTTGTGTGGATGCTGCATGATGTGTTGCCCAGTTACAAATCCGCACCGCAAAATATCAGACAGCACACCATGTGCAATTAAATGATTGAGCTTTATAAATCTTAATCTGGATAGAGGGTTAGTAAAGAAAATAAAAAGAAAAAGGGCCCATTTTAAGGAAAAGTCAAAGTGCATGTTGGAGCTCACTGATACGGCCATTCATCAACCATCAACCTCCTCCGAGTGTCGCTGGCCTTCGGACCCTCGCTCCCGGTCCACTTCATCCGGTGGTCTACCAGCTCTCTCCACACGCATCTTCCTTCTTCTCCTCTCGCCGATCAAAGACCGCAAAAATCCCTCTTCCAGACCCACAAGAAAGAACAACATTCCTCTCATTGGATAGCCCCCACATTCCTAAGCCCCGTTATCTCCAGTCATAACCCAAACATTGCTGCTACAGAGAAACCATTAGATTAGCAGTGAAACCTCGCAGAGTGTTACAGTGGAAAAGAAGACAAATTGTGCAAATAATAAAAAGGAAGTAAATAAATAATACAGAAAACGTGAGCTGTAAACTCCTTGAAAGTGAGTCGTTAGGTTGTGGAATCAGTTCAGTGTTGAGGTGAGTGAAGTTATCCAAGCCAGTTCAGGAGCCTGATAACTGGGTAGGGTAATAACTGTTCCTGAACCTGGTGGTGAGGCACCTAAGGCTCTTGTACCTCCTGCTCTATGGAGGTAGTGAGAAAAGAGTGTGGCCTGGATGATGGGGTTCCAACATCTATAGTCAGACATCACGGGTCACGGGACCTGTTCCCATTCTGTATGGTTCTATGTTGTAAAAGAGGTCACACGTGACAGAATCTAATAATTAAGGAAGGTGATGAGTGGAACCAGATGAGGAGAGGGATGGTGGGCAGATGAAACATAGGGTAAGGGAATAGGAGACCCAGTGGGTAAAGTGTCTGGGCAATACGCTGATAGAACTAGACAGGGGGAACAAAGCTGGGTAATGTTGGCTTGGGGATGGGGGAGGGGTGCAGTGTTGTGTTGGGAGAATGCAGATAAGTCAAAGACTGGGACCTCGCAGCATCTCAGAAAAGTTTCAGTATGGCTGAGACTGTACCTTTTTATATGAGACACATCTTGCCCCTCTCATCACAGCTTTGTAGATCCCTTCCTTTTAAGTAGCCCTGCTATGGTTGAGTCTGCCTCCACTTCTCCACCAGCAACACATTCCAGACCATTACCTTTCTGCTACTGAGAACATTTCTACTTTGAAATCTTCATGATGTAAGTGCCTCTGTTAGATTCTGCTCTTCATCAACTCCCAATATTCCAAGAAGAGCAACTTCTCCACCCAGTCCTCAGAACCGAAGCCTGATGAAGGCCCTGGAAACATATTTGTCCACCAGCTCTGAAGAGAGTTTATAAGGTAAAGAAGAGAGGAGGAGGAATCACAGGCAAGAGAGTTTCCAGCCAGAAACACATTGTCCAATCCACTACAGCCTGCTCTCTAAACTCAGATTAGCTTTATTTGTCACACGTCCATCGAAAGATGCAAACACACAGTGAAATGCATTGTTTGTGTCAGCAACCAGACTGTGCTGGATCCCACATTGGGGATCCTGGGCCTTATAAATACAGGCATACAGTCCTAAGGTTTGGCAGATGGTTTGGCAAGGATTGAGTTAAAAGATTAGCTTGTCACATGTACATTGAAACATACTGTTCATTGAAACAACGACCAACGCAGTCCAAGAATTTTGCTGAGGACAGCCCACAAGTCTTACCCTGCTTCCAGTGCTAACATAACATGCCCACAGTTTAATAATCCCAACCCCTATGTCTTTTGAGACGCGGAGCACCAGGGGGAAATCCATGTGGTCACAGGGAGAACATACAGACAGCGGCAGGATGGAACCCAGGTTGCTGGTGCTATAAAGCTTTATGCTAACCACTACGTAATCATGATTCTAAATGGTCTATGAACTATTCCTCTTTAGCACTCTTTATTTAGTTACCAGTGTAGCTTATAGTAATTTTTATATCTTGCAATGAACTACTGCCACAAATCAACAAATTTCATGGTGTACAGTACGTCAGTGATAACAAACTTGGTTCTAATTCCGAGGATGCTAATGTGACGGCAGTAGGTCAGTAAAGATTTACCAGACTAGCTCCTGGAATGAATAGGTCAGCTTATGAGGAAAAGTTGGGCTGATCTTTCAGTTTTTGTAAGTCGTGGCTATCTCTCGAGGTCGAGGATGATGGTCTCCGTTCTGTTGATCTACTTATGGGTTCTCAAGTGGCTTATGAGTCCAATCTTGACTTTGAAACTTCTTCTGCATTCAGGACAGGTAGTTCCAGATGGCAGATCGGGCTTTGGTTGTTGCTGCCTCTCTTTCCACTTTCTTCTCTTTTCTTCTAATTCTGCACATCTGTTGGCTTTGAAAGTTGCTGTTCCTTCTCGGATGATGGCTTACCAGAGTTTCCTGTCCTTGGTATTGGTTTCCCAATTATTGATGTCGATGTAACATTTCTTCATGTTGGCTTTTAAAATGTCTTTGAACTCTTCTGTTGTCTGCCTCTTTTACATTTGCCTTCTTTAAGCTGGGAGTAGAAGATTTGTTTTGGCAGATGTTCGTCTTTCATCCGGACAACATGACCGCTCCATCTTAGTTGGTTCTTGATGATGTAGGCTTCAATGCTTGTTGTTTTTGCTTCAATTAGCACACTTATGTTGGTTCTCCTATCTTCCCAGCTAATATTTAAGATGTTTCGAAGGCAGCGTTGATGGAAATTTTCAAGTGCCTTCAGATGTCATCGGTATGTTGTCCGGGTTTCTGAAGCATACAGGAGCATTGGGATTACCACTGCTTTGTACACTAACATTTTGGTGTCTGTTCGGATGTCACAATCATGAAAGACTCTTGTTCGGAGATGTCCAAAAGCTGTTCCAGCGCATTTAAGATGATGTTGGATCTCGTCATTAAGGTCGACACTGGAGGAGAGGTGACTTCCAAGGTACGGAAAGTGGTCCACATTTTCCAGGGTTGTTTAGTCAAGTTGAATTGATGGTTCTATCCGATTTGTCTCAATTAGTGACGGTTGATAGATGATCTGAGTCTTCTTGGAATTGATGGTAAGTCCAAGATTCATGTATGCATGGTTGAAGGCAGTCAGAATCTGTTGTAGGTGGTTTTCTGAAAGAGCTGCAACACTGTTGTCATCTGCGTATTGGAACTCAATGAGGGAACTCGTGGATGTCTTCGTTTTGGACTTGAGACAGGCAAGATTGAAAAGTCTGCCATCTGTTCTGTAGACAATTTCGATTCCGGGGGATAGGTCGTCCTTGATAATGTGGATGATTGTCACAATGAAGATGGTGAACCAAGTTGGGGCAATCACACATCCCTGTTTTACTCCTGATCTAACATGAAAAGGCTCACAGTTACTGTTGCTGACCATGACTGTGGCAAGCATGCCACCATGGAGGAATCTCAGGATTCGAATGTACTTTTCAGGGCATCCATAGGTGGATAGGACATCCCATAGGATTTCCCTTGATACCGAGTCAAAGGCTTTGGTGAGGTCGATGAATGCCATGTACAAAGGTTAAAGTTGCTCACGGCACTTTTCTTGTAAGTTGTTGCATTGTGAAGATCATTTCGATTACTCCACATGATGGTTTAAGACCGGCTTCTGTCTCCAGAAGGATCTTTTCAGCTAAAGGCTTGAGCTGGTTGTTCATGATGAGGGTGAGGATCTTTCCTGCTGTTGCTAACAGGGAAATTCCATGGTAGTTTCCGCATTCGGATCGATCGCCTTTCCTTTTGCAATGCTGCTGACAGGCACTTTCTGATCTGCAGGAGTACGTGCTGAGGGATACATTGAAGCTCGGTATAGACAATGCAAAGGCTCCGTAGGGAAGGACCACAGTATGGGCTCCTACTGCTACTGCACATGGAGGGAATGAATCAGTTGGGGAAGGACCTTAAACATTGAAAGAGTGTGTCGCACTTGGGGGGGGGGGATCACTGAGGGGCAATAATGCAGCAGTTAAAAAAAAGCTGTTAACACAATTGAATGCAACCTCTCACTGTATGGGCAGAAGTTCCCACTTGCTTCAAAAAGGCAACAATCATACCAGTGCCATAGAAGAATAATGTGGGCTGCCTTAATGACTATCGTCCGGTAGCACTCACATCGACAGTGATGAAATGCTTTGAGAGGTTGGTCATGACTAGACCAAACTCCAGCCTCAGCAAGGACCTGGTCCCATTGCAATTTGCCTATTGCCACAATAGGTCAACAGCAGACACAATCTCAATGGCTCTCCATCGGGCTTTAGACCACCTAGACAACACAAACACCTACGTCAGGATGCTATTCATCAACTATAGCTCAGCATTTAATACCATCATTCCCACAATCCTAATTGAGGAGTTACAGAAACTGGGCAATTGTGCATCCCTCTGCAATTGGATCCTCGACTTCCTAACTGGAAGACCACAGTCTGTGTGGATTGGTGATAACATATCCTCCTCGCTGACGATCAACACTGGCGCAACTCATTGGTGTGTGCCTAGCCCACTGCTCTACTCTCTGTATACACATGACTGTGTGGCTTGGCATAGCTCAAATACCATCTACAAATTTGATGATGATACAACCATTGTTGGTAGAATCTCAGGTGGTGACAAGAGGGCGTACAGGAGTGAGATATGCCAACTAGTGGGATGATGCCACAGCAACAACCTGGCACTCAACGTCAGTAAGATGAAAGAGCTGATTGTGTACTTCAGGAAGGGTAAGACGAAGGAACACATACCAATCCTCATAGAGGGATCAGAAGTGGAGAGAGTGAGCAGTTTCAAGTTCCTGGGTGTCAAGATCCCTGAGGATCCAACCTGGTCCCAACATATTGATGTAGTCATAAAGAAGGCAAGACAGCAGCAATACTTTATTAGGAGTTTGAAGAGATTTGGCATGTCAACAAATACACTCAGAAACTTCTATAGTTGCACCATGGAGAGCATTCTGACAGGCTGCATCACTGTCTGGTATGGAGGAGTGACTGCACAGGACCGAAAGAAGTTGCAGAAGGTTGTAAATCTAGCCAGCTCCATCCTGGGCACTAGCCTACAAAGTACCCAGGGCATCTTTAGGGAGCGGTGACTCAGAAAGGTAGTGTCCATTATTAAGGACCTCCAGCACCCAGGGCATGCCCTTTTCTCACTGTTACCATCAGGTAGGAGATACAGAAGCCTGAAGGCACACACTCATCGATTCAGGAACAGCTTCTTCCCCTCTGCCATCCGATTCCTGAATGGACATTGAAACTTTGGACACTACCTCACCTTTTTTAATATACAATATTTCTGGGGTTTTTTTGTAATTTATCTTTTATTGGATTTCATCATCAACAAACATTTCCATAAGATGTATTTCAGATACTGTACATAAATATATTATAATCATATTTGACACAAATCTCCACATAATATTTATCTGAGGTATACATTTATAGAAAGGAGAGGAAAGAAAGAACAATCGAAAGAAGAAAACTACGTACAGAGTACGGAGTGATTTTTTTATTACAATATATTCTTTGACTTGTGAGAATAAAATAAGGCCTATGAGGTGTTATGTAGTTAAACCACTTTTTCCAGTATGAATAAAATTGTTCCATCTTATGATTAACAGATGCTGTTATCTTCTCCATTTTGTAAATGTCCATTGTAATTTCCATCCATACATTTAAAGTTGGGCTCTCCTGTGATAACCATTTCCTGGTAAGGGTCTTTTTACCAGCCATCAGCAGTACATTCATTAAATATTTATCTCTTTTCAACCATTCTTGAGGTGTATACCCAAAATATATGGTCTTACTCTCTGAGGGTAGTTCACATTTAAAGATGTCTTGTAGGGCATTATGTGTCCCACTCCAATAGTCTTTGATAACGGGGCATTCCCAGAAAATATGATAATGGTTTGCATTTTGATTTCCACAATTTCTCCAGCAAACGGGGGGGTTACTATCATAATGGGATTTCTGAGAGGGTGTAATAAAATATCTTTTCAAGTTTTTCCACCCGAACTCCCTCCATTTCCATTGATACCTCCATATTATTGTCCAGTCTTCCTCAGATGTTATTATCCCTCCTTCCTTCTCCCATTTTGTTTTAATGTATGAAGTCGAATGTGTTTTAAGATTTGACAAACCCTTATACATGCTTGAAATGATTCTACTACCGTTGTCTGAATTATGTGCTTTTCTAAATAGCTCTATCAGACATGTACTTGCCTTGGTTACATTTTTAACCGTCCCATTAACATACTGTCACATCTGTAAATACCGGTAAAAGTCTTGTTTTTCTAATAAGTGTTTCTCTTTGAGCATTTCAATACCGAACAGTGTTCCTTCTTTCATTATATTGCAATTAACTGTTTTTCCTTTAGCTGTCCAGTCCTTAAATCTAGCATCCTGTTTATTCGGCATAAAATCCGAGTCATATGCACACCATTTAAGAATTGCAATCTCTCTCTCTAGTTTATATTCTTTTATAATAGTTTTCCATATTTTAAGAGTCCATTTCACCCACGGGTTATCAATAGTATTTATGTAACTTTGTTGGTTGTTATCAGCCAAAATTGCCTGTATGGGGATGGAAAGTATCCTCTCCTCAATGTTTTTCCATTGAGCATCATATGATGGGTTGCACTAGCATATCACAGCTCTCAACTGTGCTGCAAAATAGTAATCTCTAAGAGAAGGTAGGCCCCATCCCCCATCCCCCATTTTTCTTGCCTAATTGCAAAGTTTTGAGATGAACCCTAGGCCTTTTACCTTGCCATATATATCTTGATAGCATCTTGTTCCATTCATTGAATTGATTTTGGTTAATCTCTATTGGTAGGGTCTCAAAGAGATATAGTAGTCTGGGCAGTATATTCATTTTAACAGATTCAATCCTTGAGCTAAGAACAAGAAAAGGAATTAGGCTCCTGCACCTCTGCACCTCTTCCTAGAGATGCTGCCTGGCCTGCTGCGTTCACCAGCAACTTTTATGTGTGAGGCTCCATCTTGTTATGGACATAGATTTTTTCACGTACTTTTACAGGTACTGCAGCGGGGCCCCTCAACTCACAGGTAGGAGGGGCTATCCCCCACGGCTAGACGTTTCTTCTAGCTCAACCCAGGGTCATCTAGAGACCCCAGCCTTGGAATCACACCTTTGTTACCTTTATTTTTATTATTTGTGTTTCTTGGCTCTTATTTGTTCAGGGAGTAAATCAATTAAGTTATATTCTGCAAATTTCAATGATATACTAACAGATAAATACACATGGCTAAGGACAAAGTAAAATTCATTTCTTTTAATGTCAATGGGCTGTTGAATCCAGTCAAGCGCAGTAAGATTCTATCAAAAATGAAAGAAGAACAAACCCATGTAGTATATTTACAGGAAACTCACGTAAGTGATAATGAGCATAGAAAATTAAAGAGATTTATATATAGGCTGATAATTGCATTCTGATAATTTTGCCAAATCTTTTGATATAATATTTGACAGACTCTGTTTGCCAAGCCCAAGGATATCTACTTTCAATTTCTCTTGGTGGGCTATAGTTATATGAAAGTAGTTGGGTTTTATCTATGTTGATCATGAATCCTGATAATTGGCCATATTGTTCAAAGGACTGCATCAATTTAGGTAAAGAGTATGTTGGTTGCCCTAGATAGAGCAAAATGTCATTCGCGTAACTGGCCAATTTATGCTCTGTCCCTTTAATAGTAATTCCCCTGACATCTTCATTTTGTCTGATGTATTGAGCTAATGGTTCCAGATATAATGCGAAGAGTAGCAGTGACCATGCACAACCCTCTCTTGTGCCCCTTTCTAGGGTAAAACTATTAGATAAATATCCATTGATTTTAATCCTGGCAGTAGGATTGTCGTATAGTGCCTGTATAGTTTTAATAATTGTGTCATGTAGAACAAATCTATGCAAAACTCTGTATAGAAAAATTCCAATTAACCGAATCAAATGCCTTTTCAGTGTCCACGTTTATCACTAATGCCTCAATTTCATTTTTTATATATGATCCATAATGTGAAGTGTCCTTCATATATTGTCTTGTGTTTGGCGTTGTTGTATAAAACCTGTCTGATCATTATGTATCAGAGTGGGTAGAAACTCTTCTAATCGTTTGGCCATGATGGAGGTAAATATTCTATAATCCACATTAAGAACAGATATTTGTCTAAATGACCTACATTCCATTTTATCCTTGCCTTCTTTCGGTATAGCTGAGATTATTGCCTCCTTCCAGCTGGGTGGTATTTACGCCTTCCTTAGAGCCCAGTTCAGTGTGGGGAGTAAAACATGAATTAACTCACTTCGAAACTCTTTATACCACTCTGCCGTATCCATCTGATCCTGGTGACTTGCTTAATTTAAGCCTACTAATTGCAGTTTTTAGTTCAGCTTTAGTTATGTCAGCAGTCATTGTTCTATTTTGTTCTTTGCTTAATGTGGGTAATTCAAAAGAATTCAGGAAGGAGTCAATTTGGGTTATGCCCTGGAGCTTTGGAATATAGAGTTTTGTAAAACATTTCAAAAGCTTCTTGAATTTCACGTAGTTTATTTTTTTATCACTTTTGTTCTTGGATCCCTAATTCTATGAATTGCATTTTCTGCTATCTTTTTTCTCATTTTCCACGCCAGTATTTTCATTGATTTAGATCTACTTTCATAATGTCTCTGTTTCAGAAACATAAATTTTTTTCTTATTTCTTGTGTAGCCAAACTATTAATTTAATTCCTAATTTTTAAAATTTCCTCTAGTGTATCCTGTGCCAAGCTCAATTTGTGTTTGTTTCTAGTTCCTTCAGCTTATTTTGTGATTCCTCCAATGTTTTGTTCCTTATTTTTTTCTTATATGAAGATATCGCTATAATTTTCCCTCTTAAGACAGCCTTCAGAGTATCCCATAGAATGCGAGGTGAAACCTCTCCATTAGCATTGAATTCTAAGTAAAGACCAATTTCTTTTTTAATTTGTTCCTTAAAATAGGGATCATTCAGTAGACTTGAATTTAGTTTCCAAATAGTATTCTTTGGCTGTAGGTCAAAATCAACAGATAAATATATAGGTGCATGGTCATTTACATCTATTGTCCCAATTCCACCCGAGGTTATTTTGTCTCTATCTTTTCCAAATGTTATGAAATAGTCTATTCTTGTATATACAGAATGGGGGGCAGAATAATGAGTGTAATCCCTTCTGTCGGGGAAAAGGTCCCTCCATATATCAATTAGCCCAACATCCTTAAAGAGTGTTAACTTTCTTATGTAAGGACTTTGTTTCATAAGTTTTTCTATTGGAAGAGTCTAACTTTGGTTGTAATTGTAAATTTAAGTCTCCCCTACATATCAAGAGTCCTTCTATTTCGGTTACCATAATATTAGTAAGTTTCTGGAAGAAACTAATATCACTTCCTGGGGGTGCATATATATTAAATAAAGTAACTGGATTTCAGTCTATATTCCCTTTTACCAGAATATATCTGCCCTCCTTATCTCCTATTTCGAATACTTTTTCAAAATTTAGCTTGCTTGAGATGAGAATAACAACTCCTCTTCTATGTCCTGATTTATATGAGGAGAGAAACAAATTAGTGAAGCCCATTCTCTTTAATTTTCTATGCTCATTATCACTTACGTGAGTTTCCTGTAAATATACTACATGGGTTTGTTCTTCTTTCATTTTTGATAGAATCTTACTGCGCTTGACTGGATTCAACAGCCCATTGACATTAAAAGAAATGAATTTTACTTTGTCCTTAGCCATGTGTATTTATCTGTTAGTATATCATTGAAATTTGCAGAATATAACTTAATTGATTTACTCCCTGAACAAATAAGAGCCAAGAAACACAAATAATAAAAATAAAGGTAACAAAGGTGTGATTCCAAGGCTGGGGTCTCTAGATGACCCTGGGTTGAGCTAGAAGAAACGTCTAGCCGTGGGGGATAGCCCCTCCTACCTGTGAGTTGAGGGGCCCCGCTGCAGTACCTGTAAAAGTACGTGAAAAAATCTATGTCCATTACACAGAAATGATTTCCCTGTGCATTCCACCCATGTATATATTCTCATTTAGGTGGGGAAAGAGGAGTGAATGAATGAATTTTTTAAAAATTGAGTAATATGAAATCCACATTACAATACGTTTTTCTCGAGATAGGTGTATCACGGTCCATTTTTGCTTCCGTTTAGTTTATAGTACTTTTAAAGTTAGCCAAACCTTATAGCTCTTCTGGAGGAGGTGAGGGCTGTCCTTGGAGAACTTATAGTCTCTTCCTAATATCTTTCTCTTGTCCTGCTCCTGTCCCCTGCTTACTCGATTCTCTTACTATTTCCCAAGCAGATTGGGATAACTGCTCAGTCAGGCTTTCCCTTGGTTTGACCACGCTAACGGGCAGCCCTCTGTTCCTCATGTCTGTAGTCGCCTCTTTCACCATCTGATATAGCTGTACCCCTTCTTGGTAAAATACCCTCAGTTTAGCAGGGTACCGGGTTTGGAATTAAATCTTTTCTTGCTCTAATATTCATTTCACTTTGGAATATTCCTTCTTGATCTTGATCGAAGTACATTAACTTCCGGTTCCAAAACACCCTCTTCTTACCCCAGGCCCTTCATAGAATCTCCACCTTGCTCTTAAATCGAAGGAATCTAAGTACTATTGAGCACGGCTTACTTAATCTGTCTCCGGAGGGCCGCGGGACGAGCGCACGATGTGTCCTCTCAATTTCAATCTCCATAGTCGGAAGAATCTCCAGCGCTTCCCGCAGCAGCTTGTCTACAAATTCCGTCATCGACAATCCCTCTGCTCCTTCAGGAACATTATAAATCCTGATATTTTTCTGTCACGATCTTCCCTCCTGGTCAAGCAATTTACTTTCCTGATGATTTAATATTTTTATCGTCTAACCTAGTATCTGTTCCACGTTTTGCATGTGATCTTCCACCTTCTCAATTTGAGTCTCTGCCACCAGTGTTTTCTGATTGCAATCATCCCACCTCTCCTTGAAGTTCTGGGAGTCTCCCGCATATTGATCGTAGCTCACTGACGCCCGGAAATTATATACAATATCCCGGAAATAGATTTTTTTGAGAGGGAGAGGGAGAGGGAGAACGAGCATCCTGATTGGTCTCTCTCATGCTAAGAGTGGTCCCCAGCCACTGGGCCGCGAGGAAACAATATGATTTGGCAACATGAAACGATATGAGTCAGCTGCACCTTTCCTCATTCCCTGTCACACACTGTTGAATTTTAATGCACGCGAGGTCATCAGTGACTCAAGACGTGCAAAGGAATGGGTCCGTGACCCATTTGTGAATGTCCCCGGTGAATCATCCGTGTTAGCGCGGGAAAAAGATCAACTCCTTGAGCTTGCAAATGACGGTGGGCTGAAAAGTATGTTTGACATAACATCTCTGCCAGCATTCTGGATCAAAGTCAAGGCTGAATATCCTGAGATAGCCACGAAACCACTGAAAACGTTGCTTCCATTTCCAACATATTTCTGCGAAGCGGAGTTTTCTGCAATGAATGCAACAAAAACTACATTGCGGAATAGACTGGACATAAGGAATCCCCTTCGAATATCACTGTCTCCCATCACCCCTCGATGGGACCGTCTTGTTGCAGGAAAACAAGCCCAGGGCTCCCACTGATTCAGTGATATAGGTGTGTTGCAATGACTTTATATGTTCATACCAGGAAAATATGTGCTGTGTGTTTAATATCCAAACATTACTTAAAATGTTATGATGCTATTGACTTATAAGTGACTTATAATTCAGTGGTCCCCAACTTCTGGGCTGCGAAGAATACAGCGGTGGCCGGAACGCACCCTGCACATCTTTAAGAAAAAAGCCGAAATAAGCAAGCTAATTAATTATGTGCCGAGCGGCACCTAATCAATTAGCTTGTTTATTTCAGCTTTTTTCTTAAAGATGTGCTGGGTGTATTCTGGCTACCGCTGTACCGTTGCATTCTTCGCAGCCTGGAGGTTTGGGACCACTGTTATAATTGACTTATCACTACATTCATGCGAGGAAAATATGTGCTGTGTGTTTAATATTAAATTCATTAGATAAAACCCTTTAGAAATGAAATTGAGTGATTGAATGTATTAGCCACTTACAAGTGACTTATAGTTGACTTATCACCTATATCCCGGTTGCGTTTAACACCCCCTCCCCACCCCCCGGGTTGGCCGGTCCGCAAGAATATTGTCAATATTAAACCAGTCAGCAGTGCCAAAAACGTTGGGGACCCCTGATTTAAACTAGCTGGCTAGCTGGCTAGCTGCCAAGGAGTTATGCTATTGATATCCTACATGATGAGGCCAAACTCCCTGTAGACTTGCTTAAAGTTGTAATAAAATAAACATGATAATATAATATAATGTAAGTACATATTTTAATGTCACATTTGCTGCATATATCCAACTTAGTTTACAGGTTAGACAAAATCACTAAACAAAGTATTACATACACCCTTGGAAGTCGACGGAGGTGGTGATATGGGGTTGCAGAGGGACAGGGGTGCTACCTCCCTGAAATGAGTTTTTGCAGGGTGGGATGTTTGTGACTGACGTCGGCGAGCTCTAACTTTATATCATTTATTAAAGGCATCCATTAGTCTTGCGAGACCATGGAACTGTGCCTGGAAAGTCTTCATTCTCCAGGGCGCAGGCCTGGGCAAGGTTGTATGGAAGACCAGCAGTTGCCCATGCTGCGTCTCCCCTCTCCACGACACCAATGTTGTCTAAGGGAAGGGCATTAGGACCCATACAGCTTGGCACCAGTGTCGTTGACATTGTAAATTATAGTTTTTAAATGTGTTGTAACGTACTGCTGCTGCAAAACAACAAATTTTACAACATGGTCAGTGATATTCAACCTGATTCTTATTCTGCATTAACCAAATGACCCTGAGTCTTCTGCACGGGTTTTTCCTTTTGTATATACAGTATTGAGAAAAAGCACCGGGCAGGCTTGTGTCAGGTGGAGTTTAGAAGGTGAGGAAGTACTTGATTGAAATGTATGAGATCACGGGGAGTCTTGACAGATGGGTATCTTCCCTCCACAGGAAGGCAGAATCTGAAGTGATCACTGAGGAAAAATACAGACTTACTGGTTCAATACAGAGGTGAGGAAAATGGTTTCTCTCAGGTTGTTGTGAGTCTAGAACTCTCTTCCTCAAAGAGCTGCCCAGGTAGAGTCTTTAAATATTTTATGGCAGAGGTGGACAGATTTTTGCCTGTAGATGAAAGGTTACAGTGGGTAGCTATGGTTAGTATGATGGGGAGAGGGGTGGAGTCACCTATCATGCTCTTAATCAACTATGTTTATATAGCCAAATATTGACATTGAAACAATATTTACTGAAAAATCAGCATGATAGATGTGCTAACTGCTTTACAGTCAATGAAGACATTGTTTTAATATATTTTAATTTATTTAAGGATACAACACAGTAACAGGCCCATCTGGCCCAATGAGTCTACGCCATCCATTACATAGATGAGACCAATTAACCTATTAACCAGTACATCTTGGAAAGGTGGAAGGAAACCACCCGGAGATTGGTCATTGGGTGATTGTACATACAAACTCCTTAGAGACAGTGACAAACAAGCAGATGCTGGAAATTTGAGCAACACACACAAAATGCTGGAGGAACTCAGCAGGCCAGGCAGCATCAATGGAAAAGAGTACAGTCGACATTTCAGGCCGAGCCCCTGCAGCAGCACTGGAGGTAAAGTGCTGAGGGGTAGATTTAAAATGTGGGGAAAGGGGAGAGACAAATAAAAGGTGATAGGTGAAAACTGAATGGGGAGGGGATGAAGTAAAGAGCTGGGAAGTTGATTGGTGAAAGAGATACAAGGCTGGAGAAGGGGGAGTCTGATAGAAGAGGACAGATGGTTATGGAAGAAAGAAAAGTTGGGGGTGTGGGGACACCAGAGGGAGGCGATGGGCAGGCAAGGAGATAAGATGACAGAGGGAGAAGATGGGGAACGGTAAAGGGGTGGGGGGGGGCATTATCTGTTTATGTCATCGGGTTGGAGGCTATCCAGATGGAATATAAGGTCTTCTCCACCCTAAGCGTGGCCTCATCACAACAGTGGAGGAGGCCATGAATGGACATATCGGAATGAGAATGGGAAGTGGAATTAAAATGGGTGGCCACTGGGAGATCCCGCGGTCCTTACAGACAGTGACGGGAATTGAACCTGCGTCGGTGGTGTGGTGATAGCATTACACTAACTGCTACGCTACCTTATTGGTAATAACTTCTGTAATGTTCTTCGCAATTTGTACACCGTGAGTTCATCCAAACAGCATGCAAAAAGTTACCATTTCATCATAATCAAGAACTTTAATTGATATACTTCCTTCAGTTCCTTACTGTGTCGCAAAATACTTTGTATCCACAGAATAATGTTCTGAAGTCGTCTTACTTTCTACAAAAAAAAATCAGCAGTTTGTATCCAATAAGGTCATAAACAGTATAAAGGATTCCATGACAAACACTGGAAAAAACTAGTCTAAACTGTGTTGGGTGGTCTTGAGAAATACTTGATGGCCAAAGTAAGAAGGCGCATTCCTGTTCCTTTTCCAATATCATCGGGGATCTATTATGCACTCCTGACAGGAAAAGCTGTTTAATGTCTCACACAAATGTTGCAGCGTTCCCTCATCTCTCATGTGTATCAGCCTAGACTGCAAACCTGAAGCCATCTCTGCTTTTTCCTCTTGTTTTTTCCAATATTGCCGTATGCTTCTTGCCAGAGGTGTTTCCCATCTCAGCACAATGTAAATAATCACAGCTTCACCTATCACGAGTGGGACTTGATTGTATTACACCTTTACAAATATGAATCTTGCTTGGTTTTCTAATTCCACAGACTGTAAAGAATATTTCTTTAAATACACTCAGCGGCGGTTTATCAGGTACACCTGTATACCTGCTTGTTAATGCAAATACCTAATCAGCCAATCATGTGACAGCAACTGAATCATTAAAAGCATGCAGGCGTCGTCAAGAAGTTCAGTTGTCATTCAGACCAAATATTAGAATGGGGGGAGAAATGAGATCTAAGTGACTTTGACAGTGGAATGATTGTTGGTGTCAGATGGGGTGATTTGAGTATCTCAGAAACTGCTGATCTCCTGGGATTTGCATGCTCAACACTTTCTAGGGATTACAGAGAATGATGAGAAAAACAAACAAAAACATCCAGTGAACGGCAGTTTTGTGGGTGAAAATGCCCGTTGGTGAGGGAGGTTGGAAGAGAACGACCAGGCTGGATCGAACTGACAGGAAGGCAACAATAGCTGAAATAACCAGGTGTTACAACAGTGGTGTATGGAAGAGCAACTCTGAATGCACAACCTGTCAAACCTTCAGCATCAGAAGACCATCACCATACATTCAGCACCCATTTTATTAGGTATGGGAGGTACCTAATAAGGTGGCCACTGAATGCATGTAAATAATCACGGCTTTAGCTGCCATGAATGGGACTTGGTTGTACTCCACCTGTACAAGCTTTAAACTTGATTGGCTTTCTTCAAAATCCACAGACCAGAGGTGCTGTGGAGAATTTTTTTAAAAAATATGTATTGATAATAACATCTGGGTTAAGTTTTAGTACTCCATTTGCTGGGGCAGGGAGAGCTATCTGCTTCAAATAATTGCATATGATCTTCTGAAACACTGGAGAGAGCAGGAGAGATCTTGTTTTAATAAACCCCCAGAAAGACTACCTCCAGCAGTACAGCATTCCCTCAATACAGACCTGAAAGAGCAGCTTAGATTTTTGTGTTATCGTCCCTGGTGCGAGACAGAACTTTTTCATTATCACACAGCCACAAATGACACACAGAGGAAATGCAAAGTATTATGCTTCATCTTCAATATGTCAGTTGTCAAATTACATATGAGCTCCAAACAGGCATACTTGAGGCAAAGCTGAATATCAGTACTCTTCTCTTACCACAACAAGTCACTGAGTCATAGAACTCTACAGCACAGAAACAGGCCATTCGGCCTGTCTAGTCTGTGCCAGCCTGATTTTCTGCCTAGTCCCATCTCCCTGCACCCAGGGCATAGCCCTCCATACCCCTCTGATCCGCATACCTGCCCGAACTTCTTTTAAATGTTACTTAAATTAATTTCGGCATATTTAACTTATGCTCCAGTTCTGACGTAAACAACTCAAACACTTTCTCCAAGGTCCCAGAATATAGATTTAGAAGACCCTAGAATTTGAAGATTGACCAACTTAAACCAATGTGCCACATTGAGGGCAGTATTATTGGGTGGCATGCTCCAGGACAAGAGGTCTGGTTCAATTAAAACATAACGCCTTGTGACATAACAATAGGCCATTCACCCCATTGAGTATGTGCTGGATTGACAGAGCTAATCCATTCCCACACTAATTTTCCGCGGAAGCTATTTTCATCACCTCCACCCCCATACGTTAGGATAGGAAACAGCTTCTTCCCTCAGGCCATGACGCTACTGAAATCGCAGCCACCATCAGCTCTCATCACAAATGAAGTACCAGTGGCGTTCCACTCTACTTTTCAACTTATGTCATGAATACATCTTATGCTAAATGTCAATTTTCTGGAAAATATTTTATTATCTATAAACATATTTGTGGTAATATTACCTTATGTCCTATGTGCATGAGTTATATATATATATATATACACATGTTGAATGCACTTGAACATGAATTTGAACTTGATGTTACTAACCTCATACTCACAAGGGGAAATTCATAATGTCCAATTATCTACTTACTTTGGGATGTAGGAGGAAACTGGAGCATCTGCTAGAAGCCATTAGGTCACAGGAAGAACATGCAGACTCCACAAAGGCAGCAGCAGAGGTCAGGAGAGCATCATGTCACTGCGCTGTTCCAGTGGGTAGTTAGTCCTCAGTTGCATCTACTACTGCAGAGAATCCATCTTCCCCTCCCTCAGTGAACCAGGATTCATCCCCCGATCACTCCCACTAATTGGAAAATATTTATCTATGGCTGCCAGGTGGAGACTTTCAAACAGCCTAACTCTCGGTTTCTTTTGAGCATTGATCCATGCCAGGCAACTGCTTTCAAGTCTCTTCAAATTAGTAGCAATCCCCCCATTAAACCATAGGATTTCTGGATAGGGAAGTGTTGCAAACACCCCAGTCTTAGCTGGGGAAGCCAAGGAGTGCTGATTTTACTTGAAAATCTTTCGTTTGCATTTAATTTAATTATATCTAATCCAAAAGCGAATAGCTGAGCATCTCCTACCTTAGAAAGTACATTTGCCGGGACAATAAAAACAGAGGTAGCTTGATACCCCACATAATATTACCTCAGCTGTTTTAGAAAAAGACAGCAAAGCTGTTTGATGAAAGAACCAGTTGGGCTAATTAAGTCACTGACTGATCAAGTCATTTATGTGTGGTCCACAATGTTCCATGGTTACACCAGTAACAAGCCATCTGGGCTAACATATGGCTGAACTGGAAACAATAAAACAATTTACTTCTAAACTAAACAGAGTACTGTTGACAGGCAGCCATTACTGTACTTGGTTTAAGTTAGTATTATATTGTCTCAGATGCAGAAGCAAAATGCTTAAAAATAACCACCTCACACCACACAACAGCAGGATTCTTATTCTGTTCCAAATAAAAACAGAAAATTCCGGGAAAGTTCCGCAGGTCAGACGGGACATGTGGAAAGAGAAACAGAGTCAACATTTCACACCTAAGAGCTTTCACCAAAACTGGAAAGGAGGGAAAGCAGATAGGCGCAATTTTTATTTTAAAGTTTTTGACAGACAACTCCATTTGGCAATCATGCAAAGCAATTCTGTCTCAATTGAATCTGAATGAGAATCAGAAACAGGTTTAATATCGCTCACACATGTCGTGAAATTTGTTGTTTTGTGCCAGCTTTACAGTACAATACAAAAAAAACTAAAAAATTACATTAAGAAATTGCTATACCCTTCAAAAATCTGCTGGCAGGTGAAGAAGTTGTATGGTAGTAATAAGAAAAGAGCATGTCCCAGGTAATGGGGTCTTTACTCATGGATGACACCTTTTTGAAGATGTCCTCACTAGTGTCCTTGATGGAGCTGGCTGAGCTGGCAACCCTCTGCCAGTTTTCCAGTCCCGTGCAGTGGCCCCTCCATACCAGTTGGTGATGCGACCAGTTAGCATGCTCTCCACAGGACATCTGTAGAAATTAGTTGAGCTATTTCCACATCAGACACCTGAGAGTTAAACAGAGGCTGGGCCATGTAAGTAGAACCCCTCTCAACATGTTACACCGCACTCTGCAGTCAATCACTTTAGAAGGCAGTCTGAGCAGAGAATGATTCCGCAGAAACAGATCTGCGACCGTTCATCAAAAATCAGAATGAAAGGAACAGGTTAGCCTAGCAGCAGAGAAGGGAATCTCCCAGTTAGACTGAAATAATGTGGGCAGTTCTCAGACTGAGCTCCTGTGTTTAGTGTGTTGCTAATATTGTACAGTACCGTTCAAATGACTTAGGCACCCTACCTACTATATATACGAGGGGTGATTGATATGTTCGTGGCCTAAGGTAGAAGGAATCAATTTTAGAAAACCTAGCACATTTATTTTTCAACATATTCCCCTCCTACATTTACACGCTTAGTCCAGCGTTTCATGGAGCATACGGATCTTGGACCTCCAGAAAGCGTCCACGGATGGTTGATTGATAAGTTTGTGGCCTAAGGTAGAAGGAGATGCGTTATTAACTTCAAACTTTCTACATAATCACTCAAAGAGTTGAACTGCATGTGTGTGTAAGGAGAGCTGTATAACTCATCTCCTTCTACCTTAGGCCACGAACTTATCAATCACCCCTGCTGCAGACTCTTTCTGGAGATCCAATATCCGTATGCTCCACGACCGCTGGACTAAGTGTGTAAATGTAGGAGGGGACTATGTTGAAAAAATAAATGAGCAAGGATTTTAAAATTGACTCCTTCTACCTTAGGCCACAAACTTAGCAAACACCCCTCGTAGAGATATATATGTGTGTGTGTGTGTGTGTGTGTGTGTGTGTGTGTGTGTGTGTGTGTGTGTGTGTGTGTGTGTGTGTGTGTGTGTGTGTGTGTGTGTGTGTGTGTGTGTGTGTGTATGTGTGTGCCCGCGCGCGCACCTAAGACTTTTTCACAGTACTGTACATAATGTGCAACCATGCACATGTAATGAGACACTAATACAGTATAATATTCCCAAGAATATATTTCAAAATACTAAATGTAGAAACAGGCATCAACCGGTTAACCTTGCAAACCTGTTTCACATTCAGTGGGATTCAAGACTGGACTTTCTCCTTTATTACTTTATAACCTTAGTTAAAATAATTCATTAACATAAGATCTAAATTTAACAATGGCCCACCATTAGTTACTGCTTTTGTGAGGGAGTGCTGTATTCCTGCTATCCATTTGCAGAGGTTTTTCTTAACTTCACTCCTGAAATACCTGGCTTCAGTTTTTGGGATCTCTCCCCCTAGTCCTTGACAAGGAAAAATAGTTCCTCTCAACCTTGCCTATCACCACCTGCTAACAACCAGAAACTTCACACCGGGAGCCAATGAACCAAATAGCAGTGCTTATAAAGGTAAGAATGTTAGCTCAATTCCATAATAACTCCCTGATAAACAGCATTAAACCTTCATCCCAATCTCAAAGTTCAAAGTAAATTTATTATCAAAATACATATACATCACCATCTACAACCCTGAGATTTATTTTCTTACAGACATTCAATAGTTTCAATAATTCCATTTAATATCAGAGAAATGTGTGCAAAATACATCCTGAAATTCTTGTTCTTCGCAGACATCCACAAAAAGAAAAGAGTGCCCCAAAGCATGAGTGACAGTAAAAATGTTAGAACCCCAAAGCTCCCCTACTCCCCCCTCTCACGCACAAGCAGCAGCAAATCAACAACCCTCCCCCACCCCCAATTACCTCTGCAGCACAACAAAAACTAATCATTCACCCGACAATGCGGCATACAGGTGAATACAAAGAAACGCAATAGAATCAAGGAAAGGCCATACACAAGATAAACAACCAATGTTCAAAAGACAACAAACTGTACAAATACAAAAATAAAAAGAAATAAACAAACTAATAATATTAAACAAATAAGCAATAAATATCGATAGCATGGGATGTAATGTCTGTGAAAGTTCAAAGGTTGCGAGAGCAGCTGGAGTGAGTGAAGTTATCCCTTCTGATTCAAGATGTTTGAGGGATAATAACTGTTCCTGAAATGGTGGTGTGAGTCCTGAGGCTCCTGTACCTCCTTCCTGATAACAGCAGCAAAAAGAGAGCATGGTCTGAGTGGCAGGGATCCCGATGATGGATGCTGCTTTCCTGCGATAGCGCTCTTTGTAGATGTGCTCAATGGTGGGAGGGCTTTGCCAGTGATGGATGGGGCTGTCTCCACTACTTTTTGTAGGCTTTTCTATTCAAGGACATTGGTGTTTCCACACCAACTGAAGACCATCTGATGACTGAACCAAAATTGTGCACAGTCTTGATCCCCTCATTTAAGAAAAGATATACAGCAGTCATAGATAGTACAAAAGAGATTCAATGGGTTAAATTTCTGGGATGAAAAGACTATTCTGTGCAAAGTAAATTATATGCATTTTCTTTGACATTTAGAAGAATGAAGGGTGAACTTATGGAACATGTAAGTTTTAGAAGGATCATGACAGATCATATATCATAACTAAAGGTGACATGGTACAGAATCATGGCCTAATTGGTGCATGGTGTCCCACCCAAGATAATCCCATTTGCCAGTAATTAGTTCATAATCTTCTAAACTTTCCAATTCCAACGACCTATCCTACTGTTTTTATTGTACATGCCTTAACCACTCTAGTTACCCCTCTAGTTCCTATTAAATCTCTCCCCCTCACCTTATGCCTATGCCCTCTAGTAACTGATCCCCACCAACCCTAGAAAAACAACAAAGTGCATTCAGTCTATCAATGTCTCTCATAATTTTACACAGCTCCATAAGCTGACCCCTCAGTCACCAAGGAATAAAGGCCTAGCCTGTTCCCCTTCTCTTTACAACTCAGTCCTTTGAGACCTGGCAATATCCTTCTCAATCTTTTCTGCACTCTTTGAGGTGTTTCCACTATTTGAAGAAACTTGACTGAGGGGCCATAATTGCAGGATTGGGAGTTGGTCACTAAAAACTTTGGGATTTCATGATGAGGTGGAGAATCTTTGGAATTCTCTACACTGAAGAGTTGTGGAATTTTGGAATCTAGATCATAGGAAACATCTAAAAACAAAGTAATTAGATCTTTGAAAGATCAAGGAATTCATGTTAATGAGGAACTCCTGTCCCCAGTATCATGACTGATCATTTTTATACTTTATCAGCACATTCAGTTTCATTCGGTTGACGCTCCTCACAGCTGAGTTTCTTTAACCAATATGTCCCTCCCAAACTTCCCAACTCTATTTTTTTCCTTCTACATTTCATCAGAAAACCTTGTTGATAAGATGGTTGAGTCACCATTAATGCTCTTAAAAGATTCATTGTCATCATTACTATGTCAACACAGAGGACTGTATTGGCTCCCTTCCTGTTTACCCTGTATACCTCAGACTTTAGATATAACACTGAGTGATGTCGTCTGCAGAAATTCTCTGATGACTCAGTAATAGTTGGGTGTATAAAGGGAGGATGGGAGGATGAACACAGGGCCCTGGTGGAGGATTTTGTCAAATGGTGAAGCTGAATCATCTGCAGCTCAGCATCAGTAAGACAAAGGAGATGGTGATGGACCTTAGGAAGACTAAGCCTGCACTGCTCCCTATGAGGTCGTGCATGTGGTGAAGATCTCCGAGCACCAGAGGGTGCACCTGGATGACAGTCTTGAGTGGAACACCAACACAGAGGCTGTGTACAAGAAGACCCAATAAACTGATTAGAAAAGCTAGGAGCCAAACTGGACACACTAGAGGCTGTGGTAGAACAAAGGACCCTACAGAAAATCCTGGCAATTCTGCACAATGTTTCTCACCCTCTGCATGCCACCTTGGAAGAACAGAGGAGCACCTTTAGTAATAGACTAAGACAACTTCACTGCTCCAAAGAGCGCTGTATGAGGTCATTCTTACCCTTGGCTATTAGGCTCTATAATGAGTCAACCTGTAGCAGAGAAAGTGATGACTCTCTCCTGTTAGACTGTTTGAGGTAACTTATTTTCTATTCTTTCTTGCTTCTCTTCTAATATATGTATACCTGTGCATTTGTATGCTACTGTGATACTGTGTACTGGGATCAATATAGTATCTATCTATCGATGTGCCATGTGGCATGACGTGGGCAATCGTGGTTTTTCCAAGACCATGATTGTTCTTGGCAAATTTTTCAACTGAAGTGGCTTGCATTGCCTTCTTCTGGACAGTGTCTTTGCAAGATGGGTGTCCCCAGCCATTATCAATACCTTCAGAGATTGTCTGCCTGGCATCAGTGGTCACATAAGCAGGACATGATATGCACCAACTACCCATACAACCATTCACCACCTGGTCCCATGACTTCACATGACCTTGATCAGGGGAGCTAAGCAGGTGCTACAACTTGCCCAAGGATGACACGCAGGCTAGCGGAGGGAAGGAGCGCCTTACACCTCTTTTGGTAGAGATGTGTCTACCCCCACGTAAAGATTAGCTATTTTTACATGATTGGTCACTTGTACATTGAAACTTCGAACCATACAGTGAAATATTCCCACCCGGCACTTATCCCTGTAAGCGTAAGTGCTACACCTGTCCCTACACAGCTTCTCTTGCCACCATTCAGGGCCCCAAACAGTCCTTCCAGGTGAGGCAACACCTCACTTGTGAGTCTATTGGGGTCATCTATTGCATCCGGTGCTCCCGGTGCGGCCTCCTCTACATCGGTGAAACCCGACGCAGATTGGGGGACCGCTTCGTCGAGCACATCCGCTCCATCCGCCACAACAGACAGGATCTGCCGGTAGCCACCCACTTCAACTCTGCTTCACATTCCCATTCAGATATATCCATACATGGCCTCCTCTACTGCCATGATGAGGCTAAACTCAGGTTGGAGGAGCAACACCTCATATACCGTCTAGGTAGTCTCCAGCCCCTTGGTATGAACATAGAATTCTCCAACTTCCAGTAATTCCCTCCCCCTCCCTTCCCTTATCCCTATTTCACTCTGCCCCCTCCCCCAGCTGCCTATCACCTCCCTCATGGTTCCGCCTCCTTCTACTACCCATTGTGTTTTCCTCTATTCCTTCTTCACCTTTCCTGCCCATCCCCTCCCTGCTTCCCCTCCCCCACCCCTTTACCTTTCCCCTTACTGGTTTTTCACCTGGAACCTACCAGCCTTCTCCTTCCCACCCTCCCCCCACCTTCTTTACAGGGCCTGTGCCCCTTCCCTCTTCAGTCCTGACGAAGGGTTCCGGCCCGAAACGTTGACTGATAGTTTCCATGGATGCCGCCCGACCTGCTGAGTTCCTCCAGCATGTTGTGAGTGTTGCAGGGAAATATGTTGTTTGTGCCCATGACCAACACAGTCCAAGGATTGTGCTGGGGGATGGAGGGATCCTGCAAGTGTTGCCATGCCTCCAGTGCCAACATAGCATGCTCACTACCTGTTTTTCCCCAGAAATTAGCTTAGTGAGTCTCTTCAGACCGTTTCCAATGCCTTTGAGTTGTTTAGAAAAGGCTTCTCGTAGAACCGTAGTGGGATTGTGAAAACCAGATTACTGGGGATTATTTAAAGGAGTAGATATATCTTTGAGAGATCATGGAATTGAGCACTATGGGGATCTGAAAACAGGGGAATTAAAGTCTGGATCAGCCTTGATCACAATGAAAGGTGTGGCAGGCTGTGATTTGCATTCTGTAATCTGGGCTGATGTGTTGATGGAATTTTGTGGAGTTCATGGGGCTGAAAGGGATAATATATCAGCCATGACGAAATGGCGAAGCAGACTCCATGGGCCGAATGGCCCAATTCTGCTCCTGTGCCTCATGGTCTTATGAGTGACTGCACTTTAAGATTGAGATAACAGGTTAAACATTAGTATTTTGAAGCAGAGGAGAATTATCTCTGGGTAAAAGTACTGGAAGTACTCAACAGTTCAGGCAGCACCTGAGGAGGGAAAAATAGTTTTAATGGGTCAGGGTGGATGGTCTGTTCTGAAGCTGTTCTCTTTCTACAGGTACTGGTTGTGGAGTATTTATTATACTGGTTAAGTGGGGAAGGTGTTTATCTTGGAACAGAGGCTGCAAGGAGATTTAATAATCATAACACAGTGAAGTGTTTAGACCAAGTAGACAGAGAGAAACTTTTCCTTTTGTAGTAAGAGTTAAGGTCAAGACTACATGTAATAAAGCTGATTGGCAAAAAAACCTGATTTTAATTTTGAGTCATCCTGTGTGCTTTAGCCAATAATAATCCTTCAATTGATCGCATAAAATTGCATTACCTGGTCATTATCACATTGCTGTATGGTTGCTTAGTAACAAACTGGGTCTGCATTTCCTGCACCACAGTGACCACACTTCAAAAAGGTTCATTAACTGTGAACCATTTTGGAAAACTATGGTTAGAAAGGTTCTACAGAAATGCTTGCTTTTTTTTTTACTTTCTTTGGTTTTGTGGAAAACCTACCAGATGGGAAAGATGTTGAGAAAGGGGATTCTAAAGGGCTAATTTCAATCCCAATGAAATGCCCGAGGAACACAAGTAGGCAAAACAAGAGCATTGCATAAAGACAACAAAGCTCTAAAAGGGGAGCAAGAACAGAGAGATCTGGGCCGGTCTGCTTGTGCATAGTTTATTAAAGATCACAGAGCAGGTTGAGATTGTGGCTAAAAAAAACATATGTGATCCTGCGCTTTATAAATAGAAGCATAGAGTTTGGAAATGGTTTAGCTATGATTGAATTAAAAATATTAGCTTTATTTGTCACATGTGCATTGAATCACACATTGAAATTATTTATTTTTGCATCAACGACCAACATAGTCCGAGGATTGTGCTGGGGCCGCCTGCAGGCATCCAGCAGCAACATAGCAAGCCCACAATTTACCAACCCTAACCCATACATCTTTGGGAAGTGAGAAGAAACCTGTACACGCGCAAGAAACCCACACGGTTACAGGGCGAACGTACGAACTCCTTACAGGCAGCCGCCACAAAATAACACATTTCACAACTCTTGACAGTAATAACAAACCTGATCTTGATGGGCCAGTCTTGGCTGAGGCCCTCCATTTGTCAGGGTTGACCACAGATGTTGCTTTGCAGCTGTCTGCATGACACGCAAGCCTGACCTGTACGATATGGAGAGCGAGCTGTTGCCCCTATAGCAGGCTCCCCCTCTCCACGCAGCTGTTGAATCCAAAGGAACGGCAGAGACCGATTCTCGTGCATCGCAGGAGTTGCCATTTAGTGTTGAACTCAATGTAGGATTGTCTTAGGGACTCCACCTCCAGACTTTTCCTCAGGGTTTACTCCTGAAGCCTTCCCCATGAGTGGGTATAGCGAAAAGGCAGTGGAGTTTTGAGCTCAGAGTTTTCCTTCTCCCAGGTGAGCTGCCAACCTTAGCAGATGAGTTCCATCTGCCCAAAACATCTGGTTTTAAGACACTAGTAACCTGCCTTTGCCCCTACACCTGTCAGTAAAAATGGTTCCGCTGAGCTTAACAGCTAAGCCTCACGTGAAGGCCAGGAGTTGGAATTGGTTGACAGAGGCTATTTGAGATGCAGGCCTTTGGAACCATTTAATAGGTAGTGGGAACTTGTCCCTTCCAGCACCCCTGTCTATAACAACCTTAAGGAACTGAGCAGTCTTAGATAAATGGCTTAAAGTAGGTCATAACTAAGGGTGGAACACAAAATCTGCACGGGTTTTAGTGAGTACTGAACTTTCAGTAGTGATGTTCCTTGAATAAAACACTAAACTCAGTCCCTGTATTCATGATACAAAAACACTCATGGTACCACAGGAAGATGAACAGCAGAGTTCTCCTCTATGCCCCGGCCAATATTTTTCCTTCAAACCACATCATCAAAAAACACTCTGACATTTATCACATTCCCATTTGTTGGATGAAGTAAACTTGGCTCCCAAGATCAACCACAAGGCAAAATCGTTTTATTGGCTGCAAAGCATTCTGTATCATAAAAGACAAAACACCAATGCAAGGACTTTTCACCAGAAGTAGAGACCTACTTTAAAGGTGGAAAGGATACAGATGGTTGAGAAGAGTGATAGAATCATAAATGAAGGGGTGGTACTTGCTTGGAGGGTGAATAGGTCACATTGCAGAGCTTTAGATATATATAAATATCAAAGACCCCACCCATTCTGGATAGTTTCTCTTCTGCACTCTCCATTTTCCCATTGGTAAGAAGACACAAAAGAACATGTTGTTCATCCATCGTTGTCGTCGATGAAGACTTTGACACTATTATGATGATGATGGTGTCAAGACTAGCGCGTGATTTGGATTTAAGTGAGGGAGAGTTGCGCAGCGTCAGCCTCACTCGCTCTTCCCAATTCCCATCCGGATCCAGTGGCAAGACAACAGTCGAGACGACTGGAGATAGGACTAGGTGCAGTGGATGACCAGGACGTCTTCTGTGTCTTGTCCTGCTCTACATGTTCCACAACACTTGCAGAGACCGCCTTCTTGACCGTTGGACCTTCCACTGGTTTCGTCCGCTCAATCCGCCGGAGTCTGTCTTCACATGCTGGGATAGACAACTCCCTATCACACCGAGGGTTTGAGACCCGTCAGCTACCCTCACCTGGTTTGGCCAGCTTGTCGAAGCCGTTGCCCGGGGTGTGGCCGCTGTCGCATGCAAACAGCTACGGGGAGCCACAGGTGAGAGCTGAGTGCCAGGTGGGGACCAAAAGTGGACTAACCGCCTTGAAAAGGATGCGACATGTTCCCCCACCAGAGGTGCTACCCCTCCCTGACACCCCATACATCACTAGGCTAAAGGACAGCATCTATCCCACCATTATCAGACTCTTAAATGGACCACTTGTACAATGAAGATGGATTCCTGACCTCAATTTGTACCTTGTTATGATCCTGCACCCTTTTGCTTACCTGCATTGTGCTTTGTCTGTAGTTTTTACACTTCATTCTGCATTATCATTGTTTTAATTTGTTCTTCCCCCAATGATTTAATCTGTATGAACAAAATGCAAGACAAACATTTCACTGTATCTTGGTACATGAGTCAATAATAAATTAAACCTAACCCTACAGTAAATGTTAAAAACAAAGAGTTAGAGAGCAGAAGAAGTAATTGGAAAAAGAAGAGGCAAGTTGTAGCCTTGAAAGAAACACCAGTTTATGTGGGGCCACTCTATTAGATGAATATTCACGATTTTGCAGGATCAGAAATTGTTGATTGCAGTAGTTCTCATCCAAGATGGGGCAAGACCATAGATCAAAAGCAACCCAAAGTGTCGATGGTTAAATTAAACTCTGATACAGTGTAGTTTAAATACATGCTGAGGAGAAGACTTAAACTCCAAGCATAAATAGATCACCTTATGCAAATATTGGGTTAAAAATAGAGGCAGGTGGTAATTACTGAGAAGATTATACAGAAGAAAACAACAGAGGAGCGTGAAAGGGAAGCAAGAAGAGCAGGATGCAATGGATGAGGATGAAGAACGGCGGTCGTAACATGGCGTCAAATTTGTAGAGATGTACCGTGGAGAGCATTCTAACTGGTTGCATCACTGTCTGGTATGGGGGTGCACTGCACAGGATTGTCAAAAAGCTGCAAAGGGCTATAAACTCTCCCACCTCCATCATGGACACTAAACTCCCCACCAGTGAGGACACCTTCAACAGACATTCCCTCAAAAAGACAGCATCCATCACAAAGGGCTCCCACCTCCCAGGGTATGCCATCCTTCTCTTCAGAGAGGAGGTACAGGAGCCTGAAGGCACACACTCAATGTTTTAGGAACAGCTAATTGATAGTATATTTTATATGTTGCACTGTACTGCTGCCGCAGAGCAACAGATTTCAGTACGTATGTTAGTGATTCTGATTCTGAAGCATGTAACCAGCAGAGAGTTAAAGTACAGGAACAACTACTTGAAAGTGGTTGCCTTCAGCTTCAGCTCTGGGGAGGCAATGCAACGGTTTCATAGAGCAGCAAAAGACGGGTCCATGGGAAATTGTGAACAATCGGAGATAAATGATCAAAGTGAAACGGTGTTAAAAAATCTAGAGCTGCAACTGAAAGAGAAAGCATAAATATGCCCTGATTCCCAGGAAGATGGAGGCTGGAGCAGCCTGCAACAGTGGGAGTAACAGCTCAAACACCAACATAATTATGCAAGGATCCTTGAGGGTGGAAGTATTCTTCTTGTTCAAGGGGGCGTAGATAAGCAATGAAACAATATGTTGCGGGCAGGCAAATTTCTGGAGTCAGAAAGACTGCACATTCAGAACTGCATGAAGAAGTCAGATTGGTTCGTGTAAAGTACGCAGGAAGAACAACCATACCAAGTAAAATTCACAAAGAAGTCAATCCGCAGTTAAAAATGACTTACGTTGAATGCTGTACATGCAACAGCTGTTGATAATGTTACACATAAACCCTATTTATGCAGTGTAGCCTTCTCTTCATCGGTGAGACCAGACACAGACTGGGGGACTGCTTCATTGAGAACCTTCACTCTGGCCACCACAAAAGGCAGGATCTCCCATTGGCCACCCATTTCAATTCGACTTCCCATTCATACACCGGCATGGCCTCCATTACTGCTATGACAAGGCTAAACACAGGAGGACCATTACTTCATTATCCATCTGGGTAGCCTTCAACCTAATGGCATGCTTTGATTTTTCTAACTTCTGGTATTAACTCCCCTCTGTTTTCAGCCCCTTCCCCCTCCTTCTCTCTTTTTCCATTCCCACTCTGGTTACATTCCTACCTCTTCTTTTCTCCTCTCCTGCCCTCATGCCTACCCATTACCTCTCTCTGGTTCCCCTTTTGCTTCCCTTTCTTTGATGGTCAACTGTCCTCTCCTATCAGCTGCATCTTCAGTCCCTTACCTTCTTCTCTTACCCCTCCCAACGTCTCACATCATTCCCCCTTCCTCTGCCCAACCACCTTGCCTTTCACTTGGTGTCACCTTTCACCTGCCAGCTTGTACTCTTTCTCCTTCCCATCCTCTTGTTCTGCCTTCTGCCCCCTTCCTTCCCAGTCCTGATGAAGGGTCATAGCCTGAAATGTCAACTGTTCATTTCTCTCAATAGATACTGCCTGACCTGCTGAGTTCCTCTAGCATTTTGTGCGTGCTCCTCTGGACTTGCAGCATCTAAGAATATTTTGCAACATGAATAGTATTGTTTAATTTAGGAACATGATAGTATTGGGATTATGACGTTTTTAAATGTGCAAGTCTAGGGTCAGCCACGGAATACAGAGAGAGTGGTGGATATGTGGAATGCTTTGCCCCAGAAGGCTGTGGAGGCCAAGTCTCTGGATGCTTTCAAAAAAGAGATGGATAGAGCTCTTAAAGATAGTGGAATCAAAGGTTATGGGGATAAGGCAGGAAGTGGATACTGATAATGGATGATCAGCCATGATCACAGTGAATAGCGGTGCTGGCTCGAAGGGCCAAATGGCCTACTCCTGCATCTATTGTCTATTGTCTAATACAAGGACATCCCTTTAGGACAGAGATGAGGAGGTGTTTTTTTCAGCTGGGGGTGGTGAGTCTGTGGAATCCATTGCCACAGATGGCTGTGGAGGACTAGTCACTGAGTATATTTAAAGCAGTGGTGGATAGGTTCTCAATTAATAAGGGCATCAAAGGTTACAGGGAAACAGTAGGAGACTGGGGTTGAGAGGGAAAATAAATCAGTGATGATTGAGTAGTGAAGCAGATCTGATGAGTCTAATGGCCTAACTCTTCTCCTATGTCTATACGGTATGATAGTCACACAGAAGAGAGTTGATACTCGTGGAATAGTAGAGCACATTGAGGAAGAGTGATCCTGCTCTGGAGATGTATTCTTCTTCATTTGTATAAAAAGTGGATCAGGCAAAAATTGGATAGATAATCAATGTTTGCCCATGAAGTTAAAGGAGGAGGAAAACTCCAGAAGAATAGAACTGTTCATCAAAGTGGATGGATGGTAGCAGATACATTTCAGTGTGAAATACAATATTTGAAAAAAAAGACATTAGGATCTGTTGGCAGCCCAATGAAACACGGAGACAATACCGTGTGAGAACATTCAGGATGGTATGCAGAACCTGGAGTCTATGTATTGAGAGTTCACAGAGACCCTGCATATGAGGAAAGGGTAGTTCACCACCTCACAATCTAGAAAGGATGGGTGGGCGTTGGAGATGATCCGGGGGGGGGGGGGTGCGGGTTCACAAAAATAATCCCAGCAATGAAAGGTTTAATGTTTGAGAAGCATTTCATGGCTCTGAGCCTGTAGTCACTAGAGTTTAGAAGAATGAGGGGGGATCTCATTGAAACCTACCAAATATTGAAAGGCCTGGACAGAGTGGACATGCAGAGGATGTTTCCAATAGTGGGAGAGTCTCAGAATAGAAGCACGTCCTCTTAGAACAGAAATGAGGAGGAACTTCTTTAGCCAGTAGATATTGAATCTGTGGAACTCATTGCAACAGATGGCTGTGGAGGCCAAGTCATTGGCTGTACTTAAAGTGGAGGGTGTAAGGTTATTAATTAGTAAGGGTGTCAAAGGTTATGGAGTTGAGTGGGAAAATAAATTAGCCATGATTGAATGGCGGAGAAGCCCCATGGCCTGATTCTGCTTTGGGTCTTATATTACTCCCATTTGCCTGAAGTCAGACACCTCCTGCCCAGTATGGTGAAGAATCTCCAGTTCCCACACTGGCCTCATTATTATCACAGCAGCCACCAAACCAGAAGTGGAGGTAAGTCAACCTCCCTCCCAAGGAACCACCTAAGAAGATCTTATTTGGGAGGGTGAAGGGAAGACCATGTATTGTACAACAGGGCACATCAAATGATCTTCAGTTTGAATGTGATGTAAGTTAGTCTCCATTTGGATTATTATATAGATCATAGCAGGAAAATATTATGAAATCAGCTGAAGAGCTGCTCTTGGCCTCACAAGATACCCTTCTCTGATATAAAAAATTCATCACCTTTCTCAGTCATGAGATCCACTCAAATTCTTCCTGAAACTTACCTTACTTGCTGACCAGCTGTCTGCCAAAGAATGCCCAAATCCACCATCAGCTGACTAATCTTAACTGTCTAGAACAGGGAGTTGTCCAGGAACATCCTCCTAATCCTAACCATCACATCCCTTCAACACCCCAATTTGCACCCTTTTCTCTCTGACCTTAAGCTGGGGTTCCTCTTGTCAGCTCAACTCATTGAAGCCTTCCCTGAATTTTGACAGTGTGCTCCCTAACAGAGATACTTCTGCATTGCATGATCTATACATTCTCCAACCTTAAATTGCGAAGTGACATCTTTTTCTTCATTGTACTCATTTTTATTCCTCAATGCAACAACTGAATTCTACTTTTCTTTCCTTAGTTCTCACTGCTCCCTGTGCAAACTTGCTCTTTGCTTTGTTTATTGGGATATATTTGTGAATGATTATATGCTCATTACATTGCCAGCACTTACCACAGGAGGATCCAATGCTTTCTATCTTGGGTTGTCGCTGTATTATAAAACTTTTGATAATAGCCTCTGCGTTTTTACTGTTCATCTCACAGCCCCAGTGACTTGACCTACATCTAACTGGAAGTCAATCCATCACAAATAAAAGTTGTTGACATAAATTGATGTTGTCAAATTAATTTTTCATAAAGCATGATAGACTCTTGTCCATTTACCTAAGAAGCCATGCATCAATACTGCAGTGTCTTACTGGTCATGAATGTGTCATTACAAAGACACAGAATGATAGAGCTGGGGTTGAGCCAACATGTTTACAAGTAGATGATGGGTGTAACGTGAATATAAGGAAGGACAAGCCAATGATTGAGTACAAATGCAGACAGAGCAAAGAGTTAAATTGTACCACAGAGGCAAAATTCAAAAGGGCGAAGAATGCAGGACTGAAAGTGTACTTAAAGGTGCGTGCCACGAGTTCACGGGTGGGTGAACTCGTGGCACAATTAGAGATTGGCAGGTATGTCATTATGGGTATCACTGAGTCATGGCTGAACGAAGGCCATAGTTGGGAGTTTGGTATCAAAGGATATACTCTGTTTTGAAAGGACAGGCAGGAAGGCAAAGGCAGTGGTGTGGCTCTGTTGGTAAGAGATGGAATTACGTCTTTAGAATGAGGTGACATAAGGTCAGAGAATGTTGAAAATCTTTGTGGGTGGAGTTACGAAACTACAAGGGTAGCAAAACCCATTATGGGAATCATATATAGGCCTCCAAATAGTAGCCAAGATACGGGGTTGAGATTGCAAAGGGAGCTGGAAGACGCATGTAATAAGGGTAATGTCACAATTGTAATGGGGGACTTCAATATGCAAGGGGATTGGGAAAATCAGGTTAGTTTCGGATCGCAAGAGAGGAAATTTGTTGAATGCCTACAAGATGGCTTTTTAGAGTAGTTTGTGCTTGAGCCTATTGAGGGAAAGGCAATTTTAGATTGGGTGTTGTGTAATAACCCAGATCTTATTAGGAAGCCTAACGTAAAGGAACTCTTAGGAGACAGTGATCATAATATGATTGAATTCATACTGCAGTTTGAGAGGGGGAAGCATAACTCACATGCATCACAATGGAATAAAGGGAATTGCAGAGGCATGAGAGAGGAGCTTGCCCAGGTGGATTGGTGGAGGATTCTGGTGGGGATGACAGCAGAGTGGAGATGGGTGAAGTTTCTGGGAATAAGTTCACAAGGCAGGATAGATATGTCCCACAGAGGAAGAAGTTCTCAAATGGCAGGGGTAGGCAACCGTGGTTGACAAAGTAAGTTAAGGACTGCATAAAAGCCAAGGAAAGGGCACATAAGGTAGCAAAAGTGAGTGGGAAGTTGGATGTTTTAAAATCCAACAAAAGGCAACTAAAAAAGCTATAAGAAGTGAAAAGATGAAACATGAAGGCAGTCTAGCCAATAATATAAAGCAGGATACCAAAAGATTTTTCAGTTATGTAAAGAGTAAAGGGGAGTGAAAGTTGTTATTGGACCACTGGAAAATGATGCTGGTGAGATAGTAATGGGGGACAAAGAAATGGCAGATGAACTTAGTGAGTACTTTGCATCAGCCTTCACTGTGGAAGACACTAGCAGTGTGTCAGACGTCCGTGAGTGTCAGGGAGCAGAAGTGAGTGCATTTGCTATTACAAAGGAAAAAGTGCTAGGCAAACTCGAAGGTCTTAAGGTGGATAAGTCATCTGGACCAGATAGTCTACATCCCAGAGTCCTGAGATAGGTTGCTGAAGAGATAACGAATGCATTGGTCATGATCTTTCAAGAATCACTTGATTCTGGCATGGCATCAGAGGACTGGAAGATTGCAAATGTCACTCCATTTTTTAAGAGGGGAGGAAGGCAAAAGAAAGGAAATTATAGGCCAGTTAGCCTAACCTCGGTGGTTGGGAAAGTGTTGGAGACTATTATCAAGGATGAGGTTTTGAGGTACTTGGAGACTAATGATAAAATAAGTCAAAGTCAGCCTGGTTTCTGCAAAGGGAACTCTTGCCTGACAAATCTGTTACAGTCCTTCGAGGAAGTAACAAGCAGGGTGGACAAAGGAGAGGCAGTGGATGTCATTCACTTGGATTTTCAGAAGACATTTGATAAGGTGCCACACATGAGGCTACTTAACAAGATAAAATCCTAAAGCGTTACAGGAAAGATACTGGCATAGATAGCAGAATGGCTGACAGGCAGGAGGCAGTGAGTGGGAATAAAAGGGGCCTTTTCTGGTTGGTTGCCAGTGTCTAGTGGTGTTCCTCAGGGGTCAGTATTGGGACCACTACTTTTCACATTGTTTATCAATGATTTAGATAATGGAATTGAAGGCTTTGTGCCAACATTTGCAGATGATACGAAGATAGGTGGAGGGGTAGGTAGTGCTGAGGAATTTAATGCAGTCAAGTATGAGGTGTTTCACTTAGGGAAGACAATCCATGGTAGGACTTAAAAAGAGTGAACAGTAGGGCACTGAGGAGTGTTTTAGAAAGGAGGGATCTGGGAATAAGCATCAATAATTTCTTGAAAGTAGCATCACAGTTTGGCAGGGTCATGAAGAGAGCTTTTGGCACTTTGACCTTCTTAAAACAGTGTATGCAATACAGGAGTCGGGATGTAATGTTGAAGTGCCAGTGCAGATAACTTCACTCACCTCAACATTGAACTGATTGCACAACCTATGAGTCTACAACTTATGATCTGGACAGCTCACTCACCTTTGGTCCCCACCAGACACTCAGCTCTTACTGTGGCTCTGAGCAGCTGTTGGTGTGCAGCAGTAGCCACACTCCGCTACACTGCTTCGGCAGGAGAGCTAAGTCAGGTGATGGTAGCCGGTGGCTTCATACCCCGGTGAACAAGGGACATGCCTGTCCTAGCGTGTGACGTCGGCTCCAGTGAACTAGGCAGTTGAGATCTCCAGTGAGATCGAACAGCCAGGGAGGCAGTACAGCAACACTTCGTGGAGAGAAGAGAGCATGACGAGGCACCCACTGCCACCAAGGAAGACCCTATTTTGTGATGCTTGCTCGTACCACTGGACCTGCACTTCTGAGATCAAGAGAGTGGATCTGCCCCAGTACGGAGAGTTGAGCCACGTTGTCTACCCCATGGACTTTGTGGTGGAAGGAATCCCAGGGCATTCGGAAGCTTGCAGGAATTTGAAACTGGAAGTGCAGAGGATGTAGAATGGCAAAGCCTTGGAGGGGGTGAAGTTGGGACCTTACAACCTTGGCAGAAAGGGGCAAGGCAAACGAAGTGGATGCACACAAGAGATCAAGCAGGTTGACAGTGCTCAGTGATCTCGTACAGCTGGAGAAAGTTGAAGAAAGGAGGGGTTTGAGTACAGGGATGAACGATTTGTGCCACTGACTTGAATACTTGATGACAGATGGCAAAGAAAGCTTCCAGCAGTAAATGAAAACATAAAATAAAACTTAAAATACTGGAAATCTTAACAAAAAGTAGAAATGCTTGAAACACTTCATGGGTCAGACAGCAACTATTGAAGGAGAAACAAAGTTAATGTTTTATACTAGGGAGATAAAACAGGTTGGTGTAAGTTTTATTTTAAAGCTTTTTAATAAACAGTTCCGTGTGACAATCATGCACATCAATACCTATTGTTTCAGCCAGGTTATATCCAGATCAGACAGCACCCAGCTAAACAGTAGTCAGGCCATATGATGAGTGTTTATTAGAAGCTTATCATTTCTCAACATATGGCACCATATTGCACATCTAAATATTTTGGAAAGCAGTTTGCGCGCGGAATGATTCCACAAACACAGGAAGCCAATTGACTGCTTTAGTTATTTTCCTTTGCAGGTGTGGGATGAGAAGGGAGCGTTGGCCAGAATGCTAGGAGATCTACCCTTTTCCCGCGACCCTTCCCAGCATGGGAAATGAAAATCAAAAACACAGATGCTGGAAATCAGAGATAAAAACATAAAGTGCTGGAAAACTCAGCAGCATCTGTAGAGAGAGAAACGCAGTTAATATTTCAGATCTGACCCTTCCTAACACCATCTTGCTCAATTCTTCCACACTGATGATGATAAAAGACCACACACAAATAAAAATGGAAGAAATATACTTCTCAATTTTTACAAGACAGTGAAAAAAGGTCTGTTTAAGACAAGATATTAGTGCAATAAAATACACACCAGGGTGTGATGCTCTTGTCCTTGCAGATGAGAGCGTCACCAATCTATTCCTTTGCAAGTTACATATCACCTTTATGGGGCAGATATCACCCTATCCTCATCTTTGCTCTGTCACGATATTTGATCTCATGATCTCATAACACCATCACTATCCAGTGAGTAGTTTTACCAGCTGCTTCCAAGTGCTGTGAATGAGTTTACAAAACTGGACTAGCATGGCACAATAAAATGAAGATCAAAATAACTTACACTTATACCATGCCCCGGTTAGTTGCATTTACAGCCAAATATGTGAAATTGTGATACACTAGCATGTCTGGGACTTTGGTGGCTGGCAGAGTAGTTGATTTTCTGGACTATTGGATGACATTTAGTGGTAAGATAGTAAGGAAGGCAAATGCAAAGTTAACATTCATTTCAAGAAGACAAGAATATAAAAACAAGGATGTGGTGCTGAGGGTTGGTCAGACTGCATTTGGAGTATTGTGAGCAGTTTTTGACCCTTACCTACAAAAGGACGTCTGGTATTGGAGAGGGTCCAGAATGATCCCAGGAATGAAAGGGTTAATGTATGGGGAACTTTTGATGGCTCTGGGCCTGTACTCACTAGAGTTTAGAAAGGTAAGGGAGGAACCTATTGAATATTGAAAGGCCTAGGTAGTGTGGATGTGGAGAGGATGTTTCTGTTAGTGGGTGAGTCTAGGTCCAGAGGGCACAGCCTTAGAATACAAGGACATGGCTTTAGAAAAGAGATAAGGATGAATTTATACTCGTGACTGTGACTGTAAACACAGCTCCAAGGCCATATTTAAATTTGCTGATGACCCTACTTTCACTGGCTGAATCAAAGGTGGTGATGTATCGGCACACTGGAGAGAGATTGAAAATCTGGCTGAGTGGTGCCACAACAACAACTTCTCACTCAATATCTTCAAGACCACGGAGCTGATTATTGATTTCAGGAAAAGGAAGCTAAGATCCATGAGCCATTTCTCACTGGGGGATCAGAGCGCCAGCAACTTTAAATTCTTTGGTGTTATCATTTCAGAGGATTTGTCCTGGATCCAGCAAATAAGTGCCTTTATGAAGAAAGCATGGCAAAATCTCTGCTTTCTTAGAAGTTGCGAAGCTTCGGCATGTCATCCCAAACTTTGACAATCTTCTACAGATAGGGGAGTATATGGACTGGTTACATCACAACATGGTATGGAAACACCAATCAGGAAGAAGGCACAGGAGCCTCAGGATCCACACCATCAAGCTCTTGAACAAAAGGGGATAACTTCACTCCACTTCACTTGCCCTATCACTGAACTGTTCCCACAACCAATGGACTTATGTCACTCTTCATCTCATGTTCTCAATATTTATTGCTTTTTTATTATTAGTATTACTATTATTTATTTTTTTTATTATTTTTGTATTTGTAGAGTTTGTTGTCTTTTGCACATTGGTTTTTCGTCCATCCTGTTGGGGGCTGTCTTTCATTGATTCTATTGTGTTTCTTGTATTTACTATGAATGCCTGCAAGAAAATGAATCCCAAGATTGTATGTTGTGATGTATAGGTACAGGTCAACCTTCACTAATCCGGCACCATTGGGATCTGAGGAGTGCCAGATTAATGAAAATGCTGAATTACAGAAGGATCACATTAAGCATAATCAGTGCTGGATTATCGAAGAAACTGGATTACAAGTAGTCGGATTAGTGAAGGTTGACTGTACTTTGAAAATAAGTTTACTTTGAAATTTTCTTTAGCCAGACAGTGGTGAGTCCGTGGAATTCATTGCCAAAATGGCTGCAGAGGCCAAGTCACTGGGTATAGTTAAAGTGGAGGTTGATAGATTCTTGCTTAGTAATGATGTCAAAGGTTATGGAGAGAAGGCAGGAGAAAGACAGGGATGATAATCAGCCATGGTCAAATGCTGGAGTGGACCAGATGGGCTGAATGGCCTATGGTTTTATAGTCTAATACCACAATTCACTTTTATTGCATGTTCTTTGAGATGTTACAGACAGTGTCAACTACTTGAGCCTTGTTGCTTTGAAATGGATCATGGGATCCAGGACTCAGTTAAATGGGAAGGGAGTGTGGGAACCCTGACCATGATATGTGGAGCGAAGCGTGGCAACTGGGGTTGCGTTGAGTTGGAGGGGAGAGCATCTGATAAAGTTCAAAGTGAATTTATTATCAAGAATTTGTTATCATACATAATTTACTTCCAGGCATTTTCAGGAAAAAAATGAAGCACAATAGAATATACAAAACTTCTCACCTCTCTCCTCTTTCTCAATGTCTCTGTCCCCATCTTGGGAGACATACTATTCACTGGTATCTTTTATAAAACTACTGACTCTCATGGTTAACACGACTATACTCTTTCCCACCCTGTACTTGTAAAAATGCCATTCCCTTTTTTCAGTTCCTCCATCCTTGTTGTATTTGGTCCCAGGATGAGGTTTCCCTTTCTAGAACATCAGAGATGTCCTCCTTCTTCAAAGAATGGTGTTTCCCTTCCTCCTCCATTGATGCTACCTTCACACACATATATCCTCCACATCCGCCCTCATGATGTATACTGTATACATTTCTCTGACCTTTGGAACCCCATCTTCCTGCCGCCTTAACAGGGACAGAGTTGCACTTGTCCTCACCTACCACCCCGTGACACTCTGCATTCAACACGTCATTCTCTGTAACTTCTGTCATCTTCAATGGGATCCTACCACCAAATGCATCTTTACCTTCCTCCCCCCACAACTCTTTCCACTTACCACAGGGATCACTGATTTTGTGATTCCCTTGCCTATACATCCCTGAGCACTGATCACCCTCCTGGCACTTATATCCTTGCAAGTGGAAGTGCTACACCTGCCCATTCTCCTCCTCCCTCACCACCATGCAGTCCTTCCAGGTGAGGCAATACTTCACCTGCAAGTCTGTCAGGGTCATCTACTGCATGCAGTGCTTCCAGTGTGGTCTCCTCTACATCAATGAGACTCGATGTAGATTGGCGAGCACCCTCGTTCTGTCCGTACAAGTAGGATTTCTGAGTGGCCAACCAATCCAATCCAATTCCAATTGGTTCAGGAGCCTGATGCTGTAGGGTAATAACTGTGGAGAGCGTTCTGACAGGCTGCACCATTGTCTGGTATGGAGGGGCTACTGCACAGGACCAAAAGAAGCTGCAGAAGGTTGTTAATCCAGACAGCTCCATCTTGGGTACTAGCCTACAAAGTACCCATAACATCTTCAGGGAGCGGTGTCTCAGAAAGGCAGCGTCCATTATTAAAGACCTCCAGCACCCAGGGCATGCCCTTTTCTCACTGTTACCATCAAGTAGGAGGTACAGAAGCCTGAAGGCACACACTCAGCGATTCAGGAACAGCTTCTTCCCCTCTGCCATCCAATTCCTAAATAGGCATTGAACCCGTGAACACTACCTCACTTTTTAAATATATATAATTTCTGTTTTCTGAATGATTTTTAATCTATTCAATATACGTACATTGTAATTGATTTACCTATTATTATTTTCTTCTTCTATATTATGTATTGCATCAAACTGCTGCTGCTGAGTTAATAAATTTCATGACACATGCCAGTGATAATAAGCCTGATTCTGTTCTTGAACCTTGTTGTGAGGGACCTAAGGCTCCTGTACCCCCTGCCTGATGGTAATAGTGAGAAGAGAGCATGGCTGGGATGTTTGGGGTGCTCAATGATAGATGTTGCATTCTTGTGGCAGTTATCCTCCTATAAATCCTATGAAGTCCATCTACATGCTGGGCACAGGCAGGTCATCCGAGATGTTAGTAGTTTGACATTCCTGGTTGTTGACATCTTGGCTGACCTGTTTCGGGCTTAGCAAGGGCAGCACTCCTATTTTCCTGGTAGGTCCAGCAGGTTTGGCATGTGACCAAATACCTTACCAAACTTCAGCAGATGGATTGTTGAAAGTATTCCGTACAGCAATTCCAGCTGACAGGAACACAACAGGCTGCAGGTAGAAGAGGGCACAGCCAGGTCTATCACAGGCACAGCCCTCCCCGCCACTGATGCCATCTATAGGTAATGTTGCCTCAGGAAGGCAGCTTCTATCATCAAGGATTCCTCCATCCAGTTCATACCCTCTTCGGGCAGGATGGTCTGAAGACTGAAGTCCCTCACTGCCAAGTTCAGAAACAGCTACTTACCTACAATCAACCGGAACAACATTAACCCTTTCTCAGCAATGGTACATGACCTCTTTCACTACCATGGGCTTGTCTTCTATTGTGTTATTTTTTTTGTACTAATATCTTGTTTTTTTTTCACTATCTTGTACAATTTATAAATAACACCTTGAGTGCTGTTGCCCAAGTTGGTGCAGTCTCTCATTGATTCTGTTTTTCGTCTATACATTTATTGAGTATGCCCATAAGAAAATGAATCTCAGGGTTGTATATGGTGACATGTATCTGCTTTGAAATTAAATGTACTCTGAACGTTGAACTTTACATCGACCTGCCTATGAAGCTGCTGAAACTCTTCATTGTACTTGCATCTCACTCTATGCAGATAACAGACTCGACTGAGCACTTTCCATTACAATGCACTTCGTTTTTTTAAAATTCTAGATTTGTTCTTTCCTGTATAATTTATGTTCTTGTATTTCTTGTCAATATTGTGTATGACACTATGAGCATATGATACTGCTGTAAGTTTCCACTGCACCAATGCGTAATGTAATAGGATAATAAGCACGAACTTGACTTTGATTTGCGACAAGATTGTGAAACATCGGGATTTTTAAATCACCGGATAGCGAACCGTCCGAGTTACGCATGTTACTGAACCAGGGACGCAGCAAACTCTCCTTGATATCAAGGCGCAAGTCGATCGTTTCAATGACATCGATTGCGGGATTAAATACAGAGCAATTAAATGATGGACGGATTACAAGAAACAGATCAAACTCTGCCCTTTAATAGACCAGCAAACAAGGAGTTAAAAGTGCCAATTTGGATGGGCAAGCATCACTCGCTCACCAACTCATCCCCCCTATCATTCGTTGTAGCTCTCCCTGCGTCACTCTAGACTCCAGCCTGGAGCAGTCGAAAGAAGAGAGCGGCGCAGGAGTAATTTCTCTTTTTCATTCTCAGTGCTGGAGACAGCTCTTTGGTCGCCTTCGCCCACCGCAGCTGATCACAGCCCAACACCTCCCGCACCTCCTCCCTCCCTCCCTCCCCCCTCTCCCATCCCACTCGAAGCAAGTGGAGGCCTTCCGAAACTCATTGCAAAGAGAGTTGGCGTCTGCAGAGCAAAGTTGTTCAGCCGCTCTCTCTCTCTCTCTCTCCCTGCAGGGTTTTATTTTCGGGAGAGATCGACTGCATAGGCAGTTGATGTCTCTTCGGCTCTCTGGTTTCTGCTTGTAACTTTGCAGAAACCTCACAGACATGTTGTCCAGAAGGTAAAAAGAACGTAATTTGACTCAGTAGAAATATAACAAAATATATCTGAAATATTGAGACGCCAAGTATCAGAGCCGCATGTGGGACTCGAACTGGATTCTCCCAGCGTCTCCGTTATCTTGTACTTGGAGGGAGAGAGGGGGAGGGAGAGAGAACCTTGTATGAAAGAAGAGCGTTCAATGACCGATTTTGAAAGAGTTTTTCTCCCCCTTCGATGTCTCTCTCTCCTTCTCCCTCTCTCCCTCTCTGGGCGAACCGACGAAGCGATGCAGCCGGGGATTTGCACACCAAATTAATCCAGCACAATATGGCAGATCTACACCGTGTTTAGCAAGGAGAGGAGCAACGGGCTTTGTATTCTGCCATGCATAGCACACAGCATTGCACCGATGGCCCCAATGTACCAAGGTAAGACAGGAAATTAACGCGCACCTCCTTCGTTATTGTTTCCAGAGGGCAGGTTGATGGTGGTGGGAGGGGGGAGTGGGGGGCTACTGGGCGAGGGGTGGTGGTTCATTGTGAAGGATTAAGGGGGGGGGAGGGTGATGTGGAGCTTCCAGATTCTGCGCCGGAGCCTCGGTCAGCCTGTGTGTGGACTCCGAGGGGATCGGGGGCGACTGACAATGGGCATTTCACACGGACCCTGCTGTAATTCTTGGCGGTCCGTCACGATTAGTTCCGATCCACAGCCTTTCTGATTTTTTTTTGGCGGGGGTGGTTTGGTGGTAGGAATTTACAAATAAAACCAGCAAATGCCAGCTTGCGGATATTTTTCTTCCCCCTTTTATGTTTTGTGTTGGGGGGGAGAGAAAAGACTTTTTATGTTTCCCATGAATCCATCTCTGTGTAAATCAGAAAAGGGAAAACGAGCGGAGATCGCTGAAATGATTAATTTCACAGCCAATTCACCAAGCGAATAACAAGTGAGGAAACTTTGCGTGCGTGTGAAAGTCCCATTGATTTACGGGTGAATAGTTGGAAGGATTTCCTGCTGATAGCGGAGCTTGGATTAAACACGGGGAGACAAAGGAATGCCTTAAAGGACGCTGTACAAGCAAAGTACTCAGTCAGAAATGCTTTCCCCTTTTGTTGCGAAGTCTCGGTCGTGTAGCTGTGTGTGTGTGTGGGTTTTTTTTCCCCCTCTTGCATAGGTGAATCTCCTCGTGTGCCTTTTAAATCGGGCAGTTTGTTGGAAGCGAATTTCATAGCATTGGGAGAGGGGAACATTAGCCCAATGCACAGAAACTCTGAGCTGTGAAATAATCACCTCCTCTCTAAAACCACTTCTTGCCCGCCCCCTGCCGACCAAACGTGCCGTGATGTCGAAGCCCGTCTCAGTGTGAGATACCGGGCGGCTGGATGGAGGGGGAGGGGGTCCTTTATTTCACTGATGCTTTCTTTGATTTATTACTGCAGTTGTCCCCGCATTTTAACCCAATTCTATCCTCGCGAGCAAATATGTGTTTCTTAAACATTTGTCCCATTGCAATTGCTGCAACTGTCACCATTTGGAGGAAGCTATAACGTTCTGTCTAGTTAAAGCAACAAATAGACTATTGTAAAATTTTTTAAACCTATTTTTGCTTGTAAATCCTGTTGCAATTTTAATGTAAAAAATGAAAACAGAAATATGTTTGGAAGCACTCAGTAGGTCAGGCAGCGTCTGTGCAAAGGGCAGCAGTCAATATTTCACGTCTGCTGGTTCTAAAGAAGGGTTTAGGTTAAAAATTTCACTTTCTGCAGATGCTGCCGGACCGTCTGAGTTTCTCCAGCATTTTCCATTTGTGCGTCAGATTTCCAGCATCTGAATTTATGTGAGCATGCAACACTGACTCGATGTACTGAGAGGGAGATGGAGACTCTAGTGTAAAGGAATATTACTGGGGAGTTTGAGCTGAAGGGGCACCAGGCAGTCACAGAGCAAACGTGCAAACTCCCGTCAGCCAGTGGCAGGAATTAAACCTGGGTCACTCGTGTTGGAATAGCAATAAGCCAAGCACTATGCTACTGGGCTAGGTAAAAGAGTTGGGGGAATGGCATTGCTGTATGGGGGGTGGTATCACAGCTGCAGAAAGGGAGGACGTCGCAGGGGGATCATCTCCTGAGTCAGTGTGGGTGGAAGTCAGAAACAGGAAGGGAGCAGTTGCTCCATTGGGAGTATCCTATAGACCCATCATTAACAACAGAAACACTGAGGTGCAGATTGAAGTGATTTTGTGAAAGGTGCAAAAATAACAGGGTTGTTGTCATTGGTAACTTCAGCTTCCCTAATACTCATTGGTACCTCCTTAGTGTAAAAGGTTTTAGCAGTGCAGAATTTGTTAGAGTGCCCAGGAAGGATTTTTGAAGATAGGCCAACTAGAGGAAAGGTCGTATTGAATCTGGTGCTGGGCAATAAACCCCATCAGGTGATAGATGCCTCAGTGGGTGAGTATTTTGGAGATGGTGACAACTCTTTGGCACTTACCGTAGCCTCGGACAGGGATAGGAGCAGATGAGATGGGAAAGTATTTAAGATCGAGTTATGCTATTGGGCAGGTGCTTGGAAGCATAAATTGGGAAAATATGTACTCATAGAAATGCACAATGGGAATGTGAAGGTCGCATCGGGAGCATTGGCATGGGGTTCAAGATAGGTTTGTCTCATTGCCGCAGGGAAGGGATAGTAGGGAGAGGGAACCATGGTTGTTATGTGATGTGGAGCACCTAGTGAAGAGAAAGAAAGAAGCTTATTTACTGTTTAGGAAACAAGGAGCAGAAAGAACTCCAGAGAGTTGCAAGACAACAAGGAAGGAGCTTAAGAATGGACTTGGGAGAGCTAGAAGAGGACATGAAAAGGCCTTGGTGAGTAGGTGAAGGAACATCACACGACATTCTGCATGTGCGTGAAGAACAGTAGGATGGCTAGTTTGAAGGTAGGACTGAACAGGGTTAAAAGAGCAAACGTGTCTGGAGCCATGGAAGGTAGGGGATGCCCTTAATGAGTGCACTGCTTTGGCAGTCACCAGTGTGAAGGAACTTGATGAATGCGAGGACAGTGTAGGACAGGCTAATGTGCTGGAACATGTCAAGGTTCAGAAAGAGCATGTACTGGAACTGTTTAAAAGACATTAGGATGGAAAATCCCCGGGGCTGGACAGGATATATTCCAGATTGTAATGGGAAGGGAGGGAAGAGATTGCTGCACCTTTGGTGATGATTGTTGCATCCTCACTGGCCACAGGAATGGTGCCTGAAGATTGGAGGGTAGCAAATATTCTGTTGTTCGAGAAAGCTAATAAGGTTAACCCTGGGAATTGTAGACCAGTGGGTTTTGCATCAAAGTGGGCAAATTATTGGAGAGGGTTCTTGGAGACAGGATTTATAAGCATTTTGGAGAGACGTAGTCTGTTTAGGGATTTTCAGCATGGCTTTGTAAGGGGCAAGTCATGCCTTAGGAGCATGATTCAATTCTTTTAGGGAGTGACAAAGCAAATTGATGAAGGTAGAGCAGTGGACGTAATGCAAATAGATTTTAGTAAGGTGTTTGAGCCCATGGTGGGTTCATTTAGAACGTCAGAGGCATGAAACCCAGGGAAACTTGGCTGCATGGATTTAGAATTGGCTTGCCCATAAAAACCAGAGGTGGGGTGGTTGTAGATGGAGTATATTCTGCCTGGAGATCGGTGACCAGTGGTGTGCAGCAGCGATCTTTTCTGGGACCCCTCTTCTTCGTGATTTATATAAATAACTTGCAAGAGCAATTGGAAGGGTGGGTTAGTAAATGAGATGACCAAGTTTCGGTGGTGGTGTGGATGGAGCAGAAGCTTGTTGTACATTGCAGTGGGGCATTGACAGGATGCAGAGCTAGGCTGAGAAGTGGCAGATGGTGGTCATTCTGACTTACTTTGAAAGGTCGAACTTGAAGATGGAGTACAAGGTTAATGGAAGGATTATTAGCAGAGTGGAGGAACAGGGATCTTGGGGTCCACATCCATTGACCACTTAAAGTTGCCATGCAAGTTGATACGGTGGTTAAGAAAGAGTATGTGTGTTGGACACCATTAGTCAGGGGTTTGAGTTGAAGCTTCATGAGGTAATGTTGCATTCTTTTTAAAAATAAACAACAACAACTCTGGTTAGACCACACATGGAATATTGTGTTCAGTTCTGGTTGCCTCTTTATAGGAAGGATGTGGAAGCTTTAGAGAGGGGAATTATCAGGATGATGTCTGGGATTGACAGCATACCTTGTAAGGATAAGGTGAGCAAGCTAGAGCTATTGCTCTGGAGCGAAGAAGGATGAGGGTATTGACTGAGTTGTTGAAGATCATAAGAAACAGAGATAGAGTGGATAGCAGAGACATTTTCCTAGTGCAAAAAATGGCTAATATGAGGGTACATAATTTTAAGATGATTGGAAGAAATTATAGGGGTGCTGTCAAAGGTATTTTTTTTTACACAGATTGGTGGGTGAGTGGGATGTCCTGCCAGGGGTGGTGGTATAGGCAGATACATTATGGATGTTTAACAGGCTCTTCAGCACATTGATTAAAAAAAAATAGGGTGGGCTGTGTGAGAGGGAAGGGTTAAGTTGATGTTGGGGTTGGTTGAAAGGCTATCATGAGTACCGTGCTATATTGTTCTATGGTCTATATTCTATATTCTAAGTTCTAAGAACATCGCTGATCAGTGAGTTTCCAGACCAGCGAGGAAGAGTCTGGTTCTGAGGAGTGTGGGGTAGGCTGAAGTATCAGTGGGAGGGCTCCTGGGGAACCATAAGCATTAGGTTAAGTTGCAAGAAACTCCAGATTCTAGAGTCTGAAGCAACACAAAAAGATGGAGTAGCTGAATGGGTCAGGCAGCCTCCATGGAGGGAAATGGACTGCTGACATTTTGGGTCCAAGCCCTTCATCTAGGAGTTCTAGACTGAGAGGAAGATAGAGGAGAGGGAGCTAGTATTAAAAGGCAGAGGGAAGTGGTGGAGCAGGAGTTGTCTGAGTGAGTGCGCAATCATTAGATCATCAGGTTTGATAGCAAGCGTTGAGGAGAAATTTAACGCAGGGGTTGTGTACAAGGAGGTTTTAACCAATAGAAGCGGGTCTGGACAGGATAAATGGAAACTAAAAGCAAAAATCTACAGAAACAAATGCTGTCAATATTTAGCAGGTTAGGCAGCATCTGTGGAGAGAGAAATGGGATAACAGTTTCAGGTTGAAGTGTTAACAGTTTCTTCATCTGCAGATACTACATGATCTGTGGAGGCTTTACTAGCATTATAAATTGAGATCAGATAAAAGTGAAACTGCAATGAAACGTGTGACATTTTTAGAGCAGATGTTCTGGATGTAGGCCGGTGTATTCACAGAACGAGGGGGTAAAATAAGGGAACATGACGTTCACTGGATAAGAAAAGAAATTGATGAGAGGACGCTGAAAAATGTAGGTGTGTGATACACATCATAAGAAGCCAGAGTTGGCCATCTGGCTTGTTAAGCCTGGTCCACCATTCAATAAGATCATGGTCAATTGGACTCATCTCCACATACCTGCCTTTTCTCCAAAACCCTTCATTCTCCTGCGAAATAAAAATCCATCTGTGTCTTAAATGTATTTAATGAAGAGCCTCTGCTGCTTCCCTGAGCAGAGAGTTCTATAGATTCCTACTCTCTGTCAAAAGCAGTTTCTCCTCATCTCTGTCCAAAATCTATTCTACTGTTTTCTGCTAATTCAAGTCTCACCTACCAGTGGAAATGACCTTCCTGCCTCTATCTTATTCTTTTCATAATTTTATGTGTTTCTATAAGATTCCCCTCTAATTCTTCTGAATTGAACCCTTGTTTGTAATTTACCGGAGAGAATTTAGTGACGGCCAAGATGCATTTAGGAAGCTGACTGAGGAAATGGCAGGAAAATTAAAACGAGCAAAGAGAGAGTGTGGTGGAAACAGTAGTTAACAAGAGGGACCCATAAGTCTTTCAAAAGCATGCAGAAATGTGAGTGATAAGAGAGTGGTGGGACATATCAAGATGAAGGAGATGATCTTGGGGATTAGAGGAAGAAAGAGTAACTGGAGCATTGGAGCAGATTTTATTGGTTTTTGTCCCAACGAACAGAATCCTAGTAATCAGGAGGTAGCAGCGATAATGGATGGGGTGAAATTTGCTGAGGAGGTACTAGAAAAGCTGACTGCTTATGGACTAGTTACCAGGTCCAGATGGGATAACTTCAGGGTCGATGGGGTTGGGGGGTGGATGGTTGCTGCTGGAGGTTATAGAAGATTCCAGTCTCCCTCAGAAAAAGGCCACGTGGTTTGATCTAGTTTTGAGGAAGGTTTTGATAATGAAAGCTGGAGTTACAAACATACAGGCATTGCAGAAGTTTAAACAGCAGGTAGTCTGCAAAAGGAATTGGACAGATTCGGAGAATGGGCAAAGAAGTGGCTGATGGAATATAGCACAGAGGTGCATGGTCATGTGTTTTTGTAGAAGTAATAAAGGTGTAGATTATTTTTTAAGTGGGGAGAAAATTCAGAAATCGGAGGTGTAAAGGGACTTGGGAGTTCTCGTGTACCATTTCCTAAAGATTAACTTGTTATTGAGTAGGTAGTAAGGAAGGCAAATGCAATGTTAGCATTCATTTTGAGAGGACTAGAATATAAAAACAAGGATGTTTATAAAGCATTGGTCAGACAGCACTTGGAGTATCGTGAGCTGTTTTGGGCCCCTTGTCTAAGAAAGGATGTGCTGGCTTTGAAGAGGGTCCAAAGGAGGTTTGCGAGAATAATCCTGGAAATGAAAGGGTTAAGGTATGGGGAGCATTTGATGGTTCCCTCATCACCTTATCCGCCATCTTTCCTGCCAACTTCCTCGAAAAAAAACCCTCTAAGTTTGGTTAGAGGTGACTTACCACAAAGCCCTGTTGACTGTCCCGAATCAGCCCCTGTCTATCCAGGTTCTTGTTTATCTGGTCCTTTAGAATACCTTCCAATAACTTTCCCACTACTGATGTCAGGCTCACTGGCCTATAATTTGCTTGCTTATTCTTAGAGCCTTTCTTAAACAACAGAACAACGTTAGCTATCCTCCAGTCCTCCGGCATCTCACCCATGACTAAGGGTGTTTCACATTTCTCTGTTAGGGCCTCTGCAATTTCTGCACTAGCTTCCCACAGGCAAAATTTCCCCTTAAGGAAACCATGCTGATGTTGGTTTATTATATCATGTGCCTCCAGGTGACCTGAAGCCTCATCCTTAATAATGGACTCCAACATTTTCCCAACCACTGAAGTCAGGTTAACTGGCCTATAGTTTCCTTTCTTCTGCTTCCTGAACTTCAAGAGTGGAGTGACGTTCGCAATTTTCATTCCTCTGGAACAATTCCAGAATCTAGTGATTGTTGAAGGATCAGTACTAATGCTTCCACAAACTCTTCAGCTATCTATTTCAGAACCCTCTGGTGGCATCCATCCTGTCCCAAATGACTTGTCTGCCTTAAGACCTTTCAACTTCCCAAGCACCTTCTCCTTAGTAATAACAATGACACTCATTTCTGCCCCCTGACACTCTTGCATTTCTGGCATTCTGCTAATGTCTTCCACAGACAAAAGACTCTTATTATGTTTGTCCACCATTTGCTTGTCCCCCATTACTACCTCTTTTGCATCATTGTCTAGCAGTTCAATACTCACTCTCTCCTCTCATTTTTTTTTTAGATTATGAAGACACGTAGTCTCCTTTTATTGTCATTTCGTAATGCATGCATTAAGAAATGATACATAATTTCCTCCGGTGTGATATCACAAAACACAGGACAAACCAAGACTGAAAAAACTGACAAAACCACATAATTATACATATAGTTACAACAGTGCACAATATCATAACTTGATGAAGAAAGTCCACGAGCACAGTAAAGTTCGAAGTTTCTCAAATGTCCCACATCTCACGCAGTCGGGAGAGGGAAGAAAAACTCTCCCTGCCATGCCGACCACAATCTGACTCTGAGTCATCTGAAAACTTCGAGCTCTGATCAGCTCTCTGACACCGAGTACTGAGCGCCATCTCTGTCCGAGCAATTCAACCTCTTTCTCGATCACCAAAAGCAGGCAAGCCCGGGGATTTTGAGGCCTACCCTCCGAAAGATTCCTGACCACACAGTAACGACAGCAGCGGACGGGCGTTTCAAAAATTTTTCCATATGTTCCTCTGTGATTTCACGTCCATTCTCCATCAAATCAGAATTTACTCTTTATATATCTGAAAGAACTTTTGGTATCCTCTTTTATTGACTAGCTTGCCTTCATATTCCACCTTTTCTCCCCTTATAACTTTTTTGGATGCCTTCTGTTGGTTTTTAAAATCTTCCCAGTGCTTTAACTTCCCATTAGTTTTTGTTATATTCATCCCCTCTCTTTTCCTTTTATGCTGTCTTTGGCTTCCCTTGTCAGCCACAGTTGCCTTATCCTCCCTGTAGGATTCTTCTGTTTGGAATGTATCTATCCCATGCCTTCTAAATTTCCCCCAGAAACACCAGATGTTGACGTCCCTGCTAGTGACCTCTTCCAATCAACTTTGACCAGCTCCTCTCTCATGCCTCTGTAATTCCCTTTGCTCCACTGATGCATCTAATTAAAGCTTCGCCCTCGTAAACTGCAGGATGAATTCTGTCATATTATGATCACTGCCTCCTAAGGATTCCTTTACCTTAAGCTCTCTAATTAAATCTGGTTTATTATGCAACACCCAGTCTAGAATTAATTTTCCCCTAGTGGGCTCAGGTCTTACCTTCTACAGACAAGATCCCAACATTCCAGAAGTCTGCAAACCTGCCCCCGGCACCAATTCTTCAGTCAGGTATTCACTTGCCAAATCATTCTATTCTTAACCTCACAGGCACATGGTACAGGCAGCAATCCAGAGATTACTGCCCTGGAGATCCTGCTTTTCAGCTTTCTACCCAATTCCTTACTTTCTCTCAAGGTTCTTCTCCCATTTCCCACCCACATTGTTGGTACCATACGTTTCCAAGACTTCTGGCTGCTCATCCTGCCCCTTAGAATGCTGTGGACCCAATCCGAGACATCCCTGACCCTGGTACCTGGGAGACTAAATATCATCTGTGTTTTTTTCACATCCATAGAATCTCCTGTCTGCCCCTCTATCTATGGAATTCCCTGTCTCTTCTCCTTTCCTTCCCTTCTGGGCAATAGTGCCAGACTCTGTGTCGATGTAGGTCCCACCCCATCCCCCCCACCCTTGGGTGCATTCCCCCCCCCAAAAAGTATCGAAACGTTATATTTATCATTGAGGGGAACGGCACAGGGTACTCTGCATTGGCTACCCATTCCCTTTCCCTGTCCTAACGGTTACCCGGGTACCTGCCTTCTGCATCTTGAGGGTGGCTACCTCCCTGCAGCTCCTATCTATCACATCCTCAATCTTCCGTAGGAGCTGAGGGTCATTGAGCTGCAGCTCCAGTTCCTTAACGCAGTCTCTGAGGTGTTGCAGCTCGATGCACTTTATGCAGATGTAGATATCAGGGAGATTGGAGGACACCGAGCATTCCCACATCCTTTATAAAGAACATACTATTAACTCTGGACCCTGTTCTCCTCACACTAGCTACGGACTAGTAGACAGAGAAAGAAGGGAAAAAAAACTTTCTAGAAACTAACTTAGAATCACTACTTGTGCTTTCCCAAGACTGTTCTTGCTCAAGCCTGTTGAGCCAAAGCCTCCCACTCTCGTACTGGCCTACTCTAACAACGGCCGCTCTGCTTACACATCCTTTTATGGTCTTTTAAATAAAAGGAGAGAATACTTGCTTTTAGAACATAGAACGTAGAAAATCTACAGTACATTACAGGTCCTTCGGCCCACAATGTTGTGCCGACCATGTAACCTACTCCAGAAGCTGCCTAGGATTTCCCTACCTCATAGCCCTCTATTTTCTAAGCTCCAAATACCTATCTAAGAGTTTCTTAAAGGACCCTATTGTATAGACCTCTACCACCTTTGCTAGGAGTGCATTCCCCACATCCACCACACTCTGTGTGAAAAACCTACTCCTGATATTCCCCTTGTACCTACTTCCAAGCATCTTAAAACTATGCCCCCTCATGTTAGCCATTTCAGCCCTGGGAAAATGCCTCCAGCTATCCACAGGATCAGTGCCTCTCATCATCTTATGCACATCTATAACGTCACCTCTCATCCTCCGTTGCTCCAAGAGAAAAGGCCATGTTCACTCAACCTATTCTCATAAGGTACACCCTCCAACCCAGGCAACATCCTTATAAATCTCCTCTGCACTCTCTCTATAATATCCATATCCTTCCTGTAATGAGATGACCAGAAATGAACATGGTTCTCCAAGTGGGGTTTCATTAAGGTCTTTTGGAAAAGAGCAAGTTTGTTTTTGTCCAACTCAGTTGAATGTTTTTGATGAAGTAGCTCAAAAACGAATGCAGTAATTGATGACTGTGTTGATTTGTGGATGGAATTCGATGGAGTCCCATTGAAAATACTGGTTAAAAACTGATGCCCGTGGCAATTAAAGGATAGTTAGTAGTATGTGCAGGAAATTAATGCAGAAAGCAGGGAGTAATGCTGGACATGAGTTTGCAGATGCTAGAAACCTTGAGCAACACAAACAGTGCTGGAGGAACTCAACAGGCCAGCATCAATGGAGGGGAATAAGCTCTTGATGTTTTGGACCAAGATACTGTATTTGCCTCCAGACAATAATGCTAAACGTCTTTCAGGCTGAAGGAGGGGTAATAGTGGTGTTCCTTGGTGGTCAATGACTATATTTTCTTAAATATATAGTAATAAGTTGGATGTGAGTCTGGAAAGTGAAACTTCTAAATGTGCCTTTGAAACAAAAGTTGGTGTGAGGTGTGATGCACAGTAATGGGCTGCTATAGGTTGTTGGTGGACTGGGCAGGAAAGTGGCAGATGAAATTGGAGAAGTGTGGAGAGATGGGCTTTCTCAGGAAGGAACAAAAGAGGCCAACTTGGATAAAATGGTGCAGTTCTGAAGGGAATACACATTAAAGTTGCTGGTGAACATAGAAACATAGAAAATAGGTGCAGGAGTAGGCCATTTGGCCCTTCGAGTCTGCACCGCCATTTATTATGATCATGGCTGATCATCCAACTCAGAACCCCTCCCCAGCCTTCCCTCCATACCCCCTGATCCCCGTAGCCACAAGGGCCATATCTAACTCCCTCTTAAATATAGCCAATGAACTGGCCTCAACTGTTTCCTGTGGCAGAGAATTCCACAGATTCACCACTCTCTGTGTGAAGAAGTTTTTCCTAATCTCGGTCCTAAAAGGCTTCCCCTTTATCCTCAAACTGTGACCCCTTGTTCTGGACTTCCCCAACATCGGGAACAATCTTCCTGCATCTAGCCTGTCCAATCCCTTTAGGATTTTATACGTTTCAATCAGATCCCCCCTCAATCTTCTAAATTCCAACCAGTACAAGCCCAGTTCATCCAGTCTTTCTTCATATGAAAGTCCTGCCATCCCAGGAGTCAATCTGGTGAACCTTCTTTGTACTCCCTCTATGGCAAGGATGTCTTTCCTCAGATTAGGGGACCAAAACTGCACACAATACTCCAGGTGTGGTCTCACCAAGGCCTTGTACAACTGCAGTAGTACCTCCCTGCTCCTGTACTCGAATCCTCTCGCTATAAATGCCAGCATACCATTTGCCTTTTTCACCGCCTGCTGTACCTGCATGCCCACTTTCAATGACTGGTGTATAATGACACCCAGGTCTCGTTGCACCTCCCCTTTTCCTAATCGGCCACCATTCAGATAATAATCTGTTTTCCTATTTTTGCCACCAAAGTGGATAACTTCACATTTATCCACATTAAATTGCATCTGCCATGAATTTGCCCACTCACCCAACCTATCCAAGTCACCCTGCATCCTCTTAGCATCCTCCTCACAGCTAACACTGCCACCCAGCTTCGTGTCATCCGCAAACTTGGAGATGCTGCATTTAATTCCCTCATCCAAGTCATTAATATATATTGTAAACAACTGGGGTCCCAGCACTGAGCCATGCGGTACCCCACTAGTCACTGCCTGCCATTCTGAAAAGGTCCCGTTTATTCCCACTCTTTGTTTCCTGTCTGCTAACCAATTCTCCACCCACACCAATACCTTACCCCCAATACCAATAAATCAATACACAAAACTGTAGAGATAATATTGAAAATATCTTTCCAATATATTTCCAAAAAGGAACAAGACCAGAACATGTGAGTGAAAGAAGCAACTTCAGAATGACCTCTGTCACTAATAGGGTTGATATGAGAATAAAAATGAGCTAATTTATCTTTAGACATATGAGCCCTGCACCACATTAAATTGTATCAATGTATGTTTTGTGCATAAAGAAGACAGATTAACTAATTGAAAAATCTGTACAAGGGTTTTCTGACTTCCATTTTAGGGACTTCCATTTGCTCTTTCTAAATTAAATAAATGATTAATCCAATAATTAAACATACACTATGAATATGGTTTCAATTTCGTAAATAGTCACCGCCTGCCATTCTGAAAAGGTCCCGTTTATTCCCACTCTTTGCTTCCTGTCTGCTAACCAATTCTCCATCCACATCAATACCTTATCCCCAATACCGTGTGCTTTAAGTTTGCACACTAATCTCCTGTGTGGGACCTTGTCAAAAGCCTTTTGAAAATCCAAATATACCACATCCACTGGTTCTCCCCTATCCACTCTACTAGTTACATCCTCAAAAAAATTCTATGAGATTCGTCAGACATGATTTTCCTTTCACAAATCCATGCTGACTTTGTCTGATGATTTCACCGCTTTCCAAATGTGCTGTTATCACATCTTTGATAACTGACTCCAGCAGTTTCCCCACCACCGACATTAGGCGAACCGGTCTATAATTCCCCGGTTTCTCTCTCCCTCCTTTTTTAAAAAGTGGGGTTACATTAGCCACCCTCCAATCCTCAGGAACTAGTCCAGAATCTAACGAGTTTTGAAAAATTACCACTAATGCATCCACTATTTCTTGGGCTACTTCCTTAAGCACTCTGGGATGCAGACCATCTAGCCCTGGGGATTTATCTGCCTTCAATCCCTTCAATTTACCTAACACCACTTCCCTACTAACATGTATTTCGCTCAGTTCCTCCATCTCACTGGACCCTCTGTCCCCTACTATTTCTGGAAGATTATTTATGTCCTCCTTAGTGAAGACAGAACCAAAGTAATTATTCAATTGGTCTGCCATGTCCTTGCTCCCCATAATCAATTCACCTGTTTCTGTCTGTAGGGGACCTACATTTGTCTTTACCAGTCTTTTCCTTTTTACATATCTATAAAAGCTTTTACAGTCCGTTTTTATGTTCCCTGCCAGTTTTCTCTCATAAACTTTTTTCCCCTTCCTAATTAAGCCCTTTGTCCTCCTCTGCTGAACTCTGAATTTCTCCCAGTCCTCAGGTGAGCCACTTTCTCTGGCTAATTTGTATGCTTCTTCTTTGGAATTGATACTATCCCTAATTTCTCTTGTCAGCCACGGATGCACTACCTTCCTTGATTTATTCTTTTGCCAAACTGGGATGAACAATTGTTGTAGTTCATCCATGCAACCTTTAAATGCTTGCCATTGCATATCCACCGTCAATCCTTTAAGTGTCATTTGCCAGTCTATCTTAGCTAATTCACGTCCCTGGCACCGGGGAGGCAAACTACCATCCGGTAGAATGCAGCAGGCCAAGCAGCATCTGTAGGAAGAGTTGCAGTCGACGTTTCAGGCCGTGACCCTTCGTCAGGACTAACTGAAGGAAGAGTGAGTAAGGGATTTGAAAGTTGGAGGGGGAGGGGGAGATCCAAAATGATAGGAGAAGACAGGAGGGAGAGGGATAGAGCCAAGAGCTGGACAGGTGATGGGCAAAAGGGAATACGAGAGGATCATGGGACAGGAGGTCCGGGAAGAAAGACGGGGGTGGGGGGGGGACCCAGAGGATGGGCAAGAGGTATATTCAGAGGGACAGAGGGAGAAAAAGAGTGAGAGAAAGAATGTGTGCATAAAAATAAGTAACAGATGGGGTACGAGGGGGAGGTGGGGCCTAGCGGAAGTTAGAGAAGTCGATGTTCATGCCATCAGGTTGGAGGCTACCCAGACGGAATATAAGGTGTTGTTCCTCCAACCTGAGTGTGGCTTCATCTTTACAGTAGAGGAGGCCATGGATAGACATGTCAGAATGGGAATGGGATGTGGATTTAAAATGTGTGGCCACTGGGAGATCCTGCTTTCTCTGGCGGACAGAGCGTAGATGTTCAGCAAAGCGGTCTCCCAGTCTGCGTCGGGTCTCGCCAATATATAAAAGGCCACATCGGGAGCACCGGACACAGTTTATCACCCCAGTCGACTCACAGGTGAAGTGTTGCCTCACCTGGAAGGACTGTTTGGGGCCCTGAATGGTGGTAAGGGAGAAAGTGTAAGGGCATGTATAGCACTTGTTCCGCTTACACGGATAAGTGCCAGGAGGGAGATCAGTGGGGAGGGATCGCGGGGACGAATGGACAAGGGAGTTGTGTAGGGAGCGATCCCTGCGGAATGCAGAGAGAGGGGGGGAGGGAAAGATGTGCTTAGTGGTGGGATCCCGTTGGAGGTGGCGGAAGTTACGGAGAATAATATGTTGGACCCGGAGGCTGGTGGGGTGGTAGGTGAGGACCAGGGGAACCTTATTCCTAGTGGGGTGGCGGGAGGATGGAGTGAGAGCAGATGTACGTGAAATGGGGGAGATGCGTTTAAGAGCAGAGTTGATAGTGGAGGAAGGGAAGCCCCTTTCTTTAAAAAAGGAAGACATCTCCCTCGTTCTAGAATGAAAAGCCTCATCCTGAGAGCAGATGTGGCGGAGACGAAGGAATTGCGAGAAGGGGATGGCGTTTTTGCAAGAGACAGGGTGAGAAGAGGAATAGTCCAGATAGCTGTGAGAGTCAGTAGGCTTATAGTAGACATCAGTGGATAAGCTGTCTCCAGAAACAGAGACAGAAAGATCTAGAAAGGGGAGGGAGGTGTCGGAAATGGACCAGGTAAACTTGAGGGCAGGGTGAAAGTTGGAGGCAAAGTTAATAAAGTCAACGAGTTCTGCATGCGTGCAGGAAGCAGCGCCAATGCAGTCGTCGATGTAGTGAAGGAAAAGTGAGGGACAGATACCAGAATAGGCACGGAACATAGATTGTTCCACAAACCCAACAAAAAGGCAGGCATAGCTAGGACCCATACGGGTGCCCATAGCTACACCTTTAGTTTGGAGGAAGTGGGAGGAGCCAAAGGAGAAATTATTAACAGTAAGGACTAATTCCACTAGACGGAGCAGAGTGGTGGTAGAGGGGAACTGGTTAGGTCTGGAATCCAAAAAGAAGTGTAGAGCTTTGAGACCTTCCTGATGGGGGATGGAAGTATATAAGGACTGGACATCCATGGTGAAAATAAAGCGGTGGGGGCCAGGGAACTTAAAATCATCGAAAAGTTTAAGAGTGTGAGAAGTGTCACGAACATAGGTCGGAAGGGATTGAACAGGGCCCCAAACAGTCCTTCCAGGTGAGGCAACACTTCAACTGTGAGTCGACTGGGGTGATATACTGCGTCCGGTGCTCCCGATGTGGCCTTTTATATATTGGCGAGACCCGACGCAGACTGGGAGACCGCTTTGCTGAACATCTACGCTCTGTCCGCCAGAGAAAGCAGGATCTCCCAGTGGCCACACATTTTAATTCCACATCCCATTCCCATTCTGACATGTCTATCCACGGCCTCCTCTACTGTAAAGATGAAGCCACACTCAGGTTGGAGGAACAACACCTTATATTCCATCTGGGTAGCCTCCAACCTGATGGCATGAACATCGACTTCTCTAACTTCCGCTAGGCCCCACCTCCCCCTCGTACCCCATCTGTTACTTATTTTTATGCACACATTCTTTCTCTCACTCTCCTTTTTCTCCCTCTGTCCCTCTGAATATACCTCTTGCCCATCCTCTGGGTCCCCCCCCCCCGTCTTTCTTCCCGGACCTCCTGTCCCATGATCCTCTCGTATCCCCTTTTGCCTATCACCTGTCCAGCTCTTGGCTCTATCCCTCCCCCTCCTGTCTTCTCCTATCATTTTGGATCTCCCCCTCCCCCTCCAACTTTCAAATCCCTTACTCACTCTTCCTTCAGTTAGTCCTGACGAAGGGTCTCGGCCTGAAACGTCGACTGCACCTCTTCCTACAGATGCTGCTTGGCCTGCTGCGTTCACCAGCAACTTTGATGTGTGTTGCTTGAATTTCCAGCATCTGCAGAATTCCTGTTGTTTGCAGTTCTGAAGGGTGCTGCGAGGCCATCAGGGACAATGGCCAGGCAGGTTGCAAGTGGTTCATAAACCCCACAGAATACCAGGTTTCACAAGCTTAGGCAGAAAGCAAAATACCAGCATAGTTTTGTCAGCCCGTATGGATTGCTGGTTAGAATACAATCAGGGTAATGCACCCAGATCTAGTCAGATAACCTTGGGAAGGATCTGAAGGTCCTAGAGAAGATATCGAAAGGGATTTCAGCTACAAGGTTAGATTGGAGAAGCCAGGATTGTTCTCCATGGATCAACAGAAGATTGAGAGGATATTCACTGAAGGTTGTCAGGGCCATGCCTGGGTTAGATGAGGTAGGTAGAAGAAGCTGTTCATTATGGTGGATATCTCAGAATTTAAGATTTGGAGTAAAAGCTTAGAGTGATACTGCACAGAAGCAGGCCTTTTAATCTGCCTCGTCCATGAGATGCCTGGTTGTGCTAATCACATTTTCCTGCATTTAGCTCAGATCCCTGTGGTCCAGTCCTATCCATGAACTAGTCCAAATGCTTCCTAAATGCCATGGTTATACCTGCCTCTGCCACCTCTTCTGGTAGCATGTTCCATATATCAGCCACCCTCTGGAAAAACATACCCCTTCAGATCTTTAAATATTTATCCTCTCATATCTTCCATTTTTGGTTTTCCTACTCTGAAGAAGCTCCCCAACTACTCTTTATATGCTACTCAGAGTTTTCTAAAGCACGACATCCTGTGCTCCAGTGAGAACCATCTCATGTCTCTCCTTAAATAAATCTCCTTATTCCAATCTCTCCTTGTAACTAAAGCCCTGTATTCCAGGCAAATCTAGGTGAATCTCTTCTGCACTCCCTTCGGTGTTTATACATTGAACAGTTTAGCATGGTACAAGCCTTCAGCCACAATTTTATGCCAACTTTTAACCGTGTCCAAGGTTAATCTAACCCTTCCCTCCCACATAGCCCTCTGTTTTAACAGGAGGAAAATGTCTCATTTAAACAAACCATTCACAGGACTAGAACAAACCAGTTTACCCAAACGGTCCTTTCCATGACCACTCAGATACTTCCAACAAACCTCTCAATATGTCCTTTGAAAACCTGGGCTTCGATCAGTCTTGTCCACTCCCACCATATGTTCTCACTGCCAAAGCCTGGTCTCAGAGGTTTCTTCCGTGATTTCCAAACCCCTGACAGTGAGACTGTGCAGAGACAGATTTCATGTCAATCTTGAAGTGGGTGACTGTATTAATGATTATCAGCTGCAGGGACTCCCCCATCCCTGGTGCATATTCCATCACAATTGAAGATGGCATGCAGTACAGCAGGTAGTACTGCTGTCCCCTGGCTCCAGCTCGCTCAGTTCCAACCCTGGTCCCCACCTGGAGTTTGCAAGTTCCTCCTGTGACTGTTTGGGTTTCCTGAGGATGCCTCGATTTCCTCCTACATCGTGTGGGCAGTGTGGTAACGTAGAGGTTAGTGTGACACTATTAGAGCCACCCGGTTTCAATTCCACCGCTGACTGTAAGGAGCTTGCATGCTTTCCCTGCGACTGCACGGGTCTCTTTTTCTATAGTGTGGAGACTAGAAATGTGGCTTAACCAATCTTGTAGGTCAGCACCATGTCGTCCAACCCTTGTACACATTATCCAGCCTGTGAAGGCAAGCAAGCTAACACACCTCCTTCACTATTCTGTCCTCCTGTATTGCCATTTTTGGGGAATTATGAACTTGCGCTCAAAGGTCCTGACTGGAAAATCGCAAATGGTCACTCCACTGTTTACAGAGGGAGGGAGGCAAAGACGAGATTATTGGCCAATTTGCCTGATTTCGGTAGCTGATAAGATGTTGGAGTCCATTATTAAGGATGGGGTTTTCGGGCTACTTGAAGGTACATGATAAAACTGGCCAAAGTCAGCATGGTTTCCTTAAGGGGACATCTTGTCTGATAGATCTCTTGGAATTCCTTGATGAAACAACAGGCAGGATAGACAAAGGAGAACCAGTGGATTTGCTTAATTGTTCTTTTTTCAGCAGGCCTTTGCTAAGGTGCTGCTTATATGGTTGCTAAATACGATAAGAGCCCATGATATTACAGGATAAATGCTAGCATGGGCAGAAGATGGGCTCACTGGCAGGAGGCAAAGAGTGGGAATAAAGGAGACCTTTTCATGGTTAGTTGATGGTGTTCTGCAGGGGTTGGTGTTGGATCTGATACTTCTTACATTATGTTAATAATTTGAATGACAGAATTATGGCCAGGTTTGCAGATGATACAAAAGTAGGTGGAGGGCAGGTAGTATTGAGGAAGTAGAGAGCCTTCAGAAGGACCTGGATAGAATGGGAGAAATGGCAAAAAAGTGACGGATGGAATATAGTGTGGAGAAGTGAATAGTCATGCACTTTGGTGGAAGAAATAAATGCATAGACGTATTTTTTAAACAGGGAGTGGATTCAGAAATCAGCGGTACTAGTGGACTTGGGAGTCCTTTTGCAGGATTTCCTAAAGGTTAGCTTGCAGGTTGTGTCAGTTGTAAGGAAGACAAATGCAATGCTAGCATTCATTTTGAGAGGACTAGATCAAAAAAGCAAGGATGTAATGCTGAGGCTTTCAAAGGCATTAGTCAGACCGCATTTGGATGTTGTAAGCAGTTTTGGGCCCTGTATTTAAGAAAGTATATTCTGGCATTGGAGCGTGTCCAGAGGAGGTTCACAAGAATGAACCCAGAAATGAAAATACTAATGTACAAGAAGTGTTATGGCTCCGGGCCTGTACTCACTTTAATTTAGAAGATTGAAGGACAATCTCATTGAAACCTACCCAATAGTTAAAAGCTAGATGGAGTGAATGCTGACAGGATGTTTCCTATAGTGGGAGAGTCTAGGACCAGAGGGCACAACCTCAGAATAGAAGGATGTCCCTTCAGAACAGAGATGAGGAGGAGTTTCTTTAGCCAGAGGGTGGTGAGTCTGTGAAATTCATTGCCACAGATGGTTGTGGAGGCCAAGCCATTGGGTATGTTTAAAGCAGAGGTTGATAGGCTGTTGATTAGAAAGGGTGTCAAAGGTTGCAGGGATAAAGCAGGAGAACAGGGTTGAGAGGGACTTAATGAGCGTTATTCTGATCCCATGTCTTATGGCTCTTCTGTGTTGTCAATGTTTCTGGGGACAGAGAAAGAATAACATCTTGTTTTTTTATGATGCAGAGTGCTGTAAAATCCAGAGATCGCTGCCTAAAGGGTTTTGAACTCAAACTGAGTCAGTTTTCAGAGGGGATGTGAGAGAGGGAATGATTTGCTGAGTTTTGGAGAAAATACCAGGAATGAGACTTTATGATAATGCTGTTGAGATCCAGTAAGGACTTGATGGGCCAAAAGACCTCCAGTGCTTTAACATCTCTGATTCATATGTACTTTAATGGGATTTACCATTTTATTCCCAGTTACAGTTGTACTTCAATGTAATACACAGTGGCATGCAAAAGTTTGGGCACCCTGGTAAAAATTTCAGTTACTGTGAATAGCTAAGCGAGTGAAAGATGAACTGATTTCCAGAAGGCATAAAGTTAAAGATGACACATTTCTTTAATATTTTAAGCAAGATTACTTTTTTAATTTCCATCTTTTACAGTTTCAAAATAACAAAAAAGGAAAAGGGCCCGAAGCAAAAGTTTGGGCACCCTGCATGGTCAGTACTTAGTAACACCCCCTTAGGCAAGTGTCACACCTTGTAAACGCATTTTGTAGCCAGCTAAGAGACTTTCAATTCTTGTTTGGAGGATTTTCGCCCATTCTTCCTTGCAAAAGGCTTCTAGAGCTGTGCGATTCTTGGGCCGTCTTGCATGCACTGCTCTTTTGAGGTCTATCCACAGATTTTCAATGATGTTTGGGTCGGGGGACTGTGAGGGCCATGGCAAAACCTTCAGCTTGCGCCTCTTGAGGTAGTCCATTGTGGATTCTGAGGTGTGTTTAGGATCATTATCCTGTTGTAGAAGCCATCCTCTTTTCATCTTCAGCTTTTTTACTGATGGTGTGATGTTTGCTTCCAGAATTTGTTGGTATTTAATTGAATTCATTCTTCCCTCTACTAGTGAAATGTTCCCCGTGCCACTGGCTGCAACACAAGCCTAAAGCATGATCGATTCACCCCCGTGCTTAACAGTTGGAGAGGTGTTCTTTTCATGAAATTCTGCATCCTTTTTTTCTCCAAACATACCTTTGCTCATTGTGGCCAAAAAGTTTTATTTTAACTTCATCAGTCCACAGGACTTGTTTCCAAAATGCATCAGGCATGTTTAGATGTTCCTTTGCAAACTTCTGACGCTGAATTTTGTGGTGAGGATGCAGGAAGTGTTTTCTTCTGATGACTCTTCCATGAAGGTCATATTTGTGCAGGTGTCACTGCACAGTAGAACAGTGCACCACCACTCCAGAGTCTGCTAAATCTTCCTGAAGGTCTTTTGCAGTGAAACGGGGGTTTTGATTTGCCTTTTTAGCAATCCTATGAACAGTTCTCTTGGAAAGTTTTCTTGGTCTTCCAGACTCAACTTGACTTCCACCGTTCCTGTTAACTGCCATTTCTTAATTGCATTACAAACTGAGGAAACAGCTACCTGAAAACGCTTTGCTATCTTCTTATAGCCTTCTCCTTCTTTGTGGGCATCATTTATTTTAATTTTCAGAGTGCTAGGCAGCTGCTTAGAGGAGCCCATGGTTGCCGATTGTTGGGACAAGGTTTGAGGAGTCAGGGTATTTATAAAGCTTTGAAATTTGCTTCACCTGGCCTTTCCTAATGATGACTGTGAACAAGCCATAGCCCTAACAATCTAATTAAGGTCTGAGACCTTGGTAAAAGTTATCTGAGACCTCAAATCTCTTGGGATGCCAAAACTTTTGCATGGTGCTCCTTTCCTTTTTTTCACTCTAAAATTGTACAAAACAAAGATAATACACTAATCTTGCTTAAAATGTTGAAAAGAATGCTTCATCTTTAACTTTGACTTTTGGAGATCAGTTCATCTTCTACTCACTTAACTATTCACAGTAACAGAAATTTTGACCGGGGTGCCCAAACCTTTGCATGCCACTGTGCATTTCTACACTTGCAAAAGCTCACTTGGGGAGAATTAATAAATATTTACTTATGGTTTAACACCACAAGGCGTAAGAACAGGATTAGTCATTCAGCTCATTCAGTCTGCTCTGTTAATCAATCATGGCTGATATATTTTCCCCTTCAACTCTGTTCTCCTGCCTTTTCCCCATGACCTTTGACACTTTAAGCTAGGAGCTATCAACCTTTGCCTGAAGTAAGCCAAATGACTTGGCCTCTGTAGCTGCCTGTGCCTGTGACCATGAATTCCACAGATCTACCATCCTCTGGCTAAAGAAATTACTTCTCCTCTCTTTTCCAAAGGGCTGTCCTTGTTGTAAAAAGGGGACATATTGCTAAGATGCAGAGTGTGACCTGAGTGTGCCTAGTCGTTCTTGGAATAACTTTGGGTTGTTTCAAAGTTCAAAGTAAATTCACCACATACAGCCCTGAAGTTAATTTTCTAGCTGGCATTCACAGTCAACTAAGAAATACAATTGAATCAATGTTCAAGTTGACAGAGAATAAAAAAAAACCTTTTAACCGATCAGTAAATGGGTTAATCTCAGCCAGCAATAATCAGAATCAGTCACAGCCATCAAGATATTTTGCTGGTTGGTTTTCCAAGCTGTTCTCTGAGGGGTCAAAGTCAGACTAAATTTTGTTATCAAAGTATATTACCATATACAGCTTTGAGGTTCTTTTTTTTTACAAAAAAGGAATTTTACCAAAAACCATCCAGAAAGACTGGCAGACAACTAATGTGCAAAAGACAAATTATGCAATTAAAAAATACTGAGAGCATGTCTTGTTAAGTCTTTGAAGTGAGTCTGTAGGTTGTAGAATCAGTTTGGAGTTGTGGTGAGTGAAGCTATCCATGCCAGTTTAGGAGCTTGATGGTTGTAGGGCAATAACTGTTCCGGAACCAGGTGCTGTGGGACCTAAGGCGCGTGTCCCCATTCACAGGTTAGAAAAGCCTTCAAGGCTTCTCTGTCAATATATTACGTTTGCAGACCCCTCTGTAAATATTAGCACACCCATAGATCCTTAGTTATAATTGATGTGTTCTCTGCCTGTGGAAATGAAAGAAATGACCAGTGTTTATTTAACGATTGTTATAAGTGAAAAGGTTGGTAATTTCTAATCAGCCATTGAATTGCTTTGAACGTGTGGTCACTCTTGCATTGTAGCAGGCAATTTATGCACAGCTTGGCTTTACTGAATGTAGCAACAAGCAAAGTGACTAATGAATGTTCTTCGGTGTATACCTTGACCTGAGATCTTTCATACTTGCAGTGGGAACCTTTATTTCCACCCCAGGGTTTTAATGATTCATCTGAAAGAGAATTATACCACGGTTTTTGCATAATAATTGCTTTGGTCATGTTGTCAAATCTTGGGCACATACCAGGACCAACAACCTTCAGACTTGGGACTGACAGTACTAATGTCCGAGCTAAACCTGGCTCAAGATCTGAGAAGATAATTAAATGAGGAATACGGACAAGTATAGGCCTAGATACTCCTGGATTTTTCTCTGTCGTCAGTCATGGCTAATATTCTCAATTTCTTCTTCCTGCTGTATGTTTGTAGCTATTGATCTAATTTCTGAGATAACTTATTGACTGATCCTCCGCAGCCTTCCAGAGCAGGGAATGCCAAAAAATTGCCTCCCTTAGAGTGAAGAAATTTCAGCTCATTTCAGCTGCCCCTTCTGGCGAGACTCTGTTTGCTCATTGCTGTTTGTTGCTCTTTGCATCTGGTTTGTTGAATCCTGTTAATTTCCTGTTCATTGCCATTTCCACTGGCAGTAAGGGACCTTCCATGGAGGGCTGTAGATGGAATGCTAATTAAAAGCGACACAAGACAAGGTGTGAAGGGAAAGATAGTTGCGGGATAGAAATGCTAAATTGCAGTTATTGTGCCTGAGTGAGGGGAAACCTTTCGGGGCATGCTGCGTTTGGCACGTTAAAGGCCGCAGGAATATGTGCTGAGCAGTGCACTGAAACTTGGTGCGGCTACTTCAAGGGCCGGTGGGGGAGGATCACAGTATGGGGCTGCTTCCACTATTGGACAGGAAGGGGCCGGGTCGTGCGAGAAAGCCCCTCAATTATTGCTGTAATGTTACCACGGGGGGGGGGGGCACATGAGTGGCAACCATTCTGTTGGTTTTATGAAATGTAATAGAGCACCGTTATACATTGACTATGAATTTATGAATCAAAGAGATTTGTTTATTCTTCAGAATGTCTTTTATTTTGAATGAAGTTTATTGATATACTGTGGATTCTGTTTAATTGGACGCATCAGGACCATTTTGGCCCAATTAAGCTGCTGACCCAATTTGTCAAAGTTTCATAGAAATAGTTAAAAAGGTTTAAAAAAAAAATCAAACTGCTGTTCAATTGAGTAACGCGTTATAGAAACATAGAAAACCTACAGCATAATACAGCTCCTTTGGTCCATAATGCTGTGCCGAACATGTACTTGCCTTAGAAATTACCTAGGGTTACCCAGAGACCTCTTTTTCTAAGCTCCATGTACCTACCCAGGAGTCTCTTAAAAGACCCTATCGTATCTGCCTCCACCACCGTCGCCGGCAGCCCATTCCACGCACTCACCACTCTCTGCATTTTTATAAAAAAAACAAAACCTGACATCTCCTCTGTACCTACTTTCAAGCACCTTAAAACTGCCCTCTTGTGCTAGCCATTTCAGTCCTGGGAAAAAGCCTCTGACTATCCACACGATCAATGCTTCTCATCATCTTGTACACCTCTATCAGGTCACCTCTCATCCTCTGTCGCTCCAAGGGAAAAAGGCTGAGTTCACTCAACCTATTATGTATTTAAATGAAACACAGTAAAAATTAGAATACTACAAAAGCTACGACAGCCGTATAAAAATGTGTATTAGTTCCTAATAGTTTTTCGGAATTCATCCAGTGTATGCTGCCAGATCTTTTGACTGTAAATGAGCAAACTTAGTGCAGACACCTAGTGCAGGTAATGTATTGCCTTCGTACAATGCTTTCAACGATTGCATCTTCCAAATCTTCATTTTCATTGTAACCTTCAAGATGATTGTTGGTTCTTTCAAATTCGTAGTTCCTAATTTGTTGAAGTAGGGAACTTGTTTTATTTTCACTCCCGGCTGTTTCTGGCATCTCCAAGCCTGAATGCTTGAAACCGCAATGAATAAAACAGTTCTGAATTGTCTTGCTGCTTATTTCTTGCCAAATGTTAGTGTCATAAATCATGGCTTTTTGAACACAAACACACGCAACTGACAGTATTTAAAAACTGTTTGCCTAAGTGTGGGATAATTTCGAATGGCCGCACAATTGCACTTGACTGATGCTAGTTAGAAACTGTTCTGTAACAGCCTTCTGTCCAAATTAAGCGGCATAGTGTCTCAAATAAAAGAAGGGGATGCCTGCTATATTCTCGACTAGTTCTTGTTCTTTAAGAGTTGTCCCATGGTGGAAAGAGTTTGGGAAGGTCACTGCAGAGTGCAGATGTATGAAGTGCTGGTATCTGTGTGGTTTGGAGGTTTGGCAAATTATGAAGGAAATGAGCACCAGAAGTGCCTTGCGGGAGGGGGATACTCGGCAGCAGTACTGATAATATTATTGGTTAGAGTTGTCTTCCTGGCTGTTGCCTCAGTGCATCAGCTGGAGCAGACTTTATGTATTAGAGATACCAATCTAACAATAGATGGGAAATACTGCAAGTAATTGCAACCGTCAGAATTGCCCTAGCCCTGGTCACAGTCTGGGTTCTCAGTCCTCGGGATGGATGATGCGCATGGTCAGTTTATTTACCTTTAGTTGTTCATGTGTCGCCAAGTTATATGAAAGAAAGAAGTTACACTTATACGCGGGTACTCTACAGCTACAAGCACCCAACTTGTGCACAGCCCGTAGATATGAGCATTTGATAGGCTGACAGGGTGGATTTGCCAGGTGCTGCATCTCCTGCGAGTTGCTGTTGTAGTAATTTGCTGCTAATTATGATGCTGCCGTGACCGTTGCTGACCTCGGACTGTGTTGGCGGTTGCCGGGACTGGGAGGCTGTGATGCTCTGTGCAGTCAATTTACTGTCAGTGTCAGCTGGTCCTGACTGGAACCTTGGTTCCTTAGTTACACTGCAGTAACTTGTTTAAGCCTGGGAGACTGTTTTATTCAGTAATTTAGAGTAATTTAATTTGAAGGAGCCTCTTTGTTGAGGAGCATTGTATCCCAGCAGCGAGTTGCTATTTTTTTACATAGAACAGACAGATCAACATCCTGAGACATTGTGGGGCACCTTCAACCAAACTGATGACAGCATTTCGACTAAACACTTCCAGGCTCCATACGGATGGGCAGAAAATAGCAATCTTGCTGGAGCTGCCCACCTTCCATGAGTTTGGGGGCGGTGGCGGGGGGCTGTGAACCATGAAAGCGGAACCTGCTGGCATTGCATGTGTGTAGACTTCAGCTGAAACAAAGAAGGATTTCATGTTCCCATTTGACCTTGGGTAGTCGGTAGGCGCAGATTGGATACCAACTTTCGGAGAGCAGTAACGGAGGGTACAATGTACCTTGTTTCCTTCCAAAAGGGAAGAAAAGGAAGGTGGGCGTGATAGTTTTGAAGGGTAGAGTACGTCTGTGCATCTGAATGTTCCGTGTACGCCAATCCTGTGAATAGGCATCCACTTTATTTTGAGGAGCAGAGGAATGAGTTGTTTCTTGTAACAGCTGACGATCAGCAGGCCCTTCTGCTGCAGAAGTCTGTTTTCTTTTCCAATATTTTTATTAATTTACATATAAGAATACAGAGTACTGGGAAAAAAATGTATCAATACATTATACTAAATCGCATATAAAGACTCCTTACCCTATATTCATACAGATTAAGTAATTCGTAACATTGAACTATAGTAATTTTATTATATAAAAAAAATCTAACCCACTACCAAGACCGAAGCTGATTAGTAAAGAAAAAAAGGGAGAAAAAATTATTAGTCATTATCTGTGCTTTAACAACAAATCAAAGGTTTTGAAAATAATTCAGAAAAGGTCCCCACAGTGTTTGAAAGTTTTGACTAGATTCAGAGATTGAGCATTGAATCTTCTCTAAATTTAACCATGACATCACATCACATAACCATTGGGCGTGAATAGGAGGGGTCGCATCTTTCCATTTAAGCAAGAGCGTCCTGGCCATAAGAGAAATAAAAGCCAATATGTGCAAGATCCAACGTAGATTGGGGGAGCATTTTATCAAACACCTTCATTCCATCTGCCACAAATGGGGGGATTTCCTGGTGGCCACCCATTTTAGTTCCACTTCCTATTCCCATTTTGACATGTCTGTCCGTGACTGCCTCTACTGCACGATGAGACCACACTCGGGTTGGAGGAGTAACACCTCATTCCGTCTGGGTAGCCTCCAACCTGATGGAATGAACATTGACCTCTCTAACTTCTGGTAATTTCACCCCCTCCTCTCTTTTTCATTTCCCCTCTTACTCCTTCCCTTCTACTCACCTGGCCATCACCTCCTGGTGCTCCTCTTCATTCCCCTACTCCCATGATCCACTGTCCTCTCCTATCAGATTCCTCCTCCTTTAACCCTTTACCTTTTCCACCTATCACCTCCTAGCTTTTCACTCCATCTCCCCCCTCCACCCTACCCACCCAGCTTCTCCCTCATCTGACCTCAGCTATCACCTGCTTGTACTCATTCCCCTCCCTCCACGTTCTTGTTCTGGCTTCTTCCCCCTTCCTTTCCAGTCCCGATGAAGGATCTTGGTCCAAAACTTCATTTGTTTATTCCTCTCATAAATGCGGCCTGACGTGCTGATCTCCTCCAGAATTTTGTGTCTGTTGCTCTGGATTTCCAGCATGTGCAGAATCTCCTGTGCTAAAGTTTAGATTAGTATATCGTCATATATATCAGGGTGCAATAAAATCCCTTACTCACGTGAACACCTAGAGTAAACGGTGTTCTTTCTTAGAAGTTTGCGAAGATTGGGCATGTCATCTAAAATGCTGACAAACTTCTATGGATGTGTGGTGGAGACAGGTTGCATCACATTCTGGTATAGGAACACCAATGCCCTTGAACAGAAAAGCCTGCAAAAAGTAGTGGATATATCTCAGTCCACCACAAGTGGAGCCCACCCCACCACTGAGCACATCTACATGGAGTGCTGTTGCAGGAAAGCACCATCCATCATCATGGACCCCCTACCAACCAGACCATGCTCCCTCCTTGCTACTGCCATCAGAAGGAAGGTGCAGAGGTCTCAGGACCCACACCACCACTTTCAGGAGTACTTATTATTTCTCAACCATCAGGCACTTGAACCAGAGGGGATAACTTCACTCACCCCCAACACTGACCTGTTCACACAACCTGTGGATTCACTTTCAAGGACTCTTCTTCTCATGTTCTTAATATTTATTACTTATTATTATTATTATTATTATGTTTTTGTTTTTGCACAGTTTGTTGCCTTCTATGCATTGGTTGTTTGTCCATCTTCTGTGTGGCTTTTCATTGACTGTTGTTCCTCCTTCCGTTTACTGTGAATGCCTGCAAGAAAATGAATCTCAGGGTAGTATATGGTGACATATATGTACTTTGTTAATAAACTTACTTTGAACTTTGTTGGAACACTGATCTGATGGGGGGGCATTAATACTTAGGCGAGGTGTGTGATTTCTACCTGAAGGATCTTCAAAGCCTGTCAAAGGAGTGAAAATTGAATTGTCACCTTTAAATTCAGCAAGGGGTTTAATTACCCGGAGAGTTTAGAGTACGAGCAGGGTACTACAAACAGAATGAGATTTAAAAAGTAGTATACATTTAAAGGTTGTCAGACCAGAAACACAAAGAATAAGTACTTTATTGCGAGATTTAAGTGGAAATGTGAGAAGTCTTGCTCCAGTTATTACACAGGGCCCTAGTGAGATCACATCTGGAATAACGTGTACATGACTGGTCTCCTTGCCCAGGTTCAGCAAAGGTTCACTGAATTGATTTCTGGGTTGGTGGGTTTGTCTAGTCTGGAGGATTTAAGAAGATTGAGTCTGTACTCTCTGGAGTTTAGAAGAATGGGGATCGAGTCGAAACCTAAAAGGCTCTTGTGGAGATTGACAGGCAGGATGAAGGCATGATATTTCTCCTGGCTGCGATACTGAGAACCAAACATCACAATCTTAAAAGGAGTTGCCACTTGAAACAGATGAGAAGAAAATTTTCAGCTACAATTCAATGTTTGGAATCCTGCATCGAGTGCAGTGGCAGTCTGGTCACCGAGAATATTCAAAACAGACTGGCAGTTTTCTTCATCGATCAGAAGAATGGAGGAAAGTGAGGCAAGAAGATTAGGACTGTTGGTGAATAATGGAGTCGGCAGGGTGGTATGCAGCAAGCCTACTAATCGATTAAATCAAGCTGGAGACAGTGCATGGAGCACGAGCAGCGTTAAGTGGAATGGCCTGGTTTTGTAGCGTGTAATGAGCTAGCCGGCTTTGCAGTGTGTCTCAGACTGGCTGGCTTCCAGTCCTACACATTTACCCAGCAGTCAGTGCATGACGCTGTCTTGCCCTGTTCCCATTCTCCCAGTTTGCCCCGTACGTATCACTTTCATAACCAGAAAGCTTTAAATCCCTTTTGGTCACTTTCCCATTTGTAAGTTGTGCCAGTCAGACCACACCTGTGGATTGGGATTGGGATCTGCCTCACTTCGGGATTGCCAACCATCCAGGCTTGACCTGGAGCACTAAGAGTTAAAGATTAATCTTCTGGACACTGCTCCGAGCAAATCAAGGACAAAAAAAATAAATCCATGGATGCAATAAATAAAATTGTATGTTGCTTTCAGTTTGTTTAGGCACTTTCCTGTGGGAAAATTGCCTGTTTTCACAATCTGTAATCATTCATCTGTGGGGCTGGCAGGTGGAAAGAAAGATCTTGTCGACTTCAACTTGCAGTGGGAGGGTAAGGACTTCAGGGTTGGATGAGCTTGAAAGTGGGAGGTAGTCAGATAGCTTCAGCCAAGCAAACAGCCTATTTCAGGTATTTTTCATTTGACTCGCACTGCAGGCCTTCATACCCTGCAGCAACATGTATTTTCACTTGTTTAAGTTGGTGAAGTAGCGCACAGCCTTTCTTTCATTTCTCCAGCCCTTTACTCTTTGTTAGCTGCCCCAGCCAATCATGGGCCTACACTGCCAGCGTGAGTCTGCTTATTAAAGGGCATTCATTGATCTCCCTTAACTCGAGGTGCATTGCTGATTTTGTTTCTCTTGCATTATCACTCTTCTGTGGTTTTGCCCTCTTCAATTTTGTCACGTCCTCCAGTCTTACACAATCCACGATCTCTGTGCTGCGTTTCCGACCACTTTCAGTTAAGTTGCCCCACTACTTGATGGCTCTGCTCTCATGCGCCAGGATCCAAGATTCTGGAATTCTATAAGACATAATTAGGTCGTTGGACTCAGGTAATCTGCTCCACCATTTGATCGTGACTGATTTATTTTCTCTCTGTATGCCATTCTCCTCCCTACTCCCCGTAATCTTTGATGACCTAACTAATCAAGATCCTATTAACCTCCGCTTTAAATGTACCCAATAATTTGGCCTCCACAGTCATCTGCTGCAGTGAATTCCACAGATTCACTATCCTCTGGCTAAAGAAATTCCTCCTCATCTCTGCTGTAAAGGAACTTCATTCTATTCCGAGGCTGTGCCCTTTTGGACCTGGACTCCCGCATCATAGGAAACATCCTCTCCACATCCATTCTGTCTAGACCTTTCAGTCTTCAATAGGTTTTGATGAGTTCCCCCTCATCCTTCCAAATTCCAATGAGTTTAGGCCCAGAGTCACCAAACACTCTTTGTCAGATGTTAACCCTGTATTCCTGGCATCATTCTCCTGAATATTCACTGGACCTGGCATCATTCTCCTGAATATTCACTGGACCTGGCATCATTCTCCTGAATATTCACTGGACCTGGCATCATTCTCCTGAATATTCACTGGACCTGGCATCATTTTCCTGAATATTCACTGGACCTTCTGCAATGCCAGCACTTCCTTTCTTAGATATGGGGCTCAAAACTGCTCACACGTTCCCTTCGTAATTACAAATGGATCTCTTTCATCAGCTCTGATGGAAAGATGTCGAATAAGAACTATTTCTCAGACCACAGATGCTGACAGACCGCCTGAGCATTTTCTGATTTGGTGCCCACTGTTGTCATCACAGCAAATTTGGATCTGGCTCGGATCCACTTAATTAGGGGGAAAAATACACATTTGAATGAGGAGAACTGGATAGTCTTGACTACAAACCCATCTCTCAGAAAGAACTGGGAAAGGAGCAGGCAGCTTTAAAGACAAATGTGTTACAGCGGTCTGAGTTTATATTAGAACAAACAAGGAAAAGTGTCTTCCAAGGGCAAGAGGGAATCAGTAGGCACATGATACGGATGAGAAATTCTTCTGTGCAATGGATTGTCAAGATCTGGAACGCACTGCCGGCAAGTGTGCTGGGAACCAATGCCAGTGTAACTCTGAAGAAGAATGGGGAAAGACATCTGAAGAGCAGACACTGAAGAGTTCAGGGGAAGTGAACAAGAAAGTGAAGGTATTTAAGTGACAATACAAAGGAAGCACAAACAAACAAAGCTTCCCTCCTGTGCTGAGTCATCTTCTGTGGCCAACAGTTGGGCACAGCTCTTGGCGATCGTGTAAAGCTGCTTAGAACATGGATAAGTGTCAGCCCCGAAGGATATTTCTTTGAGTGTGGGTACAAAGATAAAGAACACATTCGACAAGACTGCAATATGATGGAGCCATTTAGGCTTTGCAATTAATCTCCGAGCACTCCACTGCCGTCCCGTCGTTGGCTCTATTGAAAGGCCTGCCGGGTCTGAGGCAGATTGTGTATGTGGGTCAGATGTAGTGCAGGTTTAAAAAGCTGAGCAAATGGAAATACAAATTAAAATTATTGCTGCTGGGCAACAGCACAGGACTGAAGAGCAAATAGTTGTCGTTCAATAAGAAGCTGTTTGCAGGCAGTACTGGCATCTGAAGAGCAGCCACGGCTCTGCTTTCCTCCGAGTAGCTTCGCAGTCTCGACCCTTCTCTATGTAGTTGGACCACCATCCCTGGGCCCAGCTGGCATCCTCCTCCTTCCTGCGCCTCGGTTAAAAATGTTCGCGGCAGGCAGGCTCACCCCAGTTTCTGGAGAAGTGTTCCCCCAGCCACTGCCCTGAGAGTTCCCGTGCTGTTTCCTCAGACTTGCTGCCATTTTGGTTGAACTGAGTGAGGTCCGAAGCAGGCTGCGATTTCAACGTGGAAGATGACACCGCAGTGCTGGCTGTTCAGCTCACTGTTGTTATGACCTTTGAACCTACTGTTAAGATCAATCTAATCCTTCCCTCTATTTTTCTATTATCCACGTGCCTACCTAAGTGTTTCATCAATACCCCTAATGTATCTGCCTATACCACCACCCCTGGCAGGGCGTTCCACACACCCACCACTCTGTGTGAGGGAAAAATAAACTTGCCCTGACATTCCACCTGTACTTTCCTCCAGTCACCTTAAAATGATATCCCTTTGTATTAGCCATTTCTGCCCTCTGTGTCTGGCTATCCCTTGATCTACGCCTCTTATCTTATCACCTGTCATCTTCGAAGAGAAAAGCCCTAGTTCACACAACCCTTCATCAGAAGGCATGCTCTTTAATCCAGGAAGCACCTTAATAAATCTCCTCTGCACCCTCTCTAAAGTTTCCACATCCTTCCTATATTGAGGGGACCAGCACTGAATGCAATATTGCAAATACAGTCCAACCAGATTTTTTTATGGAGCCGCGACATTACCTTGCGGTTCTCAAGCTCAATCTCGCGACTGATGAAGGCCAGCACACTGTTCGCCTTGTCCCCAATTCTATCAGCTTGCACAGCAACTTTGAGGGATCAGTGGGTGTGGTCCCCAGGACCCTCCGCTCCTCCACAATGCTGAGCTCTGCTCCCAGCTTCCGCACCGCTCTGTAAGCTGACCTAGCCGGGATCTCTCAACCCTTCCTTCCCATGAGCCAGCTCTTTCTCAACCACCGTGCGTGTCCTTGCCGATTCACGTGACCTTCCAGGCTGGCTGTGCCTTGCACTTAAATTTCTCCCTTCAGGTTTCAAATCCCTCCATCTTCCAACGTCAATGTAAGTCATTGATATTTCCAAGCTTCCCTGTTCTGGCCTTCTGTGTGACCCACCTGAAGTGTTCCCTGTTCTCTCATTCTCACCATCTCTTCCCACCCCCCCACCCACCCATAAAAGCCCACTCCTTAAACTTGATCTCTTCGGCTCTACCCTATCCTCTGCTGAAAGTTCCCTAGTGGAACTTGGTACTGTGTTTGGGAAATGCTCCTGAGAATTTATTGTTCAAGTTGTGCTTCAAAAACGTTTTGTGTACCAGAAACAACAGGCCACCTGCTAAAATTGCCCATTTCGTATTTCGACATTAACCTCCTCAGCAAGATCCCTGCTTGGTAAATATTTACTGGAAGTTTAAAGATTAACTAGTCAAGTTAATACTTTCTACTGCAGTCGCCTTTATGCGATTGCCATGTTGAAAAGATTAAATGCGATGTATTGCCCAGGGGAAGGTGTTAAAGTCCTGTTTATCTCAACAGTCCTGTTCACTTGTGCTGCAGCATTCACTGACTTTCTCATCCATGTGTGACACACCATGAATGTGCAAGAGAAGCACGTCCGAGAGGTGATTATGTGCTGACTGTGAAATGAATATTAGTCACGCAGCAGTCAGAGCTGAGCTGTGAGGTTTGGCAAAAGAATGGGAGCTGGAGCTGAGTTGTCCTCAGCCTGGCTTGAGAAGCCGCCCTCTATCCTAATGCTGAGCCCCTTTCCTTTCACTATGGAGGGGATCCTTCAATGGGCGGTGGGTACCTTTAATACCTAGTCCGTCAGGTAGCCACGAAGTATTGTGGCACTGCTCAGACAGGGCAGCACTGTACTATAACGCTTTACTGTGCCAGTGATCTGGGTTCAATTCCTGCCACGGTCTGTAAGGAGTTTGTACCGCATGCTCCTACATTTCATAGATGTACGGTAAGGGTTTGTAACTTGTGGCACTGGAAGTGTGGAGGCACTTGCAAGCTGACCCCATCACATGTTCAGGCTGTGTTAGTTGTTGACTCAGAATGACGCTTTTCACTGGATGCTTTGATGTACGTTTGACAAATAAAGCTAATCTTTAATGGAACAGCGCATTATTCTCATTGGTCTCTGACCACGACCTTTCCAGTAATTCAGTAGAACAGTGAATACTGTTGTCTCACCGCTGTATGTGGGAGCTTGCTGTGTGTGCCCATGCTGCACGTCATCCCGAGGGTCTGACCCTCCTTTCCTTTGTCTCGATTGGCAGGCGTCTACCCACGGCACTCTGTGTTGGACCCTCATCCCCCCAGTTCCACTGTGGGTACAGAGGTCAATTTCATCCTGCCAGTTCTGGCCCCGGATGATCCTTGTGACACGAGAGACTTCCTTCAGTGAATCCAGGTTCTTCCCATCTGCTGTCCTCACTGGTCACTTTGCAGGAAGTCCCATGGTGGCGCCAGCCCATCCCTTCCTTGACATCCCTGTTTGATTCCCTTGCCCCTTCTGAGCACGTCTTGGACTATGATTGGAGACACTAGCCCCGATGCAGGGTTTTAACCCAGAACATCGTTAATCCTGTCCTCCCGTGGGTGCTGCTTGACAAGAGTTCCTCCAGCAGATTGGCTGTTACTTCAGACAGGGTTTGGACCGCTTCATTTACAAGGAGAGGTTGGATAAACAGCTTGTATTCCTTGGAGCGGTGGAGGCTGAGGGGCGAAATGGTAGAATTATCGAATATTATGAGAGAGATAGCTAAGATAGATAGTAAGAATCTTTTTCGTATTGTTTGGTGAGGGTGTATCTAAAACGAGAGGACATGGGTATAGATGAGAGAGAATCTGAAGGGGAATATTTTCACTCACACTGTTGGAATTAGGATGTGCTATCTGATGAAGATACTTACACAGCCATTGAGAAGCACTGGGACGATTGCTTAAAACCCAGGACATTAGGATGTAACACGGATAAATGGGGTTAGTGTGGTTAAAGTTAGCATGGACATGATGGGCCAAAAGGCCTGTTTCTGTGCTGTATTGTCTAATGACTGGGGAGAATGTTGCCTGGACTCTAGGGCCTGAGTTATCGGGAGAGGTTGGGCAAGCTAGAGTTTTATTCCTTGGAGCGTAAGAGATGGAGGGATGATCTTATCGAGATGTATGAAATCGTCAGTGACCTGGGTAGGATGAGTGCGCACCAATCTTTTTTGTAGGGTTTGGAAATCAAAAGTTAGAGAGCACAAGTTTACAGTGAAAGGGGAGAAGATTTGAAACGGACCTGAGGGGCGGTGTGTGAATGGAACAGATGTCAGAGAGAGTGGTCAAGGCAGGTACAATACCAGCAAGAGTATTGGGCAGATACAGCACTCTGCAAAAGTCTTAGGGACATGTACAGTAGATTGCTGGAGTGCCGAAGACTTTTACATGGTGCTGCATTTGTCAACATGCAGAGGAGAGTGAGTTTGTAAATCTGGCGGGAGGGAAAGATGTTGGGTGTAGTGACGGTGAAGTGCCGCGGGTGGGGTGTAGGCAGGTGGCAGAGAAGGAGTGACCCGGAAGGTGCAGACATGCACTGCCCTGAGGCACCAGGCAAGGTCATTTGATTCCAAACAACTAGTTTATTGATCCTTATGAAAGGTTTCTCTGGTGCTTCCTGCTCCCTCCCCTCTCCCTTCCCACTCTGTCCACTATAGAGACCCATATTATAATCAGGCTTATCGTCATTCACATTCGCCATGAAATTTGTTGTTTGTGCGGCAGCATTACAGTGAAATTACAGTACTATGCAAAAGTCTTGAGTCTCCTAGCTGTACTGTACTTAGAGTAGTGTACATGGCTAGGACAAGTACAGAGGGATGTGGGCCAAGCACAGGTAAGTAGGACTGTATATTGTTAGTGAGGGAGTGTGATTTTATGATGGTGAATGATGTTACCAATATACAGAGTCTGACCTTTACAGCTTGTTTGCTTTTTTTAAGCCCCTCTGTAATCTGTACTGCAATCACTCGATGCGATGTGAACGGGTGAAAGACTAAAGGGTGTGAGATAAATGTTATTGGGTGCTGCCCTCGTCACCTGCCTGTTTGGAATCGATGGTAACACTGAGTTTCAGTATCGAGCAGAGGAAAAACCAATAGCCCGTTGGAGGGTCAGGAGCAGTTGTTGTCTGCGTCATCAGCTCATCACTAATTGTCGCTGAAATAAGTGGTTTGACGTGCTGGTTTCAAGGGAGAGTCACGTACGTGTGTGGACTGGGCGAGACTGACAGATTGCCTTCCATAAAGTGCATCAGACCAAATGGGCCTTTGTGACAGTCTAGTAGTTCTTTAGTTACCAACACTGCAACTAATTCTATTGAGTGCATTGAACCGGACTTCCTCAGCTGCTGTGCTGAGGTTTGAAATCGAGTTTCCAGAACATCAGTCTGGGCCTCCAGTTTACTAGTAATGCTGCTGCTCACTATGTCCAAATGAACTGGGTCTGGTTAATAAAAGTCAGAGGCAGCACTAGGGTATTAACCCTGCGTACCTCCTCCACTGTTCAATATGCTAGTGACATTGACCAGCAGCAAACAAAGTCGCATGATTCTGTTAACCTTGCAAAATCTATCAAAGTTCAAAGTATAGTTATTATCAAAGAATGTGTGCAATAAACAGCCCCGAGGTCCATCTTCTTGCGGGCAGCCACAAAACAAAGAAGCACGAAACGCCCCACACACCGCAAAGGAGGTCACCCATCCAGTGTGTGGAAAAGAAAGGACAAATCGTGCAAACGATAAAAAAAGGCAGGCCAACTATCCACAGAACATGAGCCGCAAAGTCCCTGAAAGCAAGTGCGCGGCCGTGGAGCCGGTTCAGCTCCGCGGCCTGTCCAGCAGCCCAGTGTCTGCAGATTGCAGCTGCGGGGCTTGGTTTAGCACTGAGGTGAATGCCGATGGCTGCCGGCCGCACCTGCAGAGTCGGTTTAGCGCTGAGGGTGACTGACGTTTCACGGAGTGGTGAGCTGAACGCCAGCTTATCCTCCACCCTTGGCCTCGACGCCTAACTCGTTTTAACCTGGCTTGGTACGTAAATCGGCCACACACCAGTTCGTTATCCACTCTTGGGCCCACTTCAGTCTGGCCCCAAGTCCGCTCCGACAGAGGCCACCGCAATCATACCTGCGTACTTGAGAGTCCATTTCGCTGAATATTTCAGGATGTGACCAAAATGCCAGGTCATACAGACGGTTTAAAAGCAGTTTACGGACAGTTTTCCCGCCTCCCTGCAGGAAATTGCAGGGTGCGGATTTCAGCGATGGTTGTCCTGAAAAGGTACGTTTAGCAGGATTGTTAGTGGTTGTGTTGGCTGCCTGCAAAGCGTTGCCGTGTCTTGCCAGCACCATCTTCAAAGAATTTCCCTTAATCTTCCAAGATCGATCTAGCCCTGTCTTAAAGGGTGCAGCCATAGTGTAGCAGTTAGCTTGGTGCCATTACAGAGCCAGTAATCTGGGTTCAGTACCCGCCACTCTCTCTAAGGAGTTGGCGTGTTCTTCCCATGATTGCCTGGCTTTCCCCTGTGTGCTCCAGGTTTCTCCCACATCCCAAAGGCCTACAGGTTAGAAGTTAATTGGTCACATGGGTGTAATTGGGGTGCAGGCTCGTAGGGCCAGAAGGGCGTGTTACCATGTTGTCTCTCTAAACAAACAAATAAACTTCACCTTCAAAACCCTCTTGAGTGGAGAATTCCAAAAGATCTTTACTCTCTCTCCTTTAACAGTTGACCCCTTATCTTGAGGTTGTGTCCTCTGGTTCCAGACACCAGCCAGGGAAAGCATTGGCTGTACTGTGCCAGTCCTTTGAAAAACTTTGGAGCTTTCAGTGAGATAATCTCTCGTTCTATGCTCAAGTGTCTGGACCTGTCCAACTTAATCTCTTTTGTCATGGTTCAGTCAGAGAGCGAGCCAAGGCACCAGTGAAGAACTGGTCAAAGTCTACAGGGCCAAAGAGGAAATGAAGTGGGAGCAAGCTTGGCTTTTTAAAGTTTGAGAAGTTTTATGGGAAATTAGCCCAAAGCATCTCAATTTGTGGCGACAGGCCGCAGAGACAGGAATGATGCATATGGAGTTAATGTTGGTCAGCTGAGAGAAATTAAATGACTGTACTGAAAAAGAAACCAGCAGGATGAAAACACTGATGAGGTTAGAGAGGCCTTGTGGATTAAACCACAAACTTTTTTTGTACCTTAACTTGTAGTATAACTGACAACCATCTTCCCTGGGTAATGGAAGCCACACTGTCTTTGCACTCGTTTGGACTTTAAGAAGATCTCACTTGAAGCAAGCCTAACTAACCTAGTCACAATAGGTGAGTTTCTGTAGTCCATACACAATGCATGTGAATGCAATCTCAATTGCTTTCCTTACTGTGTACATAGATTAAATGAGGATTACAATACTGAAACTCCAAAGTACCACGTTTTCTGAATTTAGCACTTCAACAGAAGGAATCTGGATTACATTAGTAGATCTTTGGATAATTGAAACAGCTCCCTGAACTGCTTCAATAGCCAAATGTTCACTCTAACAAAAAACAGAGGTTTGTACTTAAATGTTCTGGATTGGCTGCCATAATCTAGTCTCACCTAAGTAACTATGGATTCGTAAATTGACGTCTGTTTTACAGAGGAAGAGAAAGATGTTACTACATTTTTGTATATTTTCCATCATTTCAACAAAAGACCTTAACTTAATGAATAATTTAAGCTCTCAGTATGTATCATTATGTAGACATTGTAGCACAATAACAGCAATGAGATGAATGATCTTTTGATCTAAGTTTACTACGGTTGGCCAATATTTGTACCCCAGGGAGAAATTACCGTTCCTCAGTATATCGTCTAGACAGGGTAATGTCTACCCTGCCTATAGAGGGTAGATATTGCCACGGATTGCTCTGCTCTTAAAGCTTGCATCTGTCCAAGCGTGACTGCTATACAAGGGGAGATTATTGTCACTGACTGTGGAGCAGTCGACCAAGTTGCTCGCCTCTGACAACGTAACACACACACGCAGGCATTGCTGGAGGAGCTCAGCAGGTCAGGCAGCAGCTGTGGAGAGGAATAAACAGCTGACGTTTCAGCCATGATGAAGGGCCTCGAGCCGACACGTTGCCCTTTTTCCTCTCCATAGCTGCCTGACCTGCTGAGTTCCTCTAGCATTTTTTGTGCATCACTCTGGATTTCCAGCAGTCTCTTGTGCTTATCACCTATGACAGTGCCCTCCCACTGTGCATTCTTGTACAGCTCTCTGTATGGCAACTGAGCCCACTGTTAAATGGTGAGACGGGGTGGGGGGTGTTGCTGTCAAAGCCGGCGTATAGTGCTCAGCATCTTGAGATGATGTTGCTGCCCACTCAGGGATGAGCAGTGCCCCGGTGGCTAGGCTGAGACTAGTTGGATTGTTCAGCAAGACAGTAGGATGAGGGAAGTGCTTTCTGGGCATCTGAACTTCCCTGCATCGGAGGTACCGGAGTTTATTGGACTGACCGCCATCTCCCAGGTGGTATGGCTGCAGGTTTTGATATCACTCACAGCCAAGTAATCATCAGTGGCCTGTGAAGAGTGCAGGGCACACCCAGACACTGGACCCAGTGGTGGATTGAGATCTGTTTTAGCCTTGGTCATGGGGTGGATCTAACGTAGACTGATTTTCCCCCGCTCCCCAGAGAGTGCATCACCTTTCAAGCTATCCTTCTTCAAATGTTGTGCACGGGTTCACCAGGTTACCGATGGAGAAGTGAAAGGCCGAGACAGAGTGGACGTGGACAGGATGTTTCCCATAGTGCATGTGTCTGGGGCCAGAGGGCACAGACTCAGAATAAAAGGTCGTCCCTTTAGAACAGGGATGAGCAGTTTTTGTCCAGAGGGTGGTGTGTCAGTGGAATTCATTGTCACAGATGGCTGTGGAGGCAAAGTCATTGCAGAACTTGGTAGGTGAAGTTGATTAGTAAGGTTGTTCAAGGTTACAGGGAGAAGGCAGCAGACTGAGATTGACAAGGATAATAACTCAGCCATGATGAAAAGGCAGAACAGCTTCAATGGGCTGAATAGTCTAATTCTGTTCTTGTGTCTTATGGTTACCGGTCCAACCTGCGTTCATCGTAGCCCATCGCAGAACGTGACATGATGGCATGTTTTCCTGTCTCTACACCTGAAGGCTCAATCTTTGAGCTTCCCACCTCCACTGCTTCCTAGAGAAGTGTTTATTCAAAGGGTTCACTTCCTGCTCCTCACAATCTTCATGCTGCACTGCGAGCATGATTGAATTCCAGTCCAGGAGGTGCACAAAACTGCCGCACCTGCTATGGAGCACCATGTCAATACAAAATTAGTTTTATTTTTAAGATTAGTTTTGTGTCACGTGTACATCGAAACATAAAGTGAGATGTGTCGTTTGTTTCAACGACCAGCGCAGTCCGAGAATGTGCTGGGTGAGCAGCCCACCAAGTGTCACCATACTTCCGACGCCAACATAACGTGTCCAACTCACTAAGCCGAACGGGTACGTCTCTGGAACGTGAGGGGGAACCATGGAGGTCTCGGGGAGAACGTGCGCACTCCTTGCAGGCCATGATGGGAATTGAACTCTGAGTGCTGGCACTGTGATTGTGTCATGCTAACTGTCATGTTGCAGTGCTGTCGGTGAAATGTGCCTTTTCAGGCACTAGACAGTTCCCAGCCCCGGATCAGTTCTGCAGTGGAACTGAGGAATGCACACTCCTAGAAGTTGAGGTAACTGGGATGATATTAGTCCAAAGATCTTCTCCCCTTGAGCACTCCCTGCAGCAGAGCAAAGCAGGTGCTGACGGGACTCTGTCGCTCAGGAAGGATCAGTGGAGGGAAATGTTTTGGGTTGAGACTCTTCATCCGGATCCTTCATCAGTCCAGATGAAGGGTCTCAACTCAGAGTGAGTTCAGGAGAAGTGCCAGCTGTCTTTGCTCCTCTACCAGCACACAAAAAGAGCTGGAGGAACTCGGCAAGTCGGGCAGCATCTGTGGAGGGGAATGGACCGTCGACGTTTCAGGCTTCCTGAGGACTTTCGCCTCTACTGTTGCTGCCTACTGTTACTGTTCCAGCAGCACCCTGTGGCTGCAGGTTCCAGCATCCCCAACCCCTTGTCTCCTTGGGGTTGAGTGTGGGTCTGTGTGTTTGTGGCTCACACTACAGCCCCTGCTGGTTGAGGGATACCTTCTTAGAAATGTTCTATCAGAACCTTGGATTCTTTCTCACTTATTTACTTGGGGTAGTTTTTTTTTTACTTGCCACCACTGATGGATGCAATACTGGTTTTGTGGCACAGTTAATACATTTTACTTTATTTAAAGAAACAGCGTGGAACAGAACCTTCCAGCCCACCCAGGCGAATCACAGGACAATTTACCTACTAATCGGTACGTCTTTGGACTGTGGGAGGAAACCAGAGTGCCTGGAGGAAATCCATGTGCAAACTTTCTTAGAGGGCGCTGGAAATGAACTTCGAATCCTACAGCCCCGAGCTGTGATAGCATTGTGCTAACTGCTACCACTACCTTGGGTGTCCTGCTGGTCTCTGATACAAATGGTGATGTACTCCACCCCCCCACCCCCGAACCCTCTCTCACTCAGTTTTCATTGTGCACAAAGCTTGTTCATTTGTCCGCAGACCATAGCAACGCCTGGATCGCGGTGGTTGCCAAGAAAAGTCACTCTTGTGTCTCTGCTGAAACGGTGGTCATTATGATGAGACAATGTTGCAAGCATCATCAAGGCAACCACTCTGAAGTTAGCTTTCCCTGCTTCCCACACTGAGCCAGAGGTTGCCAGCTTTCCAACCCTCGGACTTGAGGGCCCAGGAGGGTCAGCTCGTCTCCCTCTGCGACGTGAAAGTTTTTTTCCAAGGTTGAAGTAACGGGGCTCCTCATCTGCCTATTTCAAAGCTGGATCTTGTGCTTCTGTTGTGTTGGTTCTGTGATAGGTCATGAATAGTCACAGGGTACTCGCATACCACAGGCACCCAGACCACTTTGTTCCTGACAAGAAAGTTCACTGCCTGAGGATGGTGCTCCTTTCCAGTTTCCACTTCCAGCCAGACGTGTGCGCACTGCCTTGTTCTTTGCACAGTCATCTCCTGCTCACTTTCCGTCACTCCAGGGCAAAGTGTCCAAGCTCCCAGGATATTACAGTGGAACAAGGCAAGGGCGTGTGGTTGCTGGGATTGGTCTTGAGATCCTGAGGTTCTGGGTCTCGGACTTGGCATGGTAGAGTCAGCAAAGTGTCTGAGATCCTGGCGTATATTAGCTGAACAATGCTTTGGTCTATGACTGCTTGGGTTGTCCATGAGGTCCTGAGGTTGTGGGTGTTGGACTTTGCGTGGTGGAGTGGAATGTGCGATAGCTATTGTGCCCCAGTTGCCAACAGGCTTCACAAACCAGTCCTCAGTCCCAGGTGACCTGAGGTGAGACTTTGCTGGATGGATATGACTGCACATTGGTGCCTGCTGGCATACGTGTGCAGGTTCAGACTGGGTACAGCTATTCTTGCCTCTTCCCTCCCTTTCTCCAGCCTCTCACTTTCAGTTTTCACCGTGCAACGAAGGCTGTTCATTTGTCTGTAGGCCGCAGCAATGCTGACCTCAGTGAAGGCTGGGTTCCTGAGGTGGGCGAGGGATTATCCCATCAGAGGGAGCAGCTCCTGGCAGTGAATCCATGGTCTGTGGTTTTACAAACCCTTGTGGATGCTTTTTTTTTTTGACTGGTTGGATCCCGGAATATCTAAAACATAGAATATACACAGAGAACACTAAATCACAATTCAGGCCTTTCAGCCCACAATGGTGTGCCAGCCTTTGACCCTGCTCTAAGGTCAATCAAACAAAACCAGCAAATGCAGGAAGCACTCAGCAGGTCGGGCAGCGTCTTCAAAAATAGAAGCGGAGTTAATGTTTCAGGTCACAAAGACTCATGAGGGGTCTTTACCCTGAAGCATTCACTGTGTTTCAACCTCCGCAGACGCACGCCTGACCTGCTGGGTATTTCCAGCATGTTTTGTTTCTTTATTTCAAGATGGCAACACCCGTAGGGTTTTCAACATATATTTTTATTCTTCTATGAAATGAAACTCATTTATCAAAAAGTAATTTTATCTGGATCTGAAACAGCCATGAAGATAGATATCCTTTTGTTAATTAGTCAGCACTTGAGAACTGTGAATGTTTCTGGTTTGAGCTGGTTATACTGTGACAATGATTACATTAAGATTGGGGCCTGACTGCAGCCTTTCATTGACAGCTGAGGGCTTTGTAACCGAGGCTCTCTTGGACTGCTGCTAGCTCCCAAATGCTGGCGAAGCGAGGGCTGTCAGCCTGCTCTTCGTCTCCATGGAAAGGTGCAGGAGGAGGTGCACCACGCTGTCACTCCCAGCTGGACAGCGGGCAAAGTTCACCAGCGCTTGCATTTTCCAGAATCTCACTCACCATTTCGTGGATTCAAAAACAAAAGATCATGGGTTTAACCTCTCCTTTGGTCTCCTGTCGTCAGTCTCTGATGCATTTGAAGGGCAACGCCGTGGGGGGGCAACTGTCTGTGCTCAACTACTAGACTACATAAGTGCCAAGCAAAAGGAAGAGTGTTGCCTATGGAAACTGTCCAGTGCAGGTTGAATTGTGTTTATCTGGAGCCCAAACACGAGATGTGACTTTTAGGACAGTCAGGCTAGAAATACTAAATTAAACTCTGGTATTTTTGGCATGTGTGACAGATCGGATTTAAAATTCCATGTGGGCCTGCAGTGTAACTTGATTTTAGCAGCATGATAATGAACTCATCTCCTTGTACGAGTCCCTGCCCTTTCTGGGTATCAATGGCTTTTCAAGCAGATTGCAGCCACTTGTTACAGCAACTAAGGCACGCTTGGACACGATAGATATAATGGAATTGCGGACTTCTATTCTCTTCACAGCTAGATTCCTGGGCTCGGGGTCCCACACCCTGCTTTGGTAAGGTGTTCCTTTAAAAAAACAAACTCCTCTCTTCCAAGGCTGCTCTCTTATCACGATAGATGTTTCTTCTTTGCTCAGTGCACTGCTGCTGAGTGCCTTGGGATGGTTTACAAGCTATAAAGTTGTGTATGCACACATATTAAGGGCATCGTTGCTAAAAGAGATGCAACAAGTAGAAGTTGATGCACCTTGTCACACTTGTGTAGTAGGTCCAAGAAGATAATAGACAATTGACAATAGGTGCAGGAGTAGGCCATTCGGCCCTTTGAGCCAGCACCGCCATTCACTGTGATCATGGCTGATCATCCACAATCAGTATCCAGTTCCTGCCTTATCCCCATAACCTTTGATTCAGCTGTCTTTAAGAGCTCTATCCATCTCTTTCTTGAAAACATCCAGAGACTTGGCCTCCGCAGCCTTCTGGGGCAGAGCATTCCATACATCCACCACTCTCTGGGTGAAAAAGTTTTTCCTCGACTCCGTTCTAAATGGCCTACCCCTTATTTTTAAACTGTGGCCTCTGGTTCTGGACTCACCCATCAGCGGGAACATGCTTCCTGCCTCCAGCATGTCAAATCCCTTAATAATCTTACATGTTTCAGTAAGATCCCCTCTCAGCCTTCTAAATTCCAGAGTATACAAGCCCAGTCGCTCCAATCTTTCGACATATGACAGTCCCGCCATCCCAGGAATTAACCTTGTGGACCTACGCTGCACTCCCTCAATAGCAAGAATGCCCTTCCCCAAATTTGGAGACCAAAACTGTACACAGTACTCCAGGTGTGGTCTCACCAGGACCCTGTACAGCTGCAGAAGGACCTCTTTGCTCTTATACTCAATTCCCCTTGTTATGAAGGCCAGCATGCCATTAGCTTTCTTCACAGCCTGCTATACTTACATGCTTGCTTTCAGTGACTGATGTACAAGAACACCTAGATCTCGTTGTACTTGACTAATCTATTGGAGTTTTTCGAGGATGTAACCAGAAAGATAGACGCGGGAGATTCGGTGGATGTGGTGTACCTTGACTTTCAGGAGACATTTGATAAGGTACCACATAGGAGACTGGTGGGTAAATTCAGAGCTCATAGCATTGGGGGGAGGATATTGACATGGATAGAAAACTGGTTGGGAGATAGAAAGCAAAGGGTAGCAGTGAATGGGTGTTTCTCGGAATGGCAGGTGGTGACTAGTGGGGTGCCACAGGGCTCGGTATTGGGACCACAGCTGTTTACGATTTACATCAGTGATTTAGAGGAGGGCATTGTGAATAACATCAGCAAGTTTGCTGATGATACTAAGCCGGGTGGCAGTGTGACATGTGATGAGGATGTTAGGAGAATTCAAGGTGACTTGGATTGGCTGGGTGAGTGGGCAGAAACTTGGCAGATGGCGTTTAATGTGAATAAGTGTGAGCTTATTCACTTTAGGAGCAAGAACAGGAAGGCAGATTATTATCTGAATGGTGTGGAGTTAGGTAAGGGAGAAATACAAAGAGATCTAGGAGTACTTGTTCATCAATCTCTGAAGGTGAATGAGCAAGTGCAGCAGGCAGTGAAGAAGGCTAATGGAATGTTGGCCTTTATTACAAAGGGAATTGAGTACAAGAGCAAGGAAATCCTTTTGCATTTGTACAAGGCCCTGGTGAGACCACACCTGGAGTATTGTGTGCAGTTTTGGTCTCCAGGGTTAAGGAAGGACATCCTGGCTGTGGAGGAGGTGCAGCATAGGTTCACTAGGTTAATTCCTGGGATGTCTGGACTGTCTTACGCAGAGAGGTTAGAGAGGCTGGGCTTGTACACGCTGGAATTAAAGAGATTGAGGGGGGATCTGATTGAGACATATAAGATTATTAAGGGATTGGACGAGATAGAGGCAGGAAGTATATTCCAGATACTGGGAGAGTCCAGTACCAGGGGGCATGGTTTAAGAACAAGGGGTAGGTCATTTAGGACAGACTTGAGGAGGAACAACTTCTCCCAGAGAGTTGTGGAGGTGTGGAATGCGCTGCCTAAGAAGGCAATGGAGGCCAATTCTCTGGATGCTTTCAAGAAGGAGCTAGATAGGTATCTTATGGATAGGGGAATCAAGGGTTATGGGGACAAGGCAGGAACCGGGTATTGATAGTAGATGATCAGCCATGATCTCAGAATGGCGGTGCAGGCTCGAAGGGTCGAATGGTCTACTTCTGCACCTATTGTCTATTGTCTATTTCCTATCTTGACTACATTTAGATAGTAATCTGCCTTTCTGTTCCTACCACCAAAGTGGATAACCTCACATTTATCCACATTAAACTGCATCTGCCCACTCACCCAGCTTTGTGTCATCGGCAAACTTGCTAATGTTACTTCTAATTCCCTCATCTAAATCATGAATATATATTGTAAACAACTGCAATCCCTGCACTGAACCCTGCGGTATCCCACTGGTCACCGCCTGCCATTCCGAAAGGGACCCATTAATCGCTACTCTTTGTTTTCTGTCAGCCAGCCAATTTTCAATCTATGTCAGTAATCTGCCCCCAATACCATGTGCCCTAATTTTGCCCACTAATCTACTATGTGGGACTTTATCAAGGCTTTCTGAAAGTCCAGGTACACTACATCCACTGGCTCTCCCTTGTCCACTTTCATAGTTACATCCTCAAAAAAATTCCAGAAGATTAGTCAAGCACGATTTCCCCTTCGTAAATCCATGCTGACTCGGGCCGATCCTGTTACTGCTATCCAGATGTGTCGTAATTTCATCTTTTATAATTGATTCCAGCATCTTTCCCACCACCGACGTCAGGCTAACCGGTCTATAATTCCCTGTTTTCTCTCTTCCTCCCTTCTTGAAGAGTGGGACAACATTAGCTACCCTCCAATCCACAGGAACTGATCCTGAATCTATAGAACATTGGAAAATGATTACCAATGTGTCCACGATGTCTAAAGCCACTTCCTTAAGTATCCTGGGATGCAGACCATCAGGTCCCGGGGACTTACCAGCCTTCAGATCCAACAGTCTATCCAACACCATTTTCTGCCTAATATAAATTTCCTTCAGTTCATCCGTTACCCTAGGTCCTTTGGCCATTATTATACCCTGGGAGATTGAGGTCCAAAGTACCTGTTCAACTCATCTGCCATTTCCTTGTTCCCTGTAATAAATTCACCCGTTTCTGTCTTCAAGGGCCCAGTTTTGGTCTTAACTATTTTTTTTCCTTTTCACATACCTAAAGAAGCTTTTACTATCCTCCTTTATATGGAACAGTACAGGCCCTTCAGCCCATGAAGTACAGTACTGTGCAAAAGTCATAGGCACCCTAGCTACATATGTGCCTAAAACTGTAGTGCCAACATCTTAACTATTCTAACATCAGTTTGACTCTTTGCTCCTTGTGACCCAGTTATCCAGCAACTCTGCCTTGGCTCCAATTCCTGATGGGTGAGAGTCCTTGGGGCACCTTCCAAGGGTTTGGATGTTTATTCCAAAGTTGTTGGCCGAGCTGGCTAATGTTGACTGTGCCACGGGTTAACCTGACTCAGACCTTGCTTGTCCCCACAGCTTGAGGTCACTGTGAAGGGTCGAAACCTAGAAGCCCTGAAGGATCTTCCTTCTTACTGATGTAAATGGGATGGTTGTTAAATGAGGTTCAGGGTTGGAGTTTGGCATGTTGTCTACCTCCTCACTTGAATGACCTTCCTAGGGTGCCTTTCATAAACGTAGTATGCTACTTGGGTACTGGGGAGAGATTGGTGCGCTGGAAAACTAGCTCATACCTTCATAACTGCCTCAACATTCCAGCTGCTCGAGTTCAGTCCTGACCCTTGGGTGCTGACTGTGTGCGGTTCACTTTTCTGCCTGTGACCATGTGAGTTTCCTTGCAAATTGCAAAGGCGTATGGGTTGTTAGGTGCATTGGCCACTCTAAGTTTTCCCAGGGGTGCCCTGTAGGTGAATGGTAGAATCTTGGGGGGGAATAAGAATGCAGAGGGGATAGAGAGTGATGGGACAGAGCTGGGGAAGACAAATACCACGTCTGCGATTTAAGAGCAAGTTCTAATCAGACCAGCAAATGTGGTCTGTGGTTTAATGAATCTGAGTCTCAATTTAAGAATATTGCAAATTTAATATTAAAAAAGTGACTTTCTGTAAGCTTGAGGTTATGATATTTAATAAGAATTAATAGAAGCATCTCAACAACAGGTTTAAAATGGCTGTACCTAATAATTTTATGCTGGAAGCCAAATTCCATCTGTTTTCCTTGCTTTCTGCTGCTGTCTGCTTTCGATATCATTCCTAGGGGATTGGAGATGAAGGGGTTTGATAAGGTGGATACAGTTCATCTTTTTCCTCCTGGGAAATCTAGGAAAGAAGGGCTAATTAAGCTATGGCCAGACCACTTGCGAGTGAAATCAGCCAAGACACTTTTTACACCAAGACCGGTGTCAAACCCGGGCCTTTTAGCTAGAAAGTTGTTGGTGCGCAGAACGAAACGAGTCAGTTGATGGTGAAGACCCCGTGGTAAGCCAGACTGCCTGGCAGGGTAAGGACGCAAAGTCACAGATAGGCTGTGGTTTTAAAGTTTCTTCAGTTTACTGTTTGATTAGTCCCGTGCGGCTGATAGAGCCACTGCCTCATTGCCCCAGCATCCCGGGTTCAGTCCCAACCTTCGGTGCTGACTGTGGAACTTGCACGTCCTCCTTGTGTCTGTGTGCTTTCTCCCAAATCACAAAGGCTTATCGGTTGATAGGTGAATTGGTCGCAGTAAATTGCCCCTGTTAAGTAGGCAAGTTCTGGAATCTTTGTGGGCTGATGAGGAGAATATGGAAAGTGTAGTGAGGGATTTGCTTTGGGCTAGTTTAAATTAGGAGTTCCCAAAATGAGGTCCACAGACCCCTTGCTTAATGGTATTGGACCATGGCATAAAAAAAGGTTAGGAGCCCCTGTTCTAAATGATGGTTTGCATGGTCACATGTGATCAAAGGGCCGTTTATTGACTACAGCTCAGTATTCAACACAATCATACCCTCAGACCCAGGTTTTGGAGCTAGTTGATTAGAAATGTGTACCTCCATCTGCAACCAGATGCTTGGCTTACTCTCTGGGAGGTCACAGTCTGCGTGGATTGGAAATAACATCTCTTCCTCGTTGACAGTCAACATTGGTGCACTTCACGGATGCATGCTTACCCCATAGCTCTACCCTCTCTACACCCATGATTGCGTGGCTAGGCACAGCTCAAACACCATCTACAAAATCTGCCCATGACACAACTATTGTTGGCAGAATTTCACTTGGTGACAAGGAGGTGCGAGAGTGATATAGATTGGCTAGTTGAGTGACGTCACAGCAACAAACTTGCACTTGTAGTCAGTAAGACCGAAGAATTGATTATGGATTTCAGAGAGGGGAAGTCGAGGGAACACACTTCGGTCCTGATCAATGGATCAGAAGTGGAAAAGACGAGCAGTTTCAAATTCCTGGGTGTCAGCATCTCTGAGCGTGTATCGTGGGGCCAACATCTTAGTACAATTACATAGAAGGCACAACAGCGGCAATATTTCATTAGGACTTTGAGGAGATTTGGTACGTCACCAAAGACACTCTCAAATTTCTATAGATGTGCAGTGGAGAGCATTCGAATTAGTTGCATCACCGTCTGGTATGAAGGGTCGGAAGAAGCTGCGGAACATTGTGAACTCAGCCAGCTTCACCGTGGCCACCAGCCTCCGCAGCTTCCAGAACACCTTCAAAAGGCGGTGCTTCAAAAAGATAGCGTCCATCATTAAGGACCAGCACCCTGGACATGCCCTCTTCTCATTGCTACCATCAAGGAGGAGGCACACCCACTCAACATTTTAGGAAGAGCTTCTTTCCCTCTGCCATCAGATTTCTGAATGAACAAAGAACCCACGAATAGTACCTCAGTATTTTCCCCTCTTTTTGCACTGCTTATTTAATTTAATTTTACATGTACAGAACTGTGCAAATGTCTTGGAGACATGTGTATGGCTGGTGTGTCTTAAGATTTTTGCACAGTTCTGTATATTGGTTAAAATGGGAATCTGGTTGGGAAACAGAACTAAGAGTATTAGCTCAGTATTATTAAATGTTATTTGGTAACTGGAAAGACATAAAATACAGTACAGTGCAAAAGTCTTGGGCACCCTAGCTATATATACAGTATGTGCTTAAGACTTTAGCACAGGACCGTATATAGTTATTGTAATTTATAGGTTTTTAAAATACGTATTGCAGTGTTCTGCTGCCACAGGAAAAACAACAAATTTCACAGCGTATGCCAGTGATATTAAACCTGATTCAGATTCTGAATTCGGTGAGTGGATCGGATCTTTGGGTGATCCCTCCTTCTCCGAGGGAAATGTATTCAACACTGGGGGCATTGAACTTGTGAAACAAAGGTGAGGAAGAGAGCGGCTTGGTCCTGCGAGCCTACTTAATGAACACAGCGGTATCAGCATGGCTGGGTTACCAGCATTGTTGTGGACACAGTCTGTGCACTGAAGAAAGTTGGTTATATCACTGCCTGGTGTGGAGGCGCCAATGCACAGGATTGTAAAAGACTGCAGAGGGTATCGACTCAACCAGCTCCAACACAGACATGACTCTGCTCACCATCGAGGACGTCTTCATAAAGCAGCACCTCAAGGAAGTGGCATTCATCATTGAGGAACTTCACTATCTGATACATGCCCTTTTTTCATTGCTACCATCAGGGTATATGTACAGGAGTCCGAAGATGAACATTCAGTGTTTTAGGAACAGCTTCCTCTCCTCCACCGTCAGAGTTCTGAACAGTGCATGAATGCTACTTCACACTTGCACAATACTCATGTACTTATTGTATTTTAATAGTAATTTTAAGGTCTTGTACTACACTGCTGCTACGAAACAAGTTTCTCGTCATATGTCAGTGATGATAAACCTGATTCTGAAACAAGGGCCAGGAAGAGTAGAAGCTTGGTCCAGTGAGTTTGCTGAATTAACACAACAATCAGTACCGTTAGGTTGTCAGCATTGTGTTTCCGTTGGAAGCTTGTGGGTTTGGGTTGTGTTCTAGAGAAGAGTGTAATCTCTAGTGCAGTGTTTCCCAACCTATTTTAACCTAACACCCCCCAAAGCACCTTCATACTTGCCAGCACCCCTATAGATTAGATTATGAAGACACGTAGTCCTCTTTTATTGTCATTTAGTAATGCATGCATGAAGAAATGATACAATATTTCCTCCGGTGTGCTATCACAAAATACAAGACAGACCAAGACTGAAAAACTGACAAGACCACATAATTATAACATATAGTTACAACAGTGCAACAATACCATAACTTGATGAAGAAGTCCATGAGCACAATAAAAGTTCGAAGTCTCTCAAATGTCCCACATCTCACGCAGACGGGAGAAGGAAGAAAAACTCTCCCTGCCATGCCGACCACAATCCGACTCTGAGTCATCCGAAAACTTCGAGCTCTGATCAGCTCTCCGACACCGAGTACTGAGTGCCGTCTCTATCCAAACGATTCAACCTCCATCTCGGTCGCCAACAGCAGGCAAAGCCAGGGATTTTGAGGCCTGCCCTCCGAAAGATTCCCGACCACACAGTATTGACAGCAGCGAACGAGCGTTTCAGAAATTTCTCCAGATGTTTCTCTGTGCTTTCACGTCCATTCTCCATCAAATCAGAATTGTCCACGGCCCCTATTTAACAGATACGATATCATTTTCACAGGAGGGCTGCGCATGCGCACGATGCACTGCCTGTCTCCTCCCGCCTTACAATGTACTTTCTGGCGCCCCCATAGTGTAAAATCATGTCTACCATATGCTAACATGAGAAAAATGATTCTGCTTTAAATTTTTATGCTTTTAAATCTAGTTTACACGGTACCTGTGCACTGTACAGCAGTTTCAATATCAATGTGATCCTTGAGCTTGATGGTTTTTTAGCAAGTGGTGAAATATCTGGTTCAAGTTGTGACGGCAAAAGCCTCAAGTCTCCATGCGTAACAATGTCCAAACGGTTTGTTTTTTTTTTGAGAGTATGTGGTTCACTTCACTGTAGTTTCTTTCAACAAGGTAGGAGGATGGAAATGCAATGAAGAGCAGTTTGGCTCTTCTCCGAAGACCAGGAAACTTGGTATGACAGTCGAACCCCATAGCACAAAAGCCGACATTTTTGAAAAGCATTTTTGCTTCTTCTACATTCTGAATTTCATTAATTCCTTCTTGCAAGTTCTCTTCCTGTTCTTCCACCTTGCAAAGAAATGGGTTAATTACCCGGTCCAGAATTTCCAGATCATTCAAATCCTTGAATCGATTCTGAAAACCCTTCTTCAGTGACTGCAGCTGTAAGCAGTACTCTTGCAAATCGCCATCTGTGAAAGAGAATGCCATACTTTCCATGCAGGGAAACTGTGAGAACATTCTTCACCCAATACTTTGCTTATATATTTCCAATTTTCTGATAAAAGTGGACACTATACTTTTGCCTGATTAACTTGAAATTCTCACCCTGCAGCTTCATATTTAAAATGTTCATTTTGACATACAGATTGGCAAAGTATGCCACATCTCCACGTACAAGTTCAATCTTGTTTCCCAAGCTCTTGTCAACTTTGAGCAAAAATTCAACAAGTCTCAAAAAGATCAGAGAAACCTTTTAAGCGGCAGCCTTTTGACAGCCAACACACTTCGGTGTGAAGAGGCAAGCGTTCAAACTCTTCATGGTTATCTTGGTATAACTGGTGAAATATTTTGCTATTTAATGGATGAGCTTTAATTTGTTGATAGCAGATACTACAAGAGTCATGCTTGAAGAAAGTGACTGGCTGTGGTTTTTGGCTGCCAGATGTTGATGATGAATTACATAATAGATTGCAAACAGACTTGGAATTTCTTCTTTCATAAATGCCACTAAACCAGCATGGCGACCTGTCATATATGGTGCTCCATCTGTTGCGCAAGAAATCACATTCCTAATCGGAATACTTTTATCCTCAGTATATATTTTGGGCCCTTCATAGATTGATTCTCCGTTGATATTTGTTTTTAACTTCTTACAAAAGAGAATCTCTTCATAAACTTTATAATTTTTGATAAACCATACGCATGGAATTAACAATGCTTCATTGTCTTGCACAGTTGATTCATCCAGTTGTATCCCAAATTCTGTTTTTTGTAGCTCTGTATATTGTTGATACTCAGTGTCTTTACTCATTTCGTCAATACGACAAGCTACAGTGTTATTACTCAGAGGAATTGATTTTAAATTACTGGTATCCATTTTGAGAACAGTGGTGAGCACTTATGATACAGCAGACATTATTAATCTTTCACCGATTGTATGAGATTTTCCACACTTTGCTATCATTTTGGAAATGTTATAAGGAGCAATGAGACCACTATCAAGGTCATTTTTAGCTTTCTTGGCAAATGACTCAAGTGTGTACCACACTTTTCAAATGCTTCTCTCATCTCCTGAATGGAGTAATATTATAAGTAGCCTTTTCAGGGTGCCTTTTACGGAAGTGTTCCCGCAACTTTGGTTTCATGGCTTCCTTAGACAGTACACTATTACAAGTAAGACACATGGAGTGTTGTGGATCTGGCGGAAGCGGAATAAACCCATACTGTAACATTGTATTGACACACTTTCTGTAGTTTCTGTTTCTTAGCAGAATTAGAATTCAATGATTCTCTGCCTTTGGACTCCGAGAGATCACGCCATATGTAGTTATCAATCATTAATGGTGCTAAATTAAAATAAAAAAATTAATACAAATTGGGAATGCCTATCAGATGTTGACATGGTCAGTCAGGTTTCGTGCTGCAAGTTAGGCTGCCACTTAACCCCCCGGCCCTCCCCCAAAAGAATCTTGAACGGCTCCCGACAACTTCTATTTCTGCTAATGCCTCATTAGGACACGCAACCACCCCCACTGGGAATCACTGCTCTAGTGTAATGCAGAGGGAGTGTTGCTGTGTCTGTGGAGAAGGTTATCTGTCCTGTGGATAGATGCACGATGACTGAAGAGGAGCCCATCTCATCTTGCAGAAGTGGGCCATTTGTTCGTGGTCATCTCAGGATTATGGGGTCTTGATCTGTGGAAATGTGCTGTCGCATTCTTACATCTTTAACTGGCTGTGAAGCATTCTAGGATATGCTGAAGTCGCTGGATGCTATATCTTAATCTTAAACCAACTGTTAAATGAGACTATATTAATTGAGTGGTTTGGGTCCCTGTATTATAAATCTGATTGCATTTAAAGCTAATTTATTAGGTGAAGATGAGTGAAATAACATACACAAAATGCAGTCGACTTTTTGGGCAGAGATCCTTCATCAGGGCTCAACTTAAGTTTATTGAAATATCGTATTGCCTTGAAAGGTGCCAAATAAATGCAAGACTTTGCAACAAAGTTTAACACCACAAGTTCCCTCTCCCTGGAAATTCCGAGGCGAATGAAAGCGGGGAAACCTCTTGCGGTGACCAGAAATTGGGAAATTCTCCCCTCCCTTGCCAATGAAGATGAGAATTATTTTCGGGAGACCACAGTGGGAAGGAAGTCGGTAGCGAACTCTATGCTGTGCTTTGGAAACTCAATACTCCATAGGCCTCTAGTGCTTTCCCTAAACCATCACAGTTTGAATGGGCAATTTGTTCCATGTGTAAAGAAAAGCCTACGCTAAAGCTTCATTTTAACAGTCCTCTCCCACATTTACAAATCTCTCCATGATGTCTTTAATCTCCTCCAGCCTATAGTTCTTTGAGATATTCTGCCCTCCTGACCTGATATGATCCTTGAATTTGATCACTACTTCATTGCTTACACCTGCTGTCCGTCAATCCCCCTCAATTTCTTCAGCTCTCTCAGATGCTCATTTAAACCTCTTTGAACAAACTTTCGGTCATCAGCTCCAATAGCCTGGCTGGGCACTATAATTTGTTTGATAATGCTCCCGCACAGCAGCTTGGAATGTTATACAAAGTGCTAGACAAATGGAAATAGTTGCTGTACGTAAAGAGCTTTAACGTGCTCTCCCGTCACACAGCATTAGCAGTTCATGCCGGCAGCATACCCTCAGCACATTGCTGTCCTAGTAATGTTACTGCAAGCCATTGAATGCCCTGCATTTACAATAAAACACAGTTGGTTAACTCAGTTTCCCCTTCTGGTGGAGAGAAAGGACCTTTTGAAGGTACAAAACAAAAATACCATATCCTTCAAGCCAGTGTCTAGATTTTAATTTTTTTTTGCCCCCTCATGTGTAGTCTTTTGGGAAAGGAAAGTCTGTAGGAATTCATTCTGAAACTACTCTGTTAATGCTCAAATAATCTTTCTGGCATGGGTCAATGAATTGCAGAAATCAAGCTGTAGTTATGCAATATTCTCCTGGGACTCAGCAATGCACAATGCCCTTTTTGAGAGGCTGCATCTCGAGGTACTGACCAAGTGCTGGAGAGCTCAGCTTTGGGATACTCGGTGACAAATTCAGCCTTGGGGGTATTTAGAGTGACAAATGCGTTGAACTTTCATGGTGACACTTTGCTGTTGAATTGTTGAGGAGGTAATACTTTAAATATTTTGCAGCTGGGCATTGATTTTTATGTGATTTTCGACAAACACAAAACCTCTTGTTTAATTCATTTCTCCCACCTTTCATTTAAAACGCCGAGCAGTGTGCATAAACCATGAGTACTCTGGAGATTCTATCTTTCAAGTGAAATGTTGAACTAAGAACCCAACCTGCTTGTTTAAAGTGGAAACAAAATATTTGAGTAACAGTAGGGAAGTTCTCCTGGAGTCCTGATCTGCAGGGAGACGTCATTGACTAAATGTGACTACACACATCAGATTCTCTTTGTTCACCACCACCACCCCGTTCCCAACTCCCGATCATCATTGCTGCTTTCAGTATTCTGATTCTGTGAGTACAAATGGCTGGCACAGTACTGTAATGATGATGTTTTCAGTAGACATGCAGCAAAGATGAATGTATCAGGATCCTCTTCACTGACTACAGCTTGGCATTCAATACCATCATCCCCTCAGAACTAATCTTGAAGCTTCAAGATAGTGACTTCAATATCCCCTTGTGCAATTTGATCCTCGATTTCCTCACAGGCAAACCTCAGGCAGTTTGGATTGGCAACAACATTTCCTCCTCAATCTCCAGCGGCACTTGTGCGCCACAAGGCTGTGTGCTTAGCCCCCAGCTCTACACGCTTTATACTTATGATTGTGAGGCTTAAGCCCAGCCCCTGTGCCATGTTCAAGTTTTTCGATGACATCATTGTCGTAGGCTGAATCAAAGGTGGCAAATCAGTGTGTAGGAGGGAGGTTGAAAATCTGGCTGAATGGTTCTGCATTAGCACTCTCTTCCACAATATCAGCAAGACCAAGGAGGAGAAAACCAGAGGTTCATGAACCCGTCCTCATCCGGGGATCAGAGGTGGAGAGCGTCAGCAACTTTAAATTCCTCGGTGTTATAATTTCAGAGGGCCCAGCACGTAAGTGCACGGATCAAGAAAGAACGTGGTGCCCGTTAGAAGTTTGTGAAGATTCGGCATGACATCTAAAACTTTGACAAAATTCTTTTGATGAGTGGTGGAGAGTCTATTGACTGGCTGTGCCACAGACTGGTATGGAAACACCAATACTCCTGAACTGGAAAACCGTGCAAGTAGTGGATACAGCCCAGTCCATCACAGGCAAAGCCCTCCCCACCATTGAGCACATAGACCCCGAGCTTTGTTGCAAGGAAGTAGCATCCATCATCAGAGACCCCCACCACTCTGGTCATGCTTTCTTCTCGCTGCTGCCAGCAGGAAGAAGGTACAGGAGCCTCGGGACCCACACCACTAGGTTCTGGAACAGTTATTGTCCCTCAGCCATCAGGCTCTTTGACTAGAGAGGATAACTTCACTTAACCAATTACTGAATTGTTTCCTAAGGACTCTTAATCTCATGGTTTTAGTTTTTTATTTATTACTATTATTTTTGTACTTGTACATTTTGCTGTCTTTTGCACACTGCTTTCCACTCTGTTGGTGCGGTCTTTCATTAATTTTGTTATGGTTATTGGATTTATGGAGTATGCCAGCAAGAAAATGAATCTCAGATTTGTATATGGTTACTTATATGCACCTTGATAATAAATTCACTTTGAACTTTTCCAATTTTTGCCACTTTCCAATCCTGATTGTTACCTTGGAGTTGCCTGGCAGCGTGAGTTTAAGGGCAGAAATAATGGCGGTTTGTGATGCTCTTGATTTCCTCCCCCCCCCCCCCCACCCCAGTTCCACAGTAGAAATTCCACATCCCTCACTTGGTTGGGTATTAACAAAGGCAATATAGTGAGGTAATAAGTCCTTGCAGAATCCCTACTCCAAAGAGGTGTCATTTGTCTGGGATTGGCTCTGATGCAAACCTTTGGATATTATTACCGGTTTATTATTGTAAAGGTGCTGAGACACAGTGAAGAGCTTTTGTTAAGCATGCCAGCCAGACAAATCATTCCATATTTACTGTAAGTTCATCAAAGTTGTGAAAAAGAATCTAGAATAGTTATAGAGAAAACGGGAGAGCAGGCAGACACATTAAATGCATGGGCCACAGTGTGGTACATTGGGAGAATGAGTTCATCTTTAACTCGTTAGAAGGCTGTTGAGCAGGGTAGAAGTTGTCCCTCAGTCTGATGGTACATGCCATCAAACTTCTGTACATTCTGCCCAATAGGAGAAGTGAGGATATCCGAGCTGGTAGGGCTCCTTTATTAAGTTGGCTACTTCCCTGAGGCAGCGGAAAGTGTATGTGGAGTTAGTGGACTGGGCTGCATTCATAACTCGCCACAGATTCTTGTCGCCTTGGACTGATCATTTGCCATACCAGGCTGTGATGTATCTGGATGGAGAGCTTTATATGGAGCTTTGGTAAAAATTGATGGGATAGGTCTTGCGTTATGTCACAATGGAAATGCAAGATGGTGGTGAGTTTTTGTTGCCTGCTGAATTAGAGGACAGTGTTCCACAATCGCTCCCAGCTAACAGAGCTCAAAGCTTCTCTGAGGTTTGAGGGCAAGGTATACTCAGAATTTCCCCATAAGTGGTGCTCCCAACATTTCTGTGCAGTCCCAGCGTGAAGATCACATGCACTGTGCCTCGACATGAATAAAATCTGCACAGGAAGCAACTCCAGTCATTGGGAGGTATGAGATAAAAGGGTAATGAGTTGCCCTCCACTAGGGACACCTCTTTAGGTATCCTACAATCACACTCGTCTCCTCCTTTTGACATTGGTTGTGGTTACTGCTGTCACTGATGGAAGGAAAAAGATCACTGAACCTCTTGAGCCTATTTACAGTTGGCTTGTTCATATCTACAAAGTACCAGTTCATCTACCAGCTATTTCTTAATTTTTATTGACGTTTTTCTCCGTGAAAAGATTATCGATCTCTCCCTTGGTCTACCGAAGAATCTACAGCCTCTCGGGTACAATTAATTTTTTTTTAATGCATTGTAACAGTACAGGCCCTTGTGAAGTTGAGAAGGGAGTTGTGGTAATTGAAAATGAGGGGCCTTTTAAGGAATTTTAATTCTGGGAAGATGTGAGTTTAGATTGTTTGCTCGTGACTTCAGACTGTTTCGTGGGAAGAATCCTAAATCAAGTGGGGAATTCAGAAGGACTGTTACACGGGCAATGTGGCTCTCAGTGATTGGAAGTATTTGAGGGAAACGTATAGTTGCATTGAAGGTGAAGCACCAGAGTACAGAAGAGGAAAGAGAATACCGTGCAGTTGGGGTAGGCCGATGTCAGGGGATGCTGTGTGGGCATGCACACTAACTTGTACTGGTTTAGTTGTGCGGGTTGTTTCTAGGCTGTAAATTCTACAATTCTATGTAAAGAAGGTAATGTGGGAGAGGGAATTTATTTTCATCTTTCCAAATACTCCTGTTACCATAGTGACCTCATGGAAACGCACGTACAGTGCCACGGTGCTAAGACCGGGCACCTTGTCATCTGTAATCAATAGCTCTTGTCCAAACCCACAGAATTCATAGCTTGATGCTGATATCATTTAATTGAAATCTGCTGCTTGATTTTTTTTCCTTCTATTCTGTCGCTCATATTGTGTGAGGGAAAACATGCATTTTTTAATTGCTTATTACACCAATAAATCCCAGGTAGTAAACTTGACTCAGAATTTCACATAATTGAATTCCCTCACCCACATTACCACCTTCAGAAAGTTGAAAGTCCACCTGCAAGAATGTAGTGCAGGCGTGCAGGAATACTGGACTGATGGAGATACCATCTTTTAGCTGAGATGTTAAACTGAATGTACTCGTGGATAGACACAGAAAAACGTCCTGGCACTATTTCAAAGAAGACCAAGATGTCCTGGTTTATATTATTTTCTTAATCAAAATAACTAAAACAGAGCTGGGCATTTTGCTGCTGTTTGTGGGAGTTTTATTTATCCAAATCAGTGGCTGTATTTTCTATTTAAAGTGTAATTGCTGCCATAAGTGAGTTATTTAATGGACACTTTTAGATATTCTGAGATTGTGAAAGGCGCTTTGTAAAAGGGAATGTTTATTTGACTTTGAAAGCAGTGAATGAAAAGAACTAAAAGCATTTTTCCACACTTTATAAATCATTCATCTATCTTCTTCTCATCGTGTGAGTCCCCGCAATCTCGGTGTAGGGGTTGGCTGTGTGTTGCTTTGTATAAGAGGGGTACAGATTGCCTGGGATGTAAAGCATTGAGTTTCATTCCATTCGGGAGCACACAGAAGCCTTTGTAAAATGGCAGAACACCAGCTTCCAGGCTATCAGCCCTCTCATTCACCTCACCCCATGCAGGCCTCATTGGTCACTTTAGACTCCTAGAGTACTGGGGAGGACGCAAGTTATCTTCGATAGCAAGGGACTACCTCTTTCTCACATTAAAAATTGGCATTCCACAAAGCCTGCAAACAGGATTTTGCGGGGATGCTTCCTAATGAAATTTTCTTAATGGACCAAAGTATTTCAGTTATGTGAAGAATTTAGATAATCTGACACTGTTCTAACAGCTGAGATTAAGGGAAGATTTAACAGAAGTGTTCACAAAGAGTTTAGGCAGTTGAGATTGGGGAGAGTTGCTGTGCAAGTGACACAGGTTGAGGAGAGTGCCCAGAGGGAAGAAGGGTTTTAATGTTGCTTGCCATCATTTGGAATGCACTGTAGCCAAGGAGGTCTGAAGTGGATTCAGTAGTAAATTTCAAAAGAATTGAATAAAAACTTAAATTTAAAAACTATCTGCAGATAGCAGTCACTGGAGAGAGTGTGAATGAACTTTTGAAAGGATTGGTATGGTGAGGATGAGCCAGAGACACTCTGCCACCCCCCCCTCCCCCCGCCCCTGTGTGCCTTGTGATTTTTGGGAGAAGCTTTTGAATTACTGAAGCCAGGAATTTGTCCATAAATGAAAGCTGAGACTTGTGAGGTGTTTAAACAGGTTGGCTGGTCCCTGGGGAGTGCGGCCTGCTTGCTGCCACCCGTTCTGGGGACTAGAAGATGCTTGTGTTAAAGTTCCTTCAGCTGCGGGAGGCCATCGTACACCTGCCCCCACAGTGGCTTCACCGAGCAAGGTCCTCCGATAACAGACTGCTCTAAGACTACTGGGCACCGTACGTGAGCACTCTCCATCGCTCCAAGTCAAGTCATGTGCACTCTGACAGTATGGGGCCACCAGGGGCGCAACTTGTGATCTTGTGCATGCCTTCTCCCCCACACCCCCCCGCTTCCATCCCTGATTTCCTACCCCCAGCTTTGTATTACCACCACAGCCAATCTCTCACCCCCGAAGACCAGTTCCCTTCCACCTCCGTTGGTCCTTCTCCCTCCAGCCCACCCTTTTCCATTTTTAATTTTATTTTTTATCCTGTCAGTGGTGTTCAGACCATGAAGTCCATGTCGATTCTCAGGGCAATTTCTCCACTCTATTGCCCTGTAACATTATCTGTCGGGTTCCCATATTCCACCCCCTCTGACCCACCTACCCTCCTGTTAATCCATCGTTTCCAATTAGCCAACCGAACGGTAACAGAGTGGCAGGGGGAGAGGGGAACCTGAAAACTCCACACAGGCAGCTCCAGAGGTGGAGGTGGAACCCTGGTCACTGGAGCTGAGAGACACAGCCGAGGTACTGCAGTCCCCTCCCCATCTCTCACCCTCCTCCAGCCTCAGTCACTGAGCCATTAAGTTATCATGCTTACATCAGGCTCACGGTGGGCGGGGGGGTGGTGACACTCCTGTGGGATATTCCCAACTAGGTGGTGTTACTGGGACACACCCAGCCCCCACTGGGAGACCGTGGCCTTTTGAAAGCACCTGCTAGCCCTGATCCAGGAGAGAGTGAGCAGCTGGCAGTGAAGGGTTAGGGGAAGAGTCCAGGTTAGAAGGATGTTAAGCTGCTGTGGTTAATTAAGTTTATTTTGTCCTTGCCTGTACCTGATTTGTGTGACAGTAATCCCTTTAATTGGAATGTGGGTCTTGCGGTTGTGTAGTGGGAGTAGTCAGGTTGGATAGTTTGACATTCTGCATGTACGTATTGATGCCTGAGTGGCACATACAAAATGCTGGAGGAACTCAGCAGATCAGGCAACATCTACACTGAAGAATAATGAGCCGATGTTTCAGGCCAAGACCCTTCATCAGCTCGGCCAGAAGCATCGATTCTTTATCCTCCTCATTAGATGCTGCCTGACCTGCTAAGTTCCTCCAGCATTTTGTGCGTGTTACTCTGGATTTCTATCATTTGCAGAATCTCTTGTCTGTGTGTATATATAGAAGCCTGGAGCTGTTTGCTTTGCTTTTGACCATTTACTGTCCCTATTCTAAAACTTTCCAACTAGTTTGAGTGTCAGTACACCAAGGCAGGTGCAGTCTGCCTCTCAGGAGAATGTGAAACCCCTTTCATGCAGCTCTCAGTCCAACCCCTCGCTGCAACAGTATTGGTGAATCGATTCCCCCCACAGTTGAACAAAATCCAATGATAAAGGCTGCCTTGATTATTTTTTTAAGAAGCTTTGCATCCCTGTTTTCCAATCCCCCTTTTTTGACTTTGCTCCTGTGGATCTCTCATCTCCCCAGCCCCACAAACCTGCAATATTTTTGTTCAATGCTCCCTCCTCACTCTCCTGCTATCATCAGTGTTTATTGCTTCATCATTGAGAGCTGTGCAGCACTACACTCAAACAGGTCTTTCAGCCCGTCTAGTTTGTGCTGAACTGTTATTCTGCCTAGTCCCTCCTTGAGCATAGCCCTCAATACCTGAAAGATAACCCTCAATGCCCCTCTCATCCACGTATTTAAACAAATTTCTCTTGAACCCACGTCTATCATTTTCACTGGCAGCTTGTCGTACATTGGCACCACTCTTTGAGTGAAGAAGTTCTCCTGCAGGTTTCCTTTTTGCCTTTCACCCTTAACCCATGACCTCTAGTCTCATCAACCTCAGTGGAAAAACCTTATCTATACCCCTCATAATTTTTCATATCTCTGTCAAATCTCACCTCATTTTCCTGAGCTCTACGAAGTGATGGTGTGCCTTTTTCCCAAGCTCTGCAATTTCCTCTAAACATCTCTCCCTCTCTGCTTCTTTGAGTTGCTCATTTAAACGCCTATGCCTCTGGCCATATTTTGGGCCCCCATCTACATGGCTTGGAGTAAAATTTTGTCTAATAGAGAACTGGGAGCAGGAGCAGATGTACTGAACAAGTTTAAGGCTGATTTGTATGTATCTTTAGCTCTAAGTCATTGCTTCTGCTTGGTAACCTTTCAGCTAACACTCCCTCACCTAGTACCGATCAACCATTGCCTTAAAAATATTCCAAGGCTCTTCTTCCCCCACCCTTTGAGGAAGAGACTTCCAATGACTCTTGGCTCTCGAGAGCAATAATTCTGATTCATCCCTTATATAGGAGAACCCTTACTTATTTTTTAAAGTGTGACTCTCCAGGTTTGGATTCTTCTGCAAGAGGAAACATCCTCTCCACGTGCGCCATGTAAATGCCTTTCAAGATCAGATTTCCAGTGCACTTTGTCACAGTTTCATTTGTGTTCTTTGTGTCTTCCCTTCTCTCCCCACTTCCCATGTGTCACTTGGACAACTTCAGCCTCTACCCTCGCAAAGACGTTTCCTTTCTTCCCTGTATCCGTGTCCTGGCCTGTCTCCAACTTAAAACGAGCAGTGAGTTCCTGAACCTAAAACAGGGAGAGGGCTGTTCTGTGGAAGTAGTAGAGAGAAATTTGACTCGTGGAACTACCAGCTAACTCGGAGTTGGCTCCAGAATGACAGGAATCTGAGGGCAACTGTGGGTACAGAGAAGATTGTTGATCTGCCCCAGGGGTTACTATGGGAATTGTCAGGAATGCAAAGGACATCTATTGTAATGTAAATGTTCCAGTGTTGGAGGAATGAGGGGAAAAAATACAAACTGCTGGAGGAACCCAGTGGGTCGAGCAGCACATCAACAGGGGCAAAGCAATAGTTGACACTTTTGGGTCAAGACCCTGCATCAAGCAGAATCTGTTCCTGCACAGATGCCACCCATTCTGGTTAACTACCCTTCCCTTTTTCTGCCTCTTCCCTGCACACACAACCTGTCCATCACGTCTCTCTGGTTGCCCACCTTCTTCCCTCTACTCCATGGTCCTCTCATATCCTCCTTCAGCCCTTTGCCTCTTCCATGTCTCCCCTCCAGGCTCCTTACTTGGTCTCCCATGCCCCTTTCCCTCACCTAGTCGTCTGGCAGCTTGTGTTCCTTTCCGCTCCCCACTCTGTAGTCTGGGTTCTGCTCCTTTCCTTTCCAGTCCTGATGAAGGGTCTCTGCCCAAAATGTCAACAGTTTATTCCACTCCATAGATGCTGCCTGACCTGCTGAGTCCCTGCAGCGTTTTGCGTGTGTTGCTCAAGATTACCAGCATCTGTCAAATCTCTTGTTTCTTGTCCGTGTGGTTATCAAGTGGACAATGTTGGATTCAGAAAGAAATGAGGTAGAAATCAATTTACCTTCACGCCTCTCAAGATGTCATGAAGTGCATTTTGGCGCACGTGTACCAGTTGGAGGACAGAAAGGTCCTGAAGATGACAACCAGATCACAAGGTCAGTAGTTTCTCGAGATGTTTTGTCATATCTCTGTTTGACATAGGTCAGTATTGGTGCGGTGATGTAGTGGTCCTAACAGGGATAAGTGTTAGCTGGGAGGTTGGAGAGAGAGAGCCCCTGCTCTTAGGATGGCTGGTATAGGATCTTGTACGTCTAACTGACAGGATGAAAGATGGGCTTTCACGTTGAACATAGAACAGTACAGTACAGGCCCTTCATCCTGTGAAGTTGAGCTGATTTTTAAAGTAACTCCACAAACAATCTAACACTTCCTTCCCACATAGTCCTCCATTTTTCTTTCATCCATGTGCCTAATCTGGTGAATCTGTGGAATTCTCTGCCACAGGAAACAGTTGAGGCCAGTTCATTGGCTATATTTAAGAGGGAGTTAGATATGGCCCTTGTGGCTAAAGGGATCAGGGGGTATGGAGGGAAGGCAGGTATAGGGTTCTGAGTTGGATGATCAGCCATGATCGTACTGAATGGCGGTGCAGGCTCGAAGGGCTGAATGGCCTACTCTGCCTATTTTCTATGTTTCTAAGATTCTCTCAAATGTCATTAAGTTATCTGCCTCCACCATGACCCCTGTTAGGGTGTTCCATGCACCTACCACTTCCAACATCACCTATGTTTTCCTCCAATCAAAAACTATGCCCTCTTGTATTAGCTGTTCTCACCCTGAGAGAAAAAGGCACTGGCTTTCCACCCTGTCTATGCCTCTTATCATCTTGTACACCTCCATCCAAGTTGCCTTCACCCCAAAGAGAAAAGTCTTGCTCAACCTTTCCTCATTAGACATGTTCTCTAATCCAGGTGGCATCCTGGTGAATCTCCTCTGCACCCTGTCTAAAGCTTCCACCTCCTTCCTGCAATAAGATGACTAGAGCTAAATACAAATGTTTGTATAATACTCTCAAGTGTGGGCTAACCAGGGTTTTATAGAGCTGCCACTTTACCACGTGACTCTTGAATTCAGTCCCTTGAGCACTAAAGGCCAAGACACAATACGTCATCTTAGGGTGGCACAGGAACATTGGTGGTGAGCGTTGCCCTATTGCAGTGCCAGCAACACGGGTACAACTCCACAGCTATCCATAAGGAGTTGATATGTTCTCCCTGTGAACATGTGAGTTTCCTCCAGGTGTCCTGGTTTCCTCCCGCATTCCAAAGGCACAAGGAAATTTAAATAACAAGGGTATTAACTGATCATTGGGTGGGATGGTCTCATTGGGCTGGAAGGCCCTGATACCATGCTGTTCTCTAAATAAAGTAAACATGAGCTAACCACCCTATCACTCGTGTGGCAACTTTGAGGGATCTGTAGACCCCAAGAACCCTCTGTTCCTCTACACTGCTAAAAATGTTTTGCTTCAGCACGGACAGAGCATTTAATCTAGGTTCACTCCACTAACTGGATTTAGAGAGATCTGAAGCCATGTCATAGAAAGGAAGTGGAAGAAATGATTGGAAATAAACATTGGGAAGGGAAGGAATCAACTGACAGGCTTTGCGCTTGTGTGGTACTTGGTCAAACATCAGATTCTTCAGGGCCATTTGCACTGGAAAGCATCTAGAAAAGAGGCATGAGGAAGAGGAAAACACCCTTGTTATTTAAACTTCAAGCATATATGCTGTCTTGCTTTCAAGGCTATGGTTCTGCGAGGCGCTTATTTGTCGAAGCTTTATGAAGTCCCACAAAGTGCAAAGTAAATTTATTATCAAAGTACATATTCGTCACCCTGAGATTCATTTCCTTGTAAGCATTCGCAGTAGAACAAAGAAACATAAATAAAGACTGACAAACAACTGATTCGGAAAAGAAGACAATTTGTGCAATTGGAAAAAACAATCCTAATAACAAACGGGTAAATAAGTCATACTGAGAACATCAGTTGTAGAATCCTTGAAAGTGAGTCCATAGGTTGAGGAACCAGTTCAAAGTTGAGGTGAGTCTCAACTGCTCAACCTTTTCCCAGATGGTGTCACTGTCAATTGGCCAGCAGTTCCAAGTCAAGTTACAGAGTGTGCGGTCTTCTGTGAAAGATAATAAGGCTGTGCTCAGTTCTGATGGCAGGTATTGCAATATTTTGTATACAAATATTCACTGAAATGTTTTCAATACACCACCACTGTATCATAGAGGTAGCTGAATCCCATTCATCATTCCCAGCATGATGCTGCTGTGCTGAATTAACTGTTTGTGTGCCAAATTTGACTGGCCACAACTTGGGAAAGTGTTTGCCGTGAAGTACTTTAAAGGACTGGGAATGACTCTCTACTTAAACTGGGAACATTGGAGAATATGGCAAAAGTGAGATCAGGCCCCTTCTTAGTATTTTAATTTCCATTTACTCTTTGAATTTATTGTTGTCCTTGAAGAAATTGTCCTTCTCTTTCTGATAGGATTTCTATCTGTCCCTTATCTCTTGTTCAGATTGAAGCCAATGTGTTTTCTCTTTACACAGAGGAACTCATCAGGTCAGGTAGTGTCTGTGAAGGCAAAGAGATAGAGGATGTTTCAGGCTGACACCCTGCACCTCTGTCCCAATTCTAACCAAGAATCCGTGACCCGAAATGTTTCTCTTTGCATAGATGCTGCCTGAACTGCTCAGTATTTCCAGCAATTTACAATGACTCAAGAAAAAAAAACATTATTTTAAAGATTGAAAAAATTTGGTGATTTAAAAAAAAACCCTACTAAGCAAGAAAATTGGGGGAGGGGGAAAAAGAAACTCCATTAGGTGTTCAACCCCGGAGCCATGCGTCATACAAAAAACTTCTAAAGATAAACATCAAACCGCCAGCAAGAAAAAAAAGTACCAAAAATTTACAATTAGATCGTGGAGGAAATCTATCAAAGATCAAAATCTAAGTGTTGCTTACTTCGATGTACTCGTGTTAATTTTGGATAATAATAATAAAAAGATTTGAAAAGGAAGTATTTCCAGCAATTTTTGTTTTCACTTTGGATTTCTGTGATCTGCGATTGCTTTTCACTTTCATGTCAGTATTTTCATCAGGTGATAAACAAGCCAAAGGTGAGGTAGTGATACAGACTGCCCATATTATCATGGAATGCTTGCACATATCAGCATGTTGCAAGTGCTAGAGTAACGCACACAAAATGCCGGAAGGTTTCAGCAGATCGTGAAGCATCTATGGAGAGGAATAAACAGCGGACATTTCAGACCAAGACCCTTCTTGCAAATAAGAGGTTTTTGTGGTGTTGCTGGAATTGTTGAGGTTTAACATTTTATAAAACATTGTGAAATGAAGAAATTCTCTCGTATCACCATAAGACCTTGATGCCTTTGACAAATCTGTTTGGGGGACTGTGTAGCTTCACTGAATATGTCAAGAATATAAATTGCAACCATGATGGCAATGATAAGGGGGAATATGTCAAGAGTCATCGAAGTATGTTCTACACTTGTTAATATTTTCATTATTCTACCATTCAACTGAGATGTTTGACCGATAACCCTTTAGCTCCTCTACGCACCATGGTCAGAGTTATAAAACATGGAGGCTGACCCTTCTGCCCGATTCACCCATTCCAGCCAAAGCTGACTGTTCAAGCTAATCCCGTCAGCCTGTGTTTGTTCCCTATCTGTCTAAACCTGTATCAATGTCAGTGTTTGGAAACACAATGACCCCTCCATCTATTTCCCAGCTCCAAGGGCCTATATCTAGAGTTTTGACATTCCTGTTAGACTTTCTTGCCTTACTTTCTCCAGAAAAATCTAAATGAAGGTATATCTTGGATGCAGGTTACAAGATTAGTGGGAGGTCCCGCGAAATTGAGTTACATTGGACCTGCAGTGGTGACTCGTTGCAAGTCTCTCTCCCAGAGGGTTGTAAAGGCTGGATTTTCGAGAATATTTAGAGAGGAAGTAGATAGGTTTCAGATTAGCTTTATTTGTCACTTATACATTGGAATGTATCATTTCCAGGATCTGCAAGGTTTTTACTTGACAGCCTGCAACTGTCATCACCAATGTTCCCTCTAACTTGTAATGACTAAGGTGAGCAAAGATCTTGTTCTGTGCAATTTTTTTGCCCAGTGACAACAACATGTGTCCACTGAATTTTTAATTGGAAGCAAACCTGAAGCTATTCTAAGGATAATAAACTACCGCTGAAGCTTTGCACACTATACACACGTGATTTGCTTGCTAAATGACGCTTTAAAAAGTCAAGTTTCCAAAAGTCACTCCACTTCTTCCCACTTGCAAATTCTCCAGTAACTTTTGTATCATGAGAATACACGCAGATGACACCATTTTCTATATTGTACGTAAACATTTCTTGTAGCTGCACATTCCTGATCTCATGAGCTTTCAGTGCAGCAGTTTCTACTGTTTCATTAAGCCATTTTGCTTTAAATGAACTAGCAGTTCTTTTGTGCTTCACACTTTTTGCTGCTTTGGAATTCAACATCGTGAATCAATAATTTCTTTAATAAAAATAGTATAAGCCAGTCCTAAAATCTGCAGACAAATCATCACAAGCTTCACGTTAACAACACCATCCGCATCAGAAACAAGAAACGGAAATTTGATCGAGTACGATCGTGGAATATGCTTGACCATTCTAACGAAGTAGAGGATGACAACCTTTTGTCAGTAGTTTAAATTCCTTTGTGCGCTAGTAGCGAAAGATGTGTGCGGGGGCATGTTTACGCACCCCTTAGAGGGAACTTCAGTCGTCATGTTTACGGTGCCAACTTAGCATACCCACAGCTCATTAAACCCAACCCGTACATCTTTGGAATGACAGAGGAAATCCACGCTGTCGTGGGGAGAACGTACAAACTCCTTACAGACAGTGGCAGGAATTGAACCCCAAATGGTGAACACTGGCACTGTCAAGTGATTCCTTTAACAGCTACACTACTGAGCCAGAAAAAGGATAAATTTCATGAGATTTCAGGGAATTCCGGGCAATGCGAACAGGGGCAGAAGAGTAGTGTTGGTCAGCCATGATCATGTTGAATGGAAAGGCTGACTTGAGGGACAGTAGTCTATTCTTGATGTACTTTCAATGTGGTGCAGGATAAATATATGGTCTAGATATACTGCATTAAGATAAATCAAGAGTTTGGAGAGAAATAGCAGATGCAATCTTAGATAAATTAAAAAAGCATATCAAAAGGAATGCAGCCACCAGATCTCTCTGTATTAAAATAAAGTAAGCAAGTAATTAAATGACTTATCAAATATTTGCTGTATTTTATAGTAATAGGGAAACAGCCCATTGGAAATAATGGGGAACTGAGGATCAATCGTGATCAAGGAGTTGAAAGGAAGCGTAGTGTAGCAATCACTGGGGTTAAAACTTGCAAAAATACTTTGTTTTGGTGACAAACATCCTTGCAGGTGGGTGGCTTGCTGGTGGGGAAAAACAGATGTTGTCAATCTTCCAGCGGCTCCACTGTTCTAAAACAGTTCCTGTGGGCTGTAAAATGTATCCCTAAGTGTCCAAGAAAAGGGAGTGGGGGAAGAGAAAAATCACTAGAACTGTAAACTGGTCAGGTAAGTGTCAGTATTGTGGAAATGCCACTATTTGTTATTCAGGGTGTGGTGACAGCACAGTTTTTTAAAAAAAATGAATGGTCAAATTTAATACTATTAAAGGAAAATCATGCTTAATAAATCTTGTAGATTTTTATGGTGCAACATTTGCGAAGTACACTCAATGGTCTCTTTATTAGGTACAGGAGTACTTAAAGTGACCACTCAGTGTATGTGGTCTTTATCCACTTCTAGGTTTATGTGTTGTGCATTCAGTGATGCTGTACTGCAAGCCACTGTTGTAACGTGGTGGCCTGAGTTACTGTCACCTTCCTGTTAGCTTCAACCGGCCTGGCCATTCTTCTCTGACCGCTCTCATTAACAAGGCATTTACAACCACAGAACTGCTGCCTACTGGGTGTTACTTTTTGCACCACTCTCTATAAACTCTAGATGAGGGCTTCCCAAATTCCTTTTACACCATGTTGCAATACCAATAAGCAAGGGGTTCATAGACCCCAGGTTGTGAGTGCCTGCTCCAGAAACTGTTGTGTGTGTGTGTATGTATGTGTATATATATAAAATAATCAATCCCTGGAGATCAGCAGTTTCTGAGATACTCAAACCACCCTGCCTGGCGCCAATGATCATTCTACAGACAAAGTCACTTAGATCACATTTCTTCCCCATTCTGATGATTGGGCTGAACAACAGCTGAACCTCTTGACCATGGCTACGTGCTCTATGCATTGAGTTGCTGCCACATGATTGGCTTTGTATTAATGAACAGGTGTGCCTAATAAAGTGGTCACTGAGTAGTTGAGAGAGGGAGATTTGTAACTTGGAATATATTTGATAAGTTATCGCGCAAGAGGTGCTGCACAGTATTATGGCTCATCGGATTTCAGGTGCTATATTAACAGAGCATTGATTAAAGGAGAGGCTGGTATCTGGAATAGCAGGTTGATCAGTGACTAGGATTCGGTTTTTCGTAAGTTATTTTAGTGAATTAGATAAGGAGATCAAGTGTAAAAAAATCAAACTGCTGGCAATAAAAAACTAGGCGGGGAAAGTTAGCTGTTCCAAGAAATTTGAAAAAGATTTTGACTAGTTTAAGGATTAGACAAGAAGGTGGTAGGAAGGTTAATGAGAGGTTAGAATAATGGAAGGCATGTATTTTTATAAAGGTGAGGATAGTGAACTTTAGCACTTTGAGGGGGGTTGCTGAAAAATTTTGATTGCTTGCTGAAACAACTTGTTAGCTCTCTGGTGTGCATCATCTGCCAAAGTGCTAACGTGTTGTTTCGGCAAGCAATCAGAAAAGCAAATGGCACATTAGTGAAGTGCTTAGGGTAGAGGAATAAGGGAGTGTTGCAGGAATTAGGGTTTTAATGAGACCAGTCGTAGGATACTGCCTGTACTTCTAGTCTCCTTTCCCATGTTGAGCCACAAGATAACAGTGGTTTAGAATGAGCGTAGTGGTGGCTGATGGATTGAATCTTTGGATGTGGGTGTTTGTCCAATGAGGGGAATTGCTAATAGCAGAACTCTTTAGAGTTTGGAATATGATAGTGAGAAAGCACAATGTTGTAGATGCTAGCAGTCTGCAATGCTAACAGAACTTACAAGTGCTCAGGTCAGGAAGTATCGGGAAGAGGCCCGTCGATGTTTCAGGTGGAAATGAACTAAGTGAGCAACATCTTGTGAAAGATTACAGACGCTGGTAGGACATTTTGGAATGAAAAGCTTATTTCCCTGTTGTGTCTACAGAGCAAGTTTAATCCCCCTTTGTAAACTTTGTATGACCCCAGGATTCCTGAAAGGCCTTCATAAGCAGTACTTTTGAAAATTAGTCACTGGTTTAATATAGGGAGATGTGGAATCGTGTCAATGCACACAGAATCTCTTACACAGCATATATATAAATGTTTCAAGTGTTGATTAAGGGACTGCTATTGGCTAAAACAAAGGGGAAACCACCCAGAATAATACCGTGTAATCTTTTTATGTCTGCTTGAAAATCAAAAGTAAATATGAAGGACAAAAGATTAGGTTGATGGTTGGGAGGAGTTCTGAGCTATGTATAAATACTGGCAGTGACCCATTGAGCTATGAAATACAATCTATGCAAATGGATGGAAAATTACAGCAGTGCTATAATTTCTCTGCAATTTTAATGAAGGCTCATCTACACAGAGCAGGTTTAAGCACACTCAGCGGTGATCTTGGGATCCTCCCCAGTTCTGGGCTCAGATCTAGAAGAAGACTGCCTATAACCTCGTTGGTCATCATCTCTCAATACTGCCGTACAAGTTGATAGGTTGTTAAAGAAGGCGTATGGGTGTTGGCCTTCATTAGTCGGGGGACTGAGTTCAACAGTCACAAGGTAATATTACAGTTCTGTAAAACAATGGTTAGACCACACTTGGAATATTCTGGTCACCTCATTATAGAAGGACGTGGGAACTTCAGAGAGGGTGCAGAGGAGATTTACCAGGATGATGCCTGGATTAGAGGGCATGGTTTATAAGGAAAGGTTGAGCAGGCTAGGGTGTCTCTCTTTGCAGTAAAGGAGGATGAGAGGTAACTTGAGATGTAGAAGATGATGAGGCAGAAGTTGGGTGGATAGCCAGCAACATTATCCCAAGGTGGGGACATAATAAGAGGGGGTATAATGTTAAGGTGACTGGAGGATAGTTGGGATGATGTCAGTGGTAAGTTTGTTTTTACAGAGTGCTGGGTGTGTGGGTAGAGGCAGATACATTAGGGATATTTAAGAAACCCTTAAAAAGAATCAGAATCAAGTTTATTATCACCAGTAGGTGTTGTGAAATTTGTTAACTTAGCAGCAGCAGCAGTTCCATGCGTGCATAATATAGAAGGAAGCAAACAAACAAATAAATAAATAATGGTATATGTATATTGAATAGATTAAAAAGAATATTTAAAAGAAGTGAGTAGTGTTCATGGTTTCAACGTCCATTTAGGAATCAGATGGCAGAGGGGAATAAAATATTCCTGAATCGCTGAGTGTGTGCCATCAGGCTTCTGTACCTCCTACCTGATGGTAACAGTGAGAAAAGGGCATGCCCTGGATGCTGGGGGTTCTTAATAATGGACGCTGCCTTTCCGAGACACCGCTCCTTGAAGTCATCCTGGGTATTTTGTAGGCTAGTACCCAAGACACAGCCAACTAAATTTACAACCATCTGCAGTTCCTTTCAGTCTGCGCAGTAGCCCCCCTTCCCCGCCCCCCCCCATACCAGACAGTGATGCAGCCTGTCAGAATGCTCTCCACGGTACATCTATAGAAATTTTTCAGTGGTTTTTGTTGACATACCAAATCTCTTCAAACTCCTAATGAAGTAGAGTCAGTCTTGTCTTCTTTATAACTGCATCGATATGTTGGGATCAGGTTACATCCTCAGAGATCTTGACACACAGGAACTTGAAACTGCTCACTCTCTCTACCTCTGATCCCTCTATGAAGATTGGTATGTGTTCCTTCATCTTACCTTTCCTAAAGTCCACAATCAGCTCTTTTGTCTTACTGATGTTGAGTGCCATGTTGTTGCTGTGATACCGCTCCACTAGCTCGCATATCTCGCTCCTATACACCTTCTTGTCTCCATCTGAGATTCTACCAACAATGGTTGTATCATCAGCAAATTTATAGATGGTGTTTCAGCTATGGCTAGCCATGCAGTCATGGGTATAGAGAGCAGTGGGCTGAGCACACACTTTAGGTGCACTAGTGTTGATTATCAGCGAGGAAGAGATGTTATCACCAATCTGCACAGATTGTGATGTTTCGGTTAGGAAGTTGATGATCCAATTGCAGAGGGAAGTATAGAGGCCCAGGTTCTGTAACTTCTCAATCAGGATAAGCCACATATTTAGAAAAATGGAGTGTTGTGTAGGTGGGAACGGCTAGATTGATCTTAGAGTAGGTTAAAAGGTCAGCACAACATTGTAGGCTGAAGGGTCAGAACTGTTCTGTCCTGTGTCACTTAAAGGGGAAGAGAGACCTTGAGCAGGCTCGTAGGAACACTCTGCACCAATCAGGAGCCTTCAGTGGTTGAAATTGGTTCATACCCAAATGTGCTTTTGGGCACTGCTTTCTGCATTTGTTTAACAGACTGAGTTCGGGGCTGGTCACTCGTAAGTTTGTTATTTGAGACGAGCATGTGTTTTGCTGTCATTGTGTCCTTGCCTGCGTCCACTCCAATTTGCCCACCGTTACAACAGGTCCAAACGATGGACTCACTTTCAGGGGCTGATCAAATCATCTTCTCAGTATTATTTACTTTTTTTTATATATATTTGTACGGAATGTCTTTTGCATGTTGGTCGTTTTGGGTGTAGATTTTTACAGATTCTGTTGTATTTCTTTGTTCTGTGAATGCCTGCAAGAAAAAGAATCTCGGGGTACTATATGGTATAGTATTTTGATAATAAATTTACTTTGAACTTTGAAACAGTACACTGTGATGCGTAAAATGTTGGTTGGGCTAGATGAAATCCAAAACTGGTTTAAAGTAAAGGCAAAGATTTAAAGGAGCAACATTTTCACCTGGGGGTGGTGTGTATTTGGAATGAGCTGCTGAAGAAAGTCGTCAATTTCAACATTTATAAGCCATTTTGATATGTACATCGATTGGAAAGGTTTAGGGGGATGTGGGTCAAACACAGGGCCCAGCTTGGTAAGCAGCTTGGTTGGCAGAGAAAAGATGAGCCAAAAAGCCTGCTTCCCCTGCTACTTAGCTCTGTGACTCCACTTCAGAACCAGAATCGCATTTAATATCACTGGCATATGTTATGAAATTTTCTGTTTGGCAGCTATAAATTGTTAAAATGTGTGTGTGTGTGTATATGTATGTATGTCTATATGTATGTATGTCTATATGTATGTATATATGTGTGTGTGTGTATATATGTATAAATAATATGTATGTATGGAAATGGAGGAGAGGGAGAATGAGAGCATTCTGGTCAATTGGTCCCTTAGTTAATTGGCGCAGCCACTTATTTAGAACAACTCTTAAAGAACAAAAACTATTTGAGAAAGAAGCCTGGAATTCCTTCGTTTATTTGGGAAACTATGCTGTGTAATTGGGGCAGGTGACTGTTGCCAAACAGTATCTAACGAGTGTCAGTGGTATGAACTTATGTGGCAGTTAGACACTATACCATACTTAGAGTGAGCAGTTTTTAAGTAGTATCAGTTGCATATGTTTGTGTTTAAAAACCAGTGATTTTTGTCAGTGATAGTTGGCGAGAAATAAGCAGTAAGACTATTTAAAATTCACTGCAGTTTCAAGCATTCAGGCTTGGAGATGCCAGAAATGGCATGGAGTGAAAATGAAATGATTTCAGCAAGTTAGGAACTATGAAGAATTTGAAGGTATCAACAATCATGTTGAATGTTACAATGAAAACAAAGAATTGAAGGGTGTGATCATTGAAAACATTGTATGTAAGCAGTCTATTAGGTGCCTGCACTAATTTTGTTCATTTACAGTCAATTAAAAGTACAGACAATGTATTGTCCATCGTATCTGACAATGACAGTGAAACCTATGTGGGAGAGTTTTTAAAGTGGAAAAGCTGTCGGATTGCGACAGTTTCACTCTTTCGACCTTGGAAGTCCAGTAGTATGAATAGTTGTCACAAACTGGGGTCTTCCTTGGTTGCAGTGGATAACCATGGTAACTTCTGTGCCTTATCATGCCCTTCGCTTTCCATGAAGTGTCCCAGAAGCTTGGCCATTGGATGTCACTGTTAATCTCATCTGCCCCTATTAAATAAGTAGTGAAAAAAGAGATAGTTAGGCACTGTCACAATCTGATGGCAGATGGAAAGAAACTTCCTAAAAAATTAAGTGTACCTTCGGGCTACTATATCTTCTTGCTAGTAGCAGTGAGAAGAGGGCATGTCCTGGGTGGTGGAGGTTCTTTACTGATGGATACTGCCTTTTTGAGGAATTTCCTTTTTGAATATGTCCTCAGTGCTGGGGAGGCTAGTGGCCATAATGGAGCTGGCTGAGCTTACAACTTTCTGTAGCTTTATCTGATCCTGGTCAGTGACCCCTCCATACCAGACAGTGGTGCAACCAGTTAGAATGTTATTGATAATACATCTGAAGAAATTTGATCAAGTCTTTGGTAACATACCAAATCTCCTCAAACTCCTAATGAAATATAACCATTGTCATGCCGCCTTTGTTGTTGCATCAATATGTGGGGCCCAGGATAGATCTTATGTTGACACCCAGGAACTTCAACCTGCTCACCCTTTTCCACTGCTGATCCCTCAGTGAGTCTGCTTTGTGTACCCATGACTTCCCCTTCATGAAATCCACAATCATTTCCTTAGTCTTACCGGCACTTGAGTGCAAGATTGTTGTTGTGATACCCCTCAACCAGCTGATCTTGCTTTCTTTTTTTTTTGGTGTGTGCCTGCGTGCGTGAGTCTGCACGTGCATGCGTGCGAGTTTGTGCATGTGCGTCTGCACACGTGCACGCATCCGTGATGATGTCTTTTTCATGGCTTTTTACAAGGCGCAGAGCGAGAGAGAGAGACTGTGTAGCACGCCACTCTTCACACGGACATTTTCGCAGTACTTTTCCCTTTTATTTTACGAGGTCGAGTTGCGATCTTGACACTCAGCCCGGCACGGATGGAAAGCGTACTCGGGAGCGTGCCCGACTGGTTTCAAACCCGGGAACCTCCGGTCCGGCGCCGATGTCATTGCTCCACTAGCCGGCCCCAGCTGATCTTTCTCACTTCTTTATGCCTCCTCATCACCATCTGATTATTCAGCCAATAATAGTTGTGTCGATAACAATGGATGGTGTTTGAGTTGTGCCTAGCCACACAGTAATGGGTGTAGAGCGAGTAGATCAGTGGGTTATACACGCATCTGAGGACCCTCCAGTGTTGATTGTTAGTGAGGAGGAAATGTTATTTCCAATCTGCACCGACTGTGGTGTCCCAGTGAAGAAGTCAAGGATCCAGTTGCAGAGGGAGGTACAGAAGCCCAGGTTTGGAGCTTGAGGGTACGATGCTGCTGAAGGCTGAGCTGTAATCAACGAACAGCAGCCTGGTGTAGGGATTACTATTGTCCAGGTGGTCCAAGGCCAATTGAAGAACCAGTGAGATTGCATCTGCAGTGGACCTATTGTGGCAGTAGGTAAGTTGCAGTAGGTCCAGGAGCTTAGGCAGAAGTTGATTCTGGCCATCACCGCCATCTCAAAGCACTTCATCACAGTAGTTATGAGTGCAACTCAGCAAGGTGGTGGAGATCTTGCCACGAGAGGGGCTGTTCCTCAGTGATTCATAATGGGTGTCATTGAACGTTTGCGAAGAGGATCAGAAATATTCTCCACATCAATTAGCATGTCTTAGGAATCTTCTTTAGCCAGAGGGTGGTGAATCTATGGAATTTGTTGCCACGGGTGGCAGTGTAGGCCAAGTCATTGGGTGTATTCAAGGCAGAGATTGATAAGTATCTGAGTAGCCAGGGCATCAAAGGTTATGGTGAGAAGGCAGGGAAGAGAATGGGAGAATGGATCAGCTCATGATAAAATGGCGGAACAGACTCGATGGGCCGAATGGCCGACTTCTCCTTTGTCTTATGGTCTTCTCTGGTTTGTTGGTGCAACACATAACAACAAAAACATTCAACAATTGTAAAGAGTTTTATAAAAATAATATTAGAAATATGGATTTAGAATAAAATGTGCATAAATACATAAATACCAGCATGTATTTACAATATAAATAACATTATTAAAAAGTGGTTTAAGATGTCTACTGTGCAGTGCAGTGACTGAGGTAATAAGTTAACAGTGGGGGGCTGACTAGAATAGTTGTTCAGACTAATTGCCAGGGGCAAGTAATTTTTAAAATGATATGAAGTGAAGGTGTCGACTGTACCTTCTCACTGTATCCCAGGATTAAAATCTATTATTCTCTCTTTTCAATATGATTGAGCCTTCATTAGCTTCCACAGCAGAGAATTCCATGTATTCCTAATATCCGTTGTGAAGAGACTGCACTTCATCTGGTCCCTTATCCGGAGGTCTGGCCTCTGGTTCCAGTTTCTCCACCCAAACAAAGAGCTTATCTGCAGCTGAGCTGAACCCTCTAAGTTTGAGTGTTCCAAAGAGGTCACCCTTTATTCTTTGGTGGTTCCATCTGCTCAGAAATAGGATACGTTGTGAAGAGTCAGTGTGAAATATCTTCAGTGCACTCCCTCTTTAATTCATTGACAATGAAAATGGAAGTTGAAATGTCTGGATTAAGATGGTGTGTGACCTCGAGGAATAATACCTGGTGTACAAGATGATAAGAGATATCAATCAAGTGGATAGCTATAGACTTTTTCCCAGGGTAGAAATGACTGATACGTGGGGGCATGATTTTAAGGTGATTGGAGGAAAGTATGAGGGATGTCAGAGTTGAGTTTTTTTTAATGCACAGTGTGGTGGGTGTGTGAAATGCCCTGCCAGGTGTGGTTTAAAAAAAAAAGTCATTAAGGAGGTGAAGATGGAATATGAAAGTAAGCCAGCCAATAATATTAAAGGGGATACCAAAAGTTTCTTCAGATACATAAAGTGTAAAAAAGAGGTGAGAGTGGATATCGGACCGCTGGAAAACGATGCTGGAAAGGTAGTAATGGGACAAAGAAATGGCAGACAAACTGAATAAGTATTTTGCATCAGTCTTCAGTGGGGAATCTGAAAGGTCTTAAGGTAGACAAGTCACCTGGGCCAGATGGGGTACACCTGAGTTCTGAAAGAGGTGGCTGAAGAGATTGTGGAGGCATTAGTTAATGATCTTTCAAGAATCACTAGATTCTGAAATGGTTCCAGAAGACTGGAAAATTGCAAATGTCACTCAACTCTTCAAGAAGGGAGAGAAGCAGAAGAAAGTCTGATATCAGTGGTTGGGAAGTTGTTGGAATCGATTATTAAGGATGAGGTCTCGGTACTTTGAGGCACATGATAAAATAGGCTGTAGTCAACATAGTTTCCTCAAGGGAAAAGCTTGCCTGACAAATTTGTTAGAATTCTTTGAAGAAATATCAAGCAGGATAGACAAAGGAGAATTGGTTGATATGCACTTGGATTTTCAGAAGGCTTTTGACAAGATGCCACACATGAAGCTACTTAACGAGCTATGAGCCCATGGTATTACAGGAAAAATTCTAGCATGGATAAAGCAGAGGCTGATTGGCAGGAGGAAAAGAGTGAGAATAAAGTGAGCCTTTTCTGGTTGGCTGCTGGTGACTAGTGGTGTTCCACAGGGGTCTGTGTTAGGTCAGATTATTTTTGCGTTGTATGCCAATGATTTGGATGATGGAATTGATGGCTTTGTTGCAAACTTACAGACGATATGAAGATAGGTGGAGGGGCAGGTAGTTTTGAGGAAGTAGAGAGGCTACAGAAGAACTTACACAGATTAGGAGAATGGGCAAAGAAATGGCAGATGGAATATGGTGTTGGCATTTGGGTAGAAGAAGTTAAAGGATTGACTATTTTCTAAGTGGAGAGAAAATACAAAAATCTGAGGTGCAAAGACTTTTGGGAGTCCTTGTGCAGGATTCCCTAAACATTAACTTGCAGGTTGAGCCTGTGGTGAGATAGGCAAATGCAATGTTAGCATTGATTTCAAAACAACTAGAATCTAAAAGCAATGATGTAATGTTGAGACTTTATAAAGCATTGGTGAGGCTTCACTTGGAGTAGTGTAAGCGGGTTTGAGCCTCTTATCTTGGAAGGTATATGCTGAAACAGAAGAGGGTTCAAAGGAGGTTCATGAAAATGATTCCAGGATTGGATTACTTGTCTTATGAAGAGCGTTTGATGGCTCCAGGCCTGCATTCACTAGAATTCAGAATGAGGGGTGATCTCATTGAAACCTATCGAATGGTGAAAGGTCTTGATAGAATAGATGTGGTGAGGATGTTTCCTATGGTGGGAGAGTCTAAGATCAGAGGACACAGCCTCAGAATAGAGGAGTATCCTTTTAGAATGGCGATGAGAAGGAATATCTTTAGCCAGAGAGTGGTGAATCTGGAATTCTTTGCGTACTGTATATTTAAGGCAAAAGTTGATAGATTCTTGTTTGATCAGGACTTGAAGGGACACGGGGAGAAGGCAGGAGATTGGGACTGAGAGGAAAAGTGGATGAGCCATGATGAAATGGTAGAGCAGACGCAATGAGCCAAATAGCCCAATTCAACTCCTACGTATCTTATGGCCTCATTCTTCTAAACTCCAGCAAGCATTAGCTCAAAACTATCAAACACTCCTCATAGGTTAACCCTTTCATTCTTGGAATCATTCTTGTATTGAATTGAATTAACTTTATTTCTTACATCCTTCATATACATGAGTAAAAATCTTTACACTACGTCTCCGTCGAAATGTGGAATGTGCAATCATAGTTATTTATAATAAATAGAACAGTCAATGTAATATAGAGTACACTCAGATCAGCATGAGTTAATCAGTTTGATGGCCTGGTGGAAGAAGCTGTCCCGGAGCCTGTTGGTCCTGGCTTTTATGCTGCAGTACCATTTTCCGGATGGTAGCTGCTGGAATAGATTGTGGTTGGGGTGACTCAGGTCCCCAATGATCCTACAGGCCCTTTTTACACACATGTTCTTGTAAATGTCCTGAATTATGGGAGGTTCACATCTACAGATGCGCTGGGCTGTCTGCACCACTCTCTGCAGGGTCCTGCGATTGAGGGAAGTACAGTTCCCATACCAGGCAGTGATGCAGCCAGTCAGGATGCTCTCAATTGTGCCCTTGTAGGAAGTTCTTAGGATTTGGGGGCCCACACCAAATTTCCTTGACTGCCTGAGGTGAAAGAGGCGCTGTTGTGTCTTATTCACCACACAGCTGATGTGTACAGACCATGTGAGGTCCTCGGTGATGTGGATGTCGAGGAATTTAAAGCTGCTTACCCTCTCAACCCCGGATCCATTGATGTTAATAGAAGTTGCGAACCATCTCTGAACCCCCTCTAATGCCTGCACATCCTTTCTTAGATAAGGGGCACAAAACTGCTGTTAACACTCCAAGTGATCCCTCACCAGTGCCTTCTAAAGCCTCCCAATTACACCCTGCCCTTCTATTCTTGAAATGAATGCTGACATTGCATTTGGCATCCTCACAACCAACTCAACCTCCAAGTTAACATTTAGGGAATCCTGCACAAGGACTCCCAAGTCCCTTTGCACATCAGATTTTTGTATTTTATCCCCATTTACAAAATAGTCCATGCCTTTATTCCTTCTGTCAAAATGGATGAGCATGTACTTCCCTACATTATATTCCATGTGCCAATTCTTTGCTCATTCTCCCAATCTATCTAATCTCCCTGCAGACACCCTGCTTCCTTTGAATTACTTGCCCTGCCACCTATCTAAGTATTGTCCACAAACCTGCCCACAAAGCCATCAATTCATTCATCCAAATAGTCGACAACATGAAAAGAAGTGGTCCCAACACTCACCCCTACAGGACACCACTATTCACCAACAGTCAACCAGAGTAGGCTCCCTTTGTCTCCTGCCAGTCAGCTAATCATTTATCCATTCTAGTACCTTTCCCCTAATTCCACTGGCTCTTATTTTGTTGAGCAGCATCATATGTCTAAGGCTTTCTGAGAATCCAAATAAACAACATCTACCAACTCTCTTTTGGGTATCCTGCCTGTTATTTCCTCAAAGAATTCCAACAATTTGTCAGGCAAGATTTCTTCCTTAGAAATCCCTGCTGACTTCAGCCTATTTTGTCACATGCCTCCAAGTGCCTCTGAAACCTCATCCTTCGTGAAAGACTCCCAGTATCTCCAACTGCTGAAATCTGGCTAACTGGCCTATAATTTTCTTTCTTCTGCCTCCCTCCCTTCTCAAGGAGTGGAGTGACATTTACAGTTTTTCAGTCTTCAGGACCCATTCCAGAATCTAATGATTCTTGAAAGATCATTACTGATGCCTCCACAATCTTTCCAGCTACCTCTTTCACAACACTGGGGTGTAGTCAATCTGGTCCAGGTGACTTACCTACTTTTAAGACTTGTCAGCTTCCCAAACACCTTTTTCTTAGTAATAGCAACAACGCTTCTGCCATTTGACACTTGCATTTCTGGCATTCTGCTCTTGTCTTCCACAGTGAAGACTGACACAAAATACTTAAGATCCCCTGCCATTTTTTTGTCCCCCATCACTTCCTCTCCAACGGCATTTTCCAGTGATCTGATATCCACTCTTGTCTCTTTTATTCCTTATATATATCTGAAAAATCTTTTTGTATTCTCCCTTATCTTCATATTTCATCTTTTCTGTCTATGGCATTTTTAGTTGCCTTCTGTTGGTTTTTAAAAGCTTCCCTGTCCTCTACCCTCCCACTAATTTTTGCTATTTTATATGGCCTCTTTTGCTTTTATACCATCTTTGTCTCCCCTTGTCAGCCACAGTTGCCTCAGCTTCCCTTTAGAATGCTTCTTCATCTCTTGGCTGAACATCATTGGCGGGCAGAGTGTCCTCAAATTGAGATTTTAACTCTGATTCTCTCCACAGATGCTGCCTGACCTGCTGAGTGTTTCTAGCATTTTTTATTATTATTTATCTGCATTTTTTTCTCTGTCATTGCCAGTGATGCTCTATAAATGCTGCCTGGCTGGTTATGGTTCAGCAGCCTTTGAGGTATAGTTGAGTTCATTGCCTTATACACAGGTGCAACGAAAACCTTACTTGCCGCGGAATCACGGGCACATAGCATCATATAAGCAGTAACAACAAGTAAAACATAAATTATACGCAACTTCTACAAAGTAAAACACAATTAGAACCAAAGAATGTCCAAAGTTCAAAGTGCAGTGCAAAGTGATCATAGTGTACCTATACCAAGACAGTAATCAGGGCTTGACTGGTTGGTTCGGAAATGTAATGGTTGAAGGGAAACAGCTGTTCTTGAACTTGGTGATGTTTGACTTCAGAAGTCTGTACTTCATGCCTGATGCTAGCTGTGAGTCTATGGTATGGCCCAGATGGTGGTGACCTTTGAAGGCAGATGTTGCCTTCTCGAGGCAGTACCTCCTATCAACACTGCTGATGATGGGAGAGGTATGTGCCCGTGGTATATTGGGCTAAGTTCACTACTGTCTGCAGCGTCTTATGCTCCCACTGTGTTTTGTCTGTGCAGGTATGGGCTCGCAAGTGGAAGTCTTCTCCCCTCACACAATTCAGTCAAGTGCCTTCTGCAGTGTGAAGAAGCTGAAAGTGGAGCCGGGCTCTAACTGGGATATGACCGGGTATGGTTCTCACAGCAAGGTCTACACCCAGAGCAAGAGTTCGACCATCGCACAGCCGACAGTCAGCACCTCTATCCAAGCTACCAACCCCACCCTCTCCTACGAGCAGGCGGTGATATTCCCAGCCAGCGCTGGCCACATTGTCTTTACGACCGCCAACAGCACGTCAGGGTTAGTGGCCGTCTCCGCTCAGGCACTGGGAGCCCCTCAGAACCTGACGCGCCGCAGCACGGTGAGCCTCCTCGACACCTACCAGCGATGCAGCCTGAAGCGGAAGAGTGAGGAGCTCGAGGACGCCAGCAGCGTGCAGATCATTGAGGAGCACCCGCCAATGCTTCAGAACGCCACCAGCGGAGCCACTGTTGCCACGGCGACCACCTCCACTGCCACGTCCAAGAACAGCGGCTCCAACAGCGAGGGTGACTACCAGCTCCTGCAGCACGAGGTGCTGTGCTCCATGACCAACACGTACGAGGTGTTGGAGTTCTTGGGCCGCGGGACTTTTGGCCAAGTGGTCAAGTGCTGGAAGAGGGGGACCAATGAGATCGTGGCCATCAAGATTCTGAAGAACCACCCTTCGTACGCGCGGCAGGGCCAGATTGAGGTGAGCATCCTGGCCCGACTGAGCACGGAGAGTGCAGACGATTACAACTTCGTCCGGGCCTACGAGTGTTTCCAGCACAAGAACCACACTTGCCTGGTCTTCGAGATGCTGGAGCAGAACTTGTACGACTTCCTGAAGCAGAACAAGTTCAGCCCACTGCCCCTCAAGTACATTCGGCCCATCCTGCAGCAGGTGGCCACGGCCCTGATGAAGCTCAAGAGTCTGGGCCTGATTCATGCCGATCTCAAGCCAGAGAACATCATGCTGGTGGATCCGGTCCGGCAGCCCTACCGAGTCAAAGTGATAGACTTTGGTTCAGCCAGCCACGTGTCGAAGGCCGTCTGCTCCACTTACCTGCAGTCCAGGTATTACAGGTAAGTTCAGCTCTCTCTCTCGCTCTCTCTCTCGCTCTCTCTCTCGCTCTCTCTCTCTCTCTCTCTCTCTCGCTCTCTCTCTCTCTCTCTCGCGCTCTCCCTCTCTCTCTCTCTCTCTCTCTCTCTCGCGCTCTCTCTCTCTCTCTCGCTCTCTCTCGCTCTCTCTTCTGTCCCTTCCTCTTGCTTTGTGTCAAGGTGTATATGCTGAATTCAAGGCTAACTGTGCCTGGCTCTAGTTACTGAAAAACTACCCTGCTGTTATTTAGTTTGGAATAATTTAATAGCTTCTTTCTTTGGCTGTGAAAGCCCAACAGTCCTCATAACCTACCCCCTGGGGTCATTCGCAAAGTCACTGCCAAGTGAAAGTCTACAACTGATTATATTTTGCCTCCATCTTCTGCTCCTACTCCCTCCCTGAGTGACCCTGGCACAATCAGAAAGATTCTGGGATTTCCGCAAGGAATGAGGGAGAGATCAGAAGGTGCAAGGAGCAGGAGGCTCTGAGCCCTTTGTTTTCACTATCCAGCTGGTCAGTACCTGTGTCTGAGTTTCTTATGTCCCTGTAGAGGCTGTTCACAGGGTGCGTGCAGTCCTGAAAACAGCCCGCAAGTCGATTTTCTCATAAATCACAAATGCAAATCTTCATTTTCTACAGTCACCCATATTGCTCTGCTCCTTGTACACTTGCTATAATTCTCTAATTTTATTGAATGATCACTCTAACTGCCCATAGTTAAACTAATGGGATATGTACTGTATTACTCATTAATGAATGCCATGAAAATTTTTATTATTTTTATTAGCTTGAAAAATGCTTTAAAAATGTCTGGGCCAATTGGCATAAAGTTGAATTTGAAAAATCAGGTCATTCTGTAATCCAGAGAGCTGCCGTACTCTGCATAACCTTGGCAGTGCTGTGTGTTTATTGAGCTTTCCTTCATGTGTGTCAAGTGGTTAAGAGTGGAAAGGCAATTCTAAGCATCAAGAGATCAGACGCGTGGAGCAGGTGATGGTGTATGTAGAGCAGGGGTTCATAATCTTTTCAGGCAGTGGACCCTTACCATTAACTGAGGGGTCCATGCACCCCAGGGAGGAAGCCCCTCGTGTAGTGGAAGTAGTTGGATATTTTGGAGCCTTGAAAGGTGTACTTAAGGGGAAATTTTATATGAGGGAACAGAGTATTAAATGCTGTGGGCGTGGTGGAGCAGAGAACTACGTAACACATTCTTTTGGAATAATTTGTGGGGAGCGCGTGAGGTGGAGCATCAGTGCATGGACTTGGGGTCATCCAAGATAAATAGGTTGGGGACATTGAGAAGGAGCTGCCGATGGGCGACTAGGAAAGACCAGGGAAATTAAGGCAGTGATCAGGTGGGTTATGCTGCCTGGCAGTCTGCGGCAGAAGGAAGAGCACACAGGATCTGATGTTATGTACTCCCCCCCCATTTCTTATCATGAAACCAAGACTTATTTATAAATTGTTAGTATTTTATAAAACCCTGCCGTGTTCATGGCTTTGTTTACCCTTTTTACCTCCCCCTTTACTCACATTCTCTTCTTCCTCCTGTCCCCCTTAATTCCCTCCCACCCCTCCTCCCCACCCTCTCCTTTCTCCTTCATCTCTTGAATTCTCTTTGCACCCTTGTCCGTCTGTGGTGAGGGATGTATAATTTATTCAGTTTAGGGAGGTTATCTTCACTGAGAGAAAAAAATTAATGGCCAACGATCACCGTGAACAATGAAGAAGCAAGCAAAGGCGAGGCTGAGTTGAGGGTCGAAGCATGCAGGTGCAAGTCGGGGAGAGGTCGAGGCACGTTCGAGGCGGAGTGGAGAAAAGGAGGAGAGGTATAATTCAGAGCCCGTCCACCTGAACCATGAGCGACGTTAGGTTGATCCAAGCACTGGGTCAATTTGGAAAGGTCGGGTTATGGGTCAGAATGTGGCAGCAGGCGCCAAGCCCAGAGCGTATCGGTGCAGTGGGGCCCATGTCTAAGGGTGGCAAGTGACCTGATGTTTGGATGATTTAAATGCTGGGCCAGATGGATTGAAAAGGCAATGTGTCAGGACCAAAGGGCTGGTTCTGCTGACTGCTCCATGACGTTGGCTCTGTGCTTCACTGCACCGAGGCTGTGGGCCTGCTTCTGGCTACATGTCTGAGGACTCACTTTATTCTAATTCCTCTTTGCTTACTTTTATTGTTTGCATGATTTGTTTATTCCCCCCTCTCTGCACATTGGGTTTTGCCAGGTTTATTTTTCATGGGTCCTTTTGGATTTCTGGTTCTGTGGCTGCCTGTAAGGAGGTGAATCTCAAGGTTGTATAATGTACACCTACTTTGATAATAAATGTACAGTACTTTGAACTTTAGAAGGCCAGAGTGTATGGCACTGCCTAATGATCTGATGTCTGTGGACAGCATGCAAAGCAAGCTCTTCACTATATCACAGTATTTTTTTTGACAATAATAAATCAACGCCAATTCATTCCTAATTGTCTGTGGTGAGCCACCCACTCAAACCACTGCAGTTCTTCTGGTAAACCTGATTCCATGGGGTTGTTGGGATGATATGGAGAGGATGTTTCCTTTAGTGGGAAAGTCTTAAGACCAGAGGACACAGCCTTAGAATAGAACAGAGGTGAGGAATTTCATTAGCCAGAGGGTGGTGAATCTGTGGAATTAATTGCCACAGATGCCTGTGGAGGCCAAGTCTTTAGAGACATTTAAAGTGGAGGTTGAGAGGTTCTTGATTTGTAGGGACGTCAAGTATAACGAGGAGAAGACAGGACAATGGGGTTGAGAGGGATAATGAATCAGCCAAAGTGCAGTAATGGCCTGATTCTATTTTTACGTCATATGGTCTTACTTGGACCCAGCAATGCATTTGCAAATCCTAATGGTGCGCAGAGATGCATGGGAGTGCAGATGATGGTATATGGAACAAAAAAGGACTGGCTGGCGGATCGGTCTATTTCCTTCTACCAATGCTGCCTGACTGGCTGAGTTCCTCCAGTATTTTTTTGCTTCGAAGTGGTGAAGAGCTTGGATTTGTATGTGGTGGTGGTCACTAGGACTGTCTCCTTGATGGTGGTGATTGAAAGTTCAAAAGGTGCTGTTGGAGTTGTCAGATTGAGTGAGTGCAGTGCAAATTGTGGATGGTGAACACTGCAGACTCTGTGTTCATTCCAGCAAGCTTCATTCGGCTTCACGTGGGCCTGAGAGATGTTAATGGGCTATTGAAAGTCAGGAGATGAGCTGTAGTACGTGGCTAGTTTGTACATCCCTATGGCACCACCACCACTCCCCTCCACTCAGATTCAGATTCATTTCTTTATCACATGCACAATGAAGCATCCGGTAAAAGGAGTCATCATTTGTTTTGACAACCGACACATTCTAAGGATGTCACCACACATTCCAGCGCCAACCAAACACACTCACCATATTCGCAGAATGCACAAGCAGCAATGGAACACAGCAACAGAACAACAAAACAAAAGAAGGCCTTTACCTCCCTCTCTGCAGCCATCCACACACTTACACAGACAATCTTCTAACCCCAGAGTGGCCTATCTTCAGTCTTCCAGCCAACATGTACCAGCACACTTCGTGCTTTTGACTTCCCCAGAGGACCTGCAGACCCATTGGGCCTCGACTTCCGATTGATTGGGCTTTGATCCTTGGTATTGACCCAGAATTTGCTAATGATGATGGATTAGGACTCTGAATGAGTTGCCTACCATCACAACAAGTCAACAGCAGATGCCATTTCATTGGCTCTTCACTCGACCCTGGAACATCTGGACAGTGAATACATCAGGATGCTCTTCAATGACTACTGCTCAGCATATTACACCATCATTCCCTCAAAGCTAAACAACAAGCTTCAAGTCCTAGGCCTCAATACCTCCTTGTACAACTGGATCCTGAATTTCTTCACTTAAAGACACCAGTCAGTTTGGAAAGTTGACATCTCCTCCACAATCTCAATCAGCGCAGGTGTACCACAAGGCTGTGTCCTTAGCCCCCGTTCTACTCACTTTACGCTTATGACTGTGAGGCTAAGCACAGCGCCAATGCCATATTTAAGTTTGTTGATGTCACCATAGTTGTAGGCAAATCAAACATGGTCACTAATCAGCATATAGGGGAGGAGATTGAAAATCTTGCTGACTGGTGCCATAGCAACAACATCTCATTCGATGTCAGCAAGACCAAAGAGCTGATTATTGACATCAGAGGTGGAAAAGGCAGATCCATGAGCCAGTCCTCATCGGGGATCAGAGATGGAGAGGGTCAGCATTCCTTGGGTGTTATCATTTCAGAGGAACTGTCCTGGGTCCAGCACGTTATGAAGAAAGCACAGTAGTGCCTCTACTTTCTTCAAAGTTTGTGAAGATTCGGTATGACATCTAAAACCTTGACAGAATTCTATAGATGTGTAGTGGAAAGCATATTAACTGGTTGCATCACGGCCAGGTATGGAAACACCAATGCCCTTCAGAAAAGCCTAGAAAAAGTCGTGGATATGGCCTAGTCCATCACAGAAAAATCTCTCCTCACCATTAAGCACATCCACTTGAAACGCTGTCACAGGGAAGTAGCAATCCATCATCAGGAACTCCCACCATCCAGGACATGCTCTCTTCTCTCTGCTGCCATGAGGAAGAAGGTACAAGAGCCTCATGACCCACACCACCAGGTTCAGGAATGTTATTACCCCTCAACCATAAGGCTCTTGAACCAAAGGCTTTAATTTCACTCAACCTCACTCACCCAATCACTGAACCGTTCCCACAACATATGGACTCACTTTCAAGAACTCTTCATCTCATGTTCTCAATAGTTGTTGCTTATTTTCGTTTCTTTTGTATTTGCACAGTTTGTTGTCTTGCACATTGGTTGTTTGTCCTTCCTGTTGGGTACAGTCTTTCATTGATTCTATTGGGATTCTTCGATTTATTGTGAATGCTCACAAGAAAGTAAATCTTAGGGTTGTATATGGTGACATATGTACGTTGAAAATAAATTTATTTTGAACTTTGAATTTTGAGGACCCCAGACACTCGTCCTCAAACTCTGGTCTTGTTGACCCATGTACCTAGGGGTTCCCATTAATTGGTGACTGAGATGTTATTAGCCCCATTCCCTAACCCAGGAAGTAACTCCTCAACCCTCCTCATTAAATCTCTCATTCCTTGACACCCATGCTTTCACCGAACTTTTAGTTGCATGTTCGATATTCAGACTTGTTCTTGCATGGCTTGGTGGCTAGTTTTGTTCAGAAGCTCTCCTTCGAGGGGTCTGGGGACCTTCCACAGTATCAGTGGATTTTTAATGCAAGTAGTTTTTGAGTGTTTCAATTTACTTGTCAGAAACGGCCCTCCAACCCACCATCTCCAAGACAACCAGGCACTGATTTATATAAATCCTCTTGTTCCTATCGACTCCTCCAAGATTACAACACTCACTGACACACTGGAGCAATTTACAGTGATCAGTCAACCCACCTACTTGCCCATCTTCAGGATGTGGGAAGAAACCAACAGGTGAGGAAAAATCCCACACGGTCACTTGGAGATTGTTGCTACCTACATAGGGTTGGTACAGAGCTCAGGATTGAACCTGGGTCACTCCACAAGCTGCACCACTAACGACAGGAACAGAATCAGGTTTTTAATTGTTGACCTATGTAGTCAAATTCATTGTTTTGCAGCAACAGTACAGTACAATACATAATGATATAAATTATTTATAAGTACAGTACCATGCAGGAGTCTTATATATATCTCACACATAAGACTTTTGCACAGTGTGTGCATACATAATATGAAATATGAAATTAAAAGGGCAAAAATAGAGCAAAACAGAAATAGAGGTTGCATTCATAGGTTCATTGACATTCAGAAAACTGATGACAGGGGAAGAAGCTGCTCCTAAAATGATGAGTGTGTGTTTTAAAACTCCTATACCACAGGAGTCCTTAATCAGTGCGGATTGGAAATAACATCTCCTCGCAGACAGACAACACTGGCACACCTCCAGGATGCGAAAGTGAGCTTAGCCCACTCTTCTACTCGCGGCTGTGTGTTTCGGCACAGATCAAACACCATCTACGTATTTGCTGATGACGCAACTATTGTTGGAAGAATTTTAGATGGTGATGAGGAGGCGTACAGGAGCGAGATAGATCGGCTGGCTGAGCGGTGTCCCAACAGTAACCTTGCACTCCGTGTCGGTAAGACCAAGGAAATGATTGTAATTTCAGGAGTGGAAGTTCAAGGGACCACACACCAGACCTCATCGCGGGATCAGCAGTGAAAATGGTCAGCAGTTTCAAGTTCCTAGGTGTCAACATCTCTGAAGATCTACCCTCAGCCCACCGTATTGTTCCAATACAAAGAAGCCACAATAGTGGCTATATTTCATTAGGAGTTTGAGGAGATTTGGTTTGTCACCAAAGACTCTTAACAAATTTCTATAGTTGTACCATGGAGAGCATTCTAACAGGTTGCATCACCATCTGGTTTGGAGGGGCCACTGCACAGGATCGGAAATATGCTGCAGAAAGTTGCAAACTCAGCCAGCTCCAGCAAAGGCGCTAGCCTCCACAGCATCGAGGATGTCTTCAAAAGGTGATGCCTCAAAAAGGTGGCATCCATCATTAAGGACACCCATCACCCAGGATGTGTCCTCTTTTCATTGCTACTGTCGAGGAGGGGGTGAAGGACAGCTTCCCCTCTGCCATCAGATTTCTGAACAGATAGTGAATCCATGTACACTAACTCACTATGCTTCCCTTTTGCTCTCTTTTTGTACTACTTAATTTGTATATTAAATATATATTTCTCTTCTCTGGTGGCAATGAGAAGAGGACATGCCAGAGGTTGTGCTGGAGGCAGCCCAGAGGTGTTGCCACATACGGTAATGGAAGAAAAGCATATGTTTGTATGCTTGCATTACACACTCTCGATGTCCCAAAGAACTGCACCTCAAGTGAAGTGTGAGATATGATAAGACTGCTGAACGGATCCTGACCCGGATCTGGGCCGTACCCTCCAAATATCCGGACCTGCTTCTCAGTTTTTTTTGCACTACCTTACTTTCCATTTTTCTATTTTCTATTTATGAGTTATAATTTATTTTTTAATATTTACTAATTATTACTATTTTTAATGTTTAATATTTGTAATCCAGGGAGCGGGAAGCGCAGAATCAAATATCACTGTGATGATTGTACGTTCTAGTATCAATTGTTTGGCGACAATAAAGTATAAAGTATAACAACCAGTGTTACATGGACAAAGCCAGTCAATGCCTTTCCCTCAATCAAGATGCCAGAAACATTCCTGTACGTGGTACCTCTGGAGAGAGAAATGTTAGAAAGCTCGCAGAAGGTCTGGCTCTTGGGATACAAGTTCACCATGGGATTTTAATCTCTAGTATGAGACTATTGGAAAACCAAACCAGTGTATCATCCCATCTGTAGGCTGATACTTTGGGTAATTCACTGTGTCCTCAGAATCTCTAAAACATTAGCAAAATAATGTGAGAAATTCAGAGCAAAATAACCTTGTGCAAGAAAAAATGGGGTGACAAAAGGAAATTGCAAATACAAAATGGGTCTAGCAACATTTTAAGATGGACATCACTTGAGAACAGCTCTGATTCGAACAAGAAAAGCTAATGATTAGAAACGGAGAGAGTGGGTGACCAACAAGACAGCTGTCACAAGGAGGAAGTTGATCATCACGTATCAGCATTGAATCGAACCCTCCCAATCGTTTTGATGGCCCTTTCAGCCTTTATCAGCCGATTGTACATTTAAGAGAGATCAGCACAAAACTTGTCTGCTTCACTATTGAAGTCTGGCTGCTTTATTGAAGATGGCAAATTCCATCTGAAACAACTCTGTGGGATGTTACATGAAGGCCTTGGCTATTTTCAAGTACCAGACTTCTGGTGGGATGGCAGAAATAAGGCATGGTCATCCTCATACAGGGAGTAAAGGGAAAGTTTTAGTGAGGGCTAGGAAATACAGAAACTGCTTACTCAAAACATCTGTGCCATTTGTATTTTTGTAACCTAAAAGTAATATTTGTAATTCCAACAGTATTGCAGCCATAAAACAACTAATTTCAGAAGTCTGTCAGTGCTAATAGTCCTGATTCTGATTCTGAAGTCAAGTATGAGAAGGAATTAGATGGAGAAGGTCTGGATGAGGTTTGGAGATATCATCGCTGTCAATGGCTTTAATCCTGGCAAGGGCCATGGCCTCAGTGTGGTTTGTTAGCTGAGCTGAAGGTTCTCAGTGATTTAGAAAGCTGCACTTGTCATGTGCCCAGGAGCAGGTAAATGTGGATTCACAGAGTCAAAGTTGCTTCTTGAATAGTGCACAGCAAAGCAATGTTTGTTTAACAGTATCCAGAAACACGTCCAAGTTTTCTATGGTTCAGCCTTCTCTTCCAACATGTTCCCTTTCACCATTGGTATGTTCCAGGGACCTACGCTTGAACTCCTACCACAGCTGCACCTCCTCCTTGTGTGAAACTGATTGCCCCGCCTTCATAAAACAGAACACAGGATGATGAATCAAAAAAACTCAGTGCCTACATTCCCTACGTTCATCCAAGAAGTCACTGAATAACAGTCAAGAGCTGTTATAGAGCACTACAGCACTGAAACAGCCCATTGGCCCCTTTAGGCCATGCCAAACTATTATTTTGCCCCGTCACATTGACCTGTAACTGAACCATATCCCTCCATACCCCTCCCATCCTTGCACCTATCCAAATTTCTCTTCAATGCAGAAACCAAACCAAACATTCCACACACTCTTCACCCTTTGAGTGAAGATTCCCCTAAATATTTCACCTTTCATCCTTAACCTATGACCTCTCATTCTAGTTTCACCTACCTCAGTAGAAAAAGCCTGCTTGCATTTACTCTATCTATACCCTTCATAACTTCATATACCTCTATCAGATCTTCCCTCATTCTGGTACACTCCAAGGGAAAAATAGTCCTGTCTCTCTGTCAACACACACAAAATGCTGGTGGAACACAGCAGGCCAGGCAGCATCTATAGGAAGGAGTACAGTCAATGTTTCGGGCTGAGACCCTTCGTCAGGACTAACTGAAGGAAGAGATAAGAGATTTGAGAGGGGGAGTGGGAGATCTGAAATGATAGGAGAAGACATGAGGGGGAGGGATGGAGCTAAGAGCTGGAAAGTTGATTGGCAAAAGGAATACCAGGCTGGAGAAGGGAGAGGATCATGGGATTGGGAGGTCTAGGGAGAAAGAAAGGAGGAGGTGAGCATCAGAAGAAGATATAGTGAGAGGGACAGAGGGAAAGAAAGGGGGAAAAATAATAAATAAGGGATGGGGTAAGAAGCGGAGGAGGGGCATTAGCGGAAATTAGAGAAGTCAATGTTCATGCCATCAGATTGGAGGATACCCAGATGGAATATAAGGTGTTGTTCCTCTGACCTGAGTGTGGCTTCATCTTGACAGTAGAGGAGGCCGTGGATAGACATATCAGAATGGGAATGGGATGTGGAATTAAAATGTGTGGCCACTGGGAGAACCTGCTTTCTCTAGCTCTGTTCCCACATATAAATGAAATGGTTATGGGTTTGGTAATCCAGAGCATCTAACTTGTGATATACTTGTCATAGAATGAGTGCCATAAAGGGTTTTAACTTTGAGGGGAAAGTTGTGCAAGGAAATATTAAGTAGACTTGACCAAGAGGCTTTCATAAATCTAATTAAAACATGCAATGTCCTTGTGGGGGCTTGACAGTGTATGTTTACTCTGATTTAGTGTGTCCAGATTCAGGAGGCACTGTTTCAGAATAAGGGTGTTAGCCTTTCAAGATGGAGATGAGAATAAGCTTCTTCACCTTGGGGAGGAAGAGATTGAGTCTTTGGAATTTCATACCCATGGAGGCTGACTGAGAATACTTAAGATCGATTTCTGGATACAAGGTGGGTGAGGGACAGGGAGTTAGTGTTCGGAAAGTGAGACTAAGGGAAAATATAAGCTGTGATTTTATTGAATGTTGGAGCAGGTGCAGGAGGTCACATTTCTTAACACAGCTCAGTGCTGCAGATGGTGCAGATCTTCAGAAGAAGAGATTGTTAGAGGTACAGATTTCTGCCAGTGTCCTGTCTGCTATTTACCCTAACGATGGAAAAGAGGCCAGTTTCCCTGCTGCCTGCAGATGTTTGGTCTGTACAGATGAACTCCAGCCTCTTTATTACAAGTGACTGGAATACTGAAGGAGCTCTGTGACTGTAAACTGTTTTGAAACACTCAACAATGAGAGTGTGTAAATTGAAGTTTGTTTTCTGCCGGGACTGAAACTTGGGCTGATGACCATTCATTTGGTTTGCTTCCTAAACTTACACACAGAGATGAGCAAAGACCAGGGCCTCTTCAATGTCTCTGTTTGGCTTGGGTGGAGTAGTGTTTAGACACATTTTGAATTCTGTTGGCACAGTCTGCAGAACAAATTACACAACCTGTTTACGGTAATAACACCCCCAAGCATTAAGTACAAACAAATAAGATATCATTGCCATGAGGGTAGGCAATGATTACAGGTATACAGGTTGAAGGTCATAGAGTCAACTGAAAGAGGCTACATGTCGCACTAAATGTGCTGACAATTAAGCTTCATCTCAGCCAATTCCCATTTTTATTCTTACAGCATTCCTATCACTGCCCCTCAGAGTCTGCAGTCACCAACACACTAGGAGAGATCGACAGAATCCAATTAACCCATCACCTCGTACCATGTCTTCAGGATGTGGGAGGAGGCCCCATCGGTCACCAAGTGAACCTGCAAACTCCATACAGGCAGCATTGAAGTCAGGATTGAAGTAGGATCACTGGAGATGCAAGGCAGTAGATCTCTCAGTTGTGCACTCCTAAAGGGAGAGGAATTCAATCTCTAGATTTGTATTGTTTGCTGTTCTTTTAAAATCGAAACAGCACCAGCCAAGATAACTCTGCAAATAGTGAACTATAATTTTTTAGGAGGAGGGTGGGGGGGGGTGAGTTTGCCTGCTGATGATCAGGATACTCCATATAAGGGGCACAAGTGGATTTGTGTCTTGGCAGGGCAAGGTGTCTGCTGATGTCCCAGGCATGAAATTATCCAGGAAACATCCTATAACACGGCTACTCTCCTGAAATTTCAGTCTAAATCAAATTATTATTAAAGTACATAAGTGTCACTGTATACTACCCTGAGATTTGTTTTCCTTATTTACAGGAAAATAAAGAAATACAATAGTATTTGTGGAAAAACTATAGATCAATAATGACTGACTGTCAGCCAATGTTCAAAAGAGACAAATTGTGCAAATTTTAAAAATATGCACTCAGTGGCCACTTTATTGGTTGCACCTGCTCATTAATGCAAATATCTAACCATCCAATCATACGGCAGCAACTCAATGCGTAAAAAGCATGCAGACCTGGTCAAGAGGTTCAGTTGTTGTTGAGACCAAACATCAGAATGGGGAAGAAATATAATTTGAGTTTGACTGTGGCATGATTGTTGGTGCCAGGCAGGTGGCCTGAGTATCTCAGAAACTGCTGACCCTGGAATTTTATGCACAACAGTCTCTAGAATTTACAGAGTATGGTGCGGGAAAAAATCCAGTCTGTGGGCAAAAATGACTTGTTAATGAGAGGTCTAAAGAGAATAGCCAGACTGGTTGCAACTGACAGGAAAGTGACACAAACTCAAGTTACAACAGTGGTGTGCAAGTGAGCATCTCTGAATAGACAACACATCGTACCTTGAAGTAGGTGGGCTACAATGCAGAAGACCATGAACATCTGTTGGTTCAGGAGCCTGATGGTTGTAGTGCAGTAATTGTTTCTGAACCTAGTGGTGTGGTTGTTGGTCGTTCCCATATTGGACTGTTGCACCTTTGTCCCATTCTAAAGAATGAGTATGAGCAAATGTTTAATGACAGGGCAACTAAACTTGCGTATCCGGGCAGATGTACCTCATGGAAGGAACCTTCAGACTGTGACGACAATTCGAGAAGGAGGGACAAGTAATGAAGCAGCTTTTTCATGATCTCAGCACCTACATTCTTTTGATTGCACTCACTGGTGTGATGAGGGAAACAAGGTCCCAATGTGAAGGGCAGTGAGATATAGAAACAGAACATCAGTAATAATGGTGGTAGCTCAGGATTAATATTGGTCAATGTTTGGGGAGAAATTCATTGCTCTTTCAAATGGGCTTCCTCACATGAGAGGTCAGACAAAGTTTTAGGTTAAATTCTCTTAAAAGGGGATTTGAAGGTGCGGTTCTGCCACTTACAGGTCCAACCAGTGTGTAATTATGCATCCTTTACATCTTTCTTATGGTCACAAGACACTGCTAGATACTAAGAAACATCAAGTACTGCAAGTGTACCTCATAAGTGAGAAGCAGTATGTGGTCCAGCAAATGTTTGCCTTGTGTTTTTCTTGTGATCTCTAAAACGTCTTGGACATTGGTAATATAAAATCCTGCAAGTGCAATGCATTAGTTAATTGGTGAGACCGACAGCGGAGGGGCTGTGTGGCCTCAGTGGCTGCACGACCAGGGCCTCGCGCCATAGCATCACCTGTTCCATCCACCCAGGGGATGAGTCACTTGAGGCAGTGCGGGAGAAAACAGAGGCGTGGCGTGAGAGCTGGAATTCGTGTTGGGTTGGAAGCCGGCCCCTCCTGTTGGCGCTGTACTCCAGTGTTTGCTCCCAGAAGGCTAACTGGATTGCCTTCATCTGTGGCTGTGGGAGATGAGGAACTGCTGTGTGCTTGTTCTTGCAGAAACATGGCTTCAGAGCACCATCCCATTAATCTTCAGACCTTGTCACTCAGGGAGCTGTAATAATGTTATTTTTAGTGACTGTATGTGCTATCTATATGCGTTGTGTGCTGTGTGTGACTGTACATACTGCGTTTTGCACCTTGTCCTTGGAGGGACGCTGTTTCATTTAGCCAAATACATGGGCTTGGTTGAATGACAATTAAACTTGCACTTTTTGGAGCTGATGGTTAACAATTGTTAGGGGCCAATTGTTTCAGCATGATAGTGGTTCCAGCCAGCTATCTACAGCTGCTTCCTCAGTGATCTATGCCCCAGTAATAAAATGGGAATTCTCACCAGTGAGAAATAATCAGAATCAGCAGTCGCCCTTGAACTGGGTTGATTTAAGAAGGCCAGCATGGATTTGTGTCTCAATTGAGTCCAACAAACTTGATACATGTTTTTTTTTGATGAAGTAACTGGCTCCAAAGCCACTTTATAAGCTTAGTGTGAAAATGGAAGTTTTGGAGGGAAAAAAGGGGTTGTGATACATGGATAAAACTCTGCTGAAGTAATATTAAATATAGAACATGACTGAAAGTTGTTGAACTTGGATGTCTACGGCACAATTTTCAGTGCTGCGGATGCCACTGTGAGGAGGTTGGTAACAGATCTCAAGGAAATATAAATGGATTAATGGATGGGCAAGGTAGGTGGCAGCTGAGACTTAAAGCTGTGAGAAATTAGGTGTTATATTTTAATAGGAAGAATGAAAAGCAACAATATATGTAAACTCAAGGTACAGTTCTAAAAGGAGTACATGAACAGAGGGAAGCCAGAATCAGGTTTAATATCACCGACATATGTCATGGTAGCAGTACAATGCAATACATGATAACTGCATTACAGTAACTATATATTTATATTAATTAGTTAAGTTAAAATAAGCAGTGCAAAAACAGCAATAAATACAAAAATTGTGAGGTTGTGTTCATGGGTTCAATGTCCATCGAAAAATCAGATGGCAGAGGGGAAGAATTTGTTCCTGATGCACCAAGTGTGTGCCTTTAGGCTTCTGTACTTCCTTCCTGATGGTAACAATGAGAGAGGGCATATCTTGGGTGGTGGGGATCTTTAGTGATGGACATTGCTTTCCCGAGGCACCGGTCCTTCAAAATGTCTTGGGTACTACAGAGGCTAGTACCCATGATCAAGCTTCCAATTTTACAACTTTCTGCAGCTTTCTTTGATCCTGTGCAGTAGACCCCCCTCCATACTAGGTGGTATTCAGCCAGCCAGAATGCTCTCCACAGTATTTACATATGTTGTGAAATCTGTGGATTGCACCAGCTGTACAGTGAAATACATAAAAATACTATAAATTATAATAGAAATATATAAAAAATTAAGTGGTGCAAAAAAAGCAAAATAGTGAGGTCGCATTCATGGGTTCATTCATTGTCTGTTCAGAAATCTGATGGCAGAAGAGAGGAAGTTGTTCTTAAAACATTAAATGAGTGTCTTCAGGCTCCTGTATCTCCTCTCTGGTGGTAGCAATGAGAAGGGGTCCTTAAAGATGGATGCAGTCTTTTTGAGGCATTGTCTTTTGAAGATTCCCTCGATGGTGGGAGGTCAGTACCTACGATGGAGCATTCTGCAGCTTCTTCTGACCCAGAACACTGTCGTCCTCCCCCCCCCCCCATACCAGACAGTGATACAACCAGTTAGAATGCTCTCCATGGTACATCTGTACAACTTCTGAGCATCTTTGGTGATGTACTAGATCTCCTCAAATTCCTAATGAAATGTAGTTGCTGGATTAGATCACTAGAAGTGGCAAAGAATAGGAGATTCTGGGCTTTATAGAGGCACAGGTTTAGCACGTTATGATGAGCCTTAAGGAAATGTTTGTTCAACTGAAACTAGGGATTTATTTCCAGCTCTGGGTGCTACAAAGCTCGTTCCAGGGTACAGAAGAGATTTACAAAATTGGCACCAGGGATGATGAACTTTTCCTCCAGGCATAGAATGGAGAGGCTGGGGTTGTGGAAAGTGTAGGCGAATCTGAGAGAGGTTTTTAAAATTGGATAGAGGGGAATCTCCCTCTTGGCAGAAGGCCTGAGAGCGAAGGTATTCGACAAAAGAAATAAAAGTGACTGAAGAGAAATGTTGTAGTCAAATGTGTGTTTAGGGTCTGGAATGCTCTGCTAGGAGCACTAATGGAGGTAGGTTCATTTATAACATTGAGAACGGAGCTGGATAAATAGTCAAGTTGAGTTCATTGTCGTGTACAAGTATGGTGAGGTACAGGTACAACGAAATGTTCGTAGCAGCATTACAGGCTCGTCAATGCTGGTAATACGTAGTATATAAATCATACAAGACAGTGGAGAGAGAGAGAATGCACAAAAAAAACAATGCAGAAGCAAGATCTTAATGCAAGAAATGAAATGGAGATGAATCCATAGTAGTGCAAGAGGAGCTGAAGTAGGGCTATGGTTGTGCCGGTCAGCTCAAGAACCTAATATTGAAGGGAAGTACCTGTTCCTAAACCTGGCAGTGTGGGACTTCAGGCTTCTGTTCCTCCTGCCGAATGGTAGCAGTGAGAAGAGGATAAGGGGATCCCTGATGATCGATGCTGCCTCCTGTAAACGCTGTCTGTGGTGGGGAGAGACTAGGGGAGTGGGGCTGGTTCGATTGCTCCTATAAATACACTTAATGAGCTTAATGCTTTCATGCTGTAACCCATTCTGTGTGCGAGCAGTATTCAAGTTCTTTCTTGGCTCCTCGCATAAGCTGGCCCGCCTCCATCAGGAGAATGTCTTCGCGCCTCCCGCGGATGTCATTAATCTTCGGAGTAACCATTGACCGGAGATAGAAACAGCAAAGATTCAATTTACTTATCCACGTATACATCGAAGCATACAGTGAAACGTCTCGTTGTTTGAGTTGACAACCAACACCCGAGGGTGTACAGGTGGCAGCCCACATTCTGTCACCAGGGTAAGCATGCTCATAGCCAAATAAAATTGCACCTACAAGAGTAGGTTGGAGCCCATGTGCTTGGTATGGGATGGACCAGCGATTATGGCGAGCCCTGTCCACCAGCCTCCCCTACCTGTCACCACAGGACCCATTGCCTCAGCTTCTTCAGCAGTACCTCCCAAGCATGACCTCCATCACTTGGCGGAGTAAGGCTGCTGGCAGCCAGGAACACCACTCTCTCCCTGGTTCTGCTCCATGCCACACACTTGGGAACACATCCCATTCCTCTTGTCACTCCCGGGTTAAATTCACCGCCCAGATTTCCAGAGGTCCAAGAGGATGGTTTTGGAGAATGTTTGAGGATGGGAATGAAGATTTATGTCTATCAAACATCTCAGAGGTGAATAATTGAAACTAAAGTTTTTTTTAAAGCAGTTGACCACTATGACTGTGGGTGGAAATTAATGAACCAAGATTTACCTTTATTAACTTTGCCTCCAACTTTCACCCTGCCCTCAAGTTTACCTGGTCCATTTCCGACACCTCCCTCCCCTTTCTAGATCTTTCTGTCTCTGTCTCTGGAGACAGCTTATCCACTGATGTCTACTATAAGCCTACTGACTCTCACAGCTATCTGGACTATTCCTCTTCTCACCCTGTCTCTTGCAAAAACGCCATCCCCTTCTCGCAATTCCTCCGTCTCCGCCGCATCTGCTCTCAGGATGAGGCTTTTCATTCTAGGACGAGGGAGATGTCTTCATTTTTTAAAGAAAGGGGCTTCCCTTCCTCCACTATCAACTCTGCTCTTAAACGCATCTCCCCCATTTCACATACATCTGCTCTCACTCCATCCTCCCACCACCCCACTAGGAATAGGGTTCCCCTGGTCCTCACCTACCACCCCACCAGCCTCCGGGTCCAACATATTATTCTCCGTAACTTCCGCCACCTCCAACGGGATCCCACCACTAAGCATATCTTTCCCTCCCCCCCTCTCTCTGCATTCCGCAGGGATCGCTCCCTACACAACTCCCTTGTCCATTCGTCCCCCCCATCCCTCCCCACTGATCTCCCTCCTGGCACTTATCCGTGTAAGCGGAACAAGTGCTACACATGCCCTTACACTTCCTCCCTTACCACCATTCAGGGCCCCAAACAGTCCTTCCAGGTGAGGCATCACTTCACCTGTGAGTCGACTGGGGTGATATACTGCGTCCGGTGCTCCCGATGTGGCCTTTTATATATTGGTGAGACCCGACGCAGACTGGGAGACCGCTTTGCTGAACATCTACGCTCTGTCCGCCAGAGAAAGCAGGATCTCCCAGTGGCCACACATTTTAATTCCACATCCCATTCCCATTCTGACATGTCTATCCACGGCCTCCTCTACTGTAAAGATGAAGCCACACTCAGGTTGGAGGAACAACACCTTATATTCCGTATGGGTAGCCTCCAACCTGATGGCATGAACATTGACTTCTCTAACTTCCGCTAGGCCCCACCTCCCCCTCGTACCCCATCTGTTACTCTTTTTTATGCACACATTCTTTCTCTCACTCTCCTTTTTCTCCCTCTGATCCTCTGAATATACCTCTTGCCCATCCTCTGGGTCACCCCCCCCCCCGTCTTTCTTCCCGGACCTCCTGTCCCATGATCCTCTCGTATCCCCTTCTGCCTATTACCTGTCCAGCTCTCGGCTCCATCCCTCCCCCTCCTGTCTTCTCCTATCATTTTGCATCTCCCCCTCCCCCTCCAGCTTTCAAATCCCTTACTCACTCTTCCTTCAGTTAGTCCTGACGAAGGGTCTCGGCCTGAAACGTCGACTGCGCCTCTTCCTATAGATGCTGCTTGGCCTGCTGCGTTCACCAGCAACTTTGATGTGTGTTGCTTGAATTTCCAGCATCTGCAGAATTCCTGTTGTTCAAGATTTACCGTTGCTGAGTACAGTGATAGACAATGACTGGCATCTGGAAAAGGCATGAAACATAGATGAGATGTGATGTGCTATAGACTCATAGACTCTGACAGTGCAGGAACAGGTCCTTCAGCCCATCTAGTCCATGCTATCTTGGTCTTCTGCCTAATCCCATCTACCTGGACTATTGTCCTCTAAGCTTCCCTTATCCAGGTACCTACCCAAACTTCACTTAAATGATACAATTGGACCCACATCCCCCACTTCCACTCACAGCTCATTCTACACTCGCACGACCCTCTGAGTGAAGGAGTTTCCGCTCCGGTTCTACTTAACTATTTCACCTTTCAACTTAAATCTATGACCTCTAGTGCTGGTCGCACTCAGTCTCAGGGTAAAAAGCCTTCAGGCATTCACCCCTTGTAATTTTGTAGCCACCTATAAGATCTTCCCTCTTTCTCCTATGCTGCAGGGAATAATGTCCTAACCTTTCTCTACAACTCAGGTTCTCAAGTCTCATGAACATCCTTTCAAGCTTATTAATATCTTTCCTGCAGATAGATGCACGCGCTTATTCAAATTGTGAAGGGAAGGAATTATTATACAACTTCAGCGTAACATCTCAATGCCTGTATTCAGGCCTGATTTATGAAGGCCAATGTGCTGAAACTCTTTGTACAGCCCCTGCTGCACAGTTGCACAGGTTTCTTACTCATTGCACCCATGCTGGGTAGTGGGGTTTGCAGCCTATCAGTCAGTACATGCTCCCTCCTTTGATAATTATGCAGGCTTTAAGGGTGGTCACTCTGTCGTAGAGTCAAAGAGTAAAAGCACAGACACAGATCCAGCAGCCTAACTTGTCCATCGTGATCCAAGTGCCGAGCTAGACAAGCCTTATTTGCCCACATTTGAAATGTATCTCTCTAAACCTTTGCTATTTGCATACTTGCCCAAATGCTTTTAAGTGTCATATTTATACCCGCCTCAACTACTTCCCCTGGCATCTCGCTCCATAAGCTCACCACCCTTCGTGTGAAGAATCTGCTTCTTCGGTTCCTTTTAATTCTTTCCCTTCTCAAACTTACGCCCTTGAGCATTTTAGTTCTCTTTGCTAGAAAGAGATTATGTACCTACCTATGCTTGTTAATACTTTGAGAGCCAGTGTATCAAATATCCCCTTCACCATCCCGGGCACATGTGACACCGCTTTCAGGGAACTGTGTCTCTGTGCTCCTCGTCCCTCTATTGCACAATGCTCACTGTACAAGTTTTGGCCTGGTTTGACTTCCCAAAATCAATACCCCACACTTATCTGGATTGACTGCTGTTTGCTAGTTCTTTGACCCAAGTACACAGCTAGTCAAGTTCCTCCTGTAATGTTTGATAACTGTCTTCCTTACCACAATACCAGCTACTTTAGTATCATGCACAAACTGGCAGGGTAATGAATACTGTACACAATAAGTGTGGCCTCGCCAACATATTGTACAACTGTAACCTAGTGTCCCAGCTCCTGTGTACCAAATGCTACCTTCACTACCTGGGATGCTACTTTCAGCCAATTATGTACCTGCACTCCTGGGTCCATCTGTTCCACACGCAAAATGCTGGATGAACACTCCATGTTTCGGGCCAAGACTGGATGAAGTACTGATGAAGGGTCTTGGCCCGAAACGTCAACTGTTCATTCCTCTCCGTAGATGCTGCCTGACCTGAGTTCCTGCAGCACTTTGTGTGTGTGTGTGTGTGTGTGTGTGTGTGTGTGTGTGTGTGTGTTGCTCTGGGTTTCCAGCATCTGCAAAGTCTTGTGTTCCCTCTGTTCCACAGTGCTGTCTAAGGTGCAGTCTAAGTTTAGTGAAGAAAGTGGTGAAAAATAGCGTTCATGATTACTGCCAGCGTTAAGTTGTCAGTCTAAAAAAGAAATGGCTGACCTATGAGAATAAGGTCCCAGCTGTATGGCTTTGGTGGAATTCTTGCCATGTGATTCAGAAGGTTGTGTGTTCAATCCCTGGACAGTTGAGCACAAAGTCCAGACCAGAGTGTGCAGTATTACTGCTGAGGGAGTTTTGCACTGTAAGGTGAGATGTTTCAGTGTGATCATCCCTACCCTCTCAGGTGGCTGTTAAAGAGACCACATGCTACTATTTCTAGAATTGTGAGGGCATTCCTCCTAAGACCTTGTCCCTTTGACCAACAGCAGATGAGCTCATCATTACTGTTTGTGTCATCTTACTGTGAGCATTTGGCATTCCCACATCTTCTCCACTTCAGTTCCTGTAAGGCATTGAGCAGTGCAGTATTAACACCAGACCTTTTTCATTTCATAGCGTGGTTGTAATCACCTTTTCTCGGAGTCAGATCTCTGAAATGATATTATCAGCTCCTCGCCTCAACTGTTATGGGGGCTGGAAATCTGATCAGCTGTGCCCAATATGGATGTTGAGGCCAGACCTGACCCAGGAGTCAAGTTTCATTCCTGACCATCGACCCCATTAGGTTATGAAATTCAGAGAGATTAAACCGGCCTTCACTGAAGGGGACTTGTGGTACCAACCTGATGCTCTTTACTTTCTGCATTTATTTCTCCTGCGGTTCAGTGTACAGTGTGCTCCCCGGGTTCTGGGTTACAATGGGGTCCTGTTCGCGTGAAATGTTCATAAAACGAACAGTTCACAAGTCGGACTGAGCTTCCAGCCAGCAAAAGATGCCTGCAGCCTCGTTGTAGCCAGCAAATTCATCCCCCTGATCTCCCACGCAGTTATTCTGGTGTAAAGGCTGTATGTAATTCAGGTGCTCGTAAGCAGGGGAGGCGCCAGTTAATACAGATGCTCCTGTGTTCTTATATTTCCTGGATTCAGATGCAATGACTGGATACATACGAGGACCAACAGTTATTGGAACTAGGAGCAGGAGAGGGTCATCTGGCCCATTGAGGAGTCCTCACCAATCAATAACATCATGGCTGATCTGGTCATGAACTCAGCTCTACCTATGCACATTTTCCCAATGGCCCTTAATTCCCCTGCTATGCAAAAATCTTTCTAAGTAAAGTTCTAAAATATTTAATGAAGTGGCCTCTACTACTTTTCTAGGGAGACAGTTCGAAGATTCAGTACTCTAGGGAAAGCTGATACTCCTCATCTTTCTCTTAAATCTATCCTGCACGAATTTTAAGACCATGTTCCCTAGTTCTAGTCTCACTCACCAATACGTAACGTTCCTGCCTTTGTCTTATCTATCCCTTTCATAATTCTATGTTTCTATAAGATCCCCTTTCATTCTTCTCATTCTGCAGGTGTACGCATTCAGAAGCATTTAATAGGACTTTTGAGTGTTGTAAATTATTTCAGGGATTTGACTTCTCACCCTGGAGCCCAGTTAATCTTAATGTGTTAACCTGACCTTTAGATCATTGAAGACCTATGCCCAAAGTCCTGTTAAAGGCTCATTTAATTAGATCACACAGGCTTGCATCTTACACACTCAGCTAACCCTCGGTGGCAGTGACGACAGCAGTCAGTTGTAGGGGGCCACGTTTCCAGCTTTTCACTACATTAAGAGGGAGGCTTCTTTTTGCTCTCAGTTGGGCTGCCATTGATTGTAAGATTGTCATCCTGATCCAGACATAATCCCTTTGTAATCATACTATATTAACATTTTCAAACAGCTCAAATGAAGCACCCCTTTAATTTTTGGTATTCAAAGAAAAACAAACCATTCACTGTATATGTCGTACAATTAATAGGAGGAACTCAGCGGTTCGAGCAGCATCTATGGGAGGGGAGGAATTGGCAATTTTACTGAACCATCAATGGTCTTGATGCAGGGTCTCCACCTGAAATGTCAGCAATTCCTTACTTCCACAGAAACTGCTTGGATCCATTGAGTTCTTCCAACAAATTGTTAGTTGCTCCAGATTCCAGCGTCTACAGTCTCTTGTGTTTCCATCTACATGCGGTGACTTCTTGATTTATAGAGCTGCAGAGAGAGGAAGTACAGAAGTAGGCCCTTCATCTCAACAAGTCCCTGCCGACCACCAACTGTGCCATTATTTTTTTATTCTCTCCTTATCCTCATCATTTCCCCTCAATTCTTCCACTCATCCATGGGTAATTTTCAGTAGTTTACACAATTTTCAGTTGCGACCTGATTTATCTCATCCAAAACCATAGCTCCAACCTTGATGCCTGGAGGTTCTTGTCCCTGGATGGAGTCCAAGGGAGGATGAAATTTGTTGAGCAACTGCAGATTGAATGAGCCATTTGTGTGGAGGGGTCAACAGTGGAGATCACTGCAGAAAATGCTGAAAACACTCGGCAGAGTAGGACACATCTGTGGAAAAAGGAATTGATTTAGTATTTCAATGATGACACTTTCCAGCATTTTCAGTTTTGTTTCTGATTATCAGTAATGGACATGGTGTGGGGCTGTGTGTTGTCAGTTTAAGACCAGGAAACACATTATTGAATCGTTGAGGTCATTCTCATCAACTGGGATCTGCTGCTACGCAAAGTAGCAGCCTTTCCCAGATCACAAAGTTGACTTCACTTCAAAAGTACTTAGTGGTAAGAAGCACCATGCATCATCCTGAGATACCGAAAAGTACAAAAGAAACGACATTTATAAATCACACAGTAAGATTCTCTTTGACATTGCCTCCTTGTTCAGCCCTTTGGTACCTTGTGGGGTTACTTTACTCTTGCATCTCAACCACTTTTATGTCCTGAAGGATGCATCCTTCTTGAAGGTTTATTCCGGGCTGTTGTATAGTACAGTTGCAGAGTGACATATGATGGAAATATGCCCTTTGGCCCATTAAGTCTATGATGACCGACACATATAATTTATGCTAATCCTACCATTTATTCTCCCCACATTCCGAGCAACACCCCTGCTCCGCGACCCTCCCCCCACCCAGATTCGACCACTCACCCACACGCTGGGGTCACATTGGCTAATTGACACAGCACACTTGGCAAGTGGAAGCCCATGGGGTCACAGGGAGAAAGTGCAAACGCTGCACAGACAGGGACCGAGGTCAGAATCGAACCCAGGTCACCGTGGCTGTGAGGCAGCATCTCCACCCCTGCACCAGTCTACTGACAGATGTACCAGGAGCATTGAAGGGTGCTGTGATGAGGCTGAGAGAGGTTTTATTGTCCCCTCATATTGGTCAGATGAAATTAAATCTCATCTGAACAAATGATGGAAATATAACCAGGTTGCTTTTCGCTGATTCCGTCAAATTTGCTGTACGCCTCACCACTTGTGAAAATAAAGCTGTTATTTTGCCAATAACTCGTGCAGACAGCTGCTGAGTCGTCACCTTCTGGGCAGATGCTAACAGATCTGCCTCTGCTTTGTTTTCCTCATTCAAAAGTCTATCAAGGCCAAAGCAGCTGACAGCACGGAAGCTACCAGTGTGCTCTTTCAAATATCATTAATGTTCGTGTTCAGTTTTGCTGCCCTTTGCTTTAAAGAGTGATCCTGCTGGGTGAGTGATTGGGATATTATTGTAAAGGTGGAGAGGTTTACATGCGGCAGTGCAGATGCAAAGCAATAGATCAGGGCAAGTCCCCAGTTATGCTCCTTTTCGCATTACCTATCTGAAAGTGCCTCAGCTAGTAGAGCTATCCAGATTTAATCCCGACCTCCAATGCTGCCCGTGTGGAGTTTCTATCCTCTTCTTGTGACTCCGTGGATTTACCCACCCTCTTTCCCCCCCACCCCCAAACTGCCCAGCAGGCTCTGGATAACTTTCCCAGACATGTGCAGGTCAGAGTCGAATTGGCTGCTCTAAATCATCCCCAGAGTGCAGATGAGGGGTAAAACTGGGGTGGGGGTGGGAAGAATGTATTGGGTTAGAGTATGTGATCGGCAGTTCGTGGGGTCGTTGCTGAGAAAGGAGACCCAGGGGTGGATTTGGAAACTGAGGCCTGTTGGCCGAAGGCCGAAGCCTTGAGCCTCTGGAGAAGTCAAAGCCCAATGTCTGTGAGTCCAAGTCAGCTGGAGGCTGAAGAATATGGCCTGTCCTGGGATTAGAGGACTGTGCATTTGGGTGGGTGGCACAGAAGAACAAGGCTTGCTTTTGCTGTTTGTTTTAGTGCCTGAATGTATAGCGACACTTGCAGGCTGACCTCACCTCCCAGCACGTCTTCACGTGTGTTGGATGTTAATGTAAACGACGCATTTCACTGTATGTTTTGATATACACACAATAAACTTAAACCTTAAATCTTGAAATCTTTAAAAATGGAAGCTTAATGTTGTGCGCAGACTCATGGACAAAAGGGTTTGTTTCTGTACTATTTTAAAACGCAAACACGAGGAAATCTGCAGATGCTGGAAATTCAAGCAACACACATAAAAAGTGCTGGTGAATGCAGCAGGCCAGGCAGCATCTATAGGAAGAGGTACAGTCAAAGGGTCTCGGCCCGAAACGTCAACTGTACCTCTTCCTATCGGTGCTGCCTGGCCCGCTGCGTTCACCAGCATTTTTTACATGTGTTTCTGTTCTATAATGACTTATCCATTTGCTTGGGCTCAAATCTCTATATTCCTCCCCCCCCCCTTCACTCCTCCTTTTAAGATTTTCTTTAATTCCTTGCTTCTGCTAAGCTTTCAGTATTCTTCTCGATAACATTGCCTCATGTACACAGCGTACAAATTAATAATTCTCCTGTGAATTATTTGATATTGTTAATTGGTTCATTGTTGTCACATGTACCAAGATACGGTATTGTATGCCACACGGAAAGATCATGTCATACACAAGTGCATTGGTGGTAAAAATCGAAAACAATGCAGAATATAGTGTTGTAGCAGCAGAGGATGTGCACTGCAGGTGGACAAATGAAGTGCAAGGGCCACAAAGTTGGGAGATTAAGGGTTTATCTTTCACTGTATGAGGAGTCTGATACCAGTGGGATAGAAGCCAACCATGAGTCTGATAGTACATGCTCTCTTAAGCTTTTGTATCTTCTGCCCAATGGGATGGGGGAGAAGAGCATGCTTGATAAAGATCCTACTTTAGTTAGTTAGCCAAATAAAGTCCATAATTTAACAAGTTTGGTGTTTAATGTGCAATTGCAATAAAAACCATCTGGTCAATTCATGTCCTTTGTGGGTGGAAGCATTTGTCTTTGCTCAGTCTGACGTACATGTACAAACAAAAAAACACATGGATGCTGAAAATCTGAAGTGAAAATGGGAATTTCAAAGAATACCCAGCAGGCCAGGCAGCATCTGTGAAGAGAAGGACAGATTTTGGATCAAAGGTATAAAATATTAATACTGTTATTCCTTCCTTGGGTACTGCCTCAGTTTCCACAGATGCTGCTGAGTGTTTCCAGATTTCTTTTTCTGGCCTTGTATCAGAACCTGGTTTGTCATGAAAATTGTTTTTGTGGCAGCAGTATGTACAAGATATAAAAACATTGCTGTGTTACAATAAAAAGAAAAATAAATAGTGCAAGCAGATTACTGAGGTACTGTTGCTGGGTTCATGAACCAATCAGAAATCTGATGGTGAAGGTGAAGAAGTTGTTCCTGAAGTATTAAGTGGGGTGGGGGGGGGAGTCTTCAGGCTCCTGTAGCTCCTCTCTGATGGTAGTAATGAGAAGGGGGTGTGTCTTGGATGGTGAGGATCTTCATCATGAGGGGCAAAGATGAGGTAGATGGTTGCAGTTATTTTTGCAGGATAGGAGAGTCATATGAGGGCATAGGTTTAACATGAGAGGGGGAAGATCTACGGAGAAACACTTTCACACAGACGGTTGTGGGTACGTGGAGCAAACTCCAGAAAAAATGTTTGAGATGGGTATAAGTGCAATGTTTAAAAGACATCTGGACAGGTATATGGGGAGGAATGGTTTAGGGGGATATGATTGAATCACAGGCATATGGAACTAGTGTGAATGGGAATCGTGGTCAGCTTGGAACGGTTGGACCTGTTTCCATGCTGTATAACTGTGACTCTGCATGTGATTTCTGGCAGCTTTCACTATAGACTTGGTCTAATGTTGTTTTGGCTTTACTTCCCTTCACATCCTTTCTTCACCTCTACCCCTTCTAAAGATGGAATTAATGGCTGCAGTGTTGAGTAAGTGCCCTCTGATATCTGGAAGCTTCATCAGACATGGACCTTGTTCATGGGCCAGATGGATGGAGTTCAGTCATGATGAGGACAGAGCCAAGCCAGAGTTTGCTGCACACTGCTGAAGAGCTTGATCCTGCTCCACAATCTTGGGGCACTGGGCCTACAGTAATGCCCATGACGACCATAGCACCCTATAGTGGTACCTCACTCTATAGTGCTGCTGACCTACCAGGAAAGTAGTAACTTGATCCTAGCAGATTTGTTTGCTTGACGTTGCTGACGTAATATCCTGTGGTATTCTTTCTACTTCATCCTTCTACCCATGGGCCTCCCCAACACTGAGCGCATCTACAAAAACAGCACTGCCACAAGAAAGCGTCGATCAACAGAGAACAAACCAAATTCTAGGCACTATTCTTTTCTCAGGGCTGCCATCAGGATGGAGATACAGGAGCCTTAGGCCCCACACCGTCACGTTCAGGATCAGTTATTACCCTACAACCATCAGGCTCCTGAACCAACATGGATAACTTCACTTACCTTGTTTTGAAGCTGATTCCGCAACCCGTGGACTCGCTTTCAAGGACTCTGCAAGCCATGTTCTCACTGTTATTTATTTATTTGGCTCATCTGTATTTGCAGTTTCTTCTTTTATATATTGCTTGTTTGCCAGTCTTTGTGTGTAGATTTTGTTTGACTCTATTGTATTTCTTTGTTCTACGGTGAATGCTTGCAAGCAAATACATCTCAAATTAGTATTTGGTGACATATGTACTTTGATTATAAATTTATTTAGAGCTCTGAACAGTATGGGTACTGTTTGTTGAGTTGTATACATTATTTAATCATCTTTATTGCAGTCAGTGAGATAGGAAGAGAATAGCATGAAGGGTGTGGATACCTTCATACCTCTTATTATTTCTCTCCAGCCCTTGGACACATTATGGGCGGTGCACTTAGAAATTCATCGTAGTGAGAGCCTCCCCAGTGGCCTGGCCAGCCTGAAGTTGGGACCTAGGCCTTGTGGATCTGTGCTAAAAATGTTGCTAATGGCAATGGGTGCATTGGACCGAACATGTGCTGAAGAGTGGAATAGCTCATGGGGCAGTTGGGCCATTGAGTCAGTGGGGCAGAGGAGTACAAAATCCCCCCGAATGGGGATCCTGTCATCAACCGGTGACCCAAGCAAGCTACAGTATTACTTAAGGCAGACAAACTAATAAACAGTTTGATTTTTTTTTTAAAGTGGTGAAATTTATTCTAATTTGGTCAGTGAGTTATATAAATAATTACTAAATCACCAACAAGACTTTGTTCACATCGATGTGGTGGGCAATTGGCAGTGGGTTTTCTGGTGATGTATACACTCCTGTTGGGGATGAACACAACACACAGGTACTGGTCCGTGATAGCACGTTGAACAGACAACTGTGGCCACAGCTTGTATTTATGCAGACCAAGGTACACCATCTCATTTTATTGCCCGGGGGTGGCCCGACCTGGATTCGAACTCGGGAACCTTCGCTCCGGAGTCCGGCACTGATCTCACTGCGCCACCAGCTGGCCTCATTCGGCTCAGTTACCCCAAATGAGTAAATGAAGAATGCAAAACTTGCAGGATTTCTACTTCTACATCAGAATCTTTTTCATAGGGTAGAAATGTTAAATGCTATCTATCATGCATTGAAGGTGAGGTGGGGGAGGGAGGTTTAAACTGGGTGAGTAGGGTATGTGTTTTTTTTACACAGCGTGGTTGGAGCCTGGAACAACTGCCAGGGGTGGTGGAAGAAGCTGATATGTCAGAGGCATTTAAGACTTTTAGATAGATACATGAGCAAGCAGCGGGGGGGACTTGAATCATGTGCAGGCAGAATAGATTTAATTTAATTTTGCAGAATTCAGCGCAGCCATGGTTGAGCTGAAGATCTCTTCCTGACCTGTACTGTTCTGAGCTCTGTGTTACAGCCAGCTGCTGATTTCCTATGATGAAGAAAGAGTAAAGATCAGCTCTATTTGTCACATGTAAACGGAAACGTGTAGTGAACTGCATAGTTTTGCGTAAAACCAAATCAGCGACGATTATGCTGCACACACAAGTGAAGCCACACTTCCGGCGCCAAAGTAGCGTGCACGCAACTTATTAACCGTAACCCATACATCTTTGGAACGCGGGAGGAAACCGGAGCACCCAGAGGCAACCCACACGGTCACGGAGAGAACATACAAACTCCTTACAGTCAGTGGTGGAAATCAAACCCCAATCTTACAGCTGTTTGCTGTACTACAATACTCCTGGCAATACCCTACCATACTGCCCCTGTTCTGTTATAAGGTATGGAGATGTGGATGTTGAGTTAAAACCTGACTGGGCAGAAACAACTCTGAAGGTTCATTATGTCATGTAACTTGTGTGGATTCACTGTTCATTTTAACACATGAGACTAAACTAAGCACTGTATGTGGAGGATGGCCACAATTCAGAGAGAAAACAGAATGGCTTGATGGTTCTGCCCATATGCGTCACATCACATTATTTGAATTTTCTACAATTTGGCAGTGCTTTCACGGAGAAACTGGAAATACTGCAACTTGTCAATGACTCAACTGCATTATAGCATGCCCCGTTTCTCCCGGTCATTAGTTGGTCCACTTTAGGACTCAAAGAAGGGCATTCCAGATTTAACGGCAGCTGTTGACCTTGGGGTGTGCCGGATGGCTTTGGGAGATTTATACCACGCATTCTATCTGGGTCTTAGTAAAATGGCTCCATAACTAGCCTTTGAAGCCCTGAAGCCTGCTTGGAGGGAGCGGAGTAGTTCCACGGGTTGGAGTTGTCAGATAGGACTCGGCTGGGGTGGACCTGGTAGAGCAAATGCTGGCTTGACTTTATAGGGAGCTGTAGCAAATAAATTAATAAGCATTTATGTGATGGTGTGAGAAAAGTTTTGGATTAAAGATGAGCTCAGTGTATTTTGCTGCTTATAAATTAATCTATGCAAATGAAAAAGACTTCGGTCACCGAAGGCATTAACTTTCTAACGTGCACCTGTCAAACTGATGAGCTCAGCTGGTGGAAATTATTGTAAAGTCATTGAGAAGTCTTCAAATAATTTTTTTTAAAAACTGCTGAAAATGCTCAGCAGGTCAGGTAGTGTCAATCGAGAGAGAAAGTGTTTCATCAGGAGACCCAAAATGCAATTTTTGTTTTTCTTGTCACAGATGCTGTCCAACCTGGAAGTGATTCCTACAGTGTGTCTGTTTTTACTTAATATTTCCAGCATGTGTATTTGTGTTTTTTTTTAAATTTTCACTTCAAAAACTATTTTTCCTTCCTTAAGTATGAGGATGTCGAGTTCCTCCTACTGAATGGACATTTGCCAAGCAATCGGATTCCATTTGAGAACTTAGAAAGGTTTTGTCGCTTCATTCTGAGGAGCAGCCTTTTTAATCATAGTCCTTGATTGAAAAATCATGCTTCTGTGTCAGTTTAATAAAAATGTAACACCAGTGTGACATACCAGAGAAAGGAAAGCATGTTTCTGTAGTGTCTTTTGCAACTTCATAATGTCCCAGAAAGTTTTACAGCCAAGTTCTTTTCGAATGGGAATGCACAATGTTACAAAGTCACTGGTCCTCTGGTTTAGTTGTGCAAACTTTAATGTGGTTTTGTAAATGTATCTGAAAGTAAGCCCAAACTGGAGTAGAGAAACACTCCATGAAAGCTGAGCCAGAAGTGAGCAAGATATAGCCTCAGTATATTAAGGCGAGGTCAAAGAATCTCTGAAATTCCTTTTATTTTTGGTATTAAAAATATAGCTTTCTTTTCCCAGTCAGTTTCTTTTTGCCAACTTTACCTCCTCCCCCAGGTAATTTCTCTTGGCGGGATTAAAAGCTGAACAATGAGCCCTGCCAATCCTTTGATATCTTGCCTGATGGGCTGAGCAGTGAACCTTGGTGGGCATCACAGACTGTTCTTACCTCCCTTCCAACTCAGCTGCTTGCCACAAAGATGTTCTGCAGCACACTAATATTTCCCCAAATGTTCTAGTGCAATTCAGCAGAAGATAAACAGATCCTAGCAACAGAGACGGGCTCAAAGACCCTAACAGACAATAAATAATGTTTTCTGCTCTAGTCCGTTTTTATCTCTTTGGGTCGTGTCACGGAGGATTTAGGAGAAGATTTGCCTTCTATCTGTGATAAGTTCAACAAGATTCAAGTTTATTTATCATGTATACATTGAAATGTACAGTGAAAAGTGTCATTTGCATTAACAACCAATAAACACGAGACAGTCTGCAGATGTTGCAAATCCAAAGACGCACTCAGCAGGCCAGGCAGCATCTATGGAAAAGAGTAAATTGTTGAGTAAATTGTTTCAGGCTGAGACCATTCATCTCGGCACAAACTGTTGACTGTTTACCCTTTTCCACAGATGTTGCCTGGCCTGCTGAGTTCCTCCAGCATTTTGTGTGTGTGTTGCATCCGAGGGTATGTTGGGGGCAGCCTGTACCTGTCACCAATGGCACTAACCTACCATGCCCATAATTCTTGGCAGAACATTGCAGAGCACAACAAGCAATAAAACTGCAGCAGCAAGATAAGGCCCATCCTCTCTCCCGCCCAACAACACACACATTCAGTCCTCTTAAACCCAGGACAGGCAGTTTTCTGCAGCCTCCAGTGAACTCGAACTCGTACTCCCAGAAATGGGCTTTGACCTCCCCTGGGGTCTTGTGGATATTTGGGGCTCCGGCCAGCAGTGGTCATCCATTGTTGTTGCTTCAAATGCAGTCAGTCCAGCTCTTCCATAATGGCAGCGAAAGGAAATTCCCTGTTTCCTGTCGCAGTTCTCCTTCCCTGAGAGAAATTCCATGCACACTGGGATTCACGCGAAAGCATGGAACATGTGTCAATTGTATTGAAAGACTTCCTGTTTATTTTAGGAACAACTGCTGCTTATAACATTTAACCACCTGGGCTGGCATCTTCAAAGTTCAAAGTGAATTTATCATTAAAGTATGTGTATGTCACCATTTTCTAGCAGGAATTCTCAGTAGAATAAAGAAATACAATGGAAAAAACTACACACAAAGACTGACAAGCAATGTGCAAAAGAGGACAAACTGCAAATGCACAATAAAAATGAATAATAATAATAAATAAATGTGTAAATAAAAATAGGACATGAGTTGTAGATTCCATAAAAGCGAGCCTATAGTTTGTGTTCGGTGATCAGTTCAGTGTTGAGGTGAGTGAGTTCATTCACACTGGTTCAGGACCTTGATGGTAGATGGGTAATAACTGATGACCTGTTGCCCTTTCTTCCCTGTACCTACTGCACCGCCGACCCTCCCTCTGCCCTAGGCAATATGAAAATGCTGGACTATGCATTGACAGGTATTGAGAATACCCAGAGGGGTATTCTCTCTCCACACTGAATTGGGAAAGGCAATTCAATATCAATGCAAATACAGTGTCAGAAGAATGCCGCACAGAGCCGATAATTCAAAGCTCCGTTTGAGAGCAACGGAGCCTGTTGCTGCTGCCTCCTGTGGCCTGTCGTGTCTCCGCTCTCAGCCTGTGTGCTGGATGGAGATGAGGAATTATCTTAAGGAAAATAGTTTGAATATACCAACCAGGGAGCTTCTTGTTTATTTAATTTAATGTATGTCTTTAAAATTAGTTTCACATTTATGAAAATAGAACATTACAGTATCATATGTGCCTTTCAGCTCATGACGTTGGCCCAACCTTTTAAACTACCCTAAGATCAATCTAACCCTTACTCTATTAGTAAGAAAATGCAATGGTATTTGTTCTATATACAGCAACATATGCGATTCCGTTAACAGTGTTGGATGTGTGACTTAGTCTCCCTAACTCACAGAGCTGAGCCAGATCTTCTGAACCTATCAAGTTGTTTGCTTTGCAGAAGTTCGATGCTACATTTTCAATATTGCAGCATGACTAGACATCAAAAAAATGACTGGCCAAGGTGTCCTACTTTTGTAAAAAGCACTGCATACTGTATGTTCACATATAAAATGCTGGAGGAACTCAGCAGATCCTATGGAAATGAATAAAGATTTGACATCTCCGGGCAAGGATGCCTAACCAGAACAAAATAGCAGCATGTCTAACCATAAATCTTTACCAGTGCAAGTCCTTGCCATGAGCATCCTGACATGGATGAACCACATAAGTGCTGTGGCTATGACAGCAGGTCGCAGGCTGGATATGCTGTGCTGAGATTATCACATCCTGACACCCCTTCTCTTCTGCTCACCTGACTATCACCTCTCTTTAGTGTCCCTCCTTCTTCCCTTTGTTCCATGGTTTATTCTCCCCTTCTGTCAGACTCCTCCTTTAACCGTTTACCCTTTTCACCTATCACCAGTGAACTTCCCACTGTTCAGGACATTTACAAAGACAGGTGTGTAAAGGGGGCCCGTAGGATCATTGGAAACCTGGGTCACCCCAACCACAAACTGTTCCAGCTACTACCATCCAGGAAACCGTACCGCAGCTTAAAAGCCAGGGCCAGTAGGCTCTGGGACAGCTTCTTCCACCAGGCCATCAGAATAAAGTCAATTCAATTCAATTCTTCCAGCATCTCACATCACACCCCCCTTTCCACATCCACTTTCCCACCTTTCCTTCACCTCGTTTCACCTATCACCTGCTAAGTTTGTGCTTCTTCCCTCCCACCACCATCTTATTCTGGCTTCTTCCTTTCCAGTCCTGAGGAAGGGTGCTGGCTTGAAATGTTAACTGTTTATTCATCTCCATAGATGCAGCCTGACCGGGTGAGCTCCTCCAGCATTTTGTGTGTGTTCCTCTGGATTTCCAGCATCTGCAGAATCTCTTGTGTTTATAATAGTAATGGAACCAGAAAAATATAGGCCATTTAAATCAATGATGGAGTACTGGTCGGAGCCATGCTATAGGCTATAGGCAGGAGAAGAAAGGAGGGATTAATTAGTTTTGACGTATATAGAATACCAGCTTTCCCAGCTGTTCTGCTATGGCAGAAATGAAGACATTGAAAGGAGTATGAATTTAGGAAGTTATCAGAGCTGAACCACATGTACACGTAGTTCTTTACAGCATCAAATTGGCGAAGCTTACTACTACACAGAAGGAATATGTAGTACGATGGCTGATAATGTCAGTGCTTGCCCCTTGACAACAGTCCTGTTTCCTTGCAAACTCAAACATGAGACCTCAGGGGAAACATAACCAGTCGTTTTTAAAGATTGCTGGTTTATCCCACTCCCCTTTCATAAATTTGTGGTCTTCCATTCTCTGCCATGACCTCTGTATCTAATGACCATGGAATGATTGTGAATAGTCCTCCACCACTGCTTCCTTCGGTGGCCAAGACTGCATTCTATCTGGACCAGGTGACTTCAGAAATGTTCATCTTTCTACACTGCATCAGTCTCTGTCACTATTCCATCCATAACTTCCCTCCTGGCTCAGTGAGGCCTTCACGCATCCACTTCCCTTAATAAGATTTCTAAAAGTATTTTTAAAACTTTCATTTTGTGCTCTGCCTTAAGATTTTCTTTAAATCTTTAACAGGTGCTACATTCTTCTTGGCTCTAAAGAGATCTAAAAATATTGGAAATACTCAGCAGGTCGGGCAGCATCAGTGAAGAAAGGAACAGCATTTATCTTTTCAGTCATTTGGCCTTTTGTCAGAACAGGTGAAAAGCCAACCTATTTTAACAAAATCTTTTTTAAGGTTTCCATTTTAATGTTACCTGCTAATTTTTTCCTTTAACTCTTTGCCTCCTGTACTAACTTTATCAATGAGCTCATAAATTGATTTCTACTCTCAGTATTCATCATGTTCACTTTTTCTTTGTTTTATGTCACTTTCTCCAGCACCTACAGTGTGTTACTGATTGTCGTACATTTTCCCTTCCAAGGATTATACTTTGAAATATTCTATTCCTTGCTTAATTTCTGTTGACCCATTACTGCTACACTCTGCCTTATTTGTGTTGGGCCCCTGAAGTTTGCTCTCTCCCCATTTAAGTTTTTCTTATTTTGATTTTTTATATTCTTGTGATGTTTGATAATTGCCTAATTATTTTTATGGCTTTGCCACAGTTCACAGGTCAATCATCTCTTGCACTAGCTCTGCTTCACTTCCCAGAGCCAGATCTAGATTACAGATAGAACGATCACTAAAATTTCCTCCCCTTCCCTACAGTCAACATTATGTTTATCTTAGTCTAGATTAGGTTAATCAATGTATCTTCATATCACTGTTACATCCCTGTGAAATTTTGACATCTGCCTCTTTCTTATTGCTTCCAGCCTTACATAAAGAAAAAACTGCCTCCTTGTTCATTCCTGAACCCTCAGAAGTAGATTCAGTATATGCCTTTAATTAAAACTGAAACATCTTTTGGAAGTACAGCTACTGTTTAAATGTAGTATGCTTACCTCGCACCAAGTGATCAGAGAATCTCTTCCAATATTTTGGTTGAGAGTGGGAAGTATTGACCCCGACACCACCAGTTCAGTACAGTGGTGCCTTGTACGTACACCTGAGAGGCAGAATTAACCAAAGCATTTGAATGGAATGAGTGTAAATGGGTGCTAATGGTCAGCGTGGACTCCATCTTGTTCCCAAATGAACCCTCGACAGCCTCTATTCAACTTTGACTTTCGACGTTGCTGCCTCACCCGGCCTCTGCCATCCTCTCTGTTCTGTGGGAAGGTGGGTCAGTTTGTCTAGATTAGACTACTGGCAACACCTCGATGAGTAACAGACATGCACAACGCTGGATGAGCTCAGCAGGCCAGGTAGCATCTCCCAGTGGCCACACATTTTAATTCCACATCCCATTCCCATTCTGACATGTCTATCCACGGCCTCCTCTACTGTAAAGATGAAGCCACACTCAGGTTGGAGGAACAACACCTTATATTCCGTCTGGGTAGCCTCCAACCTGATGGCATGAACATTGACTTCTCTAACTTCCGCTAGGCCCCACCTCCCCCTCGTACCCCATCTGTTACTCTTTTTAATGCACACATTCTTTCTCTCACTCTCCTTTTTCTCCCTCTGTCCCTCTGAATATACCTCTTGCCCATCCTCTGGGTCACCCCCCCCCCCCCCGTCTTTCTTCCCGGACCTCCTGTCCCATGATCCTCTCGTATCCCCTTCTGCCTATCACCTGTCCAGCTCTCGGCTCCATCCCTCCCCCTCCTGTCTTCTCCTATCATTTTGCATCTCCCCCTCCCCCTCCAGCTTTCAAATCCCTTACTCACTCTTCCTTCAGTTAGTCCTGACGAAGGGTCTCGGCCTGAAACGTCGACTGCGCCTCTTCCTATAGATGCTGCCTGGCCTGCTGCGTTCACCAGCAACTTTGATGTATGTTGCTTGAATTTCCAGCATCTGCAGAATTCCTGTTGTTAGCATCTATCAGTCGATGTTTTGGGCTGCGATCCTTTATCAGGACTGGAAAGGAAGTGGGAAGAAGCCAGAATAATAAGGTGGGGGAATGGAAAGAGAACAAACTGGCAGGTGACTGGTGAAGCCAGGTGAGGGGAGGGGGAGTGGGATGAAATGAAAAGCTGGGAGGTGATAGATGGAAAGAGGTGAAGGGCTGAAGAAGAAGGAATCTGATAGGAGAGAAGAGTGGACCATGATTGAAAGGGAAGAAGGAGGGACATCAGAGGTTGGTGAAAGGCAGGTGAGGAGAAGAGGAGTAAGAGGGGAGCTGGAATGGAAAAAGGTGAATAAAATCCAAAGGTGATGAACTCTATCTCTCCTCTGAGCCAGAAGTTGTAGTTTCAAACCGACCCGCAGAGAATCTGGACTTATCCTTCAGCTGGTGGTGCCATTTTTCAGATGAAGAAGACAAGACCCCATTTTGCCCGTTGCAGTGGATGTAACAGAATCTGAATCGGGTTCATTATCATTGACATGTGTCCTGAAATTTGTAACACTGCAGTGAAGCTCAGAGAGTTTACAAGTCCTAGCTAATATTTGTCAATGATTTCTTCCAAATCTTTTAATCCTTTTCTGTGCAGTCCATTAATTTTCTACTAATTCTCTGAACAAGTCATCATAAGCTCTCTTGTTATTGTCTATTTCCTTTCCCATGTCATCGAGGACGCATTATTGGATGTCCTACCAACTCCCTTCAAAGAAGATTGTGCACTTGTTTACCTCATCCCAGTCTTTCAAAAGATGGGCCTAAATATGTTACTTATTTTGAAATAAGGACTGCAATTCAGAGTACAGCCCTTGCCTGGTTAACAGTGGATTCTGTTTAGGCAGATGCTCCAAAGCTCATTTTGTCCATGTCAGAAAGTACACAAAATGCACTTGCTTTGGTAACCATACCTCTTGTGGTATGTAAGAAAAGACATCAGAAGCTCATACGAAAAATAAGAAAGGACAATTACTCAACGCGGAAAAGAAATTACTTTATCCATCATAGGGAGTGAATGTATATATGCCATATTTTTGAATTAAGTATCATGTGGGAGCTTGTTCATATGCATTGGTGTCTGCGAGTGAGGCGCTTGTAATAACCCAGGGACAGCCTGTACATCACAAGGTGTAGAAAAGTCTTGAAGTCATTAAGGGTGCCGTCTAAATGTAAGTTATTTCTTCCCCTGGGGAAACAGCTGCTCAGAATAAAGCCACCCAGCATCATGTGAGGGTCCCAACGTGCTCCAGTCTCAATGTGGTGGGTATAGGTACCTCATACATGACAACCTACAGGACACTCTCGCACTGAGCTTACTGTTTAATTTTATAGCCATTTATTTAGCCTCAAGAGATCATGCAATCAGTTCACACTCAGAGTTGTGGTATACCTGTCAGATTAGATTGATAGATTGTCCGGATTATATAATAAGCAATTAATCATGTTATATGGACCTTGTCTACACTCCCTTAATAAAGTAGCCAGCATGATCAAAGACCCCTCCCATACCAGACATTTTCTCTTCTTTCCCCCCTCCCGCATTGGGCAGAAGATACAAAAGCCTGAAAGCACTTACAACCAGGCTGAAGGGCAGCTTGTATCCCACAGGCTGTTGAATGGTTCCCTTGTGCAATGAAATGGACTCTGGACTTCACAATCTACGATGATATTGCACCTTATTGTCTACCTGCACTGTACTTCCGCTGTAGCTGTTACACATCTGTTGTTGTTTTACCTTGTGCTACCTCAGCGTACTGATGTGATGAATTGATCAATATCAGCAAGCTTTTCACTGTACATTGGGACATGTGATAATAAATAAATTTACCAATTCCAAATAGTGAGGGTTGAGCGGAAAGCAGTGGCGTCCTTGTGGTGATGATAGCATTTGGTTCTTCCACTTGTCCAGCTAACCTTCTGGAGCTTTCATATTTAACAGGCATTGTACAGCCACATTTTGTAGATTGCTAACAAACCTACTGGATATTCTACTTGATATACTTCTTCTGTACTATGGTCGCTGCAATCTGCAGCCTGGAATTTCCCTTTAAGGAACGAACTTCTGAACTGTCTAAACGAACTCGCGATTTTACGATCTCCTGAAGGATTTGATGAACATGACCCTCAGGAATGCTGGTAAGGCACCTTGAAGAGGTTGAAGGTGGGCACCGTTGGAAGAGAGAACAATAGGGAGGACATCAAGGCAGATTTAAACACCGAGGCGCGAGAGCAGAAAACTAACAAGTGTTGAGCCCCACTACTCTGTGCCTGCCAAGATCTCACATCTGAGTCCATCCTGTCTGCCTGCATTTGACCCATCTCCCTCTCTCCTTGCTACAACCATCGGGCATGAGGTGCAGGAGTCTTGGGTCCCGTGTCAGCAGGTTCAGGAATTGTTGTTGCCCTAACAACTGTGAGTTCCTGGACTGTGGATGGCTTCACCTGCCTCAGTACTGAACTGTCTCCAAAACCCGTGGACTCATTTTCAGAGACTCTGCCTAAGTTATGTGTGATTTTTCATGGATTCTATTGTATATATTTAGTTTCTTGTGAGGGCCTGTAGGAAAATGAATCTCAAGGTTGCCTCGAGTACGTTGATCTTAAATTTACTTTGAACTTTGCTTTGGGCCTTGTATGCATGCCCAGGTCACTTTGACCACATTTGGTTTGGATCTTCATAACGATCTGATTTGGTTCTACAACCCTAAGGTCCTTACCCAAGACATCTCCTCACCTCCATTCCGAGATTTTCAGTCGACCTCCAACCTCATTAGCTTTTGGAGAAGAGCTTCCAGCTTGCCTTATGAAGTAATGCCCTTAAAGGTTTAGCTTTGATCTTCAGGCTAATCTTCTACACTTCAAGGAATACAGCTGTAGTGACTGTAACCTAATCTCATAATCCACCCTCTTCAGGTCACACAGGCTATGTTCTTGGTTGTTCCCATTATCCAAATGTGCTTTCAGCTGTGAGATTTGACAGAAGTGCTCTCATTTTCTTTAGATGTCTGATTCTACATTCTGTCCCACCTTCTGCACGCCATCTATCTCGCTCTTCCTTTCTCTTTCACTTACACTCTTTCATGCTCTCTCTTATCTTTCACTCTCGCTCTATCGCTTTATCACTCCCTCGCTCACTCACTTTCTCTTTGTATTTCTCTCCATATCTTTCTCTCACTCACTTTCACTCTCATGGATCTTTGTCTCTTTCACATCCTTTCATTCCTTCCTCTCTCTCCTCTTCCTCTCTCTCCCCTTCCCCCTCCCCTTCCCCCTCCCCTTCCCCCTCCCCTTCCCCCTCCCCTTCCCCCCTCCCCTTCCCCCCTCCCCTTCCCCCCTCCCCTTCCCCCTCCCCCTCTCCCCCTCCCCCCTCCCCTTCCCCCTCTCCCCCTCCCCCTCTTTCCCCCTCTCTCCCCCTCCCCCTCTCCCCTTCCCCCTCCCCTTCCCCTCCACCACCTCTCTCTCCCCACCTCTCCTCTCTCTCCCCCTTCTCTTTCCCTCTCTTTCTCTCTCACCTTCTCAGCCCCCTCTCCATCCCTCCCCCGCCAACCACCACCCCACCCTGTGTGTGAATCATGGTTGAAGAAATGATTCAAGGTTATAGATGTAAAAGAAACAGGACGTGTGTTTTCACCCATAGAATGGCACCTATGCCCTTGGCCATATCAATGAGCTGTGCAGGCAGTTAGACATTTGGAATTGCGGTAGCTGCACTAATACTGTACACACTGCTGGTCACACACAACGAGGTCACAGAAAGAGTAGAGACTCAATCCCCTCTTCTGAGCCCTGGATAGGCGATAAATATTGATATGAACATGACAGAACTCCCTGTTCCTCTTTGGAAGATGATCATTATCACCCTATAGTACCGGCAAGGGTCACATCTATTGCTGTATAACTATGGGATACTCTACTGGTAAGGTCGGTCTGCCAGTGTATAACACCAGGGTACAGTACTGGGGGCAAATCTGACTCTGCATAACACTGGGGTACAGTACTGGTGGGATGAGTCTCTGTATAACACTGGGGTACAGTACTGGTGGAGCAAATCTGTCTCTGTATAAATCCAGGGTACAGTACTGGTGGGGTGAGTTTGTTTCTGTATAACACTGGGGTACAGTACTGGTGGGATGAGTCTCTGTATAACACTGGGGTACAGTACTGGTGGGCTTAGTCTGTCTCCGTATAACACCGGGCTACAGTGCTGGTGGGATGAGTCTCTGTATAACACTGGGATACAGTACTGGTGGGATGAGTCTCTGTATAACACTGGGGTACAGTACTGGTGGGATGAGTCTCTGTATAACACTGGGGTACAGTACTGGTGGGATGAGTTTCTGTATAACACTGGGGTACAGTACTGGTGGGATGAGTCTCTGTATAACACTGGGGTACAGTACTGGTGGGATGAGTCTCTGTATAACACTGGGATACAGTACTGGTGGGCTTAGTCTGTCTCCGTATAACACCGGGCTACAGTGCTGGTGGGATGAGTCTCTGTATAACACTGGGATACAGTACTGGTGGGGTGAGTTTGTGTCTGTATAACGCCGGGCTACTGCACCTGTTGGGACAGGTCTGTTACTGTATAATACTGGGATGCAGTACTGGTGGGGAGGGGTCTGTCACTATTATACTGGGGTTCAGTTCTGATCTGGACAGTTTTGTCACTGTATAACAAAGGGTACAGTACATGGGATTGATCTGTCTCTGTATAACTCTGTGGTTAGGTACCAGTGGGGATGGGTCTGTCACTGTATCACACTGGTGCAGTATTGCTGGGGCAGGTTTGTCACTAAATAACACTGAGGTACAGTACTGATGGAAGCAAGTCTGTCACTGTATGATTGTGGTAGGGGGTGCATCTCACTGAAGTAATATGGGGCTGGAACTCTTGACTGAATAAGTCCTCAGCAGCTCAGGTGGGTGTGTCGTTAGCCTCTTTGGAGAGCAGTGGCCTCTTGTCTTTCATTGCCACATGCTAAGGGCAGATCTGCCCCTGTACAAGGATTGCTCCGTTGAGCAGTGCAAGTCTGTCAGATTTATATGGAACCCTCTGCCCCCACCCCACCCCCCTGACTCTGCTGGGCTTTTGCCTATTCCCTCCCAGCTGATGTCCTCTGAGTGGCAAGTCCAATGTGAAACTTGGCTGTACCCAAGTATGACTTAATTAAACTGCCACTATCCAATACTACTTTGTGCAGGTTTGTCCTACCTAACACAGTATTCTGACTCAGCTCTGAGACCGTAAGCGCTGGAGACCTGTTGCACAAAGTGCATGACATCTCCTTCTGTGCGTCTTTTTGCAAAGTGCAAGGAGACATGTTCCTGAGCTGCGGGTTCAGGTGAGCGCAGGGTTAAGGTGATGCTTCATGTTACTCCTGTCCTTGGTGTGTTCAGGTGCATGGGGAGACGTGGATTGTTCATGTGGATTCCGATTGTAATAGAAACATAGAAAATAGGTGCAGGAGTAGGCCATTCAGCCCTTCGAGCCTGCACTGCCATTCAGTATGATCATGGCTGATCATCCAACTCAGAACCCTGTACCAGCCTTCCCTCCATACCCCCTGATCCCTTTAGCCACAAGGGCCATATCTAACTCCCTCTTAAATATAGCCAATGAACTGGCCTCAACTGTTTCCTGTGGCAGAGAATTCCACAGATTCACCACTCTCTGTGTGAAGAAGTTTTTCCTAATCTCGGTCCTAAAAGGCTTCCCCTTTATCCTCAAACTGTGACCCCTCGTTCTGGACTTTCCCAACATCGGGAACAATCTTCCTGCATCTAGCCTGTCCAATCCCTTTAGGATGTTATACGTTTCAATAAGATCCCCCCTCAATCTTCTAAATTCCAACGAATATAAGCCTAGTTGATCCAGACTTTCATCATATGAAAGTCCTGCCATCCCAGGAATCGATCTGGTGAACCTTCTTTGTACTCCCTCTATGACAAGGATGTCTTTCCTCAGATTAGGGGACCAAAACTGCACACAATACTCCAGGTGTGGTCTCACCAAGGCCTTGTACAACTGCAGTAGTACCTCCCTGCTCCTGTACTCGAATCCTCTTGCTATGAATGCCAGCGTACCATTCACCTTTTTCACCGCCTGCTGTACCTGCATGCCCACTTTCAATGACTGGTGTATAATGACACCCAGGTCTCGTTGCACCTCCCTTTTTCCTAATCGGCCACCATTCAGATAATAATCTGTTTTCCTGTTTTTGCCACCAAAGTGGATAACCTCACGTTTATCCACATTAAATTGCATCTGCCATGAATTTGCCCACTCACCTAACGTATCCAAGTCACCCTGCATCCTCTTAGCATCTTCCTCACAGCTAACACTGCCACCCAGCTTCGTGTCATCTGCAAACTTGGAGATGCTGCATTTAATTCCCTCATCTAAGTAATGATGGGAAGTGCAGAATCCTAATCTAAATCTGATGTTGCAACTTTTAAGAAATCCTCAAATCAGTTGAGTCTTGATACTTGACTCTTGAATCAGTCGATCCTTGATCGAATGCACACAATGTTATGAAGTATATATACTGTAGATAGAGTGGATAGCCAGAGGCTTATTCCCAGGGTGAAAATACTGATACCAGGGGACATAATTTTAAAGCAACTTGAGGAAAGTATGGGTGGGGGGGGTGGTGTCAAAGTAATTTTTTTACACAGACTGGTGAGTGTTTGGAACACGCTGCCAGTATGATGTGAGAGGCAAGTACACTAGGGCATTGAAGAAACTCTTAGAGGGGCACATGGATGATAGAAAGGTGGACGGTTATGCAGGAGGGAAGGGTTAGGTTGATCTCGGAGTAAGCTGAAATGTCGGCACAACATTGTGCTGTAGTGTTCTGTGTTCAATATCTTCCAGGTCATTGCTTTGATAGAGTCACACATGCCGTTCAGCTCAACTAGTCCATGGATTTTGAAACCTACTGAATATTGAAAGGCTGAGAAAGAGTGGTCATGAAGAAGTGCCTACAGTTGGGGCACTGTAGGACTAGAGGGCAAAGCCTCAGAATACAAGGACATTCCTTTTGAACAGAGATGAGAAGGAGTTTCTTTAGCCAGAAGCTGGTGACTGTGTGGAATTCATTGCCACAGATGGCTGTGGAGGCCAGTCATTGGGTATATTTAAAGCAGAGGTTGACAAGATCTTTGAATAGTGGAAAAGGTTACGGGGAGAAGGCAGGAGAGGGATAATGATTCAGCTAGGATGGAATGGTGGAACAGACTTGAACAAGTGGCCTAATGGTGCTCTATCTCTTGTGGCAACCAAGATTCTCATTTAATTTAGTCACATTTACCAGCATTTGACCCACATTCTTTCATATCCATGCATATTTTAAATGAAAATTCAGCTGCCTGAACCACTTCCTCTGGCAGCTCATTCCAAATGCAAACCACCCTCCGGGTGAAGAAGTTGCCCTTCAAGCTCCTGTTAAATCTCTCCTCTCGTACTTTAAACTTATGCTCTCGAGTTCATGATTCCCTGACCCTGGGAAAAAGACTGTGTGCATTTACCCTGTCCGTGCCCTTCATAATTTAATGCACCCCTCATTACCCTGTGCTCTAATGGAAGTTTGAATTGGAAAATAACATCAGCTTTTTATTAAACGACTTTGATTCACAATGAAAGAGCCTTTCACAGGGAAGTTGCCATCCTCTCTACATCAGTGAGTTATTTAACCTGGGGAGGGATTTGCTGGCAAAGTTGCCAGCTACCCTCTTCATCCATAAAAGCAGCATTCTGTAGGGTCTGATAATGACAAGATTGCTGCCTTTTCCCCTGGCCCTAAGCCCCTGTTGGACTGTGAATGAGTCAACACACACACTCTGGCCCCACTAAGCCTGAATCTACCTCAGTGCTTTGTCCGTTGTCCTGCATCTCCAGCTGTGGGGCAGGGTCCTTGTGGCACATTCTCTATTTGGAAGCTGTCTCCCCCTCCCAGGTAGCATTCCCCCCCTCCCCGAGTGTATTGTTCCTCAGCTTTGCGCGAGTTGGACTTGCCCTCCTCCAGGAAATCCCTGGTTTACAGTGCTATCAGGACACCTTCGTCTCAGGGAATGCGGAGGTTTACGGAAGGTAGCCCAGACCTTCTCACGGGTAGGTGTAGACCTTGACAATGGCGCCCACATCACACAAAATTAATAAAACTTTTATTTTGAAGAAAGGGTTCCAGTGTCACTTTACCCTTGGCAAGTTAATGCACATTTTCCTGAAAGAGCCTTTCTGCACATTTATCTCATCTATTTTTCCTTTCTCCCACACATCTTGCTAACAGCATTTCCTACAGGGAGAGGGAAAAAAAATCAAAGCAACGGTTGTCTGATCCAATAAGAAGATATTTCCGCTCAGAATACCTGCCTCCTCTTTTGCTGGCTTTGAAAATTAATATGAGGTGCGTTGTGGCTGTCTGCTGAGCCACTCCAGTTGATTGGACAAAATAGCTGGAGGGCCTCTTTGTCCATCTGGGTTTCAAAGGGTCTTTCAGGAAATGCTTTCAAAGTGCTTTCAGGATGAAATGTGCTCTGTCTGCACTGGGAACAGCCCACAGCTGACTGTTTTATTGAAGTGGGAAGAGGTCAGGAAGAAGTCCTCACGTGTTAGTTCATGTTATTGTTGATGGAATCAGCACTCTGTGCTGAAGATAATTTTCCTCCTGAGCCAGCCACTTGCATTCATACCCTGACTGCAGCATGTGAACTTTAGTCGGAAAGTCCAACTTCTCTGTTCATGACTTTCACTAGCAATAGGCACGAAGCGAATGGGCCTAATTACTCCTGTGCCCACCCACCATCCCCCATTCCCCCTTCCCCCAGCTCAGTGTCTTCGTGGCTGGGCAGCTCCCAGGGACTGGAACTGTTGCTACCAGGTACCTCCTGCAGAGCAGATTGGGCCGTGATCGGCAGGGAGGGACTCATGCTGATTACCCTGAGGCTTTCAGTCCTGGCCCCCTAATAACTTATTGAGTTCTCAGTCTCGGAAAAGTTTTCATTTAATGCCAAATGTCTGTGATGATCGAAGGCAATTAGATACGCATTTAAAAACAACGAAAGATAAAAGCTACATACATCAAAGTTGCTGGTGAACGCAGCAGGCGAAGCAGCATCTATAGGAAGAGGTGCAGTCGACGTTTCAGGCCGAGACCCTTCGTCAGGACTAACTGAAGGAAGAGTTACCTGAAAACTACTAAAATGAATAATTTTACTTTAAAATATGCCTTTTTATGTGTAATGGTTTCTTTGTAATGTTGCACTGCTAATGTTAATGTAATGGCTTCTCTGTAATGTTCACTGTTGATGTAATGGTTTCTCTGTAGCAGCAATGTTTGGGTTATGGCTAGAAGATAACAAGGTTGGTATGCAGGGAACAACAGGAATTCTGCAGATGCTGGAAATTCAAGCAACACACATCAAAGTTGAAGGGTCTCAGCCTGAAACGTCGACTGCGCCTCTTCCTATAGATGCTGCCTGGCCTGCTGCGTTCACCAGCAACTTTGATGTGTGTTGCTTGGTATGCAGGGGTTAGCCAATGAGGGCATGTTGTTCTTTCTTGTGTGTCTGGGAGCCGGGTTTTCGCGGTCTTTGGTCGAGGAGAGATGAAGAGGGAAGACATGAGTGGTAGACCACCGGACGGAGTGGACTGGGATCGGAGGGTTCGAAGGTCGGCGACCTTTGGAGGAGATCGAGGGTGAAAGGATGACTACTGAGTGAGCTCGAACTGGAACTTTGACTTTGACTTGGGCCCTTTTTTGTTTTGTTTATTTTCATTACTAACCCTATATTCACATTAAGATTCATTAAGTCTGTCATTTAATTGCATATGGTGTGCTGTCTGATATTCTGCGTTGTGGGTTTGTAACTGGGGGTACATTACACAGCATCCACACAAACGTGATTACCCAGTTTGGCGGGGCCGAAGGCTGTTTCCCCTGGACGAACACGAGCTGGGCAAGCCTGAGGGTTACATATGTATACACTGTATTACTGCTGAAGTTCATGAAGAATCATGAGTGTTAACTTGGAAAGGAAAATGAGACGGAGTGCAGAGATGCACTTGATCTTTGCAGTGAAGGTTGGTAACCCTTTCCAGTCGGTGAGACATGCTGGATATGAAGCTAAGGAACTTGAAACATTAGCTCTGTTTACCTTGCCACAGATGAAGCCAGACTTGTGAGTATTCCAAGTGCTTTCCATTTTTATTTTCGATTTACTGCATCTGCAGTTTATGTGATGATCGTTTGTCTTCCTGACTTTCTGTTGGACTGCATGCTAACTTTAAGCGATATTTCTTTCTCCATTTAAAAAAGATCCCTGACTCTTAAACGGACTTTATATATACTGAACCTGAACTCTTGATCTCCCAGTCTACCTTGTCGTGACCCTTGCACTTTATGTGACCATCTGCATTTCACTTTCTTTGCAGCGGTAACACAATATCCTGCAGTCCGTTATTGCTTTTTCCTTCGTATTACCTAAACATACCTGCATTTGGAATGATGTGTATGAATGGCATGCAAAACAAAGATTTAAGTAACTTCACATATTTTCCTCACATTGTGCTCCATCAGCCATGTTGATTTCCACTCACTTGGTTTACCAGTATCTTCTTGATGTCTTTGCATCCTCGTCACTACTTGTGAAAGAAAAATAGAGGGCTATGTGCTAGAGAAGAGTTAGATTGATCTTGAAGTAGGCTAATGGGCCGGCACAGTATCGTGGGCCAAAGGGCTTGTACTGTGCTGTACAGTTTTATATTCTATTTGTATCCCCAGTTATCTTGTGTCATCAACAATAGATCCCTTCCGCTAAATCATCAAATGAGATTCTAAACTGTTTGGACCCAAGTACCGATCCCACTGGTATCTGCTTCCTCCTGTATTCAGCTCCTCAACTGGGCATGATCAGAGGCTGCTGCCGGCCTTAGTAGCTCAGTGAAAAGTCAGATTAGTCTCCACCTGACCACCTTTCTCTTCGGCGGTCCCTCAGAATCGATGGTATTTACACTCTGGTTAACTTGTGCGCTCTGAAGTGGCTGGTGAGGTGACTGCAGGAAGTGTGGAGTCTGCTGCGCAGTAGGAGGCTGAAGGGATCGCTGGGTGGGCAATTTGTGACATGTTCCTTCTGCCGTTAATGGTGACAGTAAGTGTGCCCCTGGTTCGCAATACCATTGGAAGCATTCCTTTTCCACTTTGAGTGTCCTAGGCCAAAATTAGTTCATTTCTTCAAGGAGGCTTTGAGCACATCTTTGAACTGATTTGTTTGCTCACCATGTTATCTCTTCACATCACAGCTCGGCACAGAGGATCAGGTGCAGGATCCCGTTGCTGGGCATGTGAATGACATGACTTGCCTGGAGTAACTGACCAATTGTATTTAAGGGCCCTATTCGGGAGAGAGGACGCTGACTTTGGTTCACTACTCTGCAGGGAATTTGGAGGATTTGGGACAGAGAGGATCAGTGGTGCTTTTCCAGTATCTGCTGCAGATAGTCCAGGACTCAGAACCACAACAGAGGACAGGGATCATAGGTGCCTGATAGCTCATCAGCTTTGTGCCAAGTCTGAATTCGCAATCTCCAGATGCTCTGTTCCTCAATCAGTCAAATTGAATGTGATGGTGAATGGCATTTGACCATTCACTGAAAGCCAATATGTGCCAATAGCTAGATTCCCATCATAATCTTGGTCTTTAATATATGATGCAACTTGTTCTACACAGTAATATGGCAGTTATAGCATTGATCTATTAATTTTGTGATCATCAGCCCAAATTCCATCAAGGCAGCTTATGCATTTTAATTCAGCTTTAGGAGTCTAGAAATAAAGAGTTGCAAGACAAAGTGGACCATGAAGTGTTAACTTGCAACCCATTTAAATCTTCCTCCCCTGTTCTGCTCCACATGTGACATCGGTCTACCTGACTCTTGAGTGAGGTGGTCTCCAGGGGAGCAGAACAAAAAGTGCTGGAGATACTCAGCATGTCGGGCAGCATCTGTGAAGAGAGAAACAGAGTTAATATCTCAAGCTGACAACCTTTCAGTGGAATTTCATGAACCTAAAAGATCTCTTTGCTAGCTGCGTAATAATGTAGGCAGTATTGGATCTTTTGACTTCTCCAGCCTATGGCTTATGTCAATAAGCTCCTGACTGTTAGCAGTTTCCTGAACTAGTCCCATATCTAAATATCTATCCATCTCCTGAATTGCCTATAGTGATTCCATGCCCTCTTCCATTGAGAATTAATACCCATTAAGATAAGAAGTTCCTTCTCATCTCAGTCCTAAGTGACCCAACTGCTTATTATAACTGAGGTTCCTGATACAGAGGCAGTCAAGTTATATTAGTTAGGGACCAGTGCCCTTGTGCAAGCACAGGAAATTCTGCAGATGCTGGAAATCCAGGGTAACCCAGAGAGTGGTGGATATGTGGAATGCTCTGCCCCAGAAGGCAGTGGAGGCCAAGTCTCTGGATGTTTTCAAGAAAGAGATGGATAGAGCTCTTAAAGATAGTGGAATCAAAGGTTATGGGGATAAGGCAGGAACTGGATACTGATTGTGGATGATCAGCCATGATCACAGTGAATGGCAGTGCTGGCTCGAAGGGCCAAATGGCCTACTCCTGCACCTATTGTCTATTGTCTATTGTAACACACATAAAATTCTGCAGGAACTCATCAGGTCAGGCAGCATCTGTGGAGGGGAATAAACAGTCAACATTTAAAGCTGAGCCCCTCAATCAGGATCAAGCCTTGAATGTTGTGGGTTCAAGGTCCCTGTTACCAGTAGGTAAAATACTTAGATCTCAGTTCCTTGCAGCTTAGGACAATGTGGGGTGATCTTATTGAAAAATTTAATATCCTTAAGGGTCATGTCAGGGTAGATGTTGAGATATTTCCAATAGTGGGAGAGTCTCAATTAAGGGGTCATGGTTAGAAGATTAAGAGGTGGTCATTTAAAAACTGAGGAACATAATTATAGGGACATCTTGTAATTCTTATCATAGAGTCTCTGTAGCTCACCACTCCAGAAAGTTGTGGAGGCTGGATCACTGGAGGTATCTAAAAGGAACCCAGGTGGCTATGGAGACCAAGTCATGGGGTACGTTTGAAGCAGCGCTTGATAACTTCTTGATTAGTAAAAGCGTCAGAGGTTATAGGGAGAAGGCAGGAGCATTGAGTTGAGAGGGAAAATAAATCAGCCATGATGAAATGATAGACTAATAGCCTTGTTCTGCTCCTGTATCTTGTGGTCTTATGGAACATGGATATATTTTCAGAAGAAATGGGGAGTTGTAATCTCTGGGGCACATAAGGGGAGTTGAGGCCACCATAGATCAGATATTGAATGAAGGGAGTAGGCTCGAGGGGTCAAGTGGCCAACACCTGCTCTAATTCTCTTATAATCTTCCCTGTTGCAAACGTAACCAACAATGCTCTCCACCCTCCGTGAGCATAATACTAATGCCAGTTCACACATTATTAGCTTTATTAAGATCAAGGCAGTTCATCATGGTGAAAATTGAACTGAGTTGGTAGGGCAGTACAGTAACCACTTGATATCCATATCTAAATTAAATACATAATAGTCGCTGTGTAAAGTACTTCTGCCATGCTGCTCCCCTCTTATAATTGCATGTCATATTATAACATTAGCATAATTAAGTAAAATTGGGAGAAAAAATGGATTAAATGGTATGCTAAACTCCTTGATGATTAGTTTCCAGACCAGCTGCAAGGCAGCCCACTTATAACAAACCAGGCAGATGTTTTTGTCTTGAGCCCACAGTTCCAGTAGATTTTCAAAGGGAGAAGAGTTGCTGTAATTAGAATTTAATGTCATCCCTATTCATTAGGAAACCTGTTTCCTGGAAATTGTTTCACGCCAGTTTCAAAGAGAGCCCTTCACATATTGAGACTGCTAGCATCAAGTAAGTCAAGAGTGTGTCTGCCTGCTGTTCATGTCCCAGTACCTAGTCCGCTGGTCTACAGATAGCCTTGTTTCCATAGTGTCAGCTATGCTTTGTACATTAGGGAAAACTTTGAATTGGTATAACCCTTAACAACCAGTGAAATATTCAGTGTAATCATTGTTGTAATGTTAAAAATCATAACAGGTAGTTTATTCCCAGAAAGATCCTCATCATGACAAAGTGGGAATGTCTGGATATTCTGCCTTATTGGTCAGAACATTGGAAGAATTCCTCGGATAGTGTGCGGAAACTTCTGCACCTTCTCGAGATGCTGGGTGTCCATTCAGTGTTTGATAGTCACTATCTTTGCTAGTACAATGCTCCCATCAGTACAGCACTGAAGATTAAAAGTTTATTATTGTCACATGTACCAAGACACGGTGAAAAGCTTTGTCTGCACCCAGACAGGTCATGTCATATGTAAGTACATCGAGACAGTGAAAACAGAAGCATATAATATCATTTTGCAGATACAGAGAACGAATACGGGGGATAGACAGATGAAATTCAAGGGCCACAAATAAGGTAGATTGGGAGACAAAGTATCAATCTTATATAATGTGAGGGAACCATTTTGTAGTCTGATAAACAGCAGGTTAGAAACTCTCGTTGAGTCTGATGAAATGTGCGCTCAAGCTTTTGTATTTTCTGTCAGACGGGAGAGGGGATCAGAGAGAAGGTCTTTGGCTAAGTCTCTGGAGGAGGATGTGAAGCCAAATGAAACAGGTACTGACTTACCAATACCAAGCGACTTCTGGCTAGTGCTCCACGTCTGATAATGGCATGCATCACCTTTAAATGTGGGCCCCCAGTTCCAGCACGAAGTAGGACAGGGCTCAGGCAGAATGAGAAGGTGGAGGGTGGGAGGGGAAGGAATACAAGGCTTATTCTGTACTCCACCCATCTCCCACCACCTTATTCTCACTTCTGCCCCCTTGCTGTCCAGTCCTAATGAAGGACCTCAGATCGGAACATCAACCATGTATTCCTGTCCATTAGATGCTGCCTGACCTGCTGAGTTGCCCCAGCACTTTGTAGGAACATGAAGGAAGAGAGCTGGCAGCTGAGGAGACAGGGAAGAATGATGGGTGGTCAGCCGAGTGGAGCGTTTGAACGTAGGCAGAGAGAACCCTGACTGCCTCAGCGTGAGCGGAAAGGGAAGGTGGGGCAGGATGGCGAGCACGTGCTCTCAGGTTTGCTTGTAGTTGGACGATTTGATTCTGTCGAGAGGATAGAGCTTACTCAGGGTTGGTATTGGATTATTATTGTCATGTGTATGAAAGAGTTTCTGTGTGTCTGCCATCCCGGCAGATCTATCCATACATTAGTACCTCAGGGTAGAAAAAGGGGAGCTGAATGCAGAACATAGTGTTAGAACTGCAGAGAGAGTGCAGTCTAGGTTAATAAATAAAGTACAAGGGCCACAATGAGGTAGATTGGGAAATCAAGAGTTCATTTATTTTTTTTAAAGCATGTGAGAAGTCTGTTTGAGGGTTTGGTTAACAGCAGGATAGAAGTTCCCTTGGGTCAGGCGGTACGTGCTTTGTTCTGGAGGTGGGAATGCCTGGGGTTCGCAACCTACCTGAGGTGAGTGCTGGAGGCCAACTGGCACAGAGGTGTCGGACCCTGGCTGCGACGTTTCTCAGCACGCACGGCAGATGTTTGTTAAGCCAGCGGTTACCGCGAGGCTCCCTTTCAACACCAGTTACTGCGCCTGGCTCCCAGAGGAGCCAACAAAAGAAAGATGAAAGCTGGAAGAATAAAAGTGGGGCTCACTTTCAAAGACTCTTCATCTCGTGTCTGGATATTTATTGCTTATTTATGTGTTTGTTTTTGGATTTGCACAGTTTGTTGTCTTTTGCACGTTGGTGGTTTGTCCGTCCTGTTGGATGTGATCTTTCGTTGATTTTATCGTGTCTCTTGCATCTACTGTGAATGCACAAGAAAATGCATCTCAGGCTTGTATACAGTGATCTATATGTACTTTGATAATAAAGTTAATTTGAACTCTGAATCGGCTGCTGCTTGTGTTTGTGGCGGAATTCGATACTCAAGTTGAGAGTGATACTGAGTATTTGGTCAGGGTTTGCTGCACCAACTTAATGCAGGAGACTAGAAATGCAGCAAATAGTCTTTTCATGTTTTCCTTACTTTCACTTCGCAGTGTAGCATTTTATTATTGACGATAAATCCATTGCAGACTGTTATATATCTGACAGCAAAATGAATGGAAACTTTTCTTCTGCCTTGTAGTGAGTGGCTGTGAACGAAGGTCTTGCCTGGGCCTTAATTGTGTGAAGACCTCACATTCACACAGAGCTCTCCTTGCCCTCATTTCTTAATTCTTCAGTGTGTCGCAGCAGCTTCATGTTGCCACCTAAAATAAACATGAAAACTTCAACAGAAGGTGATTGTGTTTCTATCCTTGGATGAATTCTGTAGGAAGAAATTATTTCCCTTTGATTGTTCCTTTGCAACCGTATCTGCTGGTTAGTGTCTTTGAATTGATAAAAGAGAAAGATTTCCATTTCTAAAGAGCCTTTGAAAAGATCAGGGTGTTCCAACATACTTTATAGCCATTGAATCTGCTGGAGATACTCTGCCGGTCAGGAATGCCTTTGAAGAGGGAATTAATTCTGAGACCTCAGTTTTTCCAGCTTTATTTGACATTTCCAGCATCTGACAGCTCTCTTTTGCTTTCTGGGCTACATTTGGAAACAACATTGCTGTCGTAATGTAGGGCATGCAGCAGCCATATTGCACACAGAAAGATCCCAAGAACAACAATGCCCATGCAGTGGAGCGGGGTGGGGGTGGGGTGAAAGCTCAGAGTGGCTGCTGGGGCTTCACGTTATTTTGGGTAGCCTGGTGCTGTCAGTGCTGCACAGTGGAGAGTGTTCACCTAACTTGTGCTTTGCAGGTAGCAGAGTGGCCGTGGGAAGTCGCTTGGCACAGAGAAGCCCACTCCCGTGCCCTTGTGGCCAGAATGTTTGTGTGATTGGCCTAGTCACGTTTCTGGAGAATGAGCACCCCTGGGACGTTGATTTGACCATGGTAATGTCACAGGGCACCAGAGGGAAAGCATTAGGTTTCTTCGTGTTGGAGATGCCCATGAGGTGTCACTTGTCAACACCTGTATGGGAGGTTGTGTCTGCTGGGGAGGTGGGAGCAGTGTCATCTGTGATCAGTCCCGTGTCTGGATTACGAGGGAGGGTTTGCATGTCCTCTCACGAACTTCTACCATGTAGTTCTGGGGTGGAGATAATTGGCCTTCATAACTGCAACAGCTTTCCTTGGGTTCTGCACAGTGAAGGGCTTTCACCTGGAATCCCAGCACTCAGCTGGGATTGTGTTAGGTGGAGAAAGCAAACTGAGAGCAAGAGCAGGTTTCTGCTCCTTGTGGTCCTGTAGTGTATCCTGCTGGAAAGCACAGCCATTCAGTGGGAATAAGAGGGACAAATGTGGAATGGAAAAGCCCATTGAAGCCCACTGCTCAAGCCTGGGTATTGCAAAGTTAAGTGAACAACAATGCATGAAGATAAGGGGACAGTGGGACAGTTACTTAAAACTGAGCTGTGACATCTCGAGAGGGAATTCGCTTGCCCCAGAGTGTTGTGGAGATGAGATTTTTGTAGGATCAGGAACTGAGGCAGGGAAAAGGGGATGAGGCTTAGGGCAGGTCGGGTAAGGTCAAAATGAATGACATGGCAAGATCAAGGGGCCTACCCTGTTGTGATCCTCTGCACGTGTCGGTGACAGACCAGAGCTTTGAAAAGCAGGGCTGGGGAGAGAGGGAAATGGGTCTCGCTCATTGTGTAATTGGGGATCAGGTGTTAGTGGCCTTTCTCTCAGGAAAGCCTAGACTCCAGTGAAAGGCAGATGACTGATGATTGTGCCAGCAAAGGAGGCCAGTCTAACTTTGTAAACTAGGGATAGGTGACATTGTTGGTCAGGGTTGATCATGCTTATTGCGTCCAAGCTATCTAAATGATATGCAAGCTGGTACGTAAGCCAGGGCAGTACGAAATGGAGAGCAAGCTGTTACCCGTGTAGCAGGCTCCCCCTCTCCATGTAGCTGATGAATCCAAAGGACCAGCAGAGACTGATACAGTTCAGCACCAGCGACATCGCAGGAGTTGCCAGTCAGTGCTGAGCTCAATATTGGACTGCCATAGGTACTCCAGCTCCGAGTTTTCCTTTGGGGTTTACTCCCGAAGCCTTCCACATGAGCGGGTATAGCCATAAGGCAGCGGAAATTTGAGATGAAAGTTTTTCTTCTCCTAGATGAGCTGCCTGATGAGCCCTATCTCCCCGAAGCAACTGGTTTTAAGGCAGCTTTGCCCTTCTCCTGTCACTAGAAAACAGTTCTGCTGGGCTTAGTAACTAGGCCACATGTGAAGGCCATGAGCTAGACTTTGTTGTCAGAGTCTACTTGAAACGCACACCATTGAAAACATTTAATAGGTGGTGGGAGTTTGTTCCCACTACTATCCCTGCCTATAATAACCTTAAGGAACCAAATAGGTGACTTTTAGCCCCACAAACTCCTGAATCCAACCATTAGAAAGCACCTCTATGTGTTCATCAGAAACAGAATCAAGTTTACTATCATGGACACTTAGCGTGAAATTTGTTGTTTTGCAGCAGCAGTACAATGCAAGTCATAAAATATTGCTATGAGTTACAATAAGAAATAAATATAAAGATAAACAATAAAAAATTGAGGTGGCAGTTTCACCAATCATCTTTCTTCCTCCCCTCCCCCACCATCTAACTCGGACTCCTTGTTTTTTCCCCCAGTCCTGACGAAGGGTCTCGGCTCGAAAGTCTTTTCCATAGAGGCTGCCTGGCCTGCTGAGTTCCTCCAGCATTTTGTGTGTGTTGCTTTAAATATACCCAATGACTTGGCCTCGACAGCCATCTGTGGCAATAAATTCCACAGATTCACTGCCTTCTGGCTAAAGAAACTCCTCCTCATCTTCTATTCTAAGGCTGTGTCCTCTGGTCCTAGGCTCCCCCACTACACTATAGAAAACATCCTCTCCGCTTCTACCCAACAGCCCCATGGAGTCAGGTTTACTGCAGTGGCTCGAGTGGGTGGCTCACCACAGACAATTAGGAATGATTATCTGCCTGTGTGCACTTTCTCTGCAACTGTAACACTATATTCTGCATTCTGTTAATGCATTCCCTTATCCTGCCTCAATGCACTGCTGTAATGATCTGTATGGGCAGGTTGCAGGGCCAGTTTCTCATTGTGCCTCTGTACATGTGACAATAATAACAAAGCAGCCAAACCAATAATATTAATAAAAGATGCATCCATCTGGGGAAAATCCAAGTGGGCAAGACTTTTGAGGCCTGCTGAGCAGTTTATATAGGCTTTTATAGATAAGGCTATATGGCATAGGAGCAGAATTAGGCCAAAAAGCCTGATTTATTCTCTCTCTGAACCCCATTCTCCTGCCTTAACCTCATAACCTTTGACACCCTTACTAATCAAGAACCTATCAACTTCTGCGTTGAATATACGCAGTGACGTGGCCTCCACAGCGTCTGTGGCAACGGACTCCACAGATACGCCACCTTCTGGATAAAAGGAGTTCTTCCTCATCTCTGCTCTAAAGGGACATCCTTGTATTCTGAGGTCATGCCCTCTGGACTTCCCCACTATAGGAGACATTCCCTTCACATCCATTCTGTCTTGGCCTTTCAATATTTGATAGGTTTCAATGCGATCGCTCCTCACTCTTCTAATCTCTTACCCCTTCCAGTATGTGGTGAGGTGTATCCTTGCATGAGTTGCGCAGTACTCTATCTACCCCATCTCAGTATTTAAGGAGGTCTCTTTTTTTCTAATATACCTATCACTTCAAAAATTTCAAGGCAAAGTCCCCCTCTCACTTCCTGTAAAGAGGTCACATTCTAACTGCTCCTTGAGTAAACAAAATTCCCTTTATTCCTCCACTGTGTATATTAGTAACTATCTTTCAAGTGTGGTTTTGGGATTTTCCCAGAAGCAGAACCATTTCCTGTCCATCTGACTGGTGGTAATATTAAAGACTAATATAAGGCTTTTGTCTTTTTGAAAGAATAAGGAGCCAGCCTGCTCAAGATCTCTGCAGCTGCAGTGCCTCATTTCTGTAAATATTTCTTAGGTTGTCCCTTGTGCTTCACTACTGTTATGGTATGGAGGCCACAGAAGTGCAGGAGATTGTAAATTTCATTCAGTGGTGCTGGACGTGTGCCATTTCATCCTTTGGGAGTGTGCCTGTTTTTTCAGAGAGCTCTCCAATTAGTCCCCACCCCTTCTCTTTACCCACAACCCTTAAGATTTTAAAAATACTTCTTGAATTCCCTTTCTGAAGTTATTATTGAATTTGTTCTGCCAGCCCTTCAGGCAGTGTAGTGATACCAGCACAGTCTAATTTCCCTCATGGTTCTCCCACCAATTATTTTAAGTCCTGTTTTCTGGATATTAGTTGTGTGAACACAAAGTACCTCCAAGACTACCAACACAGTCGTTTAAAAAAAAATCTGACAATGAGCAAAGGAAAAAAAAAACGAAGAGGATTGCAGAGTCTCTCCTACCGAACAGAAAGCTGACTCTGAATCAGCAAGATGTAAGAGGTGAAAGGGTTTTGGACATACCTGTGCATGTGTAGGCATGAAAATAACAAGCAGGGTAGACAAAGGAGAGCCAATGAATTTGTTTACTTGGATTTTCAGAAGGCTTTTGACAAAGTGCCACACATGAAGCTGCTTAACAAGACAAGTGCCTGTGGTATTACAGGCGTGGATAGAAGATTGACTGGCAGGAGGCAAAGTGTGGGAATAAGGGGGGCTTTTACTGGTTGGCTGTCAGACTCTGCTGGGTTCTGCAGGGGTCGGTGTTGGGACTGCTTCTTTTCACATTATATATTGATGATTTGGATGATGGAATATATGGCATTGTGGATGATGTGAAGATCGGTGGAGGGGCAGCTAGTGTTGAGGAAGCAGGAAGTCTGCAGAAGGACTTGGACAGATCGGAAGAATTTGCAAAGAGGTGGCAGGTGAAATAGAGTGTAGAGAAGTGTATGGTTTTGCACTTTGATAGGCACCAGCAATTTTCTAAACATGGAGAAAATTGAAAAATCAGAGGCTCAAAGGGACTTGGGAGTCCTCGTGCAAGTTTCCCTAAAGGTTTACTTGCAGATTTAGTCAGTGGTAAGGCAGGCAAATGCAATGTAAGCTCTCATTTCAAAAGGGCAAGATTATAAAAGCAAAGATATTATGCTAAGGCTTCATAAGGCATTGGTCAGGCCACACTTGGAGGATTGTGAGCAGTTTTGGACCTATTGTCTAAGAAAAGATGTGTGGGCATTGGAGAAGGTCCAGAGGAGGTTTACAAGAATGATTCTGGGAACGGAAGGGTTAACGTATGAGAAGCATTTGTTGTCTACCTGCCTGTACACTTTGGAGATTAGAAGAATGGCGGGGCGGGGGGGGGGGGATCTCATTGAAACTTATGAAATATTGAAAGAGCTGAGGAGGTATTTCCTTAGCTAGAGTTTAGTGAATCTGTGGAATCATTGGGTATATTTTAAGGTTCTTGATTAGTAAGGGTGTCAAAGCTGATGGAGAGAAGGCAGGAGGATGAGGTTTAGAGGGATAATAAATCAGCCATGATAGAAGATGGAGCAGACTCGATGGGCCAAATGAATTGATTTAGCTCCATATGTCTGATGGTCTTACAGCCTTATGGAATCAGTTTGCAGAGAAAATTGCCCTTCAGTCCATCATTTCCATGCTAACCATTGTACATGTTTACACAAAGACCAATTTACCCGCATGTGGTCCTTAGGCATCAGAATCGGGTTTACTATGATAACGTATGCCATGAAATTTGTTGTTTTGTGGCAACTGCACCGTGCAAGAGACAAAAATTTACTGTTAAGCATGGGTAAGTAATGCAGAAGAGGGATAGTGAAGTAGTGTCCATGGACTGTTCGGGAATCTAATGGTGGAGGAGAAGAAGCTGTTCCTAAAGCATTGAGTGTGTGTCTTCAAGCTCCAGTACCCCTACCAGAGAAGAGGGCATGTCTCAGGTGGTAAAGGTCCTTAATGATAGACCTGGCCTTTTGAAGATGGCCTTGATGGCAGGGAGGCTTTTTCCCATGACACAGCTGGGTGAGACTACAACCCTCTGCAGCCTCTTACAATCCTGTGCAGTGGAGCCTCCACACCAGGCAGTGATGTCAGGTCAGAATGCTCCTCCGTGGTCCACTGTAGAAATTTGCCAGCGTCTTTGGTGACATAATAAATCTCCTCAGGCTAAATCTTCGACGCCTTGGTGCTTGTCTAGATGCTGGAAAGCCAAGCTGCCTCTGATTGGAGAAATACAATCAGATTCTGGTATGTACCTACCGGCTGCTCTTTCTGAGGTACAGAGTTTGAGGTACATGATGCATTCTCAGGAACAGGGACTGGGCTGGAGATAGGTGAGCAGAGTCAATTCTGGGATATGGAGAATGGGGTTCTATCCATTCAGAGTATTCACACTGGGCTACATGGTCATTATAGGGATAGAGTCTGGGGCATTCTGTGGAACTGTGTCAAGGTACACTGTCAGTTTGGGGAACAGAGATGGGTGTAGAAACTATAGACAGTTGCATGGGTAGTTCTGGGCAGGATTACTGGGGTATTTCTTACTGTCTGGAACTTTACCCTGGGGAATGGTAAGTGGACGGTGGGCAGAGAGCAATGGGATAAATGGGTTATTCCAAGGAATGTGGACTGAGTACATAATCCATTCTGGAACAGAAATACTTGGGTAAGATCGGGGGCAGGGGGGCACCACTTTGTTCACTCCACAGCAAGCAGGATTTCCTGGTGGTCAACCGTTGTAATTCCACTCCCCACTCCCATTCCAACATGTAGGTTTGTGGCACCCTGTGTTGCCATGATGATCCCACCCTCAGATTGGAGGAGCAGTGCCATACTCAGTCTGGCAGCCTCCAACCTGACAGCATAAATATAGGTTTTTCTAAATTCTGGTAATTTTCCCCTTTCTCCTTACATCTTCTTCATTTTCCACTCTGGCTCCCCTCTTGATTCCTCCGTTCTCCTCATCTGCCCATCACCTCCTCCGTGTGCTCCTCCTCTCCTTTCTTCCATGGTCCACTCTCCTCTTCTCTCAGATCCCTCTTCCTTCAGCCCTTGACATTTTTCACCCATCACCTCCCAGCTTCTCACTGCAACACCCTCCTCCAACCAACTGGCTTCACATATCACCCATCAGCTTGTATTCTTTGTTCACTTGTCAGTTTGTACTCCTTCCCCTCCCCACACCTTTTTATTTTGGTTTCTTCTTCCTTTCCTTTCCAGACCTGATGAAGGCTCTCAGCCCAAAATGTCAGCTGTTTATTCATTTCCAGCACTTGCAGAACCTCTTGCGTTTAAGACTTGAGTAAGCAGTACATTCTAGGAAACAAGGACAGAAATACAGACTCCAATCCAATATACAGAAACCAGACCAGTTAATGTTGGGGAAGAAATCAATCTACAAAGAAATTCTGACAAAGACAGACATGCACAGACTCTGGGATACACAGTCCATTCTGTGTACAGTCTCTGGGATACACAGTCCATTCTGTGTATAGACTCTGGGATACACAGCCTGTTCTTTGTATAGACTCCAGGATACACAGCCCGTTCTGGGTACAGACACCAGGATTTAAATGTTGTATGAATACTGAATGGCTCCTCTTTGTATCCCAGCTCTTCCTTGTCAGTGGCCATGAACCTTTCTGGAACCACTACACGCTGTGTCTTCATCTCTACCAGCTGTACACCTTTTGGTTCTGCTCGCGGTCGGGTGCAGGTTAAACCAAGCACGAGTCCTGCTGGTGCTCGCCTGTCCTGGGCACGGCAGACCTCAGCTGGTGTAATCCACCAGACTTTCTGTCTTACCTGGGGCTCAAACCTGACCCCAGTTAATATTTTTTCTGCTTTCAGTCAATAAAACTGTCAGCAGTGAACTGGACTCTTTCTGTGCTCGGTGGGATTGGCAGAAACTCAGGTTCTATCCCTCTCCAAAACAAGCAAACAAAGACAGGCCTGCAGTGCACATGCAGTGTTTACAGTCCTGGATTCTCTCCCCTGCTTGTGGCTCTCGGTGTGTTGCGCCTTTATTTGACCATAAGGCCCACAGAGCACATTGCTTTTCTATTGGAGTGAAAGTCCAAAGTGCTGCAGAACGGACGGGGTGAGGAGTCGAGTGTCAATGCAAAAGGTTATGTGTAGAGGCGATAAGTGTTCAGGGTTCCCAGGGTGAAATGTAGTGAACTTGGCAATACCAGTACCCCTTCCAGATTTTAGAACATAGAGCAGGAACATTCCACACAGCCTGTGCTGAACATAATGCTGAATTAGACTAAGTCCTTCTACTTTTACGTGATTCATATCCGTCCATACCCTCCTATTCATGTGCTTATCGAAAAAGCTTCTTAAGAAACGTCATATCTGCTTCCCCGGGCAGCTTGTTCTAAGCATCCACCACTTTATGTTAAACAAAAATCTGCTCCGCTCATCTCCCTTAAACTTCCCCCTACCACCTTAAACCTTATCACATTTCCTGGGCCGGCTGGTGGCGTAATGACATCAGCGCTGGACTCTGGAACGGAGGTCCCGGGTTCGAACCCAGCCGGGTCTGCTCCCGAGTGCGCTTTCCATCCGTGCCGGGTTGAGTGTCGAGATCGCAACTCGACCTCGTAAAATAAAGGGAAAAATACTGCGAAATATCAGTGTGAGGAATGACACGCCACACAGTCTCTCTCTCTCTCGCACCGTGCCTTGTAAAGGCATGAAAAAGACATCATCCTGCCAACATCACACACACACGGACGCACACACATGCACGTCAAAACAAAAACCTTATCACATATCCACCCTGGAAAAAGGATTCTACCTGTCTACCTCATATATGCATCTCGTAGTTACATAAACTTCGATCTGGTCAGTCCTCGGCCTCCAGAGCAAACAATCCAAAAGTTTTCCCATTGTGTGCCTTGAGCTCTTCTCTCTCTTCGGTTGTCCATCGAAATCCAATGACGACGTCCACTCCTTTAACGGTGAGATCTTTGATGACTATACAGTCCTATCCTGGACCCACAAGCTCTATTGCCAGTGGGACATGTATATGTCGTAGTGGTGGCAACCATGGCTGCATTTCTCCTGGCTCTCCTCTGCTGTCTTCTGATTGTTCTTTCCATCTCCAGAATACGAATCCCGTCCCTACACAGCTGTCGCCAAGTAGTACGGTCAGCAGCAACATCCTCCAGGTCCTCGGGTCTGATCTTGCACTTCCTTAAAGCATTCTTCATCTAATCCTTATAGCACTTCTTTGGCCTTCCAGCTGAGCGTCAACCTTGAGCTAAACTCAAGTGTTCCTACCCCTTGTAACAAGCCTACATGCCACAGTACAGTTCTGTTACTTTACGTTTTGGAGCTTAACGTTCATGGCTGCTTGTGTCTACTGTTTAAGCTGACAAGTTGACAGCATCACATTTACCTGGGCCTACATTAGTACGTCGTGGGTGTAGTTTAATCTTCACCTGACAGGTAGAAGCATCAAAGGGTGTGAACGGTGGGTCAGGTAGCTTCTCTGTGTACAACCAAGCCTGAAAGTACCACGGCCCCTGACAAGGAGGAGCTGGGGTGCAGAAGGTCAAAGATGGCGTGGACAGGGGACGTCTGTGGTCTGATTCAGACCTACAGAGAGTGGACGAGGACCCCCACCAGGTCAGTGAGTTGTCGGTGGAGTCAGTTTTCCATGCTGGAAGGAAGAATGAGTTCCAATAGCTCCCTCGATTCACAATTCAGTGAGACCAGAGTTTGAGGCCTGGTGTTCGGTGGTCAGCACGTCCTGGGATTAATGCCAAGGATTGAGTCCCAAGGACAAATCAGAACTCAAGTCCCATTGGCCGTGAGCTGAGTCTGCGAGATTACTGGGGAGGTGGAAGCCCAGCGTCTGTGGGCTTGAGTCTGTTTTCGTTGGAGGCTGGAACTGGAGGTCTGTCCTGGAGTTAAAAGGCTGTGCATGTGGATGGGCGGGAGGGAGGAGCAGGGCTTAGTTTCTCAGTTTTTGTTTGCTGCTTGTTGTGTCCTGTGTTGTTCTCCTGAGCACTATGGACATGTAGAACTTGTGGGCTGCCCCAGCACATCCTCGGGTATGTTGGCTATGAAGGTAAACGACATACTTTACTGTATGTTCCAATGCACACATGGAAAATAAACTTGAGCCTTGAATCTTGAATGTTCCTGGCTGTCTGCAATAACTTTTCATCCCTTTCCTTATCCAGATTCTAACCCCTTCTTGCTCAAAACCGCTCAAAGGCTCTTCTTTTCTTGAGGAAATGTCCTGCAAAGGAAGAAAATAATATTACCATGTCTCTGCCTCGGTTGTGAGAACCATGATTTTTAAACAGTGACCCTTGTTCTAAGCTCTCCCACAAAAGAAAATATAATTTGTGCATCCACCCCGCGAAGAAGCCCCAGGATCTTGTACATTTCAATCCTCCTCCCTCACTTTTCTGACCTTTTATTAGAAAGACTTGCCTTAGTTTACACAACTATTCTGATCTGATATTGAGGCATGCACTCTGCTCTCTGCAGTATCCCAGTCACCATAAAGCACTGCTCTGAGAAATGATTGAAATTGGCCCATTTATGCCTAGTCTTTATACGTCAGTGATACATTGACGTCTGTTTTAATGTGTTTGTGCCTATTTCCAGTCATTGGGCAATGGGACAGGACTCTGTGTGTTGTTAGTTAAAATTACATGATGCTGATTTAGAAGTAAAGGTCACAACTTTTACATCATTCAGTAAACTATTTTGTTGAAAGTAGTGAACTTTGTATGAACTTTGTATGAGCACGCCAGAGCAGTGTTCACATATAAAAATCCCTGCCCTTGCGTTGGGTGCTAGAAATCTCTGCATGCAATCAAGTCAGCTACATAATAGGTGCCCTCCTCTGCCAGTCCCTCCCCCTTGATAAGGTATAGCGTCCCCCTCAGTCCTGGGAATTGCTCACTCAAGAATGCTCGGGGAGGAGCAGCAGTAGGAATGGCACTAAGAACCTTCAGTCTGTGCACTGGGAGTCCACAGGAGTCCTGTGCGGGAATCGGAAGGAAAGCCCACCTCCCAAACTACCCAGTTGCCTGTGGTTCTCACACTTGTCACTGAAGAACCCACCAAGCCAAAGTGGGAGCAAGTATCCTTGATACAGAGGGACACTCTAAGGAGAAGATACTGCAGCACCTATTTAGCACACTAAGAGAGCCCAGTTTCAGTTTTGGAGAGAGGTGTCCATCCTGCCTGGGGCGTTCCCCACTTCGGTCCTGCAGCTGATCCGCTCAGAGCTCCTTTACCCTATCGTGTTGGGGGTGGGGGGAGAAAGAGTGTTGGTGAAGTGGAGATAGATAGATAGACATACTTTATTGATCCCGAGGGAAATTAGGTTTCGTTACAGTTGCACCAACCAAGAATAGAGTATAAATATAGCAATATAAAACCATAAATAATTAAATAATAATATGTAAATTATGCCAGATGGAAATAAGTCCAGGACCAGCCTATTGGCTCAGGCTGTCTGACCCTCCAAGGGAGGAGATGCTGAGTATGAGTTTATTTGGTATTGTTCACATAGTGTTTGTATAATACCTGACCTTCCATGGTCTTGCACCTACGTTGGTAACCAGTCCATTGGCTGCATGGCCCACAATCAACCCCTCTGCCTTTGTACAGCACCCGACATAAGTATCAGGCACAAGGTTTCACTTCTCTACAATTCTCTTCTTTAACTTTGCCACCTATTGACTGCCTGGCTGCCCAGTGACAGTGGCCCTTAGGGGCCCCGGCTTTCCTGGTCAAGAATTGTGGGTTGGCTTTGCCTGGAAATCTGTGGGGCAATTTTTTTTTTACCCACATTGAGAAGCAGATGCCGGGAATGCTGCCATGGATGACCATATGATAAAGGCATTTGAGAGCTTCTTGGGTAAGCACATGATTATGCAGAAAATGGAGGGACATGGACATTGTGTAGGCAGAAGGGATCAGTTTAGTTGGGTATTTTATTAGTTTGGCACTACATTGTGGGCAAAGGGGCCGGTTCCTGTGTTATGCTGTTCTATGTTCTCAATGACATCATTTTTTTTTACTTCTATTACAGACACCCGTGCCATTTTATGCAAGCATATTGTTTTCCTATTTTGAAGTGATGATTCATAAAGATTTATTTGTTTGGTAGATGATAGCATAACTAGAGCAACAATCAATTCTTCTATTACCCCCAGTTATTTTCAGTAAGGACGTGCCTTGGCTTAAGAAAGTGAGTAACGTTGTAATGACCATAGGAAACTGCCTTGCACTAATCCAATGGAAAGATGATTGACTAATGCACTGACATGAATAACTCTTTAAGCTAAATGTTCTCCAGGAGGATAATTACATCTACTCACATTACAGTCTATTTTCTCTCTATATTTTCCAAAAAGTAAGGGATAAAGATTTTAAACTCCAGCCGTCAATTTTTCTTGTTTTGAGAGCCTGCAGCTCCCACATTGGCCTCATCAATCACCTCAGAACCCAGACAACCAGAGTGAAAGTAGTTGTGGGCAGCACAGTGGAGTAATAGTCAGCAAAATCTCTTTACCATGCCAGCTTTCCAGCTTTTATTGATTGGGGTTCAATTTCCACCACTGCCTGTAAGGAGTTTGTACATTCTCCCACTGACCACGTGGGTTTCCTCTAGGTGCTCTGGTTTCCTCCTACCCTCCAAAGATGTACGGCATAGGGTTTGTGAGTTGTGGGCATGCTATGTTGGTGCCAGAAATTTGGCAACACTTGTACCAGCTCTCCAAGCATTCTATTCAATGCCATTCCCCTAACCCACTCTCTCTCACCCGTCCATCAACTCTAACCTATTCTCCAACCATCAAGCAATACTGGGGCAATTTACAGTGGCCATATAACTGGCCAACATGTCCTTGGGATGTGGGAATAAACCGGGAACCTTGGGGGAGACAGGGAGAGTATATCATCTCCACACAGACAGATTCAGCGCCAAATTAGTTTGTTATTGTCACACATATCAAGGTGCAGTGATTAACTATTTTGCGTGACATCCATAGAGATAATTTCATTACACCAGTCCATTGAGGTAGTAAACAATAACAGAATGCAGAATAAGGTGTTACAGTCTCAGATGAAGTGCAGACATTAGGGTGCAAGGCCATAATTGGGTAGATTGTGAGGTCAGGTGTCCATCATTCTAGAGAACCGTTCCGTAGTCTTATCGCAGTGGGATGGAAGCTGTCCTTCAGCCTGGTGTTTGTCCTTTCAGGCTTTTGTATCTGCCTAACGGGAGAAGGTAGAGGAGAGAGTGCCTTGGGTAGGTGGGGTCTTTGATTATGTTGGGTACTTTACTGAGGCAGCAGGAAGAATAGACAGCGCCAGTAAAGGAGAGGCTGGTTTCTGTGATTTGCTGAGCTGTGCCCACAACTCTCTGCCGTTTCTTGCAGCCTCAGGCAGAACAGTTGCCATACCACGTTGGGATGACTTCTGTAGTCAGGATTGAATGTAATCTTCAACAACACACTCAGAATGCTGGAGGAACTCAGCAGGTGAGGTCACATCTACGGATGGGAATAAACAGTTGATATTTCAGCTTGATGGGTCTCGGGCCAACAGGTCAACTGTTTGTTCCCCCTCCACAGATGCTGCCTGACCTACAGGGTTCCTCCAGCATTTTCTGTGTGTTGCCCAAGATTACCATCGTCTGCAGAATTGTAATGTACTGAATGCCGGCATTTAACAATGTTATCAGCTTTGACATCCATTGCCACGCCTCTGTGGAGAGATATGGCAAGGCCAAGGCGGCCTTCTGTTGGAGCCTCCATTCCTCTCTGTATCCAACCAACTCTTTGTAATGGCTGGGAAGTGACAGTTTCAGTGTGACTATCCTCTCTTCACCTAGCTGATAATAGGTCTGTTCTGTGCTCATGTTGAGGTCTGACAGATATTTGGGTTGGCAGCACAGCGGTGCAGCTCTCTCCTGCCTCACAGCTCAGGATCAGTCCTGGCCTCTGGTGCTGTCTGCATGGAGTCCTCTCATTTTCCTGTGACTGTGTGGGTCTCCTCCAGCAACCCAGAGGTGAGTGAGTGAGTTAGCGGGTCAACCTCTCCTGCTATATAAGCCAATGGTGGAATCTGTGGCTAATCTCAGAAATGCGAGAGAATAAAATGGGATTAATGTGGAACATGTGTGTTTGGTGGGGGGGGGGGGGGTCCGCTCAGAACTGGCTGGCTGATGGGGTTGTTTCTCTGCGGCATGATTCTGACTCAGTGTGAGAGGAACTTTCAATGCCACACTAGTCACTGTCCTCTTTGTTACCTCTCCAGTAAACACTTGCACACTGACACCACCACTGTGCCTTCTGCTTGTTTACTGGGAATGCTTCAATATGTAGTTTGCAGCTAATGTAATTGATATTCTTGGAAATTATTCATTTCCTTTCTAATTGTTCCTTGTGGGTCCGTGGTCTCCACATTGTTGTGCGTTTGACGCTGGAGGGTGGGAGGGACTTTAAGCTGAGTCTTCCTTAAGCAACACAATTAATAGGCAATAGTTGCTCTAAAACTCTCTCTGGAAATGTTTCCACCCTTTGACTTTGAGCACCAGTGGAGAGGAGAGCTTGACCTTTCTCATTCCACAATTGAGGACTGGGAATGGCGAAGCTGGAGTTCTCTCTCGGTGGGGTTTGTGACGCAGTCAGTCCCTCTGAATGAATAGAGGCCCCAGACAGAAGAACTAATCACTAGCATTTGGTCTGTGTGAAGAAATTCGTAATTGGAGTAAAAGGGCAACAGAAAGTCATATGATGGTTGCTGATCAAAGTGTGAGAGAGCTTGATCAGACTTTTTTTTCTTTAAATGTTGATGTAATGTTATTTTCTTACCATTTGGATGGATGAAGATATTATCTAAACACTGTGAATTGATAATGCCATTTGCATTTAGTTAAGACTAATTTGCTGCTGTAATTGTGTAGCCCAGCTGTGTGTTTTGTGAAATAATGGGAGCCTATTTGTCTTGTCTGATTGTGAACATTAATGATCACGTTCACTGTTGTATGGCCACTGGGTTTCTCTTCCCCATCAGGATAATGAGTTCGTTTCTGCTTAAAGTGGACTTCAGATGAGTGGATGCTTGACACATTTTTTCAGACTAGGCCTAGTGAAGGTCCTGAAGGCAGACCCACCTGAAGTTGGCCTGTCCAGTGTTCCTGGCCCATCTCCATCACAACTGGATGTTGCTGGCATTACTACAGCTAACTGGAAAGAGGAAACAAAAAGTTATTTTGTTCAGATATATAAAGAGTAGAAGAGAGGTGAGAGTGGATATTGTACTGCTAGAAAATGGCACTGGACAGGTAGTCATGGGGGACAAAGAAATGACAGAAAAAATTCATTGGTACTTTGCGTCCGTCTTCACTCTGGAAAACACTAGTAGTATGGCAGAATTTCAAGAGAGTCGGGGGCAGAAGTGAGTGTAGCCGCTACTACTAAAGAGAAGGTGCTTGGGAAGCTGAAAGGTCTGAAGGTAAATAAGTCAGCTGGACCAGATAGACTACACCCCATGGTTCTGAAAGAGGTAGATGAAGAGTTTGTGGAGGTTTTAGTAGTGATCTTTCAAGAACCAATAGATTTTGGAATGGTTCTAGAGGACTAAATAATTGCAAATATCACTCCACACTTAAAGAAGGGGGTGGGCTGGAGGCAGGCAGGAGAAAGGAAATTATAGGCCAGTTAACCTGACTTCAGTGGTTGGGAAGATGATGGAGTCCATTATGAAGGATGAGGCTTCAGGTTATCTGGAGGTACCTGATAAGGTAGGCCAAAGTACACGTGGTTTCCTTAAGGGGAAATCGTGCCTGACAGATCTGTTGAAATTCTTTGAGGAAATAACAGGCAGGATAGACAAAGAAGAGTCAGTAGATGTTGTTTATTTGGATGTTCAGAAGGCCTTTGACAAGGTGCCACACATGAGGCTGCTTACCAAGATAAAAGCCCATGGTACTACAGAAAAGATACTAGCATGGATAGAGGATTGGCTGATCGCGGGAGTCAAGGAGTGGGGATAAATGGAGCCTTTTCTGGTTGGCTGCTGGGACTAGTGGTGTTCCAAAGGGTTTGCTGTTGGAACTGCTTCTTTACATGTTATAATGCTTTGTAAAAGTATTCAGCCTCAAACTCTTTGTTCACATACATGAGTATTACAACCAGGGATTTTGACCAATTTAACTGAGAATTTTTATTTGTGAATCACATGCTTATTTTCTTACAGTAGAGCCCCAAAACAGGGAAAATTGTAAAACATGAAAAACTAAAAATTCAATAACTGAAATGTCAGCAGTTCAAAAGAATTCATCCCCCTTTGCTCAGTACTTGGTTGAACCACCTCTCACAGCTATTACAGCCAGTAGTCTTTTTGGATAAGTCTCTATTAACTTTGCACAGTGTGATTGAGATTGCTCAAGTTCTGCCTGGTTTGTTGGTGAACGGTGGTGGACAGCAATCTTAAGGTCTTGCCAGAGATTTTTGAGTGGGTGAGAACTCTGACTGGGCCACTCAAAGGCATCAATTTTCTTCCTTTGAAGCCACTCCATGGTTGCCCTGGCAGTGTGCTTTGGTTGTTGTCCTGCTGAAAGTCAAACTTACTCCCCAGTTCAAGCTTTCTGGCAGGGGCTAGCAGGTTTTTATCCAGGATCTCTCTGTATTTAGCAGCATTCATCTTCCCATCAATCCTGACCAGATTTCCAGTCCCTGCTCCTGAAAAGTACCCCTATAACATTATGCTACCTCCACCATGCTTTATGGTAGGGATGATATTACCTGGCTGATTCATAGTATTAAATTTATGCCACATGTACCTCTTGTTGATGCCAAAAAGTTCTACTTGTCTCATCTGACCACATGACCTTCTTCTATATCTTTATAGTGTCTTCTAAATGATGTTTTTGCAAAGTCTGTATGGGCAAGGATATGCTCTTTTTTTCACCAGGCTTCTTCATTGCCACCCTTCCATAAATAGCCTTTTGTGCAAGGCCTTCAAAATTGTGGAGCCATGAACTTCATCTCCGATTGCAGCCACTAACTTCTGCGACTCTCCCAGGGTGACTGCTGGCGTCACAGCAACCTCTCTTGCGTGTGGCATGCTTTTCTAGCGACTAAATTTAGAGGGTGGCCTGCCCAAGGCAGTGTGGCTGTAGTTTCATATTTTTTCCACTTTTTCACGGTGGACTGCACGAGTTCCAAGGTACGTTCAGTGCCTTTGAGATGATCTTGTACCCTCCCCCAGATTTGTGCTTCTCTATTTCTATTATTATTTCCCTGACTTGCCTTGAATGCTCTTTTGTCTTCATTTTGGTTTGGTCTGTCGAAAATCTACCATGCCGATGAACCTTACAGAGTGAGGAGGCGTTTATTCTTATGAATTCATAGAAAACAGGGATCCTACAATTTTCTACATCAACAAATTGGGTGGGATGGTAAGGTACATTGTACTTAAGGATCGTTAGCACAGTAATTTCAAAGGGGATGAATACTTTTTCAAGGTACTATATGTGTCAATGATTTAAATGATGGAATTGATAGCTTTCAGGCCAAGTTCACATACGATACAAAGATAGGTCGAGGAGCAAGCAGGTAGTGTGAGTCTGCAGGAGGACTTGGAAGAATGGACAAAGAAGTGGCAGACAGAATATAGTGTAGGCAAGTGTATGGTCGTGCTCTTGGGTAGAAGGAATAAAGACATAGACAACTTTCTAAACGGGGAGAAAATTCAACGTCAGAGGTGCAAAGGGACTTGAGAATCTTCGTGCAGGATTCCCGGAAAGCTAACTTGCAGGTTTGGATGGTAGTAAGGAAAGCAAATGCAATGTTAGCAATCATTCAAGAGGACTAGAATATAAAACCAAGGATATAATGCTGAGGCTTTATACGGCAATGGTTACATCACACTTGATGTATTGTGAGCAGTTTTAGGCTCCTTATCCAAGAAAAGATTTGCTGGTATTGGAGAGGGTGGTCATGAGAATGATTCCAGGAATGAAAGGGTTAACATGTCAGGAGTGTTTGATGGCTCTAGGCTTGTATTCTCTGGAGTTTAGAAGAATTAGAAGGGATCTCATTGAGACGTACTGAATATTGAAAGGGATCTATAGGGTGGATGCGGAGAGGATGTTTCTTATAGTGGATGAGTCGATGACCAGAGGGCACAAACTTAGAATAGAGGAATGTCCATGTAGAACAGATTTGAGGAGGAATTTCTTTAGCCAGACAATCTGTGAAATTTATTGCCACAGACAGCTGTGGCGGGTAAGTCATTGGGTATATTTAAAGCGGAGCTTGATTCGTAAAGGTGTCGAAGGTTATAGGAAGAAGGTAGGAGAATGGGGAGAGCCATGATGGGATGGTGGAGAGACTTAATGGACAGAATAGCCTAATTCTGCTCCTATGTCTAATGGGCTAAGAGGGTGAAGTCAGCCTGCTTCGCTGCAGCCCTGATCTCGTGTGATTTAGCCCTCCCATTACAGAAAGGCAGAAGTGGTTCACCGGGATGCTAACACGAGGAATTCTGCAGATGCTGGAAATTCAAGCAACACACATCAAAGTTGCTGGTGAACGCAGCAGGCCAGGCAGCATCTATAGGAAGAGGTGCAGTCTATGTTTCAGGCTGAGACCCTTCGTCAGGACTAACTGAAAGAAGAGCTAGTAAGAGATTTGAAAGTGAGAGGGGGAGGGGGAAATCCAAAATGATAGGAGAAGACACTGCTGACAAAGGGTCTCGGCCTGAAACATCGACTGTACCTCTTCCTATAGATGCTGTCTGGCCTGCTGGGTTCACCAGCAACTTTGATGTGTGTCACCGGGATGCTGTCCAGATTAGAGGGCACGTGCTGTAAGGAGAGGTTGGACAGACTTGGGTTGTTTTCTCTGGAGCGGCAGAGGCTGAGGGGAGATCTGACCAAATTTTATAAAATGATGAAAGGCCCAGATAGTGAAGACAGGGTATGTATTTAAAGTAAGAGGGAAATACTTAAAGGAGATGAGTGGGGCAAGGTTTTTCACACAGAGAGGGGTGGGTGCCTGGAATGCCTCACCTATAGTGGTGGTGGAGGTGAGTGCAAGAAGGGATTTTAAGAGGCTGTTAGATAGGCACGTTAAATATGCAGACAATAGAGGAATACGGGCCATGTGCAGTTAAAAGGGATGAATGTAATTTGGCTTAATTAGGTTAATTGGTTCAGTACAGCATGGCAGGCCGAAGGGCCTGTTCCTGTGCTGTACTGTGCAACAGCAAATAGAGCTGCTGTCTTAACACTTATTCTTTAAACTCAAGAGAATATAGACCTATATACTATGCAGAAGATTATTCAGTACTTTTGTGAAGTGATTGCCCTTGCCCAAAATCATTCATCTGCCTCAGGACAACCCAAAACAATGAAGTTATTTTTGAGCTGTAGCTGTGCCAAAGGAAACAGAGAAGTTGATTACTACAAAGTAAATCAGCAGGCTGCTTGTTTTTAATTGTCATCGCCATAGGACTGCAGTGAAGTACAAGGCTCCACGCAGGATGAGGTTGAAATGAAATGTGGTCATGAGGTGGCGCTGAGTTGAGGTTTTCAAAAACCAGAAGAAGGTAAAGTGCAGAGCCGCTGCCTCCCAGCTCCAGTTACTCAACCTTAGCCTCCAGTGCTCTCCATTGGATGTTGCTTGGTCTCCCTGCGACTCTGCGGGTTTCCTCAGCTACTTCAGTTTTTCCTTCCAACGTCCTGTGGGTTGGAGAACTATTAGTCATTGTCGGTGAGTGGTCGACCCAGAGGAAGTGGGCAGGATAGGTTACAGAGAAAAATACGGAGGAAAGGGTTTGCTCTGTGGAACGGCAGAGACTCAAAGTGTGAAAACTGCCTCCGTGTGTTTCGAAAGGAAATGTGGCATACGGAGGGTGGAATTCCTGTGGTTCACAGTCCGGTGATTGAAAAGGAGCTGGAGATGGAGTGATGCTACATGATCACAGATATTAAACAGTTAATGTACGAAGAGCGTTTGATAGCCCTGGGCCTGTACCCGCGTGAGTTTAGAGAAATGAGTGGGGGGGATGTTGGCTGGATCTCATTGAAACCTAACAAATATTGAAAGGTCTAGATAGAGTGGACATGGGGAGGATGTTTTCTCTTGTCGGGGAGTCCAGAACTACAGGGCACAGACTCACGATACAATGACGTTTCTTCAGAGCAGAGTTGAGGAAGACTTTCTTTAGCCAGAGGGCGATGAATCTGTGGAATTCATTGCCACAGATGGCTGAGAACGCCAATTCATTGGGTGTATTTAAGGTGGAGGTTGATAGCTTCTTGATTAGTAAAGGTGTTATGGGGAGAAGGCAGGAGAATGGGGTTGAAAGGGATAATAAATTAGCCATGATGGAATAGTTAAGCAGACTTGATGTCCCAAATGACCTATTTCTGTTACTATGTTTTATGGTCTTGACTTCCAAGTGTCAGAACGGAATCCAACATTTTTTTTCTCCCTTTCGGTAAACTAGTTATGAAGATTTTCTTATAAATACTGGCTTAATTTGAGACATATACATTGAGACATACAGTGAAGTGCATCATTTGTGTCAAATCAAATCAGTGAGGATTGTGCTAGGGAGCCTCTAAATGTTGAAAAGATTCTTGTATCAATATTGCAATAAAAACTTAATTTAAATATATAAAAGTCACGCATTCTAACCCTCATCCATATGCCTTTGGAATGTGGGAGGAAACTGGAGCACCTGGAGGAAACCTACACAGCCACGAGGTGAATGTACAAATTCCTTCCAGACTGTGGCAAGAATCGAACTCCGATCTTACAGCTGGTGCTATCATAGTGCTGGGCTGAATGCTTCACTACTGTGCCACTCGAAACAAATCCAATACGTGAGGCTTGTGCTGGGGCAACCCACACGTATCGCCATGCTCCCAGCACCAACATGCTATGCCCACAGCTCACTAACCCTAACCGTACACCTTGTAATGTGGGAGGAAACTGGAGCACCCAGAGGAAACCCATGCAGTCACGGGGAGAATGTACGAACTCCTTATAGACAGTGTCAGGAATCGAACCCTGGTCGGTAATGGCTGTGCTATGGTACCACCCTGTCAGTAAGGAGTGTGGATCTTGTCATACAAGTCTAGTCACCCATCCTGGTGATACTTGTGACCCTGTCTGTCTCATGTTAAATTGGTCAAACGGAGATGCCAGAGGTTAACTGACTCTCAGGTGGCACTGTAAGGGAGCCAAAAAGCCAATAAAAAGTTCCTGTTTTTAATCACACCAATTTGGAGGTGGTCCATGATTCTCCATGAAAACCAGTTGAACTCAGGGTTGCTGCATGCCACATAGGTTTGGCTTAGCGGCTGTGCTTTGTTCCTGTGTATACTATTAATAATTAGTGCTGGGGACTGAACAGTAAGGACAGAGGGTGTGGAGGGAAAGGAAGAGGAGGAGTAGAGTAATGGACAGTGAGGGTCTCAAGCACCTCCAAGAAACATACAGTTTCCCTTCTGGGTTCTGGTGCATTAATAAAATGAAGTCAGAAAAGGTTGTGTTGAGCACTGACGTAACTTGGTCTGATAGGCAGTCCTGGTCAGGCTCTGTATGGCCCTGTCTTAACACTCAACCCTTCCCCCCCAAACCCTAGTCTTATTCCCATTCTCTTGAAGCCCCTTGTGGGGGCTACAGTTTCACAGGAGAGTGCTGGGAAGTTTCAGTTACTTTGTCTGCTTGACACCCGACACCCATTAACCCAGCGTATGCTGGAATTAAATTCGGGGCCACCTGTTCCATCATTGTTTCTTGACATAATTGATGAGCTAGGCATTACAAAGGAGACACCCTTTCTGCCCCTTTCTGCAGTCACAAACTCTGCTTTTCTTTCTATTTCTCTTTCATCAATTTCCTGTTGCTTGTCGGCTCTCACTATAAATATAATTCTCTCCCACTGCTTTCTGTTTATCAGCCTCCTTTCATTTGTATGTTTTTTTATTCTTGTAATGTTTGTCTGTGCTCACGGGAGTTGATCAGTTTTTCTGTAGGCCTGTGCAAGACTGCATGTTATTCTTGTGTTTATCTTCACGTCCTTCTCCCCCTGCTTTCCCTTTCTTGCATTCTGTATGTTTTTCCTTTGGGGATTTCTCTTGCTCGTTCTCCATTTCTGTTTTTGTTTGTCCCTTGTGAGGAGGGATCGCGAATCGGGATCAGGATGTACAGAGACTTCAGGGAGAGGTGAAATATACTGCTTGTGGAAGATTCAGAAGTTAGTCTACTTTGGTGTATAGAGGACAGAACAATACAGGCCCTTCGACCCACAATGTTGTGCTGACTATTTAACCTACTCTAAGATCAATCTAACTCTTCCCTCCCACATAGCCCTCCGATAGAGACGAGCTTGCATAGGCATCAAGAAGATGCAGGTTAACCAAGCAAATGGACAACAGCATGGCTGATAGAAAACAATTTTAGAAAAAAATGGAAAATTCAATGTAAATTTATTATTAAAGTAAATCTGTATCACCATTTAGATTCATTTCCTTGCAGGCATTTACAGGAAAATAAAGAAATACAATAGAATTTATGAAAAACTATAAATAACAGACTGACAAATAAGATACATCATACAAATATTAAGAAAGTCATAAAATACAGTGAAACAGAAAAATGTATTTTCTTCACTTATTACAAATTGAGGAAATGTGGATGTTCAGGAGGTTGGTGTACTCGGACATTGAAAGTCAACATGCAGTTGCAGCAAACAATTAAGAAAGCAGATGGTATGTTGGCCTAAATATGAGAGGATTTGATTACAAGAGTAAGGTAGTTTTATAGCAGTAAGGACATGGTGAGACACCAGCTGGAGTATTGGCTTTTACCTCTTACCTGAGCAAGTCTATCTTGTCACAGAGCGAGTGCAATGTAAAATTCACCACAGGAGAAAGTAGATAGGGTTAGGCTTCTGTACTCTAGCGTTTAGAGCTCTATGAAATTAAACAAGAAAAATCATGCAGGGCTTGACAAAGATGGTTGCAGGGTGGGTGATTCCTCTGGTCGAAGAGTCACAGCCTCAATATAAGGGCTGGGCCCTTAATGACTGAGAGGGGAAGAGATGTCTTCATTCAGAGGGTGGTGAGTGAGTGGAATTCTCTGCCCCAGAGGTATGAGGCTCAGTTGATCATGCAACTCAGAATTGGTACATTTCTGGATATTAAGTGGGTCATGGACTACAGGGATAATGTAAAAAAGTTGCTCAGGAGTAGAAGATCTGACATACAGACTAATTAGGCACCAGAAGGTCACAAGGTCTATTCCTTCTAGTTCCATATGTTTCTGTATTCTATATTTTCCTCTTTCTTTCTGTTGCACATGCTCTCTGTCACTTGTCACTCCTCCCCCCCCAGTAATTTTATGTTTTTTCTCTCTATCTATATATCTCATGACTGTATACTAATTACCTCCCTTTCTTTCTCTATAAGTTTACCTTCCCGAGTGCTCTTCTCCCTCCCTCTGCACATAGTTTGCACGTTCTCCCTGTGTCTACATAGGTTTCCTCTGCGTGCTCTAGTTTCCTCCCACAAACCAGAAAATGTGACTAATTGGCAATTGTAATTTGCCCCTTCTGTGGACAGAGTAAAATGGGGTTGGTTTAGGATTATTTTAAGTGGGTGCTTGGTGGTTTTGTTAAGCACTCACTAGGCCGATGGATCTATTTCTTTGTTGTATTATGTTGTCACAGAGTTATACAGCCTGGAAACAGGCCATTTAGCCCACAGAGTCCACACCAACCCTCAAATACCCATTTACACATCATATACAAAGGCGGTTTTAAAAATTCTCTCCATATTCCATCAACCACCCATAGATTCTGTTACTTGCCTGCATTAGGGACTGTTTACAGTGTCCAGTTAATCCCCCCGCCTGCACGTCTTTGGGAAGTGAAAGGAAGCCGAGAGGAATTGCAGCGGGAATGTGCAAATACAGACAACACCCAAGGTCAAGATTAAAGCTGGGTCTCTGGCGCCGAGAGGAAGTGGCTCAACTGTCTGTGCCACGGTTCAGAGTCACCAGCTCATTGCTCATGACCCTAGGAGCCATCGCCTCAATTGGTACGGTAGCTTTGGGGCACGGGTTGTCAAGCAACTGGTGGGCATGATTCGCAATGTAATGGCCGATTACACATTGCGCTATTGCAGGTGAGCAGTTAGGCCAGAGGTCATTGCTAGTTGGGTCCCCACGCTGAAGAAAGAGGATTTGGGATTTGGGCAAGAGCGGCACCATCCTGTCAGCTTGTGCTTGTTGCAGCTCGGCCAGATGGGCTCTTTAGCTTAGACTGGAACTGGTCGTCATGTTTGAACTAAATTATATCTGCATCAACGCCATTGTGTGTGCACTGAGTGACAAGAGATAAAAGTGAAAGAGAGAGAGAGAAGGGAAGTGAATTATGGAAATAAGGTGTGTGTGTGTGGAGAGAGAAGAACGGTGAGAAATAGGCAGAGGAAGAGGGCAGCCAGAAGGTTATTATAGCGGCAGAAATCCCGGTTCAGTTCCGCCGCTGTCTGTAAGGAGATTGTATGCTCTCGCCGTGACTGTGTGCGTTTCTTCCTGAGAGCACAACCAGTGTCCTCTGTGTGTACCGAGGCTCCCACTCCTTTTTGGAAGCTCACTGTGAATGCGATCAGCTTTCAGATAAAAGCATCTGTTGGAGGGCAATTGAAAATGTTGCTCCATGATCCTTACACAGGCTGTGTCTATATCGTCCAGCTTCTGCCTTATTGCCCTGTCCCTTCCCCAGTTCTGACAAAGGGTCTTCAACCTGATGCATTAACTGTTTGTATCTCTTCCCACAGATACTGAACAAGCTACCAAACATTTAAGCACTTTCTATTTCCATTTTATATCTTTCTGTGTTCTGCCTGTTTGTTCGTTCTCGTTCTCGTTCATTCTCTCTCTCTCCCTCTCCCTCCCTCCCTCCCTCTTTCCCTCCCACTTTCTTTCCCTCCCTCCCTCCCTCCCTCCCTCCCTCCCTCCCACTTTCCCTCCTTCCCTCCCTCCCTTGCTCACTCTCTCTCTCGCTCTCTCTCTCTCTCTCTCTGTCTCTGTCTCTCTCTGTGTCACCAATTCTCTGTCTGTCTCTCTCTCTCTTTCTCTCTGTCTCATTCCATCTGAGTTACTGAGTCATAAGGGTTGAAAAATTGGTTGAAAATTGCTTACAGTAAACAATTGCCTTTAGGCCATACGACATAGGAACAAAATTAGTCCCTTTAGCAAATCGAGTTTGCTCTGCCATTCAATCATGGCTGATTTATTATCCCTCTCAATCCCATTCTGCAGCTTCTCCCTGTATCTTTGAAGCCTTTACTAATCAAGAACCTATCAACCTCCACCTTAAATATACCCAATGATTTGGCCTCCACAGCTGACTGTGGCGATGAATTCCACAGATTCACCACCCTCTGGCTAAAGAAATTCCTCCTCATCTCTGTTCTAAAAGGATGTCCTTTTACTCTGAGGCCGTGCTTCTGGTTTTTGACTTTCCCACTATTGGAAATGTACTTGCACTTTGGGGATGCACGTGAAGATGAACCACATGGGGCTGCAACTGTGCTGTCTGCTGGAAGATATGCTGGACCTCAGCATGGATTCTAACAGTGATAAGCCAAATAGCTGATGTTCACCTTTCAGTATGGAGCTCCACTTGAGCAAACGACATGGACACCTGCCAATTGGATAGGCTCTTTGGGCAAGGTGTGAAAGTAGAGCAGTGGGAATTAGATTTAAAGGAATTATGCAAGTGTGCGGGTTTTCTTTCTCAGCCAAGTAAAGAGGTTCAGGAGGTAGAGAAGATCACTTTGCTTGTTGGAATAGTTTTTCCATGACCTTTGTAATTCCACTTCTCAGCACAGTTTTGGGGAGGCCAAGAGCAAGAGGAAAGTGTGTATTTAATACTTCAGTAATATTTGAGTAATATTGTAAATATATTGTTTGATTAAGAGTTCTTTGTTTACATAATACATTGCGGGTTATACAGTGGCATGCAAAAGTTTGGGCACCACTGCTCACAATTTCTGTTACTGTGAATAGTTAAGTGAGTCGAAGATGAACTGATCTCCAAAAGTCATAAAGTTAAAGATGAAACATTCTTTTTAACATTTTAAGTGAGATTAGTGTATCATTTTTGTTTTGTATAATTTTAGAGTGAAAAAAGGAAAGGAGCACCATGCAAAAGTTTGGGCACCCCAAGAGATTTGAGCTCTCAGATAACTTTTACCAAGGTCTCAGACCTTAAATAGCTTTTTAAGGCTATGGCTTGTTCATGATCATCATTAGGAAAGGCCAGGTGATGCAAATTTCAAAGCTTTATAAATACCCTGACTCCTCAAACCTAGTCCCAACAATCAGCAGCCATGGGCTCCTCTAAGCAGCTGCCTAGCACTCTGAAAATTAAAATAAATGATGCCTACAAAGCAGGAGGAGGCTATAAAAAGATAGCAAAGCATTTTCAGGTAGCCATTTCCTCAGTTCGTAATGTAATTAAGAAGTGGCAGTTAACAGGAACGGTGGAGGACAAGTTGAGGTCTGGAAGACCAAGAAAACTTTCCATGAAAACTGCTCATAGGATTGCTAGAAAGGCAAATCAAAACCCCCGTTTGACTGCAAAAGACCTTCAGGAAGATTTAGCAGACTCTGGAGTGGTGGTGCACTGTTCTACTGTGCAGCGACACCTGCACAAATATGACCTTCATGGAAGAGTCATCAGAAGAAAACATTTCCTGCATCCTCACCACAAAATTCAGCGTCAGAAGTTTGCAAAGGAACATCTAAACATGCCTGATGCATTTTGGAAACAAGTCCTGTGGACTGATGAAGTTAAAATAAAACTTTTTGACCGCAATGAGCAAAGGTATGTTTGGAGAAAAAAGGGTGCACAATTTCATGAAAAGAACACCTCTCCAACTGTTAAGCACGGGGGTGGATCAATCATCCTTTGGGCTTATGTTGCAGCCAGTGGCGTGGGGAACATTTCACTGGTAGAGGGAAGAATGAATTCAATTAAATACCAGCAAATTCTGGAAGCAAACATCACACCGTCAGTAAAATAAAGTTGAAGATGAAAAGAGGATGGCTTCTACAACAGGATAATGATCCTAATCACACCTCAAAATCCACAATGGACTACCTCAAGAGGCGCAAGCTGAAGGTTTTGCCATGGCCCTCATAGTCCCCCGACCTAAACATCATTGAAAATCTGTGGATAGACCTCAAAAGAGCAGCGCATGCAAGACGGCCCAAGAATCTCACAGAACTAGAAACCTTTTGCAAGGAAGAATGGGCGAAAATCCCCCAAACAAGAATTGAAAGACTCTTAGCTGGCTACAGAAAGCGTTTACAAGCTGTGATACTTGCCAAAGGGGGTGTTATTAATTACTGACCATGCAGGGTGCCCAAACTTTTGCTTCGGGCCCTTTTCCATTTTTGTTATTTTGAAACTGTAAAAAATGGAAGTAAAAAAGTAATCTTGCTTAAAATATTAAAGAAATGTGTCATTAACTTTATGCCTTTTGGAAATCAGGTCATTTTTCTTTTACTCGCTTAGCTATTCACAGTAACAGAAATTTTGACCGGGGTGCCCAAACTTTTGCATGCCACTGTATATAGGAGTACATGAATTGCATATGTCATGATGCTAATATGTGATATGTGTGGCTCACTTAAAGTAAAAAAAACTGTCTTTTCCTTTGAATTACTTTATTTATGTTTTGGAGTACAAAAGTCTCTAGCTCCCTGAATGTGAAAACAGAAGTGAATTGGGTGGTTAAAAAAATGTTTGGCATGCATGCCTTCATTGGTTGGGGCGTTGAGTATAAAAGTTGAAAAGTCCTTGGCTGGGTCACAATTGGAGTATTGTATGCATTTCCAGTCACCATGTGGCGGCTATAGAGAGGCTGCAGAAGAGGTTCACTAGAATGTTGTGTAGATTCGAGAGTACTAGCTTGAAAGAGAAGTTGCACTTGGATTGTTTTTTCTGGAATGCCAGAGGCTATAAAGCCATTAAAAAGGGATAGTCTTTTCCCTACATCAGAGGGGAGGTGAAAAGGTGAAAGCAGGAAGGTTATTGGAGATGTGTGAAGCTAGTTTTGCTTTTATACAGAGAGGTAGTTGCCCGGAGATGGCAGATGTTTAAAAGATGCTTAGACAGTCGTGAACGAACATGGAGTAGAGGGAAATGGACCATGTGCAGCCAGTGGTGATTGGCTATATTGGCACAGACATGTTGAGCTGAAGGGCTGTTCTATGTTCTATCCCTTTGAGGCAACAGCTGCCCTGATCAGTTGGTTATCTCTTTCACGTTCCTGCTTACCCCACACAAGTGAGACAGTTCCTGCCATCACTCATACACATGGGCCAGCCACCCTGAAGAATATCTCTGCTCACCCTTGTAACTGACTCTCCAGTTTCTGAACTGGAGAGGACTCTGTCTTAAACTGCTCATATTTTCAAATCCATCTGTGTCCTTGCCAATCCTTATCTGTGAAATTTCATCTAGCTGTGCAATTTTCTGACGCATCGTTGTGCACTTTTCATCTATGATATCCATCACCCCAGCATTCGACTGCCTGGGCTCCGAGCTCTGGAATTCTATCCCTAATCCTTCCCATCTCGGCGACATTTGCTGAGATGGAGCAGATACTTTGGTCATCAGCCCAATATATCCTTTTGCAGAACCTCGATTAATTTTGCTGGTGATTGGTACAGTGAAGGTTAAAGACAGGCTGTCAGTGAGGTTGTTACTGGATAGAGTTTTTCTCAGTCCCTTGTTCACAGACTGGATGCTGGATTCCTGTGATCCTGGGCTGGCGTCATCCTAGTGAAGAGAAAGTGTGGTGTTCATTTTAATATGTTGAGGGGTGTGTGAAATTAAATAGCAACTTTTGTGGAAGTTAAGTCATATGTGACTTGTCTCTGCTGTTGTTGATATTCAAGTTACATTCTGAAGGCACAGACTCCCTTTCATATCTTGTTCCCATAATTCCCTCTCTTTATCTTTGCAGCAAGTAAGTTTCAGAATCAATTCTCCCCACTTCTTGCAGGAATTAATTAATTATTCAAAGTTGTTTCATGTGTTTGGCACGTGAGTGATTCATTGTGGGTTAGAATGAGGCTACTTTGCCACTTGGCCTGCTTCCCTGAGATCTCAATGTAGCCTTCCCAGTTTCATTTTGAATTCATTAGAATTCATTACAGGATGTATACCTGGAATAGGCCTTATGTAGAACGGTTGGACAGGCTGGACTTCATCTCAGCCAAAATTCCCCACCTCAGCCCGTTGTGCCTGCCTGTGTTTGACCCGTCTCCATCTCTTCTCCTGGGATCTTCAGGAGTCTTAGGTCCCACAGCACCAGGTTCAGCAACAGTTGTTGGCCTACATCATTAGGCACCTGGACCAGCATGGATGGTTTCACTCACCTCAGCGCTCAACTGACTCCACAGCCTGTAGTCACAGTTTCATGAACTCTGCAGTTTATGTTCTATATATTATTTGTTTACATTTTTTTTATTTACACAGTTTATCCTCTTTTGAACATTGGATGTTTGTCAGTCTTTGTTGTGTGTGTTTTTTCATGGATCCTATTCTGTTTTCCTCTTGAACTTCGGAGTTTAGAAAACTGAGAGGGGACTTGATTGAAACATGCAAGATCCTGAAGGGGTCCGGACAGGGTGGATGTGGGGAGGATGTTTCCTTCTGTGGGAGATCTAGAAGCAGGGATCCGTGTTTAAAAATAGGTTGACCAGTTGATACAGGGATGAGGACAACGCCCTTTCTCCCAGAAGGTTGTGAGTTCCTGGAACCTCCTTCCTCAAAGGACGGTGGAAGTAGAATTTTTGCACGTTTTTCAGCACGGAGGAGGAGGGTTACCGCAGGTCGATGGGAATACTGCGTTCAGGTTACAGTCAGATCAGCCGTAATTTTATTCAACAGCAACGCTGGTCCACAGGGCTAAATGTGTGAACCCTGAAACTAATTACATTTACCGAAATGTTCTTTAATTGAGCAGCTTAATTACCGGCCAACAATTCCGGCTGACACTCAGGAGCAGAGAAATCGGAGAGTTGTCCCATCTCTGAGCTCAGAACAGTAAGGTAGTTTCCTGCTACAAGGGGTCAAGTTCATCTGGGAGATGAGGTATTAAAGATAAGTGCACTTCCCACTTACGACTTCTGATGGAGTCTTCAAGGAACTTAAAAGTGGGAAGTACTCCTAAATGTTACAGAGTAGATGGCTAAAGCTATGCTGCCACTGACAGGGTAAAGGCAGGAATTATAGAGTGTAGAATTACAGTCACAGAGGCACCCACAGGAACAAGCTCCTCAGAACCACCAAACACCCAGCTTATACTCAATCTACACTAAATCCATTTTACTCTTCCAACGTTGTCATCAACTACCCTCCCAACACACACGCGCCTTAACACAGATGCACAAATGCATAAACATACTTGTGAAATTCACATAGAAACATACACAAACATGCATGGGCACACACGCAAAACCCTCTCAAACATGCACAAACACACAAATACTTGTGCTCATGCACAAGCCTGCACAAATAAAACAGACAAGCACAAACCCACAAACATGTACACACGCACAGAAACGGCAACGCACTCAAGCACACAAAAATGTGCACGCGCGCATGTAGATACGCACAAATACACTGCAAAAACGCGTGCACAGACACACACTCAAACACGTGCACAAGCGCACACGTACACACACATATTCTATCATTTACCTACACACTGCCAGCAATTTACAATGAGGGATTAGCCTACCAGCCCGTGTGCCTTTGGAGATGGCAGGAAGCTAGAGCACTTGGAGGTAACCCAGGCAGAGCGTGTGAACTCCGCACAGACAGTACCCGCCTTGCTGGAGCTGTAGGGCAGTGGCTGAGCTCGGGATGGGTGTTGCCCCAGAGGGAATTAATCCTGGTGAAGACTCTGAACAGGAGCAATTGTCTGTCCGGAAGATGGGCTAGTTGCGGAGATAAACAGGATGTTGCAGTTTAGAGAGGCAGAGATTTGAATGGAGCAGACAGGCAAATATTGGATAGTGCACACATCGATGAGGGTCTCACCAGTGCATGGGCTGTGTCACATACAGTAAAGCAAGGGTCGGGGGAAGAATATTCTGGAAGTGGAAGGTAGTGTGACCTTGAGGGGAATTCAGTCTACATCCTCATCAGAAAATCCTCAATGAACAGCGGTTTCAAATGCTCGGTCAAAGTTACCAACATCACAGCAAATTCAAACAGCTACAGGTTAGTCCGCATCTGTGGGTCTCTTGCCTGTGTGACAGGATCCAAGGTGTGACGGACCATCGGTGGACAAATCAGTGTGCTGGTTTGGGAATCAGGGTTTGAGATTGGGGGCCAAGATACAAGGGGCTGGTACGGAGGTGCCATTGCGATGGGGCGCAGGGTGAGATGGGCCAGTGGGAATGGGAATTGAACACAGCAGAGTCTGTCACACAGCTCTCTCACACACTGAGCTCTCTGCACTGCCTTACTGCATTAACTTGTGCTACCTCAGTGCACTGTCACAGAATCATAGAGTCGTAGAAAAGTAGAGCACAGAAATGTGCCCTTTGGCCCATCTAGCCAATGCTGAACCATCGGCCTACTCCTATTGACTATTGCCCTCCATATCCCTTCTGTCCAAGCTTCCCTTAAACATTGAAACCGAGCTCGCATGGACCACTTGTGCTGGCAGCTCAATCCACACTCTCACGAGCCTCTGAGCGAATTGGCCAGCATGAGTGACATACAAGTTTCTAATTGTACTTGTGATTTAAAAAAAACAATTTACAAATTTACCAACAGTGGCCCATCCCACACTGATCTCCCACCCTGAGGCCCAGCAACACGGGCCCATTGACACTGCTTTCCCTCCACTCTGCGCCCAACACGCAGGCCCAGGGTGTGACAGGCCACTGTGACATGATCTCTATGGATAGTATGCAAGACAAGCTTTACACTGTACTTCGGTTCATGTGCCAACAATAAACCAATTCCAGTTCCAGTCTGAATAAGCTGGTGGTATCTGGGGGTGAATGGGAGAGGTACTTTCATTGCACTTCTTGTCAGTGCAGGTAAAGTAAATGTCAAACGGGCAGAGGGTAAACGTGCTAAATAATATTTCCAAAAACAATTGCTTCTTTGCACAATTTATGCATGATTTAATGTGTCTCCAAGAAGTGAGTGTGCTGCCTTGCTACCCCGGGGAAATCCATAAATGATAGGATTGCTGAAATGTGTTTGCTAGGTAACGGCATAATTAAAGCTTTGAAAAATGAGCCCAAGATGGAATCTGACCTTTCTCAGCCTTCTGTTTTCACTTATCTCTACTAATTATGTTGCGGTGATAGATGGCCCACTGGTCTGAAAGAGAGCTTTCACAGTCTCGCCACACCACCTCTGCCTCCTCTCCCTCCTCACAGCTACATTCGCATCATCAGAGAAACGGAGACCTTATTTGATGTGGACAAAACATGACATCAGGAGCTGCCATGGTAACCCATTAGTGATCACTCTTTTCTACACCCAGCCTTAATGCCTCCCTCTGTATAGTAGTAGTGGAAACGCCTGCCTTCTCCGAGGTTCGTCACCTTGTTGAAGAGGAGAGGCTTGAGAGTTCCTGAGATCTCGAGAGCAATGCTGTCTGAAGTTTAGCCACGTAGCACGTACTTCCTGGTGGGGTCACCCACGGCAGTAAGGTCAAGGGGGAGGTTCTGGACAAAGAGCGATCCCAACAAGGCCTGAAGTGTGAAGCTGCCGGAGGATGATGACACATCACAACGGCAGGGAAGGCAGAGGATTTCCAGGCGTCTTGCATTCCATGTCCACTGGATCCTGACCTCCCCCCCCGCCCCCCAATCTGGCAAATACCGTGCGGTGGCTGCCCCTGCATCATCCTCCTGTCATGTCATGTGCAAGCTTTCTCCCTTCAAAGAATCCATCTAAACATCCTGGATTAAGTCCTGTGACAATCAGCAAGAGGCAAAGGAGGCAGGCCTGGATCAGCCTCTACAGCAGGGGTACCCAACTTCTTTTATGCCCTGGACCACGGCCATTAAGCAAGGGGTCTGTGGACTCCAGGTTGGCAGCCCCTACTCTACAGTCACCTGAATTGCCACTAATAGACAACTCCCTTGGAGAACATCATACTCCACTCGAATGATCACACTATTACTGTGTCGGTCTGCAGGACTCTGCATGGAGTGCCAACTGTGCACCATTTCCAGCTTCGGGAAGTCTGGGGCAATAAATTTGAGCATGCACCGAGACGAGTGCACTAGAGCTCGATATGATTGACTGAAATTGCAGGTTTAACTCAGGTTAGGAAATGCAGTCTTCTGTGCAACCCACACATAGGAACAAGCCTTTCAGTTTCCAGTGTGATGGATCTTCCAGGTTCAAGCATCTTCTGCTGGGTGGGACCTCAATCATGGCTGCACTTCTGACTTGCAAATTGTTTGGGCTCTGCATAGTTTGCCTGGAGAGTACCCTGCTGTAACCTGGGTTAGCCCTGCAATACGTAGACTGGGGTTGAATTATTGTCTGGAGCTAGAAAGTTTACTCACTCAGCTGCCACTGTATTTATATTATAAAGTGGCCACTGTGTGTATGTTCGGGGTCTTCTGCTGCTGTAGCCCATCCATTTCAAGGTTCAGCGTGTTGTGAATTTAGAGATGCTCTTTGGCATACCACTGTTAATAAAGTAACATGGTTAGTTTAGTCACTGTTGCCCTCCTGTCAACTTGAACCCAGTCTGGCCACGCTCCTCTGACTTCTCATTAACAAGATGTTTTCACCCACAGAACTGCTGCTCACTGGATGTTTATTTTTGTTTCTCATATCATTCTCTGTAAACTCTAGAGATGGGTGTACGTGAAAGTCCCAGGAGATCAGCAGTTTCTGAGGTACTGAAACCATCCCGTCAGCCAGCAACAATTCATTCTATGATCAGAGTCAATTAGGTCACATTTCTTCCCCACTCTGATGTCTGGTCTGAACAGCAGCTGAACCTCTTGACCGTGTCTGCATGCTTTTATGTATTGATTAGATATTTACATTAACGAGCAGGTGTAGAGTTGTACCTAATAATGTGACCACTGACTATAAATGATGAAATAACCTAGGCTGAGAGTTATTTTGACAATGAAGTGCGTAAGGTCCATGAGGTTGTGATGTACAGCTCTCTCCGTGCCGGCAATTCCCTATTGTACAGCCCTCAGTACAATCAAATTCCTCATGTACAGCTCCTTCCGTAAGTCCCCATCCTTACGTCAGCCCGAGGGCACTGCTCTGTGGAGTTGAATACAAAATCCATAAAGCATGCTTTCTCACAGACGTAACTAGATGGGAGATCTATAATGCACTTCCCCTTAATACAAGCTCCCTAATGTTGTGTCATATGGATATGAGCTCCCTAATGTCCTGTTCCCTTGATACTAGTTCTCTTAATGTAGAGCCCCCTTGATATGCTTCCTAATGTATCTGTGTTACAGAGCTCCCTTGGTACAAGTTCCCTAATGTACAATTTTCTCACACAAACTATTTTGGTATGCTTTGATGCAAAGTCCCACAATGCACTGCTCGCTGAGTATGAGCTCTCCAGTGCCGAGTTTCCTCAGAGTGACAACTCTGTCATAGATTACTCTTGATATGCAGCTAGCCTTTCTTTCTGAGTGGCAGGAAAGTTGGGTGAGACTAGAACTAGAGGCCGTGGGTCAAGGGTGAAAGGTAGAATGTTTAAGGGGAACACAAGGGGGACCTTTTTCACTCAGGGTGGTGCACGTGTTGAACGGGCTACCGGTGGAAGTGGTGAATGCAGGTTCAATTTCAACACTTAAGAGAAGTTTGGATCACTGTACGGAGGGCATTGGTCCAGGTGCAGGTAGATGGGCCTGGGCAGGATAAAAGTTTAGTAAGGACTAAATGGTTCAGAGGGTCTGTTTCTATGCTGTGGCATCCCATGATTCTAAAGTGCTTATTGCAAAATGCTGGTGCCAAGATTTAAAACTGTGGTGAGGTCTGTTCCAGTTTGTGTGGGCGTATCTGGGCAGCTTTCCCCATTGTTGGATGTTCATTTGGGATGGCTGTATCCAAGATGTAGCTCAGTCCTGGGATACGTTTCAGACAGTCCAGGCCAGGAGTTTGTCTGGCCCCATAGCCTTTGCTGCACCCAGTGGTGACATCTGGGGGCATAGAACTGGCTCAATACTAGCTCCTTCAATGAAGAGAAACCTCAGGGGGAAGCACTAGGTAGCTGCAAGGGTTTTAGCCTTATCTTTTGTTCTCATGAGCTGGCCTCCATCGACAGTGATCATGGAGTGGTTCATGCAGCTTCTGTACCCAGATCAAAACTCCCTCAGTACAAACTCCCTATATGGTGCTCTCTAGACTTCAGCTTCCTCATGTCCCACTCCCTTGATACTAGCTCACTTAACACAGAGCTCCCTGGATATGCTTCATTTGCTACCTTCTTATCATCATGCTGTTTAATTCTTCATCATTCATGGCAAGATTTTGCAGACTACAAAGCTTAATCTTTGATCTTACCTGCAGAAGCCCAATCTTTTTGCAGCCATTCCCTTCAGGATTTGGCCAACGCACTGCTGCTGTCACAGCGCCACCAGAGCTAATGCAAACCCTGGGTGATGCTATCTAGAGCAGACAATGGTCGATCACTGGAATGCTCAGCCAGCAGAGACGGTGGAATCAGAACCAGTGACTACATTTATGTGGCATTTAGACAGACACCTAAATAAGCAAGGCATAGTCAGATACGGACCTAACGCAGGCAAGTAGGATCAATGTAGGGCCACACTCTGAAAGGTGACCTGCTTTAGTAGAAGAAATTGAAGAGTATCTCTCAAATGGTGAGAGACTAAAAGGGAAGCCTGGTGCTGAGGACACCTGGTGTACATGAATCACAGAAAGTGCTTAGGTGCAGCACGCAGTTAGGAAGACAAAACACATGTTGGCCGTCATTGCAGGTGGACGTGAATACAGGATAAAGACATTGTGGGCCTGGAATATTGCCTGCAGGTCCAGTTCCCGACCTAAATAAGGATGCGCCTGTGCATAACTGTTCAACAGGCTGACTCCAGGAAGTATGGAGGGGCACAGTTACCCAATGGGCTGAGGAGACTGAGCAACAATCTTGATTTAGAATCATAGAAGAATATGCAATTGAAAAATACATTTTTAAGTGGCTTGAAAGATTAGAGGCTGGGATGACATTATTCTTGATTGGGGTGCTAAAACTGGGGGCCATTCAGGACTGAGATGTGCAGAGTGTGGGAAAACTTTGGGATTCTCCATTCAAATGGCCGCTCCGACTGGCTATATTCAAAGCAGCTTTATAGATTTTTTTAGATAGGGAGTCAAGTAATATGAGGCAGGAAAGGGCCTGTTGCTGAGCAGCCTCATTGTAGCTTCAAGGACCCAGGTTCAGTCCAGTCCTGAGGTGATGCCTGTGTGGAGTTTGACCATAAGACATAAGAGCAGATTTAGGTCAAATAGCCCATCCAGTCTGCTCCACCATTCCATTATGGCTGATTTATTATCCCTCTCGAAAGTTTGCATACTCTCTCTGTGACCGTGTGGGTGCCACAGTATCTTGCCACATCCGAAAACACGCAGGCTGACAGAGAAATTTATCCAACTTAACAGAAGAACTGATAGGAATATGAGAAGGTGGACATTTGGTGGTGGGGGAGGAGGAATTGTTCAGTGAACTGTTTAGTCTCTGGGCTGAATGGACTCCTTTGTAGGAAAATATGAATTAATTTGAAGCTGGGTTATTATCTTATGAAATGGTGGAGTAGGTATGAGAGAGCAAGTGGCCAAATTTTGTTCTCATTTCTGATATTCTTGCGTGTTCCTTGTTACTCGGTTAGGGTTCTTTGAATTATCCAACAACCTTGTGGGAGTATGTTCATTCAGAGACTGCAGAAGTGGAAGAAGACAGCTCAGGTTGTGCTAGCTGGTCTCAACAGTATGGCCATATCCTGGCAATGATGAATAAAACATTTCTAACTGGGCCATTGGTATTAATCCTTTTTTTTTTGCGCATTAAGGCTCAGAGAAGTCATGCAGATCCATGAAAATTATGAATTTATTTAGAGATGTTTAATTAGAGAAATATCCAACAAATTTAACTCTGTTCCCTTCTGACACGTGTTCCATGTAAAATTCACTTTGTAATAAAGAGGCAGAAATTTTGTTTCATGCACTTGCTTTTTTTATTACCAACCCTCTGTGCTCTGTGGTCCAGAAGAGTGTGCAGCCCTCATGACCTATTCTCCAGCAACATGGTAAAGCTGATTCTAGCCTCTTCTCCTCCTTGAAACAACAGACAGAAAGGTGTCACCTGAGAAATCACAGTACTCTGCCCTAGTATTTTGATCATCATATATTGTGTTACCTTGTGAATTTGCACAGTGCCTTTCACATCCAATTTAGCCTTGGGCTCTGTAACCAATGACAGGGCATAGAAGCAACAATTGAAACACAAGAGATTCTGCAGATGCTGGAAATCTTGAACGAACACACACATGCGCGCACACACACACAAATGCTAGCTGAACTCAACAAGTTGGGCAACACCTAGGGAGAGTAATGAACAGTCAACGGCTCAGGCTGAGACCCTACATCGACTGGAAGGAAAGGTGGCAGAAGCCAGTATAAGGAGGAGGAGGGAGGAGAAGATGATAAGTCAGACCAGGTAAGCGGGAAGCTGGTTGAGTGGGGAGGGAGGATAAACTAAGAAGTTGTAAGGGGATAAGAGGAAGGCTTAAAAGGCTAACGTACAAGGAATCTGTTAGGAGAAGACAGTGGACCATGGAGAGAAGGGAATGAAGTGGGAAACAAAAGGGAGGTAATAGGTGAGGAGAAGAGAAGGGGTTAGAGGGTAACCAGAATGAGGAATGGAGAAAAAAGAAAGTACTGGAAGATGGAGAAATTTGGCCTTATCATGGCAGTAGAGGAGGTCATGGACGGGCATGTCCGAATGGGAATTGGCGGTTCAATTAAAATGGGTAGCCATTGGGAGATCCTGCATCTAGCAGTGGACAGAGCAAAGGTGCTCGGCAAATCTATTAACAATTAGTCAATCTATTAATCATTTAACCTACCTTGGTGAAGCTGGTTGAGAGATCAGTAGTAACTGGTACATAGAGAACTCTCTTGTCAGGACAGGACAGGACTATGGGAATTTCCTTTTGTCCACTTGTGGTGCACCGGGCCTTGTTTTAACTTGTCGGCCTTGCAGTGTTTCGTCAGTCTGCCCGAGGGAGTGAATTTGGTGCCTGGAGCAGTTTTGAACCTGCAAACTCCTGATCTGAAGATGTCAGTGCACAGAAACCATGGCGATTCCACAAACAGTGTCAGAGTTAATTATTTTTCTGTTTTGGAAACTGGAAATGTTATTGAACGGGTGGAACATGATGTCATGGTGTTGCCTCTGCTATTTACAGTAAATACTGCAGTGCTAAGCTTTTTCAGTGTGGCTGGCACTTGTTGACACTTAATCTAATGTCACCAAAAGACATGATGGGTTTGGGCAAATGGGAGACTTATTAACAATATATATACCTGCTTTTATCTTCTCTTTCTTGCTCCATCTTTTTTCTTTCCTGTACTTTTCTGTCTTTAGTGTTTCTCATAGTTTCAGTCATGGAGAGAAGGAAGAATTGGCAATGGGTTATTGTTATCCCAGCATACATAGCACCAGTGAAAAACCTCTATAAAAGATGAGGACAAAGTCATATCATTTGCAGCCAATGTTCGATGTTTGATCACAGCGTCAGGTTCAGACAATGCGTTGATGATCCTTGCCATGGATGGGAGGAAGGTCATGAACCTTGCAAGGACAGGATCAGACTGCTGCTGCAGAAAGTCCTGCCAGCCCATGTAATTCAGACTTAATGCCAGAAGCCCGGTGATACTTGCGGGCTGCTCCCAGCATAATCTTCAGACTGTATGAAGCAAAACGACGCTTTTTACTGTATGTTTTGATGTACATGTGATAAATAAAGCGAGCCTTTAAATTTTGTTGGCCATTCACAGATGCTCATGAAGGTATCTCTGTCCCTTCACAACTAATTCTCCAGCCTCTTTGTATGTGGGTCCTGACCCTCCAAGCTGTTGTGGAGGTAACTGCTGGCAGCTTGATTCATGTCCCCATCTAATGGTAGTCTAACATATTACACTGCTAACAAATTTAGGATATCACTAGCATCACCACGCACGTCTGTGTAAATGCAGTCAGAATAACATAAGACATTTCTCACTGTGGAGAAGACATAGCAAATTAAAAGTGCCACTGTCAGATTACATTTTGAAATTCGAAATACTGCAAGGGAGGTTAACATATTTGTTTATGATGAGTTTCCATAACAGGATATTTATAACTGAAGGACAGTTCTGATCAGATTAGGTCTCTGGTGATCTAACAAAGCACAGAAGAGCCTGTTTATTTACACTGTTAGCAGATTGGTGGAAAACTAGCAGCAGGTTCCTGCTGGAGTTTGGAATTCAATTGTTTTGCTTTGCTTTTGGTGCTTGCAATGCCTGCTTTGTGCCTCAGACGCTCAGTCCCCTAATGTAGGCTGACGTTCCAGTGCAGAGTTGCACTGTCAGGGATAGAGTCCTACTGAAAAGGGGTCTAGCTGAGGCTCCCTTTATCCTTGCATAGATAAGTTCACAATGCAGAGCGCTTCACACACACACCAGCCTCTGTGCGAGTTCTTTACGAAGAGTGTGATGAGTGTGTGGTATGCACTGCCAGAAGTGATGGTAGAGGCACATGTGTTAGGAGCACTTAAGATGGGTGACAGAAAAATGGAGAGCTATGTAGAAGGGAAGGGTCACATTGATCTTAGAGTAGGTTAAAAAGTTGGCTCAAGATTGTGGGCTGAAGGGCCTGTGCTGTACTGGAATGGTTTATGTTCCATGGACACTTTTTGAAGATGGAGTTTTGTTTTAATTCCTTAGTTAGTGATTATCTCTCAACCAGACCAGAAGGAAAGTGTTATTTGCTTGCTATCTCAGAGCTGTTTGTGGCTGGGCTGTGTGCACAGGTAATTGTTTGCGGCTGCTGACAAGGTTAAGCGTTTCTATCAGTGGTAGCGAGGCAGTATCTGTGTTACCAGTACTGGAAGGTGCTTGTGTCAGCAGGAGATGAGGGTTGGGTCCAGTAGCTAAGCCTGTTGAGCAATCTCAGCTTCCAGTTAAGCATGAGATTCTTGTTTTCAAATCATCGCTTGGCTTCTGCCTGGTCTCTGTTAGCTCTTCAATCCGTACTAAGATCTTCACTCTCCTGCTCTATTGAATACTTCAAAGCTGGGGGAAGTCTAGGACCAGAGGGCACAGCCTCAGAATAGAAAGATGTCCCTTTAGAACAGAGATGAGGAATTTCTTCATCCAGAGGGTGGTAAATCTGTGGAATTCATTGCCGTAGATGGCTGTGGAAGCCAAATCATTGGGTATATTTAAAGCAGAGGTCGATAGGTTCTTGACCTAGCCACGTGGTGTGCCAATAACAACCTGGCCCTTAATATCCAGAAGACCAAAGAGAACATTGTGGACTTCAGGCATGCTAGGAGCCACACTCATGTCCCCGTCTACATCAATGGAGCTGTAGTGGAGCATGTATCAAGCTTCAAATTTCTTGGTGTCCACATTTCCAATGATCTCACCTGGTCCTTGAACTCCTCCATCCTGATCAAAGAGGCGCAACAGTGCCTTTATTTCCTGCGGAGCATCAAGAAAGCTTACCTCTGTCCCAGGACACTGACGGACTTTTACCGCTGTACCATTGAGAGCATACTCACCAAATGTATTTCAAATTTATCCCTGTTTCCGTGCTGTATTTGTTATATGGTATGGCAATTGTCCCGTATTGGACCGCAAAGCACTCCAGCGGGTGGTGAAAACTGCCCAGTGGATTATCGGCACCCAATTGCCCATCATTGAGAAAATTTATCATAAATGCTGCCTGGGCAGGGCGAAAAGCACCATCAAGGATGCATCTCACCCTAACCATGGACTTTTTATTCTCCTCCCATCCAGTAGGCACTTCAGGAGCCTCCACACCCGCACCGGCAGACTCAGGAAGAGCTTCTTCTCTGAGGCTGTGACCTTGCTGAACCTCACAACACAGCACTAAGCAGTATTGCACCCATATTGTACTGTCTCAGTACTTTTATATTTGTGTGCTGTAGCACTTACTTTTTATTTGCAGTTATTTTGTAAATAACACTATTCTTTTGCACTTCTGGTTAGATGCTAATTGCATTTCATTGGCTTTGTATCTGTACTCGGCACAATGACAATAAAGTTGAATCTGATCTAATTAGTAAGAGTGTCAAAGGTTACTGGGAGAAGACAGGAGAAGGGGGTTGAGAGGGATAATAAATCAGCCATAATGGAAAGGTGGAGCAGACTCGATGGTCTGAATAGCCAATTCTGCTACTGTGTGTTCTGGTGTCCCACATTTCCAGCTGCCTCAATGCTCAAAGCCTTTGGCTCTGGAATTCCTTTACTAAATATTTGCCTTTTTTGTTCTTTATTGGGAAGTTCCAAGATCTCACCTCTTCTGGTAGCAATCGCTCAACTACTCACTTATCTCCTCTCTTTTAATGTGGCTAAAGTATTGTCAATAATGCTGTAACAAAGCACTGCAGGACGTTTAGGATGTTAAGGATGCTGGCACTGCAGACAAAAGCTGCTCTTTCACGGACAGCTTGCTCTGGCCTCGGCAACTTCTCATGCTTGTCCTGAGCAGCTGAAAATGCTTAGGTTTGCAATACTGCTTGACTGCCTCCGATACAATACACAAACTATTTTGAACACAGTGGAACACTATTGACGGCAACTCTGTGCTGTCAGACCCTGGCGCCCTCATGGTGTTCAGTTCATTCCACTGATGTCACTTGGGAATTAACTAGAAAGGTAAATCAACCTGGAGCAATCTTCTGAGGCTTTTACAAGAAATAGCGCATGGTGGATAGAGGGGAACCGGCTGATGTGCTATATTTAGGATTCCAGGAGATTTGATAAGGTGCCACATCAAAGGTCATTGGGCTCCCAGGAAGCAGAGGGTCAGTGGAAAGTGATCTTTTCTGGTTGACGTTATGTAGAACAGAAAGAGGCCCTTCAGCCCGTCTTGCCCATGTCAGCGAAGGTGGCCATCTAAGCTAGAGCCACTTGCCCGGCGTTTGGCCCATATCACTCTAAGTCTTTTCTATGCATGTACTTATCCAAATGTCTTTTAAAGTTGTTATCATGCCCACCTCAGCTCCTTCCTCCATCTTGGCTGGTTTTTATTATTTTCAGCTGATCTGATTGCAACCTGAACTCTGTGTTCCAGCCTAGCTCAGTTTTCAATTCTTTTGCTTTTCAAAAATATGTCTGTACTGCCTTGAATAATCTAAAAACTGTGGCACCCACCACTAGAGGAAGGGAATTCCAGAGATTCATGATCCTCTGACAGAAACATATTGCTGGATCTGCATCTTAGACTAGTAACCTCTCATTTTTATACTGTGACCCCGAATTCCAGATTCCCCCAAAGAGAAAACACCTTTGCCACATCAACCTTATGGAAAGCTGGGAAGACACTGCACTCAACAGATACGTGCGGAGGAAATGTGTTCAAGAGGGAGCTGTACTACATGAGAGCGAGATGTGCTGTGCCACAGAAGGAAGCTTCAGCTGTGAAAGGAGAGACTGAACATCCTTAAGAAGTGACCACTAACCACCACTTGCTCGTGCCCACACAGCGTGAGAGTATGTGGATCCCGGTTTGGCCTCCACGGTCAGCTGAGGACCCACCAATAGACAACGCCTCAGGAGATCTTCTTACTTGACCCTTGTGATCTCACTAGTACTACCATGTGGAGACCCTTAGGGATTTCAGTCAGTTCATGCAAGGAAGCCCACCAACATCCCAGAGTTGAAGCAGTTTTGTAAGGAGGAATGGCCTAAACTTCCTCCAAGCCGATGTGCGGGACAGTTACCGGAAACAATTTGGTTGAAGTTATTGCTGTACAAAGGGGGACATACCAGTTACTGAAAGCAAAGGTTCACATACTTTTTCCGACAAGTGCATGTAATATTGGATCATTTTTCACAATAAATAAATGAACAAGAATAATATTTTTGTGTTATTTATTTAATTGGGCTCTCTTTATCTACTTTTAGGACATGTGAAGATCTGATCACACTTTAGGTCATATTTATGCAGAAATAGAGAAAATTCTACAGGATTCACAAACTTTCCAGCACCGCTGTACACTAAGTGTTGTTGCAGGAAGGCAGCATCTGTCGTCAGGAACACCCACCACTCAGGATGTGCTCTCTCCTTGCTGCTGCCATCGGGAAGAAGGTATAGGAGCCACACGACGTGCCCACAGCCCTTGCCAGAAGAAAACACAACAAGTGACAAAGCGACATTAGCAAAACAAACCTCTTGCCTCCTTTCCACCACCTACACACACGGATAGTCCTGCAACTCCAGGAAAGACCTTCAGGCTTCGATCTTTGGTATCGAGCCCCCAGACTGGCCATCGTCCCAGGTGTTGCTTTATTACTTGCACTCCTCATGACTTGAAACACCGGTTCTGATCTGACAAGTTTCATTTGCTTCCCCCACCCCACCCCACCTGATGGGATTACTTACCTCTGTCCGGAGGGAGCTGATATGGCTGCGTAGCTGAGCATGATAAGTTTCATCCATTTTAGATTTGACTCAAAGTGGTATCCAATACTTTTTGTAGGATCTTCTGCTGAAGGGTGTTGATTCATTGCCACTAGCACAAGCACACGTGTGCGCAGGTGCAGTGCAGACCCTCCTTGCAGCTGCATTATAGTCACATAACATCAGATCACCAGCATTCACAAGAAAATCTTAAATTATACACAACTTTTATGAGAAAGAACACAACTGGAACAATAAAAGATCAAATCCGAAGTGATTACTTTCTGAAATGCTTCCAACACACTCCTGTATTTTCCTACTTTAAGTCAGAGTTGAGGAACGCAATGGGGCCAGACTGGGTTCGGGGTCTGCGTGATGAGACCCTGGAAAGTGCACCACCACAGATCAATTGATGAGACTTGGGCCATCCTGCTACTGGTTCACAGCCTTTGGTTGTAGTCTTTTTATACCCTAAACAACAACCTCTTGTTCACTTGCAACGTCCAGTGCGTGTTCAACTCTAAGCTGTGATAAACACAAGAGATTCTCTCCTCCCCCTCCTCTCTTTTTCCATTCTGATTACCCTCTCACCCTCAGAAGACTTCCTGTGATTGACAAGCCAGGCAGCACCTCTTTAAAGAACGGAATCCAGGTCCTGTGATCCTAGGAAGATTTAAAGAGAGATTCTGGATCCTGCAAAAACCTTTCATTAAAGCTCTTTTCAGAAGTGGTATATGTAGTTTGCCCTCTCCTTGCCGTTAGTTGTCGCTTGTCCTTAAAACAATGCTGAGCAGTTTTACCAGTTCTTTGCCTGTGGCCACTCAACCATCAAGCCTGGAATGCCCAGCAGGGGTCACTAGGGCGCAACCAGCAGAGGTTGGGCTTCACACGTCAAAGTTGCTGGTGAACGCAGCAGGCCAGGCAGCATCTCTAGGAAGAGGTACAGTCGATGTTTTAGGCCGAGATCCTTTGTCAGAGGTTGGGCTTCTCCTGATTAACCGTTTCACTGCCAGTCATGGCCTGGACCGCCAGAAAAATCTGGCGTTCATGGAATTACTAAGAACGTCCTGGGAGAGTTCTAAAGGCTTTGCTGTACTTAATGTTTGCTCATGTTGAAAGGGCAGTCACTTAATCCTTTAAATGGATGGTCATGCATTTTCAATAATAGGATATATTTGAAGCAGAGTTAATCGTACAGTTTTCAAAGTTTAATGAAAAGTTATATATGAAAAGTACATATGTTACCATGAGATCCATTTTCTTGCAGGCATTTACAGGAAAAAATAAAAACCATAGAATTTTACAAAAGAAAACTGTCCATAAAGACTGACAACCAGCGGCAAATGAAGTCAGGCTATGCAAATAAAAATAATACTGAGAACATAAGTTATAATGAGTTCTTGAAAGTGAACCCAAGGTTGTAAAATCAGTTCAGAGTAGTGGTGACTGAAGAAATCCACGCTGGTTTAGGAGCCTGATGGTTGTACTGTATGTTAATGACTGTTCCTGGGCCTGGTAGTGTGAGGCCTAAGGCTTCTGTACCTCTTGCATTTTACTTCCTCCCTTTTTTTTGGCTACTTCAGGCACTCGGTAAATCTACAGTGTGAGGCTTCTGATGCAGAAAACTTTTAAAAGTATTAGTCCTCCCCTCCCCAGCCCCCTCTGCATAGCAGCCATTGACCACGCTGCGACCTATCATCAGAGTGGAGGAGAGCCTTCTTCAGTCATTCACGCACTATGTTCAGCTAACTATTGTGTTGAGGGACAGAGGCAATGCTTGCCTTCTCCTAAATCTCTACTCCCACCTCATTTCCTATTTCCTTTAAACTTTGGTTGCACGTGATATATACAGTTACATGCACAATCACATGATATATACAGTCACATGAGCAGGAATTCCTCAAAAATGCCCAGAAATCATCTCCCACCTGTCCATCACTCTGTTTCTTTCCATTTCTCCACCCACTCCATCTGCCCAACTCCCTTGCGCTCCTCCCACTGGATCCCCTCTGCCCCAAGCGCATTCCCATCTGCCCACCCCACCTCCCTTATTTGGTTCAGTGCTCCACCTTCGTTTCCTGCTGGACTCCATCATCTGCAGCCCTTTGTCACTTCAAGTGGTAGATTCTGAGTGGAGTTCTCCTACTCGAAACACCAGATGCAGTACGTAGTTGCGAAGAGGAATGGTGTTATGCCCTTTATTGCAAAGGAATTGGAGCTCAAAAGTAGCCAGGTCTCATTATTCTCCGGGGCCTTAGTGAGGTCTCACCCGGTGTACTGTATACAGTTTTAGTCTCCTTATTTACGAAAGGATATAGGGTATTGGCATTGGAAGCAGTCCAAAAGGGATTCACTAACACCTGGCATAAGAGAATTGTCTTATCGCAAAAAGTGAAAAAAGTTAGATTTATATTGGAGTTGAGAAGAATGAGATACAATCTTATTAAAACATCTGGGTTTCTAAATGGTGACAAAGTAAACATTGTGATATTTCTGCTTAGGGGGGAGTCTTGAATGATGGGACTTAGTTATAGGATTGGGGATTTGTCATCTATAACTGAGATACTTGGGAATTTCCTCTTACAGAGGATGTTAAGTCTCTGGAGTTTTGTGGCCTGGAGGCTGGATCACTGAGTGTGCATAAAAATGGATAGATAATTTTTTTAAAGATTGGGGAATAAAAGGCTCTGTGGAACTGACACAGAGAAGCCTGGGATAAATCAGTTGTGATTGCATTGAGGTGCCAGGAGGCCTACTCTTGCTCCTTTTCCTTGTATAATTGTGAAATAACCACTCTTCCCCTCCTGTGCTGTTTCTTTTATTTCCCAGTTTTACTCTCAACCATAAAAAACCCCAGTACATTGGGAACACAAGAGATTCTGCAGATGCTAGAAATCCAGAGTAACAAATACAAAATGGTGAGGGAACTCAGCAGGTCAGGCAGCATCTGTGGAAAGGAATAAAGGGTTGATGTTTCGGGTCCTGGTGAAGGGTCTTGGCCCAACATTGTTGCTTTCCATGGAAGATGTTGCTTGACCTGCTGACTGCCTTCAAGCACTTGAGGTGTATCACACTGATATATTGGAAGCATTGATCAATCAACATGAATCAGATCTGGCTAACTTCTGTTCATATTTTGTTACAGGCTGCTAGTTATTCTTCTTTGTATCATAAAATTATCTCAAATGAGAGCCTTCATTAAATCAGACCCACAAGCTGTGTTCCGGCTCTGTTTAAAATGCGTATTAATTTTGAAGTTATCATTTTCTGGGGTTGAGCTGCTGCATTCTAGCCTCAGGTGAGGAGAGCAAACTGGAATGGCTTCCAAGTAATTGCACATTGATCCCAAAGGATGCATCATGGAGGAGATTACTTGGAAATGATCCTGTAATTCCAAGTTCGTGATGGAGCCGTACAGTGATTGCAGAGAAATATTTTAGGAGTCAAAGCCACGGGGCAACTTTAAAGCCAGCAGAGACTTCTGTGCATTAGTGAAGCAGGATGTACTGTTAACTTGGAGAGGAAACTGTAGCAGGTGGTGTTTCTATAAAGGACAATGGCCAGTCAAATTGATTTGGGAAATTGCGTGCAGTAGTTCCCCTGATCGGGTTTTGCCTGCCTTGACAGTACTTGCTTTTGATGGAATTGCTCATTAGGTTCTTGACTGTCAACAACTGATTTCACCTTGATTGGCCCTGATTTTCATCCCAGGGATTTCTCCTCTGCATGCAACAAGACTTAGATGCACAGACATGGGCTGATCGGGCAATTAATATTCATGCACCGTTAGTGCCAATCAATTAAAGACCATTTCCAATCAGTTAATAATATCACTTCAATGTTCAAAGTAAGTTTATTATCAAAGTATTTGTTTGTCACCATATATCTGTCCAAGTTGCATGCCATCTTGGTCAATGTCTCCCATCCACTATGTAATGTACTGGGTGGGCACAGGAGTACATTCAGCCAGAGACTCATTCCACTGAGATGCAGCACAGAGCGTCATAGGAAGTCATCCATGCCTGTGGCCATCAAACTTTACAACTCCTCCCTTGGAGGGTCAGACACCCTGAGCCAATAGGCTGGTCCTGGACTTATTGCATAATTTACATATTACTACTTAACTATTTACGGTTCTATTACTATTTATTATTTATGGAGCAACTGTAATGAAAACCAATTTCCCCCGGGATTAATAAAGTATGACTGTGACTATATTACCCTGAGATTAATTTTCTTGCAGGCATTCACAGTAGATCACAAAAAAAAAATTGAATCAATGAAAAACTATGTACAAAGACAGACAAGCAACCAACGGTCAAAATAAGACCCATGTACAAATACAAAATTGCAAATACTTATAATAATAAATACATACGTAAACAAACAATGCTGAAAACATGAATAGTAGAGTTCTTGAAAGTGAGTTCATTGATTGTGAAATCAGTTCAGTGTTGAGGTGAGTGAAATTATCCACAGGAGCCTGATAGTTGAAGGGTTGTAACTGTTCCTGAACTTGCTGTTGTGGGACCCAAGTCTCCTGTATTTCCTTCCCAATGGCAACATTGAAAAGAGAGCATGGCTTGGATGGTGGTGGTTCTTGATGATAGATGCTGCTTTCTTGTGGCATTGCTACCATCTGGAGGATACCACTGGACAACTTCTATGGCTACAAATCAAGTCAAAGGCTCACCTCCTATCACCCCAAAGCTTTGCCACCACCCGTGGGGCAGGTCCAGCATGTAGTGGGTTATAGTTCACCTGCCTGGCTGAAAGTGGCTCCACCAACAGTCAAGAAACTCAGCACCACCCAGGACAAAGCAGCCTGCTTGATCAGCACCTGAGTTAGTCATTTCCTCCGGCCCTAGTGTGCAGCGACTGCCCTGCACAATTCACCATCTATGCCTGTGGCTTCCACCATGTGGAGGAAAAGGGAAGAGGAGGGCAGAAGAGGACATCAGCGCTTCCTGTTTCTGAATGGCAGAATTCCCTCCAGAACAGCATTTTCATCAGAAAAACAGCATCGGTTCATAGCTGGCTTACCATCACCTCCTCAAGAATAGTTCATGGTAGTTTGTAAAATGAGATGGACTCCGAGTCTGAAATTCTGTACAGTACTGCCTTAGAGGTGAAGCTTGAAACTAATTTATTTGACAGAATTCTGTATGCCTGTCATATGGTTTGATAAACACCAATTAGAAATATGAATTATAGCCTTTTATTGCTGAAACATGACCATTTCAGTAAGAGGTGTGTCCCATGATCACACAGTTAATCAGAAAGACCTGAATTACGGAACCATAAGGTTATTATTGATCTAATTAATAAAAGGGAGGTGCAGGAAATAATCTGGTTAGTTGGATTTCTCTGGTTATATTGGGTGAGGCATGTATTAGGTTCACGGTTTAACCAGTCCAGCTCCCTTTAGAAACTGTTGGACTGTGTTCTGCTACTTGCTTATTGGAAATAGACAGCGGGGGAGTGGGGGAAAGAAAGTATTGGAGGGGTAGGGCTGATGTTTATCTAACTGCCAGTAACACACATTGTGAACAATAGACACAGCCCTGGTGTAGGGGCACTGTTTCGTATACTGAATGCAGGGAAATGTTACAAGGTTTTAGGACTGTACTGCTTCAGTGTCCTGACATTACCTAATCTTAGTTGGTTCATTGATGCAGTACACGCCAAGTCATGGGTCAATATTTAGATCTCTAAGCAAGGCAGGCAACATCTACGGAAAGGAATAAAGTGTTGTTGTTTCAGGCTGAGATCCTTCATCAGGGCACAGTAACTAAGTAATCAATCAGGAATTCCTCCAGCATTTTGTGTTAGTTCCTCTGGATTTCCAGCGTCTACCGAATCTTTTGTGTTTAGATCAACAAACTTCTTACTGCCTCCACATCTATTTTATACAACCCTTTGTATTTTTGTAATATAATAAAATGTTTCTATTGAAAGAAAGAATAAAGACTTGCAGTTATAACCTTCCTATAACAACTGCAGGATGTCTCAAAGCATTTTAAAGCTCTATTGAGTTACAGTCATTGTAAAAATGTTTTCCGCCTGTCTTATCTATCTACATTTCGATCCGTCAATCTACCTGTGTCTCAGTCCATGATTCTCTCCATCCACGCTTGCTTTCCAAGTTTTATCCTTACTTGTTCAGCTGTTTGTTATATGTGCCGTGGCAGGCTGTTTAGCTACGTTCATTTCGGGATGCTTTCATTTGTGCTCAACCTGCTGCTGGCGGGGAATGTGCTTTAGGTAGCTGGTGGTGATGGCAAGTGGAGCAGTTAGTGTCTGTCCCAGATTTCAGAGGAAGGAAGTGCTTTAAACAGAGGCCTGGGATTCCTGATTGCTGCCCTGCGTTCTTGGTTACTCCTGCAGTAATGATGGTGGGGAAGGCATTATACCTGCCTGTAGGTTTACGAAGATGTTGCAGGATGAGAGGATCTGAGTTATGAAGATAGGTTGGCCGGGCTGGAACATTGGAGAAAGAGGGCCAGCCTTATAGAAATGTTAAAAATTATGACATGCATAAATCAGATGGATGGTAAGTCTTTTACCCAGGCTAAGGAGACTTCAAAACTAGGGGTCATAGGTTGAGTGTGAAAGGGGAAAGATTTGAATGAGATGCATTGTGGGTGGTGAGCGTATGGAGTGAACTCCCAGAGGAAGTGGTTGAAGCAGGTACAATAGTATCATTTAAGAAGCACTTTGGGGAGGTTCATGGAGAGACGAGGCTCAGAGGGAAATGGCGGAACGCAGGAAGATGGGACCAGCTGGGTAGGCGCCATGGTTGGTACGGACTGGTTGAGTTGAACGGCCTGTATCCATGCCGTACTGCTTTATGTCTATGACTCGATGGTACCTAAATGCAGCAGGCAGAGAAACGCTCAATAACTGCCCACAAGGGCAAGAAAGGAATCCAATCTGTTGTCTAAATGCCCAGTGAACTTGCAGGGGGCTCCTGTGGAGATGCCAAAGTGCTCCATGTGCCTGCAAATCCGTAGCCCACTTGGGCGAAGGGATGGAGGTAGAAGGAAGGATGCGTGTGCAAATAACTTTTTTCTTTTTCTTATCTCTGTAGAGCGCCAGAGATTATCCTGGGATTGCTGTTTTGCGAGGCGATCGACATGTGGTCACTGGGGTGCGTAATCGCAGAGCTGTTCTTGGGGTGGCCGTTGTATCCGGGAGCATCGGAGTACGATCAGGTACGCTTCAACTGTGCTGGATGTTCGATGCAGTGTTGTGCTGGGCTTAAGTGAAATTGGTCTCTTGACTCTTTGTGGGGCACCTTGTGAACACTGGTTGCCATATCCAGTGCCCTAATGCCAGGTCTCTGTGAAGGTGTGAATATTAACTGTACCATGTACTCATTGGGTGACCTCCTTTTAAGTCTTTATTGATATCAGTGATCCCAGAACCCTACTTTTCAGGAGTGTCAAGAGTCTTCCCTGATTACCTCATCCTGGACAATATTTACCTCTCAGTCAATCTCACCAAAACAGACCTGAGGTATTTTTTGTTTCTCTAGCCACTGGTCTGCTCAGCTCTTCCGGCATTTTGTGTTTTGATTTCACACACCCAAATCCTTTTCCAAAACATTTCATGAGGTGATTAGCTTGTTGCTGTGTATGGATTCATATTGCATTTCTCAGTGAAACGCTTCAGAGTTCTTCAGTCAGAGGGTGGTGAATCTGTGGAATTCATTGCTACAGGTGGCTGAGGAGGTCAAACCATTGGATGTACTTAAAGCAGAGGTTGATCGGTTCTTCATTAGTAAGGGTGTTCAAGGTTATGGGGAGAAGGCAGCAGAATGGGGGTTGAAGGAAAATAAATCAGCCATGATCGAGTGGCAGAACAGACATGACTGGCTGAATGGCCTAATTCTGCTCCTATGTTTTGTGGAATTCCTTGAAATGGTGTAGTATGCAGAATGCAGGTGGAAATGGGAGCACCCAGAGGAAAACGTACATGGCCACAAGGAGAATGTGCAAATTCACACAGACATCATTCACGGTCTGGATTGAACCTGGGTTTTCAGTACTGTGGTTGAGCCTCTACCTACTGCACCACTCTGTGGCATCCAGTGACATATATAGATAAACCCGCAAGATTTTCACGGACAGTGGTGTGGTCCCCACTACCTCCTGTGGAAGTAGGCCTTCATTCCTGACTGGACAGGGTGTTCTATCAGCTTCCAGCTCATCTCCCACCCCGCAAGCAGTTTCCAACATATTTGTGGGTCCCCTTGGACCACATTTTATTATCCTTCTTCTGTCTGTAGCATCTGTTGGCTCAACCCCAGTGAACTATAGATTTCCCCACCAACCCAACCCAACACTCTGAGTATTTTATCTCCCCAACCCATGGATCTCCCACGAACTCAACCCATCAAACTTGGATCTCCCCACAAAACCAACCCACTGAATATGTCACTTCCCCAACCCGTGGAAGCTGTCTCCTCCTCAACCCACAGATCTCCCCACCAACACAACCACCAAACCTGTCTTCCTCCCCAACCCACTGAATCTGTCTTCTCCCCGATCCACTGATCCCGTTCCTCTTCCCAGCTCATCGATCTTCCCACCACCCAACCCAATGAATCTGTCTCCCACCCCTGCTCATCACACCCTCCACCAAACCTGCCTCTGTCTGCAGCTCACTGATCTCCCCACCAACCCAATTCACTGTACACCAGCTCTTTCCCCAACATGTTAGTCTTTGCCCTGTCCAGCCTTGGTCTGAACTTGTCAGAGTGTTTCCTATATCCAATCAATCCTTTGTCAACCTTCTCTACGGATTCAAACTGCCGTTAATTCCCTCTCTTTCCAAAGTTTGGAGAAAGACTTTTGACCTGAAATGTGAACTATGTTCCTGATTCTGCAGAAACTGCCTGACTTGCTGAGAGTTTCAAGCATTGTCCGCTTTTTGTTTCGGTTTTCCAGCATTTCTTTGATATTCATTTGCTGAACATGTTACCCCTCACTCACCTTGCAGCAGAAGGAAAGCAAAAAAAAAAATTGCTGAGATATTCAGGCAACATCCGAGGAGAGAGAAACATACCCACAACAGAACCTGTGCAGACATGGGACATCAGGGCTCACCAGTTCTACAGATGCTTGCTGATTTGTCGATGTGTCCACGAGTCCCAAACTGTGCCCCGTCACATCAAACTGCCCAATTTGATCTGTCGCAGGAGGCACCTCATTTCTCTGCTTGCCAACTCAAGAAGCCACTGAGGGTATGTTCATGGTCTTCTGCTGCTGTAGCCCATCCACGTCAAGGTTCAACATGTTGTGAACTTAGAGTTTCTCTTCTGGACAACTCTGTTGAAACGCATGGTTACTTGTGTTACTTGTCACTTTCTCCCCTGACCTTTCTCATTAACAAGGCATTTTTGCCAACAGAATTTCCACTCTATGGATGGTTTTTGTTTGTCACAACATTCTCTGTAAACTCTAGAGACTGTTGTGCGTGAAAATCTCAGGAGATCAGCAGTTTCTGAGATATTCAAACCACCCCCATCTGGCACCAACAATCATTCCATGGTCAAGGTCACTTAGATCATGTTTTCTCCCCATTCTGCTGTTTGGTTTGAACAGCAACTGAACCTCTTGACCATGCCGGCATGGTTTTATGCATCGAGTTGCTGCCACATGTTTGACTGATTAAATATTTACATTAATGAGCAGTGTACAGGAGGTACCTTTTAAAGTGGTCACTGAGTTTAATTGGGCCTTCCAATATAAATTTCCCCATAGCATGGGAAGGAGAGGACATGCCAAATCTACCATCTCCCCAAGGCAGCGTTTTACTGCTGTCTTCAATTCTGCATAGGATGTGCCTCCCTTCCGATCCAGCTGCTGAATATCTTTTCAATAAAGAGGTTCTTCCCAAACTTGGTGGCGAGGAAGGTTGCTTCTTATTTAGCATTCATCGGCCAGCAAACCAGCAGTGTCAGGGCACACTAACAGATCGATTATGTCAGCAGTAAACTCCAAGGATCCCATCGTAGGAATATTGCTCGGGAAAACTAAAGCTGGCTACATAATGGCAGGTGGCTGATTGCTTTGTCACAGCAGGAAGAGATGCTGGGAGTGATGTCGTCTGGAGTTTAGCCCTCTGGCAGTTAGCTCCTGGGAGGGTCACCCACGGCAGTAGGGTCAAGGTAAGTTTCTGGGACAAAAAGCGACCCAACCAAGGCCTCAGCAATGGAGCTGGTGGAAGATTGGGACACATCACCACGGCAGTAAAGGTGGAGAAAGGCTGTAGCAGTGAAGGGACCCAGTCATTTTGCATTCCATGTCACTGGACCCAGACACTGACCCTAATGTGTCAAGGACCGTGTGGTGGCCACCCGTGCTCAGCTTCCCCACATTCAACAAAGTTACGCACAGGCGTTCTCCATTAAAGAAATTCACCCTAACATCCCCGATTATGTGTATCCTGGATTGGCCTCTACAGCCACCTGAAGACCCACCAACAGACAACCCCTTAGGGAGGACATCATACTCGACCTGAGTGATCGCACTACTAGTCAAAAGAACATCTTCTTAAAGCGGAGAAATTTAGCTGCGGAATTTGAAACCTCCGGGCCTGAAATCACAGCTGCTAATGTGGACATTGGGACTGAGGGCCATCCAAAAGACCTTTACATCTCAGCAACTACCAGCCAGAAGACGTTGTTACTTGTTTTCTCCTCTGGACCTCATTACTGAGCAAAATCAGAATGCTGAGGTGACAAATCAAGCCAGCATTGACTGGTTGGTAAAAGCACAAAAATCAGGTTATTTTCCCAAAGCAGCAAAATTATTATTTTCTTTAGCCTCTGGACATCTCAAAGTGCTTCACAGTGATTGAGGTCAGCGCTGCAATGCAAGAAGCAAAGCGGTCAGTTTACACTGAACAAGACTCTTTCTATCCTGGTAGCTTTGAGGGATAAATATTGGCGAGGACCTGAGGATACTAAAATAGTTTGATAGGATCATTTATACCTGTGCACCTGGGAAATTCTAGGGTCCGTATTAGGAAGTGCTGGAATACTGCACTGGCGGGGTAATGAGGATTATTTTGGACATATTCAAAGGACTGAATGGTTACTGCATCCTTAAGTTCTAGAGGCTGTGCTGAGAAGATTGTCAGTCAATAGGTATGGAATAACAAGAGTATAGGGATATCAGTGGATTGTGAGCTCGTCTGTTTGGAGGACTGAGAGGTCGGGAGAGAATTTGGGAGTTTGTGAGTGCTGGGTGATTGTGAGGTTGGTCGAGTGATGCGAGATGTGTGTGGTTTAGCCTACACGGTAACATAAGAGATGAAACCCCCTTACATTAATATACAGTATTTTCTGTTTCTGCACGTTTTTTTAATCTACAGGTTTCCCCGGCCATCCGAAGGTAGAGCATTCCTATGAAATGGTTCGTAAGCCGGAATGTCATAAAGGGAAGAAGCAATTACCATTTATTTATATGGGAAAAATTTGTGAGCGTTCGCAAACCCAAAAAATAGCCTACCAAATAACACATAAAACCTAAAATAACAGTAACATATAGTAAAAGCAGGAATGATATGATAAATACACAGCCTATATAAAGTGGAAGTACTTTTCTACAATCATTACCACACTGTTCTCCGTAGCGAAAATCTCATGCAAGCGCTCTCGGCAGAAACACTCTTTCCAGTAACTTTTAAGCTATGAATCTGCCAAATCATACCAAATAACACATAAAAATACACAACCTATATAAAGTAGAAATAATGTATGTACAGTGTAGTATCACTTACCGGAATCGGGAAGACAGCGCCGAGCACACTGATGATGGTGTGTTAGGCTGAGTCGTCAGAATTTGGGGTGGTGCAGTGGGCCTCAACCTCCGGGCCGCCTACCGATACCGATCCGCGAAGCATGCAGGGGTACAGCAGTAGCTGGGACGCACCCAACACATCTTTAAGAAAAAAGCCAAAATAAACAAGTTAATCAGAGGTGACGCAATCGGCAATTGGCTCTAATCTGGGCTGACATTTATGTGCCGGGTGGCACCTAATTAATTAGCTTGTTTATTTCGGCTTTTTTCTTAAAGATGTGCTGGGTGCGTCCCGGCTACCACTGCATTCTCCGCGGATCGGTATTGGTTCACTGCCTGGGGTTTGGGGTGTCATCTCATCGTCGTCTGTTTCCATCAGGGCAGGCAGGTCATCTTCTTCTATGTCTGCCTGCCTCGATGTCGAAGGTCGAGGTTCGTCGTCTGCTGTGACTGATGTGGAAGGCTTGAGAAACGACAGTATGCTTGGCTGCTTAGCCTCGTGCATTTTTCTATCATCTCATGCAGTTGCTTCACGTTCAGTTCCTGGACGACTTCACTTTCGGTCCATTTGCTGCTGCATTCGTTTTCGATTGTTATCCTTTGCTCTTCCAATTGCATCAGCTCTTCATCTATCAGTTCTCAGTCATGGGATGCCAAAACCTCTTCAACATCATCTTTGTCAACTTCCACAAGCCAAACTCACTTTGTCCTTACTTCATTCACCACGATCAAAATGCTTAATTATGTCTAGTTTTACACTAAGTGTAACACTCTTACAAGCTCTTTTAGGCTTTTCCGATACCTTAGAACTCATCTTGCTAATGGCTGCTCACAGGCACGTGTTTAAGCAATGCCGGCCAGAATGCAGTTCTGGGGGAGGAGCGGCTGCTCGGGGTGTGCGCTGCCTTTTATCGTGCACTGCTTTTCTCGCGCACTGCTTTTTTCGCGTGCTGCCTTTTCTCGTAACAGTGAAAACACCTTCTGTTAGCGAAAACGGGTAACTAATGTAGGTCTTTCGTAACAGCGAGGTTTCGTAAAGCGAACGTTCAAAAAGCGGGGGACACCTGTATTCAATATACATAACTGATTAACTTCTTTATTATTATTATTTTTATGTTATTTATTTTTTTTTCTCTTCTCGATTATGTATTGTTTAAACTGCTGCTACTTAGTTAACAAATCTCATGTCACATGCCGGCGATAATAAACCTGATTCTGATTCTGAATCACCTTAAAATCATGCCCTCTGGGGAAAAGAGTCTCTGGCTATCCACTCGAGCTATGCCTCTTATCATCTTATACACCTCTATCAAGCCGCCTTTTGTCATTCTTTGCTCCAAAGAGAAAAGCCCTAGCTTGCTTAACCTATTCTCATATGACCTGCTGTGTAATCCTGATAAATCTCATCAGCACCCTCTCTAGTACTTCCACATCCTTCCCATAACGAGGTGATCAGAACTGGACACAATATTCCAAGTATGGTCTAAGCAGGGTTTTATCTAGCTGCAACTTTAGCTCATGGCTCTTGAACTCAATCCCCTGACTAATGAAGCCCAAAACACAATACACCTTCTTAACAACCCTATCAACCTGCATGGCAACTTTGAGGGATTTGTGAATGGGGACCCCAAGATCCCTCTGATCCTCCACACTGCTAAGAAACCTGCCATTAACCCTGTACTCTGCCTTCAAATTTGACCTCACAAAATGAATCACCACACACTCTTCCATGTTGAACTCCATCTGCCACTCCATAGTCCAGCTCAGCATCCTGCTAATGTCCCATTGTGAACTATACGAACCTTCTACATATCCACAACTTGACCAACCTTTTTGTCATCTGTAAACTTACTAACACACCATTACACTTCTTCCTCCAAGTCATTTATAAAAATCACCAGAAACAGTGGTCCCAAAACAGATCCCTACAGAACACCAGTGGTCACTGACCTTCAGACAGAATACACTCCATTGAAAACACCCTCTGCCTTCTATGGGCAGGCCAATTTTGCATCCACACAGCCAAGCTTCCTTGGATCACATACCTCCTGACTTTCACAATGAGCCTACCGTAGGGAACCTCATCAAATGCCACTTCTCTACCTTCATCAATGTGTTTTGTCACATCCTTAAAGAATTCATTCGGGGTAGGTGGGCAGGACCTGCGCCTCACAAGGCTGTGCTGACTGTGCTTCTACAAATGCTTGTAAATCCTATCTCTAAGATTCAACTTCAATAATTTGCCCACCATTGGCCCAGGGACCACATAATTCCCAGGGTATCCCTACTCCCTTTCTTGAACAAAGGAATAACATTTGCCACTCTCCAGTCATATGCTAGTATTCCTGTGTCCAGTGAGGATGCAAAGATCATCACCAAAGGTGCAGCAATCTCTTTCCTCGCTTGTTGCAGTAACCTGGGGTATATCCTGTCTGGCTCCGGGGACTTTCTAAACAAATGTGTTTCAAAAGTTCCAGCACATCCTCTTTCATAACATCAACATGTTCTAGCATATCAAACTGTTTTATGCTGTCCTTACAAACAACAAGGACCCTCTCATTTGGTGAATACCGAAGAAAAGTATTTATTATGGACTTCCTCTACCTCCTTCAACTCCAGATACGTTTCCTCTTCTGTTTGTGATCAGTCCTGCCTTTACTTTAGTCATCCTCCTGTTCTTCACATATGTGTAGATTGCCTTGGTATTTTCCTTAATTATACTCACCAAAGCCTTCTCATTTCCCCTACGAAGTCCATCCTTCAGCTCCTTCTTGGCTACCTTGTAACTCTTTAGGTCCCTGTCTGACCCTTGCTTCCTAAACCTTAAGTAAGCTTCTTTCTTCCTCTTGACCAGATGAGCCACATCTCTTGTCAGCCATCCCTTCACCCTGCCTCAATGAGACAAATCTATCCAGAACCCCCAAGCAAGTGTTCCCTAAACAATGTGCATTTCCCTGAATACATCCATTCCCACTTTGTGCTTCCAAATTCCTTCCGAATAGCATCATAGTTCCCCTTCCCACAATCAACGGTTTTTCATACTGCCTGCTCCTATCCCTGTCCAAGGCCACAGTAAAGGTCAGGGAGTTGCGGACATTGTTCCCGAAGTTCTCTCCCACTGAGGGATCTGACACCTAGCACTGTAGAAACCATAGAAACTACAGCACAGAAACAGGCCTTTTGGCCCTTCTTGGCTGTGCCGAACCATTTTCTGCCTAGTCCCACTGACCTGCACACGGACCATATCCTTCCATACACCTCCCATCCATGTATCTGTCCAATTTATTCTTAAATGTTAAAAAAGAACCCGCATTTACCACCTCGTCTGGCAGCTCATTCCATACTCCCACCACTCTCTGTGTGAAGAAGCCCCCCCCTAAAGTTCCCTTTAAACTTTTCCCCCCTCACCCTAAACCCATGTCCTTGATTTTTTTCTCCCCTTGCCTCAGTGGAAAAAGCCTGCTTGCATTCACTCTATCTATACCCATCATAATTTTATATACCTCTATCAAATCTCCCCTCATTCTTCTACGCTCCAGGGAATAAAGTCCGAACCTATTCAACCTTTCTCTGTAACTGAGTTTCTCAAGTCCCAGCAACATCCTTGTAAACCTTCTCTGCACTCTTTCAACCTTATTAATATCCTTCCTGTAATTTGGTGACCAAAAGTGAACACAATACTCCAGATTCGGCCTCACCAATGCCTTATACAACCTCATCATAACATTCCAGCTCTTATACTCAATACTTCGATTAATAAAGGCCAATGTACCAAAAGCTCTCTTTACGACCCTATCTACCTGTGATGCCATTTTTAGGGAATTTTGTATCTGTATTCCCAGATCCCTCTGTTCCACTGCACTCCTCAGTGCCTCACCATTAACTCTGTATGTTCTACGTTGGTTTGTCCTTCCAACGTGCAATACCTCATACTTGTCAGTATTAAACTCCATCTGCTATTTTTCCAGCTGGTCCAAGTCCCTCTGCAGGCTCTGAAAACCTTCCTCACTGTCTACTACACCTCCAATCTTTGAATCATCAGCAAACTTGCTGATCCAATTTACCACATTATCATCCAGATCATTGATATAGATGACAAATAACAATGGACCCAGCACTGATCCCTGTGGCACACCACTAGTTACAGGCCTCCACTCAGAGAAGCAATTCTCTACCACCACTCTCTGGCTTCTTCCATCGAGCCAATGTCTAATCCAATTTACCACCTCTCCATGTATACTTAGCGACTGAATTTTCCTAACTAACCTCCCATGCGGGACCTTGTCAAAGGCCTTACTGAAGTCCATGTAGACAATATCCACTGCCTTCCCTTCATCCACTTTCCTGGTAACCTCCTCGAAAAACTCCAATAGATTGGTCAAACATGACCTACCACGCACAAAGCCATGTTGACTCTCCCTAATAAGTCCCAGTCTATCCAAATGCTTGTAGATTCTGTCTCTTAGTACTCCCTCCAATAACTTACCTACTACCGACGTTAAACTTACTGGCCTATAATGTCCCGGATTACTTTTCGATCCTTTTTTAAACAACAGAACAACATGAGCCACTCTCCAATCCTCCGGCACCTTACCTGTAGACAGCGACATTTTAAATATTTCAGCCAGGGCCCCTGCAATTTCTCCTTCAAGGTCCGAGGGAACACCCTATCAGGTCCCGGGGATTTATCCACTTTAATTTTCCTCAAGCCAGCAAGGACCTCCTCCTTTTCGATCTGTACAGTTTCCATGATCTCACTACTTGTTTCCCTTAATTCCATAGACTTCATGCCAGTTTCCTTAGTAAACACAGACGGAAAAAACCTATTTAAGATCTCCCCCATTTCCTTTGGTTCCGCACATAGCCGACCATTCTGATCTTCAAGAGGACCAATTTTATCCCTTACAATCCTTTTGCTCTTAATATACCTGTAAAAGCTCTTTGGATTATCCTTCACTTTGACTGCCAAGGCAACCTCATGTCCTAGATCCAGTCTGGCCTCTCCTCTGCTCAGGCTGTCCACATATAGTGTCTGGAATCCCTCCTGATCACACCCTTGCTCCATTTGACTCTTTTGCACTAATGAAGTGCCAATCAGTTTGTGGGACGTTGAAGTCACAATCATATCCAGTCAGGTTATTGTATCAGACTGGTACCAGACCCAGGCTGGATTGTTGAGCTAGGTACACCTAAGCTGATTGTAGGTTGATTGTTGAAGGAGCAATGACTAGCTCTTTCTTTGTGGGTTTGGACTTAAGCTATATTTATGTCAGTCTCCAATCCTATCTTTGTATTGTGATAACAGTTGATTTAATGGGAACTGGTCTACTACATTCTGTCCAGCTTATGTCAAGTGCAAATTGTATCTGTACTGAAGTACACCATGGACAATGATAGTGTATCTGAAGTGTAGCGCTCAGATAAAATGCAAACTGGAAACTGTACAGGGAATCGCTGCTTATCATCACAAGCGGGTGCTGAGCTGATTTTAATCTCTCTGTGCCACCAGGCTGTCTCAGAGGCCCAGCAATGAAGGGCGTTGGTACAAATCACCTTCTAAACATCCAGCAGAAATAATATCCCCTTCTCAGTGAAAGACACTTTGCAAGCAGCACAGGGTCATGCAGAACAACTGGCTGAAGAACAAACTCTCTGAATGTCCTGAAGCCAGATCTTCTGCGTGTGACTTGAGGATGCTTATTTCGAGCAGATTTGCCCATTGTTGATGTTATGGTAAAATTAGTCCAATCCCTAACAGTGTTGATAAAGAAACACGGGCTTTTCCTGTTTCTTGCTGCGAGCCCCTAAGCCCATGCTGAAATGATTCGTTTTATTCTTTTAAGAGGATGGCTTTGCTACTGACTCACCCCACCTTACTATGACATAACATGACAGAAGACACAGCCAAAGAATTTTGGAGAAACATATGAAACATAGAAACACAGAAAACCTACAGCACAAAACAGGCCCTTCAGCCCACAAAGCTGTGCCAAACATGTTCTTACCGTAGAAATTACCTAGGGTTACCCATAGCCCTTTATTTTTCTAAGCTCCAGGTACCTGTCCAGGAGTCTCTTAAAAGACCCTATCCTATCCGCCTCCACCACTGTCGCCGGCAGCCCATTCCGTGCACACACCAGTCTCTGCGTAATAAACTTACCCGACATCTCATCTGTACCCGCTTCAAAGAACCTTAAAACTGTGCCCTCTTGTGCTAGCCATTCCAGTACTGGGAAAAAGCCTCTGACTATCCACATGATCAATGCCTCTCATCATCTTATGCACCTCTATCAGGTCACCTCTCATCCTCCGTCTCTCCAAGGAAAAAAGATTGAGTTCCTTCAACCTTTTCTCATTATGCATATTCCCCCATCCAGGCAACAGCCTTATAAATATGCTCTGCACCCTTTCTATGGCTTCCACATCCTTCCTGTAGTGAGGCAACCAGAGCTAAGCACAGTACTCCAAGTGGGGTCTGTCCAGGGTCATATATAGCTGCAACATTACCTCTCGGCTCTTAAACTCAGTCCCACGATTGATGAAGGCCAATGCACCGTATGCCTTCTTAACCAAAGAGTCAACCTGCGCAGCAGCTTTGAGTGTCCTATGGACTCAGACTCCAAGATCCCTCTGATCCTCCACACTGCCAAGAGTCTTACCATTAATACTATATTCTGCCATCATACTTGACCTACCAAAATGAACCACTTCACACTTATCTGGGTTGAACTCCATCTGCCACTTCTCAGCCCAGTCTTGCATCCTATTAATGTCCCACTGTAACCTCTGACAGCCCTCCACACTATCCACGACACCTCCAACCTTTGTGTCATCTGCAAATTTACTAACTCATCCCTCCACTTGCTCATCCAGGTCATTTATAAAAATCACAGACTAGGGGTCCCAGAACAGATCCCTGAGGCACACGACTGGTGACCAACCTCCATGCAGAATATGACCCATCTACAACCACTCTTTGCCTTCTGTGGGCAAGCCAGTTCTGGATCCACAAAGCAATGTCCCCTTGGATCCCATGCCGCCTTACTTTCTCAATACGCCTTGCACGGGATACCTTGTCAAATACCTTGCTGAAATCCATATACACTACATCTACTGCTCTTCCTTCATCAATGTGTTTTGTCACATCCTCAAAAAATTCAGTCAGGCTCGTAAGGCATGACCTGCATTTCACAAAGCCATGCTGACTATTCCTAATCATATTATGCCTCTCCAAATGTTCATAAATCCTGCCTCTCAGGATCTTCTCCATCACTTACCAACCACTGAAGTGAAGACTCACTGGACTATAATTTCCTGCGTTATCTCTACTCCTTTTCTTGAATAAGGGAACAACATCCACAACCCTCCAATCCTGCGGAACCTCTCCCATCCCGATTGATGATGCAAAGATCATCGCCAGATGCTCAGCAGACTCCTTTGCCTCCCACAGTGGCCCGAGGTACATCTTGTCCAGTCCCGGTGACTTATCCAACTTGTTGCTTTCCAAAAGCTCCTGCACATCCTCTTACTAATATTCACATGCTCAAGCTTTTCAGTCGCTGTAAATCCTACAATTGCCACGATCCTTTTCCGTAGTGAATACTGAAGCAAAGTACAGCCGGCCCTCCTTATCTGCGAGGGATTGGTTCCGAGACCCCTCGCAGATACCAAAAAACGCGGATGCTCAAGTCCCTTATTCAACCTGTCTAAATGTGGTGGACCTTAGGGCCCAGCGGCAGAGCTCTGAATCCGCAGTGTTTCTGTTCACGAAAATAAAGTGGAAATAATAAAGCAATCGGAAAGAGGTGAAACGCCATCGGTCATTGGTAGTCAGTCAACGATTGAAACAATTTTAAAGGATGAAGTGAGAAAGGCCCTGCCCCGATTAAAGCTACACTTATTACTAGGCAATGCAGTGGTTTAATTATTGGGTTTTGGGGTTTTGGGTTTTTGATCCTTCACATCAACCTGGCACCGTTGGAGAGTGTGCTCAGGAGCGGTCTGTCACTGGATCGAACTCGGGAATTTCCATTCCTGAGCCCGGTGCTGAAACATACGTTTCTTAAGTGTTTTATATGCATAGAAGGGTAAAATATATACTATATACTAAGACAAACATTTGACTACCTGACGCTAAATAATATCGGATGTACCTGTTCCGACTTACTTAGTAAGAGAACTTACGTTTTTTTTCCGAACCTGATCCATGATAGCCTACACACATCCTCCCGTATACTTTAAGTCATCTCTAGATTACTTATAATACCTAATACAATGTAAATGCTATGTAAAATAGTTGTTATACTGCATTGTTTCGGGAATAATGACAGGGAAAAAAAGTCTGTACGTGTTCGAACAACAAGTGCTGGAAGAGCACGTCTGGGTTTTCTCGATTCGTGGTTGGTTGAATTCACGCATGCGGAACTCGCGGATAAGGAGGGCCGACTGTACTCATTAAGTACCTCTGCTGTCTCCTCCGGTTCCATACACAATTTTCCACTGTCACACTTGATTGGTCCTATTCTCTCACTTGTTATCCTCTTGCTCTTCATATACTGGTAGAATGCTTTGGGGTTTTCCTTAATCTTGTCCGCCAAGGTCTTCTCTTGGCCCCCTCTAATTTCTTTCCTGTGTCCACAGAATCGCCTGACTGACCCCCTAACTATAGAGTCCCTTATCACAGCTGCCGTCGTCTTCCTTTCCCTACCCTTCTGAGCCACAGGGCCAGACTCTGTGCCAGAGGCATGGCCACTGTTGCTTCCCCCAGGTAGGCCGTCCTCCCCAATGGTACTCAAGCAGGAGTATTTATTGTCAAGGGATACAGCCACAGGGGTGCTTTCTAGCCTCATGACTCCTGCCCTTCCCTCTCCTGACTGTTAACCAGTTATCTGTCTCCCCAGGCCCCGGTGTGACTACCTGCCTGTAGCTCCTCTCTATCACCTCCTCACTTCTCCTGACCAGACAAAGGTCATGCGAGTTGATTCACAAAGTGTTGCGTAAACTGCTTGCTCGATGAATGCATCGTGGCTTTACTGAGGAAAATTGTTGTTTTGTTGATAAGGCAATGCTCTTCTTTTGGCAGCTGAGGACTTGATGACTTCATTCCTGTACCCGCCATCTTTGCTTGCATCTGGTTTTATGGGACCTGTATGTCAAATATGCCAGTATGAACGACTACATAAAATTAGCTTTCTTGATTTTGACAAGGGTTCAATGTGAGACAGTCTTTTGCAGTCAAAGTCCAGTAGTAAAAGGGAATGGGCCCACAGATCTGAACTCCATTCATTAGTCATAGAACACAGCACAGAAGCAGGCCTTTTGGCCCATCTAGCCCATGCTGAGCTATTAATCTGCCTCGTCCCATTGACCTGCACCCAGACTATAGCCCTACATACCCATCCCATCCAATCACCTATCCAAATTTCTCCTAAATGTTGGAATCAAACCTGCATCCGCACTTCTGCTGGCTGCTCATTCCGCACTCTCACCACACCGAGTGAAGCAATTCCTCCTTATGTTCCCCTTAAGATTGGTACTTCCCAAAAAGGCAAGGAAGATGACTGGGAAGTCTTGGACTCTGGGAATGATTGGATATGTTTTAGCAGCTCTCTGTTCAGTACGACTGTATGTTGGCAGGCGTTTTCAATTGGGATGATTATGGTTTGGTGGGTGTACAGGGAGCTATCCAATTTCATGAGAAAGTGCAGAGAAATTTGGACCAGACAGCACACATAGTGTGAAGAGCACCAGTCTACCGTACTTCTTTTAGACTTCAAGCATCTGCAGCATTTTGCTGTTTCAGTTCTGTTTTGTATCTGGGATCGCTCTGGGCAAACATTGGCAATGCCAAAGTAAATAACGAGGAGCCTTGGAATTCTGTGGCATGCAGGGGAGGGTGCAGGAGAGGAGCAGAGATTGGACGTGCCCCTGGCAGCTTCATCTGTTCAAGGCCTTGGATATAGTGCTGCAAAGTTCAAACATACAACGACTTTGGAGATGGAAACCTGCTGCCCGGTACTTAACCTGGAGGTAGGGGTTGGGAGGCTAGCAGCCATGCGTCACAGCTGAGCCAGTGCTGTAGCTGAGGATACAGGTGGAGAAGGCATCAGAACCCACTGGCACTGGAAGATTGGCGGCAGGAGACTAGCCCTTGGCATTAAAAGAATAATCTCTGCAAGTCTGCTGGGGAGGTCAAAGTCTGGTGTTTGCAGATGCAAGTCCAAGTCCACTGGAGGCTAGAGGCTGGAGGCTTTTCTTGGGGTTAAAGGACTGTGTGTATGTGTGGGTGGGAGGGAGGAATGGGGCTTATTTTTAGTGTTGTGGTTTTGTTGCTTGTTGTGTTCTGTATTGTTCTGCCAAGCATCGTGGGCATGGTATGTTGGCACTGGAATGTGTGGTGACACATGCATATTGCCCTCAGCACACCCTTGGGTATGTTGGTTGTTAATGCAAACAATGTATTTCACAGTATGTTTCTATGTACTTGTGATAAATAAACTGGAATCATGAATCTTAAAGAATGAGGTTTATTATCCCTGATAGATATGTGAAATGTGTTGCTTTGTGGCAGCAATATAATGCAATACAAAAAAAATCGACTAAGTTACAAAAATAAATAAGTGTGTAAGTAAATAAATAAATGGATAAATGTGTGAATAAATAAACAGTGTAAAAGAGGAATAGCGAGGTAGTTCATGGGCCATTCTGAAATCTGATGGCAGAGGGGGAGAAGCTATTCCTAAAATGTTGAGTGTGTGTCTTCAGGGTCCAGTACCTCCTCCTACACTGTAGCAATGAGAAGAGGGCATGTCCCAGATGGTGAGGCTCCTCAAAGATTGAACTGACAGCAGATTGGGGGGGGGGTCAAGAGCTACAAAGTCTGAGTGGTGATTGGACTGGATGTAGTGGCAATGGCAGCTTATCAGTACAGTGACTGCAACGACCCTGGCCCAGAGATGAAGGTGAGTATATTATGTACTAGCAGCCATTTTAGTTCATTGCTAACAACAACCACTTCCGGGCCACTTTGTCTAATAGGAACACGGCAAAACAGTGATGTATTCCCTAATGTACCTGAAATTGCTCCAACACTGAGGCCAGAATGTTTGAGAAAATATCAACTTCCAATGCATCAGGCTGAAGAAAAGAGTTTTGCAATTGAATGATAATGATTAACATTATTGTGTCACGTGTTCATCAAAACAAAGTGAAACGTGTCAATTGCATCAAATTGAATCAGCAAAGATGCGCTGGGAGCAGCCCACAAGAGTCACCTCGCTTCCAGTGCCAATGTAACATGGCCGAATGTACTAACCGTAACTCACACATCTTTTTTTTGGACTGAGGGAGGAAACTGGAGCACCCAGAGGAGAGCCATATGGTCACGGGGCCTTTTTGGTTCTCATGGTCTCTGCACTGAGTATTGACGCTAGGAAAGCCACTTGGTGGGTCACGAGATGGCTGGCTACTACCAAAGGTTGCAAATAGGCTTGAAATTCCGTATCCCAAGAACAAGTTTTTAGTGGTGTAGTTTTGTAACTTAGTATGGTAAATTCTGTTGGGTTTCCACTAATACTAATAGAGAAATGGTTGCCATTCTGTCAGTGCTTATACACTGGAACAAGAGCAATAGTGTTCAATAGAGTCTATCAGTATGGAAACAGGTCTTCTGGTCCATAAGATTCCCTGCCAACTATCCACCTCCTATTTACATATCACAGATCGGGGAACCGCTTTGTCCATCACCTTCACTCTGTCCACTACAAGAAACAGGATCTCACAGTGACCGCACCCTTTAATTTCAATTCACCATTCCCATTCTGACATGTCAGTGCATGGCTTCCTCTACTGTCATAATGAGGTCCAGATTCAAGATGCATTTATTATCAAAGAATGTACACAACCTTGAGACATGCTTGCTCACAGGTAGCCACAAAGTAAGAAGCCCGAAAGAACCCAATTAAAGAAAACAGTAAAGACCAACACTCAATGCGCAAGAGAAAGAAAAAAACTGGTGCAAACAACTGAAGAGAACAACAAACAACAGGAATTCTGCAGATGCTGGAAATTCAAGCAACATACATAAAAGTTGCTGGTGAACGCAGCAGGCCAGGCAGCATCTCTAGGAAGAGGTGCAGTCGACATTTCAGGCCGAGACCCGAACTGAAAGGAAGAGTGAGTAAGGGATTTGAAAGTTGGAGGGAGAGGGGGAGATCCAAAATGATAGGAGAAGACAGGAGGGGGAGGGATAGAGCCGAGAGCTGGACAGGTGATAGGCAAAAGGGATATGAGAGGATCATGGGACAGGAGGTCCGGGGAGAAAGACCAGGGGTGGGGGGGAACCCAGAGGATGGGCTAGGGTTAAATTCAGAGGGACAGAGGGAGAAAAAGGAGAGTGAGAGAAAGAATGTGTGTATAAAAATAAGTAACAGATGGGGTACGAGGGGGAGGTGGGGCATCAGCGGAAGTTAGAGAAGTCGATGTTCATGCCATCAGGTTGGAGGCTACCCAGACGGAATATAAGGTGTTGTTCCTCCAACCTGAGTGTGGCTTCATCTTTACAGTAGAGGAGGCCATGGATAGACATGTAGAATGGAAATGGGATGTGAAATTAAAATGTGTGGCCACTGGGAGTTCCTGCTTTCTCTGGCGGACAGAGCATAGATGTTCAGCAAAGCGGTCTCCCAGTCTGCGTCGGGTCTCGTCAATATATAAAAGGCCACATCGGGAGCACCGGACGCAGTATATCACCCCAGTCGACTCACAGGTGAAGTGATGCCTCACCTGGAAGGACTGTTTGGGGCCCTGAATGGTGGTAAGGGAGGAAGTGTAAGGGCATGTATAGCACTTGTTCCGCTTACAAGGATAAGTGCCAGGAGGGAGATCAGTGGGGAGGGATGGGGGGTACGAATGGACAAGGGAGTCATGTAGGGAGCGATCCCTGCGGAATGCAGAGAGACGGGGGGAGGGAAAGATGTGCTTTGTGGTGGGATCCTGTTGGAGGTGGCGGAAGTTACGGAGAATAATATGTTGGACCCGGAGGCTGGTGGGGTGGTAGGTGAGGACCAGGGGAACCCTATTCCTAGTGGGGTGGCGGGAGGATGGAGTGAGAGCAGATGTACGTGAAATGGGGGAGATGCATTTAAGAGCAGAGTTGATAGTGGAGGAAGGGAAGCCCCTTTCTTTAAAAAACGAAGACATCTCCCTCGTCCTGGAATGAAAGGCTTTATCCTGAGAGCAGATGCGGCGGAGACGGAGGAATTGCGGGAAGGGGATGGCGTTTTTGCAAGAGACAGGGTGAGAAGAGGAATAGTCCAGATAGCTGTGAGAGTCAGTAGGCTTATAGTAGACATCAGTGGATAAGCTGTCTCCAGAGACAGAGACAGAAAGATCTAGAAAGGGGAGGGAGGTGTCGGAAATGGACCAGGTAAATTTGAGGGCAGGGTGAAGGTTGGAGGCAAAGTTAATAAAGTCAACGAGTTCTGCATGCGTGCAGGAAGCAGCGCCAATGCAGTCGTTGATGTAGCGAAAGAAAAGTGGGGGACAGATACCAGAATAGGCATGGAACATAGATTGTTCCACAAAGCCAACAAAAAGGCAGGCATAGCTAGGACCCATACGGGTGCCCATAGCTACACCTTTAGTTTGGAGGAAATGGGAGGAGCCAAAAGAGAAATTATTAAGAGTAAGGACTAATTCCGCTAGACGGAGCAGAGAGCAAGTATACCCCTTGCCCATCCTCTGGGTTCCCCCCCCCCCGTCTTTCTTCCCGGACCTCCTGTCCCATGATCCTCTCATATCCCTTTTGCCTATCACCTGTCCAGCTCTCGGCTCCATCCCTCCCCCTCCTGTCTTCTCCTATCATTTTGGATCTCCCCCTCCCCCTCCAACTTTCAAATCCCTTACTCACTCTTCCTTCAGTTAATCCTGACAAAGGGTCTCGGCCTGAAACGTCGACTGCACCTCTTCCTAGAGATGCTGCCTGGCCTGCTGCGTTCACCAGCAACTTTGATGTATGTTGCTTGAAGAGAACAACAACAGCATTCCGAACCAAAATTGAATCCTCAGATCTGAACCCTGTATGGGTCAGCTGTACAGGCATCGGAACTCCATCTGTCATATTCCTGCAACACCTCACCGTCACTTGCCCCTTCATTGTTTACAGTGATAATTTAACACAATTTAGCACAGCAGATGTATTTTTAGTGATATTTTAGCCGGATTTCTTATCTTTTTGACAACCAGAAGCTATCGCACACATTCCATAGCGCCGTCTTAAATGGAAGTACACGATCGGCAGGGCCATCTTAATCGGAAATAAGGTCGTACGCAGTTTGGAGTAAAACCTCATATTCTGTCTGGGTGGCCTCCAACCTGAGAGCATGAACATTGATTTCTAAGTTCTGGTAATTTCCACCACATCCCTCCTTCATTTTTTTCCGTTCTATATTCTGGTTACACCTTCTCTTCTTACTTACCAGTCACCTCCCCCCGTTTCCCCTCCTCCTTCCCTTTCTCCCATGGTCTTCTGTCATCTCCGATCAGATTCCTTCTTCTCAGCCCTTTACCTCTTCCACCAATCACCTATCATCCTACCTCATCCCCACTTCCCCCACTCCATCTTCCCCCTCACTTGGTTTCACCAATAATCTGCCCATTTATACTTCTTAACCCCCTTCCCCCCCCACCATCTTCTTATTCTGGCTTCTGCTCCGTTCCTTTTCAGCCTTGAAGGATTTCAGCTGGAAATGTCGACTGTTTATTCCCCCTTCACTGATGCTGAGTTCCTCCTGCATTTTGTGTGTATTACCACAGAATGAGAGCAGCTTGTTTAATGCGGTTGAAAATTCTTTCACCTGATGGTTTCAAAGTGAGGTGGATCATGTATTTCAGAAATCATATGTTAGTTCCATTAACGGACTCAGGGGTGGATTTATTGGTTGATTACCTGGCTTTGCTGAAAGAGAAGGCAACATTGTGTCATGGTGTGTGTCTGTTGGTGAGTTTTTGGACTGCAGATCTCTGCCTCCCACCCCATCAGTGGAAGAGTCTGTCATTCTCAGGTCAGTTTCATTAGCCACCTAAGGTCGAGTGAAACTGGAACCCCAACCAACGCCTAGGAGGAAGGTAATTACTTAGAGTATATATTGCATGTTTCCAAGATATTTATGAACTTGCGGATTTTTAAATTATGATCTGGCAGCTCCAAAGTGAGGCTACCTGACTGAAGACTCACAAGAAAAAATGAGTTATAACTTGAGAGTGAACAGTGACTGACACCGGACTTTCCCAGCTGCTGCAGAGCTGTGGACATATTATGCTTCTTGGGAACCTGATTCGCTGCCACATTTATTGGTAATGAACTGGCATATAGGGGGAGATTGAAAATCTGATTGAGTGGTGCCACAACAACAATCTCTCACTCAATGTCAGCAAAACCAAAGAGCTGATTATTGACTACAGGAGGAAGAAATTGGGGTCCATGAGCCAGTGCTCGTTAGGGGATTGGAGGTGGAGAGCGTCAGTATCTTTAAACTTTTAGGCATTATAATAAAAGAGAATGTGTCCTGGGACCAACAAGTAAATGCCATTTCAAAGAAAGCATGGCAGTTGCCTCCACTTTTTTGGGAGTTTGCACAGATTTGACATGTTATCTAAAACACTGGCAAACTTCTATAGACACACAGCGGAGAGTATCCTGACTGCATGCATCACGGTGTGGTGTGGAAATGCTGATGTCCAAGAACAGAGAAGCCTACAAAAAGTGGTGGAGACAGCCCAGTGCATCACAGGAAAAGCCCTCTCCACCATTGAGCACATCTACAAAGAGCCCTGCCACAGGAAAGCAGCATCCACCAACCAGGACCCCCATCATCCACGCCATTCTACCTTCTCACTGCTGCCATCCGGAAGGAGGTACAGGACGGAGTCTGAGGTCCCACACCATCAAAGTTCAGGAACAGTTATTACCCTTTGACTATCCTGCCACTGAACCAGTGTTGATATCTTCAGTCACAACAACACCAAACTGATCATTGCACACAACCTTTGGACTCACTTTCAACTGATTTTGGTTACTTGTTTCTCTTTGTATTTGCAGAACCTGTCAGAATTTGTGTGCAGTTTTCCACTGATTCTGTTGTGTTTCTTTGTATCTACTATGCATGCCTGCAAGAAAATGGATCTCAGGGTAGATTTTGGGACGTAGATGTACTTGGATGGTAAATTTACCTTGAACTTTGCTGGAACATTTCCAACCTGTCAACTGTGCAGGTTTTGAACAGTTCTCAGGAACAGCGCTCTGTTGTAACCTGAGGAGAACCTGTAGTTAAATAACAGAGAAGGATGGTTGAGGTTTGGATCAGCCTTCATGTAACTAAAGAGATGTAGGCTGAAGGGCCTGAATGGGTAACCCTTCTCATCATTCTCCTCTGTTCCAAATTCTTGCTTTATTACTGTTTACAACAGTACTTCGGGAGTTAACACCTTCAACTGTTGTAGTAGGACAGTGTACAGACAAAGGTGAAGGAACCAATTTATACCCAGACATCCCACCCTGCAAAAACCCATTTCACGGAGGTGGCACCATCAATTTGCAGGAGACTCCCGGAACTTCCGGGAGAGGTGGGATGTCTGCAATAGAGTAGCTCCTTAGCAGCTAGCCAGCTAGTTTAAATAACGTTAGCTATGCTAATGAACGAATGACACCTGTTAAACTCACCTCAACATGTCTTTTACATTTTAACCCTCCATGGGCAATAGAAAAATCACTGTTGCAAACAGTGCAGCGAGCAACACTGTCATTATTTTTGACCCCTATTAGGCTGGGGTACACTTTAGTGTAGTCTGGGGTGATGTATGTTTTATATTTTCCTTTTTTTGGAACACTCTGCCAACCTGACTCTTTTTGGAACTCTCTCGCTTTCTCTCTCTCTCTCTCTCGGCCACTCTCACTCGCGCTTGCTTTCTCGCTCTTGCGCTCGCTCTCTCTCAAAAAAAATCAATTTCCGGGACATTGTATATAATTTGCGGGCATCAGGGAGCCACTATTAATATGCGGGAGACTTCCAGAACTTCCGGGAGAGGTGGGATGTCTGTTATACCTGTAGTGAAGAACCGGAGTTCCGTGAGTGCAGGAGGAACCGGGTCTGATGACCCCTGGTGTTCACAAATCAGTCAGGTGGGAATTCAAGTCAGGTGTTTAGGGTCATGTTATTTGAGAGTCCGAAGTTTGAGGCCTGGTATTCGGCGATTGGCGGTTCTTGGGGCTGGGGCTGAGGGTCGCGATCTGAGGGTCAAATTGGAAGTCTGGAAGTTCGCTAGAGCCCTGGGTCCGTGAGTCTGCTGGGGTGGTTGAATGCCTGGTGTCTGGAGGTGCATGTCTGAGTCCGAGTCCACTGGGGGCCAAAGAAGATGGCCTTTCTAGGGGTTAGGCGACTGCATATGTGTATGGCTGGGAGGGAGGAATAGGACTTGCTTTGCTGTTTTGTTTTGTCGCTTGTTGTGTTTGTGTTTGCCATTGTTTTACTGAGGATTGTGAGCATTCTATGTTAGCGTCGGAATGTGTGGCGACACTTGTGGGCTGCACCCAGCACACCCTCTGTTGGATTGGTTCTTAATGCAAATGATGGCATGTCACCGTACATGTGATAAATAACTATAATCTTGAAGCATAACAGACTTGAAAGAGATTCGTCATTGGTTCACACTTGATTAAGTGAATCAAACCTCAGGGAAGCAGGGAGATGGTGTTCACCTCTGAATGTACTCTTGTATATCTGTGGAAAGACTTATGATAAAAGTGTGGAAGTTGGTGAGAATTTGCTCCCCTGTGTACCACTTAAGTAAATAAAATCTATTATGGAGGGCAGCAGGCTTTGTAGGTTAAGGTTCTAAGTTAGGTTAGTTGGTGGAAATGCCTATTGTGTTGGGAAGTCAGGAAAAGGGCTGAGAAATGTGTGCATCCTGATAACTATTCTTGTAGCTGCATCAACCTGTTTGTAGAGCTCGCACACAAACATTAAGTGTCATAATCTGCTGAAGTTTGGCCTGTCTCTGGCATTGTGTGGAATGGGTTTGGCCACATTGTCCTGGAATGTCCTATTCACTTGGATCAATGCTGGAGGAACTCACTGGATCAGGCAGCTTCTGTGGAGAGAAGTGAACTTTTAACATTCATTTCTCTCAAAGATGAAGGGTCTTGGCCCAATGCTGCCTGGCCTGCCAAGTTCCTCCAGCACTGTGTTGCTTCAGATTTCTGGCACCTCCCTTGTGTCTCCATTCATTTGGATTGTGCTGCACCACTTTTCCCTTGTAGGACAACTTATGTGGAAAAATATATTCAATCAGGCTCAGTGGGAAAAGGAGATGGTGGTTCCTTTAGTTAATTCCGCAAGCAGATTACGAGAGTCATTTGGTAGAATGTTCATTGCCAGAGATTTCAAACCATCACCAGAACTTAATTGGCTGGTGATGAGAATTCAGGATCTGCATGCACAACCAGGGTTTGCGTCATCACGTGGGTGGCTGGGGTGAGGAATGAGATCACAACTCATCTCTTTCTGCCTTGTGCACTTGTCAAGATCTGAAAAGGAACATAGTGGTCATGGTTCTTCCTGAGAGGTGGTTGAGGCACGTGCTGAAGCTGCTGGAAGATTATCAGTTCAGCAGAAGATGTTATCTGGTGTGTAGGAACTTTCTATAGCTGAACATTGAATATCAGTGTATTTCCTGGTCCGGGATAAAATGTTGGAACAAGTTGAAGCATGGAGCAGCCATTGTAAAAGGTGCATGTAGAAAGACCTCTGTTTGTAGTTCCTTCCCACTACACAATGAAGGACTGGAATCTGTAAAAATCCCTTGGACTGTTTACTGTGGAAATTATATAAAATAGAAATGAATATCATCCTGATATGTGTAACATTGTAAGTAGAGTGTTGGCTTATTCTGAAAATGGTGAGCTGTAATTTCACTGTATTAAATATTTGCAAATATTACAAATACAGAATAGTTTTGAAAAATGTTTATAGTCCTAATAATTCACATTTGCGAAGAAGGAAACTTGATGAAAGATCTTGGCCCAAAATTTCAACTGTATATTTCTCTCCTTAGCTGCTGCCTGAATTGTTAAAAGTGCAGTGTAAATTTGGTGACAAAGTACATATGTGTATATACACCATATACAACCCTGAGATTCATTTTCTGGCAGACATACGCAATAAATCCATAATAGAATAATAACCATAATAGAACCAATGAAGACTGCCCTAACTTGGGCATTCTACCGGTGTGTGAAAGAGTTTAGTGGTTAGCACAAATCTTTGTAGTGCCAGCAACAAGGGATCATTTCCCACCGCTACCTGCGTGGGCTTCTTCCAGGTGCTCTGGTTTCCTCCCACATATGGGTTAAGAGGCTAATTGGTCATAGTAAATTGTCCCATGATTAGGCTAGGTTTAAAATCGGGGGATTGCTTGGTGGCATAGCTTGAAGTGCAGGACGGGCTTACTCTGTGCTGTATCTCAATCAGTCAATCAATAAGGAAACAAGCAAGCCATAAATATCAAGAACATGAGATGAAGAGTACTTGAAAGTGAGTCCACAGCTAGTGGAAACGTTTCAGTAATGGGGTAAATGAAGTTGAGTTCCCCTTTGGTTCAAGAACCTGATGGCTGAAGGGTAGTAACTGTTCCTGAATCAGGTGGTGTGAGTCCTGAGGCTCCTGTACTTCCTTCCTGATGGCAGTAGAGAGAGGAGAGCATGACCTGAGAGGTGAGGTCTCTAATGATGGACAGCACACATCAAAGTTGCTGGTGAATGCAGCAGGCCAGGCAGCATCTCTAGGAAGAGGTACAGTCGACGTTTCGGGCTGAGACCCTTCGTCAGGAAGTTCACCAGCAACTTTGATGTGTGTTGCTTGAATTTCCAGCATCTGCAGAATTCCTCGTGTTTACGTCTCTGATGATGGATGCTGCTTTCCGGCGACAACACTCCATGTAGGTGTGCTCAGTGATGGAGATGGCTTTACCCATGATGGACTGGGCTGTATCCACTATTTCTTTTAGGATTTTCCGTTCAAGGGCATTGGTGTTTCCATACCAGGCTGTGATACTCTCTACCACACATCTATAGAAGTTGTCGAAGTTTCAGATGTCATGCCGAGTCTTTGCAAACCCTTAAGTAGAGATGCCGCCATTCTTTCTTTGTAATTGCATTTTTGTGATGGCCCCAAGACAGGTCCTCTGAAATGATTGCTAAGTTCCTCCAGCATTTTGTGAGCGTTATTCTAGGTTTCCAGCACATGCAGAATCTCTTGTGTTTATAGTAGTTTTTTACTTCTGGTCTCTCCTATCCATGTGAATGGATGCAATAAACCTGCTATTAGAGGGAAGGTTCAAATCGTTAATGGTGGAGGCAGGAAGAATCCTATTAAGGACCCCAGAGGATCATACACTCTATTAGGACATCTGTTGCACTGCTTTCTTTTCCCTTTCTTTTTCAGATCCGTTACATCTCACAAACGCAAGGGTTGCCGGCAGAGTATTTGTTAAGTGCAGGGACAAAGACAACACGGTTCTTCAACAGAGATCCAGATTCATCGTATCCACTGTGGAGGCTTAAGGTAATTCACTGTGTTTGAATTTTATGGAGGCTTTTCATTCTTTCTTGCTTTTATTCTGTTCACAACCACTGTTTCATCTCTTTTCCCTTATTTTTGTGTTGTTCACTCTTACCAAAACCACGGGGTATAACCTTGGCTTAGTTTGGGTTCTTCTAACATCAGCTGACTGCACGATGCAAATGGTATTAGATTTCTTTTGCTTTTACAAATCTCGCCTCTTTTGTTCAATTATCATCAAAGCTTGTATCCCTGTTGACAGGAGAAACTCGCAGTAATTGTGGTCTCAGGTCACACTCTGGTGTTGGATGGAACCATTATGCTCTTTATTTAATGCTTACACAGCTATTGTAGCTGATTCAAGTGCATTTTAAAATGAAATAGTTTTGAGTCTCGGCTCGAACCTGTGGTGAGATCTGTTGACACTCTCTCCTATCCATTCTTTCCCAATCTAATACCACGCTTTCTTCTCATCTCACTCTTTACAGTACCCATGACTCGCCCACCCAGCCTGTACTGTCAGGGATGCCAGTTGGCTGACCCACTACTTCTCCACCACCAAACCACACAGTAGTTTGTGTCTGATTCTTCATGCTTAGTCCTGTTTAAGTTACTTGATGTAGTACTGAGCCCAATGTCCTCACCCATTTATGCAGGCACTTCCCAGCAAGGTCTTCTCAAAGGCTGCCAGGATTTATCATCATCCAGACTCATCCCCATTCCCATCCTCCCACATTCCAAGATCAGAGGCAAATCTGTCACACCAACTGTTGCCTGGGGACACGGGAGAACTTGGTTACCCCCCCGCCCCCAGCTCAAAATCAAACTTGGGAACTCTTTGTACAGTCTTGCAATCTTTCAGTACAAAGACAGGCCCTTCAGCCCAACGTATCTGTGATAACCAGGAACTTACTATCCATATTAATCCCATTTTCACCACCTGCATTGTAGCTTTGACTTGGCAATTTGAGTGCTTATCTGGATACTTAAATGTTGTGAGAGTGCTAGTCTCCATCACCCACTCAAGCAGTGTGTTCCAGATTCTAGCCACAATCTGGAGGAAAAATATCATAGTTAGATCTGTAATCTTCTACTTTACCTTAAACCTCTGTCATCTTTGTTATGGGGACAAGTTTATTACTGTCAACCCTAGCTATGCCTCATATAACTTCTGATTTGTTTGGGTGAGAATGGGCTTTATCTTCTCATTGGGGATCATCAAGATGCTTTGTCAACTCAAAGCAATGTTTTCACCAAAAGATGCAATTGATCTGGTTTGGGTGGGGTTCACTGAACATAGCTGGAAATAATTCAGAAAATGTTTGGCTCAGGTGGTCGATGGTTGGTTTGAGTTGTTCTCTGATCTTGGCAGTTTACTTGCAAGCGTTTCGTCACCATACAAGGAGTCATCATGAGTGCGCTGTTAACAATTAACAGTGCACTGATGAAATCTCCTCCTATGGTAATGAAACGTTTGCAAGTAAATAGCCAAGACTGGAGAACAACTCAACTCAACCCCTGAATGTAGCTTTGGCCAGTTTAAGGATGCTGGGTAAGCTAGTCTAGTGTGGTTGATTACAAAGAAGCATAACAGAAAATGTCACTTGCATGTTGATTTAAATTTACGCTGTGGTTACAGGCAAATCACTTGCCAGTGTATGAAATTCCAGCTTACTCCAAAACTATCTTGCAGAGCTGGTGGACTTATAATCCCTGTGGCCTTAGGAGTCATTTTTGGCTGAGTTAGTAGTTTATATTCAACAGATAAATCAAGGCTGACTCTCCCTTTTTAGTAGTGAGGGACATGTGATGAAGAGAGATATTAAACTGAAGCTTGCCTTCCCTTTTAGTTGTTACAGATTATGAGAAACTGCTTCAAAGAAGGTCAGAGGAGTTCTCCATGTGACCTACATGTATTCCTAAAATCACATTTTTGAAAAGTGAATTACCCAATTGTCATTTCACTGCTGTTTGTAAGTGTGTTGCAGCAAATTGTGTTGTTCCTTCACACTAACAGCCACCAAACTTCAAAATTACTTCTCTGGATCAAAGGCGTCTTTGGATACTGGGCTTACAAATTTTACGCAGCTTTCATCCTGGTTTGACCACATATATTTTTTTGATTTGGAAAATTAAATGATAATTTATTAAAAATTGCTCCATTTACTAGAGCAGCTGTTAGTGCTACTGCCTCTGCTCTGCTGGTCTGGTTCAAACATGCAGTCAGGTGCTATGTGTTCAGAGTTTGTATTTATTCCCATAATCGTGGATTTCTGCCAGATACCCCTGTTCCCTCACACGTCCCAAGGATGTGATGTTTAGAGTCACAGAGGAATACAGGCATGGAAAGAGGCCCAACTTGTCCATGCCATCTAAGGAGCCCACCTAAGTCTGTCCTATTTGCCTGTATTTGGTCTGCATCCCTCTAAATCTTCCCTATTTATATCCCTATCCAATGTCTTTTAAATGTTGTGTTGTACCTGCCCCCAACCACTTTCTTTGGCAGCTTGTTCTAGATATGCACCATCTCTGTATGAAAAAAATTGCTACTTAGGTCCCTTTAAAATGTTTTCCCCCTCACCTTACATCTATGTCTGCTAGTTTTTGGTTTCCTTTCCCTCAGTGTATTCAATATTTCTGTGTCACTCATAGACAGATTAAAGTCCCAAACTCTGCAACCTCTCCCTATAGCTCAGACCCTCAAATCCTGACGTCCTTGTAGATTTTCTTTCCGCTCCTCCCCAGCTTTATGACACCCTTCCTGTAAGAGGGGGTAACCTGAACTGTGCACAGTACTCTAAATCCAGCCTCATCAATGCCTTGCACAACTGGAGCATAATGGCCTACCTCCTGTGCTTGGTGCCGTGCTGATGAATGCCAGCATGGCCCTTCTCCTTTGCCACAACCCTGGCTACCAGCGACACCACATTCAGTGAACTGTGTATTTACACTCCTCAGTCCAGAGTGCTACCATTCACTGTACAAGTCAAAACCTGATTTTACTTCCCATGTTCAACAACTTGCACATATCTAGTTAAATACCATTTGCCAGTCCTTGGCCCAGTTAACAACTGATCCAAGACCCCTTGTATTTTCTGATAATGCTTTTCACTCTCTACCACCTATTTTAGTGTCACTTACAGATCTATTAACCGTGCCTTGAACATTCTCATTCAAAAATATCCTGGCACTGAGCTCCAGGGAACACAACTAGTCGAAGGCCTCTAGTCCAGGAAATAACCTTCCACCATCACTTTCTGCTTCCTACCATCATGCCAATCATGTATCCCATTAGCTAGCTCTCCCTGGATCCCTTTTGATGTAATTTTGCAAACCAGCCTTCCATGTAGGGCCTTGTCAAAGGCTTTGCTAAAGTCTAGGTAGACAATACTCACTGCATTGCCCTTGTCTGTCCTCTTGGTCATCTCTTCGAAAAACTCTTACTCACCGGTAACTTACTCAGTACAGATGTCAGGCTCACTGGCGTCTTTACCACCCTTCTTAAATAATGATATAACATTGGCCACCCTCCTGTGGCTAACGTTGAAACAAGTATCTCTCTAAAGGACTCCACAACTTGTTCCCTAGCTTCCCTCAAGATCTAAGGGTGCACTTAGTCAGACCATGGGGATTTACATCAAACATAGAACATTACAGCACAGTACAGGCCCTGTGGCCATAAAGGTGTGGCAAACTTTTAACTTACTCAAAGATCAATCACTACATTGCTTTCCATATTTCTATCATCCATTTGTCTATCTAAGAGTTTCTTTATTGTCCCTAATGTGTCTGCCTTTATCACCCCTGGCAGTGCATTCTATGCACCCAGCACTCTGTGTAAAAAATGCCCTTCTGAAATAGCCCCCTATACTTTCCTCCAATCACCATATGCCCTCTCGTATTAGCCCTTTCCATCCTGGGACATGTCTCTGGCGGTCCATTCAATCTATGCCTCTTATTTAGTATATTTCCAGTTTATCCACTTTAAGGCTGCCATTACCTCCTCCTTGCAAATTTGTATGTGGATCAAGGCATTACAACTCATTTTCATCAATTCTTTGGCATCCATTACTTTTCCACGGTAAAATCTGATGAAAAATACTCATTAAAAATCTTGCCTGTCTCCCATAGCTCTACACATAGCTGGTGTTGCTTATCCTTTTCCTAGCCACCTTTTTACTGTTAACACATCTGTAGTTTAATTTGCTACCATAAATTACCATTTTATTGTAAAAACCTAGAGGAGTTGTTGGGTCCCGGAGAGCAAGTTTCAGGTCGATAGGGAAATAAAGAGGGGAATGGAACCGTGCAGTTGGGTATCAATTTAAAGCTGCTGGCCTCTTGTGTTTCATACATTTTGGTCAGATTCAGCATGGCACAATTGAAGCAGTGACTAATCCATTGCCATTTGTACAATGAAATTAGTTTGTTCAATTATCGCAATGCCATTCTGGGCCAGACTGCTGTCCCAAGTCAGAGGGTGCATTATCCTCCTAGGACTATAGGGAAAAATGAAATAAAAATCAGCTGCCCCAATAATATTTGATAGTTGGAACATACCAACACTTAAATAAACACACATTGTCTTGAGTCCAAAGCAACTTTCCAACAACATATGTTGGCAAATCTTTAAGAAGCCTTGGTTGCTTTCAAAGGGAATTTTCCCAGTCCTTCAGGCAGGAGTTAAATAGGGCAACGCCTAATGGAAAAAGGGAAATAATTTACAGATGATATTTAGAGGCGAGACCTTGTGTGAGTCTTGTTTTCTTTGCATTGTAGAAACTCCTGGATTGTAGGCAGGCTCCATCTATTAAACACATTACCGAAGTCTTAATGTTGTGGGAAGGAGCTGGGTATATGTAGTGATCAGTAATTGTCAATATTCCTGAGTGGGTACTGATCTACTGTAAGATGCCAGGCAGTACTCATGGAAGTCAAATTGCCTCGGCGATATCTGTGCTCCACTAAATATTGTGTTAAACATATGTTCTTGTTTAAAAAATTACAGACACCAGAAGATCATGAGACAGAGATGGGAATCAAGTCAAAGGAGGCAAGAAAGTACATTTTTAATTGTTTGGATGATATGGCACAGGTACGATTGAATTTCTTGGCTGGTTTTCTCCTCTTCTTTGCTCTTTGTGATGGACTACAATTCTAAGGGCACCAGCTGTCTTCAGTACATTCCCAAGGAGCCTTTTCCCTATCTGAGTCCTGGTGGTTAGCACTGGTAGGGTTTTTTTACAAACTGCCCCAAATGAAATTCTGTGGGCACATGAACACACACTCAACTGCCTGCCCTGATGCATCTACATTCATCTATCCACTCATGCACAGATCTGCAGAGACAGTCACAGGCAGAAGCAGATATATACAGAAACTGGTACACCAGCAACATAATAGAAACAAGTACACAAGGGTAGGCACAATAACTATGGTTGCATCTTCAGTCAAAGGGTAGTGAAGCTTTGGTTTTCCCTACTCAAGAGGGCTGTGAAGACACAGCAAAGTCAGAGTTAATTCCATTAATATTTAAAACTCTATCAAAAGGATGTGAATCAGTATGGGAGTGTGGTGCTCATGTAAAAAGTGAGCCATGATCTGATTGAATGGTTGAGCAGGCATGAGTGGCTGAATCTTCTTTTCTTTCTCTCTCTCCCACTCTCTCTCCCCCTCCCGCTCCCTCTCTCCCCCTTTCCTCCCTCCCTCCCCCTCTCCTCCCTCCATCTCTCTCCCTCCCTCCCTCTCTTCCTCTCTCTCCCTCTTTCCCTCCCTCTCCCACACACTCACACACTCTCTCTTCCTCACACACATTCACACTCTCTCTCCTCTCTCTCTCTCTCTCACACACACATTGTCTCTCACAATCTCACACTGACACAAAAAAGCATGGTCACTGCACCCACAGATAAGCGGAAATACACAGCTACATTGAAGCATACCCGTATACAGCCATGTATTTGAATTAAAGGTCCTTGTACACGCTGTTAGAGAGATGCACATATAATCTCTCACACGCATTTTCTCCTAAATCTCTGGGAAACCCTAACTGCTTTTATTTCCTGGAGGGATGAAGCAATTCCAGCCCAACTTCAACACGATCTGAACCCACAAACTGGTGTGAATAATTCAGTGTCTGTACTCACCAAGACAAGGAGTCACAAAGTTATAAACTGTATTTGTTCTCTTTTAGCTGGACTAAAAATACAAGTAGGTCAAAGTGTCTGATGTCATTTCAATAGTTTGAATATTCCTTTATTCTTCTGCACCCTGCCTGGGCTATATTGACCTGGCTCAGTAACACGTAAAGCAGTATGACTCAAATCTCTATTGCATTGTGTTAAATTGCATGTGTACCAGCTGCAATATTCTTGTGATGATTTGAATTGAAGAAAACTTATTGTGTAATTGACTTAGCACCTTCAGCACGAATACCAGCCTGTGAGTCACTGGCTGTGTTCCCAATCTCATATACACATAGGAGTGAAGGACAGAGGTTCCCTGCAAGGAGAAGGATTAGAAATTAGGTAAAGATACTCCAAGCTCAGTGTAGCTTGGCCGTAGTTATTAAAATGTTTAGATAAGCTTCACAGGTGACAGATTTTAGAGCATCTACATTTCATTAAATCTCAGAATGGTTAAAACATGGAAGGAGGACATTCAACAGTTGAGTCTATACTAGGGTAACATAAGAGTAATCTACTGAATTCCACTCATCCCATCTCCCCAGCGTTGCAAATTCTTTTTTTTCTCATAAATTTATCCAACTTACTTTGACTTCTGCAATTAAATTGGCCTCCAGTGCTGAATTTGACAGTGCATTCCAATGCTTAACAGACCATTCCCTCAGTTCAATGATGGGTATAATGTCTTCAGATCACTCACTGTGCCTGTAAAACTTTATTCCTTGTAATTTGGCCCAAGCCATAAAAGTCAGTTGTTAGCCAAGCTGTGTGTGTGTGTGTGTGTGTGTGTGTGTGTGAGAGATGATTGGAAGCAGGAGCCAAGAATGCTTATACTTGGGCATATCTGAAACTGTTCATAATTTACTGTGGCACTGCATCTGAGAGTGAAGTCTGCCCATTCAGGCTTGGGTCACTAAGTTTCAGCGTGATAAGCTTCTGGAAGTGTGAGCTGAGATCATCGTAGCAAGGCAGAACATGAACCTAAATGAAGACAAGGTACCTGTACATCTCTTTGGCCAATTAAATTGAAGAAATGGGAAATAAATGGTACAAGCGACTGTAAAGGAAGGGAACACGAGAGATGGTAAATTCAGTAAGTTAAAAGTACGCACAGATTGGATTAAAACAAAATAGGGAATAAAACATTAAACACAATTAAAGTACTTCATATTTTTATTGTATCCAAGTACATTATTACCAGAAGGACACCATTCTTGTGAAATTGCTATTAATTTCCACCCATTCTTTGTTAAAAGGATAACTTAGATTTGAAAGACAGACTTTGCAAACATAACTACTTCACGCTATTCAGTACCCTTCAGAGGTGAGGCAGACTGGTAGATGGTGATCAAAGCAAAAGACTGTGCAGTGCAACTCAGATTGGCTGTAACACGAACTTGAAGCTGGTGCATTGTTAGAGCACGTGTAATGGTGACTACAATTAGTGGCACTGCCATATTGACAATAATGGTCAATAAATAAAAAAAATAAATTGTGGTTAGATAGGAATGTAAGCCGATGTAATTAGATATACCTTAAAGTATATTTATTTTATATTTATTTATATATATATAAAACTAATTCATAGATTTGTTTACATGTATCTCGTAACTCACTGCCTGGCTACAAACATTTCATTGTATACATCTTATGGTGAAGCACACTGTTTCCAACTTTAATGTACTATTTGACCTTGAACTATTTCAAATTATATACTGTATCTATTGCCAAGGTTGTCTATTTCTATAAAGAATGGGCAACTGGTGTTCCACTTACATGCACAGCATGAGTGTGTGCATTGAGGAAAACGCTGGGAGAATGAAGGCTTATGGAAAAAGCCATCCTTCCTTTTTCTCCTGTCCTGTCTGCAATAGACATTGCATACTTATTGCAGGTCTGCCAGAGTCCATACTCGTACTGTCCGATGTGGTGCAGTCATACTGGAGAACGTGAACATGCTGCATTTATCTTCGCTGCAGTTTTGATTTGTTCCCACCTCACGCTAGCCTTTCTCTTGCAGGTGAATATGACCACGGATCTGGAGGGAAGTGAGATGTTGGCAGAGAAGGCAGACAGAAGGGAGTTTATTGATCTGCTAAAGAAGATGTTGACCATTGACGCAGACAAGCGAATTACTCCAATTGAGACACTGAGCCATCCCTTTGTAATGATGACCCATCTACTTGATTTTCCTCATAGCACACAGTACGTTTTGACATGCCACCGCAGGTGCCATTCCTTTGCACTACATATGTCTCCTGTAAAGGGAGGAGTTGGGGATCAGCAATAAGCTTGTTCATTGTCAAGCCGTGTAGCTTTTGGGTCCACTAGAACCTTTAGGCAATAATCTTTGAGGAAGCAGTTCATAACAAGCAGACTCAGGATGGTAAGGTAGTTAATTGAGAGGGAGCTAAGACTGAATTAAGAAGTGTATGTCCTTTTGCAGTCACTTACCACTTGTTCAGCACAGATGGTCAGTGTTGAGTTTCAAGCATTCTAGAGCCAACTTTATCTAAATGTAGAATAATACATGGCTTTCATGTGTAATCATCATAGCATTCCTCTTCGTAGTAAAGAATTTAACTCTAAATCCTTCTTTCAGTGTCAAGTCCTGCTTTCAGAACATGGAGATTTGCAAGCGAAGGGTCAATATGTATGACACAGTGAACCAGAGTAAGACACCATTCATCACACATGTGGCTCCAAGCACTTCAAGCAACCTTACAATGACTTTCAGCAACCAACTCAGTACAGTTCAAAACCAGGTATGTGCAAAAAGACTGATGCAGATCTGTGGGTAGCTGGACACAGAAAGTTGAAAACTCCCAACTTGTGATAACAATGGGAGATCATCTGATTGCAGTGGGCAACTTTTCAGTAAAATTACAGTAAGAATGTCAGTCTCTCTTTGCTAAATTTGGGTACAGTTGATGGGGCTCTTGCGAAAGCCGCAATATCCTACCCCACTGGGCTGCCAATATGTCAGTTCCAGTGTATGTTCCAGGAGCTGAATAGCCTAAATCCTGCTTTGTAGGGAGTCTTAGTCACTCAACTCATTCCGTTGCTAATATATGTTTAATAATGGATGGACCGAGCTCATAACACAACCTCTGGACGAGACAACCACCCACGTCTGGTCTCTGTTCTTTTTTTTGCTTTGTTCTGCTGTCTTATGGTGATCTTTGTAGAAATCTAATGGAAATCTCAGCATTCAAATTCAGAGCAATGGGAGTATGCTGATTAGTCAATTCAAACTTCTACAAATTAAAGGTTTAAAGATAAAAATTAACATGTAGAGCACATCAGAGCATAAAGTGAAATGCGCCGTTTGCGTCAAATCGAATCAGCAAGGATTGTGCTCGGCAGCTGTCAAGTGTCACCACACTTCTGGCAGCAACAGAGCATTCTCACAGCTCCCATATCTTTGGATTATGGGAGGAACCCAGAGCACCCAGAGGAAACTGAGCGAGAACGTACAAACTCCTTCCAGGCTGCAGCGGGATTTGAATCCCTTTCGGGGATCGCTGGCGCTGCAGAGTGAGGTGCTAACTGCTGCGCTACTGTGCAGCCAAATTATGGCTGACCTGCACTTTGACATCTATAACTTGAAATTTCATCTGATTGAAGTCACTGGTTTGAAGATTTCAAATCCCAATCACTGCAGAATAGGTCCAAAAATAATTTCTGGGATATGGTATAAACAATTCAGAAATGACATATTAAGAACAGCACCCTTGAGTAGAACTGTCATTTTTGGACATCATAAATATTATTTTCAAAAAGTTTTTAATCTGTTTTATCAAATGAATATTGTTACAATGATTAGGACACAGTTCTGTTATCATTATATATGATTTGATGATATGAGGTTAGAAATATTAAGCTGTAAAGAATTGACTAGGTGAACTAGTCATCAAAATCAGTTAGCATCCACAGGGTGCAGTGGTGATATTTGGTCTTCCATGCATATAATGCTCAGAAGCCACTAGGCGGCAGCAGTGCTGTCAAATGGTGTATAGTATTGCATTGCCAATTCTCACAGCAGAAGCTCTGTGAACAGGAAGTGCAGGAATAGGCCTCAGCATTTCTTCACATAGTCATGCCGAGTATCGGTGATCTCTGGTGTTTATAAATACTAGACGGTGGTGCAGTGGTATCAGCACCGGACTTCGAGGCAATTGGTCCCAGGTTCAAATCCAGCCAGCTTCTTGCATGCTTCCCATCCGTGCTGGGTCGCCATCGAGCTAGCACCTCGGCCTTGTAAAAAAAAAACAGACGAAGTGCTAAAGAAATGGTAAGGTTGCCACCCTATGCACAAGGCACATGGAGGGAAAACATAACGTAACAGTGCTTCTAAGAAAATACATTCCCTGCACAGTACTATCAGTAGTCCTCTGAGCACTGTGTTTTTTGTGTACACATTTAAGAGGACAAAGGTTTCTAGGCTAATTTAGTATTAGTAATATTTAATATGAAAAATTAATGTGTTTTAACTGCTCTTCGGGCTATAACATTGCTTATAGAAATATACAGAAAGATTAACTGAGAAAAGTCATTGAACAAAACATAGATATGTTGTTAGAGCTTCTCATGCCCCTACCTGTATATACTGCAATGAAGTTTGCAGAATGACTAAGCTTCCATCCTGCAGAATTATTTGTTTGTTGTGTTAATGACTTTTATCGTGTTATTGCTGAATCATTTGGACTCAGGAAAATATATCTTAAGTTTGTGATGCTGAGCTTCTGATAGGTATTCACTTAAACATTATTACCTTATTGTGCTGAGCTCCTCTTAATCCATTGTGCTAACTCTTGAGATTCTATATTCAGTTTGACCAAGGCCTTATACAGATGAACCATCTCTTGCTCACATTTGTATTTCAGCCACAAAGGCAGATATTCATCAGTATTTTTAATTAAACACAAGAGATTCTGCAGAGGCTGGAAATCTTTAGCAGCAATCAAAATGCTAGAAGTGCTCAGGTCAGGCAGCGTCTGTGGAGGGGAATAGGCAGTTGGTGTTATAAGCTGAGACCTTTCGTCAGGACTGGAAACGAAGGGGGGCAGAAGCCAGAATAAGAAGGTGGTGGTGGGGGGAGAGGAGAGGAAGGAGAACAAGTTGAGGGAGAAGGTGGGTAGGGGAGGGGGGATGGAGTAAAATCAGGTAGGTGATCAGCGGAGGAGGTAAAGGTCTATAGAAGAAGGAATCTAATAGGAGAGGACAGTGGACAATAGAAGAAAGAGAAGGATGAGGGAAACCAGAGGGAGGTGATGGGTAGGTGAGAAGAGAAGGGATGTGAGGGTAACCAGAATGGGGAATGAAGAAAAGAGAGAAGAAGGGGGAGAAGTTACCAGCAGTTGGCAAAATCTAGTGGTGACGAGTGGTGTTTCACAGGAATTGGGACCACTTCTTTTTAAGTTATATGTCAACGATTTGGATGATAGAATTGTTAGCTTTGTGCTGAGTTTGCAGACAATATGAAGATAGGCGTAGAGGAAGAAAAGAGGCTCAGAAGGATTTAGACCGATTAGGAGAATGGGCAAAAAGTGGCAGATGTAATACAGTGTAGGGAAGTGTACGGTCATGCGGTTTTGTAGACGAAATAAAAGCTGAGACAGTTTACTAAATGGAGAGAAAATTCAAAAATGTGAGGTGCAAAGGGACTTGGGAGTCCTTGTGCCGGTTCCCCTAAAGATTAATTTTTAGGTTGAGTCTGTGGTGAGGAAGGCAAATGCAATGTTAGCATTCATTTCAAGAGGACTAGATTATAAAAGGATATAATGTTGAGGCTTTATAAAGCACTGGTGAAGCCACACGGGGTATTGTGAGCAATTTTGGGTCCCTTATTATGGATGTGCTGACATTGGAGAGGGTTCAAAGGAGGTTCACGAAAATGATTCTGGGATTGAAAGGCTTGTCATACGAGGAGTGTTCGATGGCTCTGGGCCTGTACTCACTGGAATTCTGAAGAATGAGGGGTGACCTCATTGAAACCTATCGAATGCTGAAAGACCTCGGTGAGTAGATGTGGAGAGGGTGTTTCCTGTGGTGGGGAAGTCTTAAGACCAGAGGATACAGGCTAAGAATAAAGGGGAGTCCTTTTAGAACGGAGGTGAGGAGGAATTTCTTAAGTCAGAGAGTGGCGTATCTGTGGAATTTGTTACCACATCAGGCTGTGGAGGCCAAGTCATTATGTATATTTAAACAGAGGTTGATAGATTCTTGATTAGTCAGGACATGAATGGATACAGGGAGAAGTCAGGATATTGGGACTGAGAGGGAAAATGGATCAGCCATGATAAAGTGGCAGAGTAGACGATGGACCAAATGGCCTAATTCTGCTCCTATATCTTTTGGTCTTATGGTCTAAATAGTTGTTAATGCAATTGTTGTTAAAGATGAGAATGGGAAGTTGAATTGAAATGGGTAGCCATTGGGAGAATCTTGCCTTTTGTGGTGGACAAGAAAAAGGTGCTCGACGAAGCAGTCCACCAATCTGTGTTGGGTCTCACTGATGTTGAGGAAGCCACACCGGGAGTACCGGATAAAATAGATCAGCGTTCCCCAATCACCAGGCTGTGGACCGGTGCTGGGCCGCGAGGAAACGATATGATTTGGCGATATGAGTCAGCTGCACCTTTCCTCATTCCCTGTCATGCACTGTTGAGCTTGAACACACGTGAGGTCATTACCCACATGTCGTTCATGTCAGTGCGGGAAGATGATCAACTCCTCGAGCTTGCAGCTGACGACAGGCTGAAAAATATGTTTGACATAACATCTCTGCCGGCATTCTGGGTCAAAGTCAAGGCTAAATATCCTGAGATAGCCAAGGAAGCACTGAAAATGTTACTTCTGTTTCCAACATTTTTCTGCGAAGCGGAGTTTTCTGCAATGAATGCAACGAAACTAAATTGCGGAATACACTGGACATAAGGAATCCCCTTCGAGTATCGCTGTCTCCCATCATCCCTCGATAGGACCGTCTTGTTGCAGGGAAACAAGGCCAGGGCTCCCACTGATGCAGTGATATTGGTGTGTTGCAGTGATTTTATATGTTCATACAGAGAAAATATGTGCTGTGTGTTTAATATCCAAACGTTACTTAAAATGTTATGATGCTGTTGACTGATAAGTGACTTACATAACCATATAACAATTACAGCACGGAAACAGGCCATCTCTGCCCTTCTAGTCCGTGCTGAACGCTACTCTCACCTAGTCCCACCGACCTGCACTCAGCCCATCACCCTTCATTCCTTTCCTGTCCATATACCTATCCAATTTTTCTTTAAATGATAATATCGAACCTGCTGCCACTTCTACTGGAAGTTCGTTCAACACTTACTTTAAGCTCCCCTGTCCTCCCCTGATAATTGACTTATCACTATATTCATGCGAGGAAATTATGCGCTGTGTGTTTAATATTAAATTATTAGATAAACCCTTTTAGAAATGAAATTGAGTGTATTAGCCACTTATCACCTATATTCCGGTCGTGATTAACACCCTCCACCCCCCCCCCCCAAACAGAATCGCCAAAAACAATTTGCAGGGAAAAAATTGGCAGGTACACGCATGTGCATACAGGTGCCCACACAAGGCTTCATGGTAGTCTTTCTCGGGGTAAACACAACGTATTTGGCTGCTACACTCGTCCGTTGGCAACCCTCCCCCCCCCACCCCCAGTCGGCCGTCCACAAGAATATTGTCAATATTAAACTGGTCCGCAGTGCAAAAAAGGCTGGGGACCCCTGAAATAGATGATCCCAGCAAATTTGCAGGTAAAGCATTGCCTCACTTGGAAGAACTGTTTGGGACCTGAGTAGTGGTGAAGGCGGAGGTTAAGAGGCAGGTGTGACACTTGTCCCACTTGCAGGGATAAGTGCTGGGGGGGAGATCAGTGGGGAGGGATGAGCTTTAAGGCCTTCCTGATGGGAGATGGGAGTATATAGGAACCAGGCATCCATTATGAAGATAAGGCGATCTGGGCCAAGGAACTGAAAGTTATTGTAGTGGTGGAGGGCATATGAAATGTCACAGATGTAGGTAGGAAGGGACAGAACCAAGGGGGACAAAACTAAACTGAGGCATTCGAAGTGGAGCAGGAGCAGACAGAAGTTCTGGGCCTACAGAACAGAAGAGTTAGTGGATCATGGGTAGGAGGTAGAAGCACACAATGCAGTGTACAGGAACTATGAGGTTGATGGCAGTGGGTGGGAGATCATCAGAATCAGTGAGGTTGGTGATGACGCAGGAGATGATGGTTGGGTTGTTCCCGTGTGGTCCTGTGCAAGGAGTAAACGAGGAAGTGTCTGAGAACTACCTTGTGGCCTTAGCAAGGTAATGTTACTACTACTACGTTGACTCAGGTCTAGGGGGCCGGCGTCGGGCAAAGGTAATTTTGCAGCTCCATAAATCCCTGGTTAGACCACACTTGTGTTCAGCTCTGGTCACCTCATTATAGGAAAGATTATAGAAAGGGTACAGAGGATATTTACCAGGGTACTGCCTGAATTAGAAAGCATATCTTATGAGGATAGGTTGAGCAAGCTAGGGCTTTTTGTCTCTTTGGAGAGATGGAGGATGAGAGGCGGTTTGATTGAGGTGTAAAGGTGATAAGAGGCATAGATCGAGTGTGCAGTCGAAGTGTTTTTCCCAGGACAGAAATGGCTAATAGGAGGGGCTTAATTATAAGGGTGATGGGAGGAAAGTAAGGGGGATGTCAGGGGTAAGGTTTTTTTAAATACAGAGAATGGTGGGTGTGTAGAATGCCCTGCAAGTGTGGTGATATAGGCAGTTACATTAGAGATAGTTAAACTTTTAACTATGATGGATAGTTAATGGATGACAGAAAAATTGTAGGCTATGTAGGAGGGAAGGGTTAGATTGATTTTAAAGTAGTTTAAAAGGGCAGCACAACATTATGGACTAAAGCAGCGGTCCCCAACCACCGGGCTGCAAAGCATGTGCTACTGGACTGTGAGGAAACGATATGATTTGGCGATATGAAACGATGTGAATCAGCTGCACCTTTCCTCATTCCGTCATGCCCACTGTTGAACTTTAACACACACGAGGTCATCAGTGACCCAAGACGCAAATGACCCAAGACATGCAAAGGAATGGGTCCGTGACCCGTTTGTGAATGTCCCTGGTGAATCATCCATGTCAGCGCAGGAGAAAGATCAACTCCTGGAGCTTGCAAATGACGGTGGGCTAAAAAGTATGTTTGACATAACATCTCTGCCGGCATTCTGGATCAAAGTCAAGGCTGAATATGCTGAGATAGCCACAAAAGCAGTGAAAACATTGCTTCCATTTCCAACATCGTATCGCTGCGAAGCGGAGTTTTCTGCAATGAATGCAACGAACACTAAATTGCGGAATAGACTGGACATAAGGAATCCCCTTCGAATATCGCTGTCTCCCATCACCCCTCGATAGGACCGTCTTGTTGCAGGAAAACAAGCCCAGGGCGCCCACTGATTCAGCGATATTGGTGTGTTGCAATGATTTTATATGTTCATACAAGGAAAATATGCGCTGTGTGTTTAATATCCAAACGTTATTTAAAATGTTATGATGCTATTGACTTATAAGTGACTTATAATTCAGTGGTCCTCAACCTCTGGGCCGCAAAGAATGCAGTGGTACAGCAGTAGCCAGAACACACCCAGCACACCTTTAAGAAAAAAGCCGAAATAAACAAGCTAATTAATTAGGTGCGGTCCAGCATGTAAATGTTGGCCCAGATCAGAGCCGCTTGCCGACTATGTCGCCTCTGATCTGGGCCGACATTTACGTGCTGGGCAGCACCTAATCAATTAGCTTGTTTATTTCGGCTTTTTTCTGAAAGATGTGCTGGGTGTGTTCCGACTACCGCTGTACCGCTGCATTCTTCGCGGCAATGTATCAGTCCGCGGCCCGGAGGTTTGGGACCACTGTTATAATTGACTTATCACTCTATTCATGTGAGGAAAATATGCGCTGTGTGTTTAATGTAAAATTCGTTAGATAAACCCCTTTAGAAACAAAATTGAATGTATAAGCCACTTATAAAGTGACTTATATTTGACATCACCTATATTCCGGTCGTGATTAACACCCCCCCCCCCCACCCCGCCCGGGTTGGCCAGCCCGCAAGAATATTGTCAATATTAAACCGGTCCGCGGTGCAAAAAGGTTGGGGACCCCTGGGCTAAAGGGCTTGAATTGTGCTGTAGTGTTCTACATTTTATGACAGTGCGGTTGGGATTGGTGCAGATAGAAGGCCAAAGCGGGCTGTTCCGAGAAGAAGAGGAGGGTTGAAGAGGGAGATGGTTCATCAGTGGGGAATCCTTGTGAAAGAAGTTGGCTCGGAGACAGAGGCGATGGTAGAAAAGCTTAGCGTTGTGGTGGGCACAGAACTCATTTAGGTTTTAGGGGCTGGAGGACGAAGGTAAGGCCCTTGCGAAGGACAGAACATTCTGCCTCAGAGAGGGGAAGGTTGGAGGTGTTTGTGAAGGCATGGTAGGGTTTAGGTCTGGAGTCATGGGAGGGTATAGGTTTGGAGGGAATCAGAGGAGAGAGGAGGGTTGGGGTGTTCAGAGAAAGTGGGGTGGAAGGAAGATGGTAACTCAGAGGAGTGAAGGGGGATGAGGGGTAGATGGAAGTCTAAGCTGCCGGGGTGAGTGAGGCGTAATGGTGGAAGAAAAGGAGCAGGAGGTCCCAATGGCAGCGAGAAGGGTCTCGGCCTGGAGGTGGAGGTGGCCGAGGTTGGACCTGGGGCTAGAGGTGGTGAGGCTTTTTGATTAGTTTTGTATCTGTATACTTGCTTTTAGTAATTTAACTTAATTCACTATGATATTGGGCTGAGTGTTATGAGTCAGCTGTGCATGTACATAGCCAGTGATTAGTGACCCAGTCAACATTGGCCCCATCTAGGAAAGATCTAAACAATACTAGCACAATCCACAACTGGACATACTTACACCAATTGTTCTAAACTAATTCATGACCACTGGCAAATTGGTTTATTGTTGTTACAGATACCTAGGCACAATGTGAAACTTTGTTTTGCCTGCTATCCTTTTAATCACATCAGTATATTGAGGCAGTACAAAGGAAAAGTAGTAACAGAATGCAGGATAAAGTTTTACATTTAGAGGAAGTGCAGTGCGGGCAGACAAAGTGAGATAGATTGTGAAATAACAGTCCATCTTATTTCATTAGAGACAGTTCAATTGTCTTTCAACTCAGTAGGATAGAAGCTATCATTGAGCCTGGTGGGACGTGCTTTCAGATTTTGGTATCTTCCGCATAATGGGAGAGGGGAGGAAGAGTAAATGTCCAGAGTGTTCAAGTCAAACAGGGAAAAACTGATTATATGGCAACAAAATCATCCAAACCGTCTAAGTACAATAATGAAAATGCTCGCTTTTGCATTTTAGTGCAGGTTGAGATTTATTTTCAACTGCTTAAAAGATAATGGTTTAATGGGGGAAAATCTAGGGGAAAAAAGCAATAACTGATCTCTAAATCCATGGTATTCACTGGAAATGGTAGATCCCTTTAACTCCCCCAACGAAATAAATGAGGTTGAAGATTTTTTTTTAATGTAAAACTACAGTGTTTGAACTGAAAATTAAACATGTGTGGTAGTAAACTGCCAAGGTCATTTATAGGCCAGTTGGAAAGCAGTCAGTTCACTCTCACTTTGATGAATGAATGCTTAAAATGTTCAGTAAACAGGAACCCATATGTTTGAATAACTCACACTAAGTTGCCGTCTTAAAGAGGCACTGCTGCATCGGTGGTGGCAAACTCCTTTTGCTACATTAGTTATCATGGTATTATTCTCAATCTGAACAATCAGTTGTCCTTGGAAAGTATGGCCTCTGGGAATTGCCCTTTCCCTGAAACAAAAACAGCATTAAGAATAAGTCTGTAAATAATAGTTTCCAGGAGAAAGCTACTGTAGGTACTGAAAGTACTTTATCTATGCATCTGTGGAGGAAAGTAGAGAAGTACAGTACTATTTCAAGTTGATGATCGCATGCCTGGTGAAATGAAATGTTACTGACCTGAGAAGTCAGCCTTCTCCGCAGATGCAGCCTGACTAACTGAGAATCTGCAGCATTTTTCGGTTTCATTTCATAATTAAAGTTGATGTATAGCTAGACCGGCAGGCAAGTGCTTTATTGGCAAGGCTGGTTATTTTACCCAAAATGCTGGAGGAACTCAGCAGGTCAGGCAGTGTCTGTGGAAATGAATAAATAGTTGGTATTTCAGGATGAGACCCTTTCTGGAAAAGAAGGGGAAAGATGCCAGAGTAAAAAGATGGGGAGAGGGGAAGGAGGACTAGCTTGAAGATGATAGGTGAAGCCAGGTGGGAGGGAAAGGTAAAGGGCTGGAGAAGAAGGATCTGATAAGAGTGGAGAATGGATCAAAGGAAAAAGGGAAAGAGGAGGGAGGGACACCAGGGGAAGGTGACAGGCAGATGGAGAGAAGAGGTAAGAAACCAGAGTGAGAAAGAGAAGAGGAGGAAGGTAGAGGAAAAAAATTACTGTATATAGGAATCTATGTTCGTACCATCGGATTAGAGGCTACCAAAATGTAATATGAGGTGTTGCTCCTCCACCCCGAGAGTGGCCTGTCTGTTGCAAGAGAGGAAGCCATGGACTGACATGTTGGAACGGGAATGGGTATATGAATTAAAATGGTTGGCCATTGGGTAATCCTGCTTTTGGTGGATGCAGTGGAGGTGCTTGACAAAGCGGTCCCCCAATTTCATCGGGTCTCACCAATGTACAGCAGGCCACATCGGGAGCACTAGATACAACCGATGACCCCAACAGATTGACAAGTGAATGGGCAGGTGTCATTTCTGTTGCTGTTAGGGTTATGTACCAGGTGGGAGATTAGTGGGGAAGGACAAATGAACAAGGGAATCACAGAAGGTACAATCCCTGCAGAAAGCAGAGAGTGGAGTCTTTACCTTTGGGGACCACTTGATGGAGTACCTCTGCTCTACCTACCGAAAACAGGATTTTCCGGTGGCCAACCATTTTAATTCCAATCTCTATTCCCATCCCGACTTGCCGGTCCATGGCCTCCCCTTTGACACAATGAGGCCACTCTCAGAGTGGAGGAGCAACACTTCGTATTCTGTCTGGGAAGCCTCCAACCTGATGGCATGAACATCAGTTTCTCTATCTGATAAATTTTTTCTCTCTCCCCCCCCTTCCCTTTACCTTTCCCACCCACCTGCTTTACCTATCAGCTTCTAGCGAGTCCTCCTTCCCCTCCCCCCACATTTTAATTTTGGTGTCTTCCCCCTTCCTTTGAAGTTGACTGTTTATTAATTTTGGTAGATGTTGCCTGACTTGCTGAGTTCCTCCAAGATTTTGTATGTGTTGTTATGGATTTCTAGCATATGGAGAATCTCTTGTGTTTATGGTTATTTCGCAGATTGTAATAAATGCCCAGGTGTTAGACTTGCATTCTATATTGATTTATACTTCATCCTTCCTATTTAAAAAGTCATACAGAGTGAACTTGGCCATATTGCAACTTTATGGGGTGTTAAAATAAGAAATTTGGCTCGTGGGAATTTGGTACAATGGGGAATAAAGTGACTGTTTGGGTTTCCAATTCTTTAAAGTTTCAGCAAACCTATCTCCAGTAAGAATGCAGCTTGAGGTTACAGATTTAAGCTGCATCAGTGAACAGAGGGGAGAGTTACCTGGATAGTTTGATGCAGAAAGCAATATTACCTCCTCTAGATTAGGTCAGGGACTGAATGTAACTTTATATCTGATTAGTATCTTTGACACAGAGATGGAGGAACTTCAGCATTTTACACTATCCAATAGGTACGGTCCCTCACATGGTGACAAACCTCTACCCACCAGTACTGTCCAGACCAGCTTTGGAATGATTGACCTACAAGCACCTGGATGTACCCATTGTTACATGAGTGATGTGCAGTGTTTTATATTGAATGATCTACAACAGTGGTAGTGTACACCAGTGGCAATGCAGTGAAAGGTTAGCTCCCACTAGTAAAGCAGGCTGATATTATGACAAAGCATTACCTACCAACAATGCTCCCTCTAAGGTGGCATCTTTTGCTACTAGGCACAAAGGAATTCAAACTGCACACAAAAGGTTGTCACCCTCTACCTCGCTGGCATGTTAAGTATATTTCACGATCGTACACCACCACATTTCCTTTTCCATTTTCTTCTGCGGACAGTATTGACAACGTGGAGTTTGCGATGATCTGTCTGCAGATTTTAGAACTGGCTTATTTATACTGTTTTTATTGAAGAAATTATTGATTGCACAGCATAGTTGTCATTACAAATTAGACGGAACATTGCCCACCAATACTGTATCTTAGTGACAAACCTTTCTAGTGTTCTACTGTAATAATGACAGATGTGTCTAAGAGTCAAACCACACAAAAACAGGGCCTTTGGCCAATTGCATCTGTGCTGAGTATCAAGCACTTATCTATACTCATCCCGTTTCTCTCTTTCTCCCTTCCACATCTGATTCTCCTGCCACCCACCTTGGTGCAACTTAGAACAGCAAATTCAAAGTTCAAAGTAAATTTATTATCAAAGTACATATATGTCACCATATACAACCCTGAGATTCATTTTTTTGTTGGCATTCACAGTAAAAACAAAGAAACACAATAGAATAAATGAAAGATGGACAAACACTAATGCACAAAAGACAGCAAACTGTGCAAATACAAAAAGAAAAAAAAAAGCAATAATTATCAAGAATATGAGATGAAGTGTCCTTGAAAGTGAGTCTGTAGGTTGTGGGAACAGTTCAATGAAGTTAACCTTATTGGTTCCAGAGTCTGATGGTTGAGGGGCTATAACTGTTCTTGAACCTGGCAGTGTTGGTCTTGAGGCTCCTGTACCTCATTCTTGATGGCAACATTGAGAAGGAAGCATGGCCTGGATGGTGGGGAATCATTATGATGGATGTTCCTTTCCTGCGACAGTGTTCCATGTCGATATGCACAATGCGGTCTACCAAACTATATGCCTTTGGAGCATGGGAGGAAACCTGGGTTCCTTGAGAGAACCCACATAGTCACAGCAAAGATGTGCAACTTGAAGCAGACAGCACCCAAGGTCAGGATTGAACCGGTGACTCTGGAGCTGTAAGGCAGCAGCCCGAACAGCTGCACAACAGTGCCTCTTTCCTGGTGGATATCTTTATCCCCCACTATTGGCAATATGACTGCAAATATTTGATCTTAGATGTCAACATTATTCAACCACATTAACTGGAATGTTAAAGCTTCCTTTTATTTTAAATGGCCAATTCTTTGAACACATATAAATATTCGGTCAGGTAGAATTTGGCAGATGAGTATACTGAATATTTTTGTAGAGTTTGAACATAATTTTTCTTCCAATACAGCACTGCACAATTTTATTTCTAATCAAACAAGTTTATGACAACATTAACATTAATTTGATGACTTGTATTTGATTTTATTCATTTTTTAAAGAAAGGTAAAAGTGCTTTCTGGAGAACACTGTCCCCAACTCCAGGAAATCAAATTGCTTTGACCAAGATTTTGTGCTTTCTTTGTCTTTTTTTTTCCTTTCCCAAACCATTTTGCTTACCATTTCCTATTGTTTGTATTATATCCCATTATCCCTTTAGGCCAACAGTCTGGCTCCCACATCCACAAGTGCCACCCTTTCCCTTGCCAACTCTGATGTCTCCTTACTTAACTACCAATCTGCACTTTACCAGCCTTCAGCAGCTTCCATGGCAGCCGTTGCCCAGCGGAGCATGCCACTGCAGTCAGGAGCCTCACAGCTGTGTGCTCGACCTGATCCCTTCCAACAGGCCTTAATTGTGTGCCCGCCTACGTTTCAAGGTGAGATCTATTTTTTTGTAGTTTAGACACTTTACCCCACGGCTTAGACAATTCTTATCCTCTTCTAAGGCAGTTCTTTGAGATCAAGGATGACTAATTTTATCGGTTCTTAAGATGGTCGAGATGAGGCGAGTGGATGGGTAATTTGTGAGATGGTATGTTTCTTCTGCGTCTTATGGGGGGTTTCTGTGTGGTCTCCAGTTCATAGCCTTCACATTTTCAATTCTATTTCAAACATCGCTTTGGTCATCTATGCGTGGATCTAGAAGAAATGGAGGAAATCATAAATAGATATTTTGCATCTGTATTTACTCGGGAGATGGACACATTCCATAGAACAGAGGCAAAACAGAAGCGAGACCATGGACTGGTGAGGGCCTGAGATTGGATATGTTCGGACTTTATTTCCTGGAGCGTAGGAGAATGAGGGGAGATTTGGTACCAGTATACAAAATCATGAGGAGTATAGATAGGGTTAATACAAGCAGGCTTTTCCACCAAGGTTGTGTTAGACTAGAACCAGGATTCATGGGTTAAGTGAAAAGTGAACTATTTAAGGGGAACCTAAGAGGGAACTTCTTCATTCAGAGGGTGGTGAGGGTGTGAAATGTGTTGCCAGTGGAATGGAGTGGTGGATGTGGGTTTGATTCAACACTTAAAAGAAATGTAGAGGGCTGTGTTCCATGTGCAATTCGATAGAACTAGGCATAGTAACAGCTTGGCGTGGATTGGATGGGTTGAAGGGTCTGTTTCTGTGCTGTAGTGCTTTATAATTCTATACTCCTTCACTTTGAGTGGTTACGGGTTACACATTCCTAAAAGACAATGATGATGTTGCTTTTCTTTAGGGAGGCTATCAGTACATTTTTGAATCTTCTTGTTGTGACAGAGCTCAAAATAGAGTATCTGTTGGGGAAGGTTGGTGTTGGGCATGCGCGTGACATGGCCTGCCCAATATAGATGATTGAATTTAACTGGGACCTCCGTACTGGCACTATTTTGGTGAGAGACAGAGATGACTTTAACCCTTTCCTATTGATCTGAAAGCAGCCTCTGACACCATGTTCCTATGACACCTTCCCACCCCTAAGAACTCTTGATCTTTTTAGGAAATAGCTCTGCTGAAGATAACAGAAAGGTCCAGTGGCTGATACTTGCCATGTATGTCAACGCCGTGGAAGGAGGGTTGCTGAAAAGACTGAGACCCTTTCAGTTCTAAGGAAGGCTGAAGGATGACCTGAAAGAAGGCTTAAAAAATGTGGATTGACAGAGTAGACATAAGGAAAATAATTTCCTGGTTGGATTTTGTGACATAATTTTTTTAAATAGTTACCACTAAAGCCAATAGGGTATTTCAGGTTTTTACTTACTTGTCCATGGGGTGGTTAAAATGTTGAATTTAGCGAATCTGTATTTGATGGCAGAATCTGATTTGATGAGATTTGGAACATAAACACTGGCATAGAACTGTAAGTTTTATGTAGTTGACGATAGTGCCAAGATAGGAGATGAGCTTGGCTGTGGTAGAAAGTATACAAATATGTCAGGTGAGGCGCAGATTTGGGCCAACAATGAAAAACTCAAATAAAGTTCTATTAAGAATGGAGTGTCTTTTCACACTGGAAGCTATTGCTTTGAGGGGAGGGATGATGACTTTTAAAACATTGCATTTTGATTACTTATTTCAAACATTTCATTCTCCAATCTTTTTGTTCCCTTGCTTTTTGAATACACTCTGGTTGATGCCTATAGGATTGCAGGCGTCCCCCACCAAACATGCTGGGTACTCAGTCCGAATGGAGAATGCTCTTCCTATCGTCACACAGGCTCCGGGGGCTCAGCCGCTTCAGATCCAGCCTGGCCTACTAACACAGGTAGATGGAGTGCTGATGCTCACAGTTCTAGTGAGCAAAAGGGCATTACATTTCAGCAGAATTCAATAAATCACTCAAGCAGACAGAGCATAAGTTGTTGACATTCAGAAGATCTAGTCTGTGATTCATGGGGATAGAAAGATCAGAACTGGGGGGATTACCTGTTCAGCACTAGTAACCAAAGTTGACTTTCTACCTCCTAGTTTGTGCTGAGGTAGATAATGTCAGGTGAGGAAATTGATGAAGGGCTCCTACAATTGGTTTCTTCACTTCTGGGCCACGGAAGAGGAATTAGAAAGTAATTTTGAATTTTTATCAGTTTGGTTATATAGGAAACATTTCTTCTCACACTGTTATGAAAATCATTAGATAATGAGTAGGCATTTTTGAATTATGTAAATTTGAAGATAAGTACCAGCCAGGGATACTATACTTTTCTTTGAGTAGTGTCATAGAACTATTTATCTGTATAATCATAAAGAGTATATTGACTAGATTCAGGTATGGTAAAGAATGATTAGGATTGACACTTTAGGATGAGCGGATGGTTTCCATGGAAAGATATGAACTGCTTTAAATAGCTATAAATTATAAAGGGTATTGATAAAATAAATACTAAAAAAAAATCCTCTGGTTTAGTAGTCAGTGCTGGAGATCAATAATTTAAATTTTAACTGAGAACAAGAAGGGAGGTCAGGAGAAACAGGGCTTTGGAGCAGGAATGTTTTGCCTCATTGAGTGATTGAAACAAAGGCAATGGCTCCTTTAAAGAAGCAGATAATCATCTGAAGCAGACAAAGAAAAACAAAGCTGCAGATAAAAACCAGAATAGTGAAGATCGTTCTGTAAAACTATGAAAGGAGGAGCTCAGATACCATGAGCCAAATGACTTCCATTGGCACTGTAAACCTTTTGAGAAGGTGCTGAATGTTGGATATTGCTTCTTGTCCTTGCAGCAGACGTGGCCTAGTGGAACCCAGCAGATTCTTTTACCTCCAGCATGGCAGCAGTTAACAGGAGTGACGACTCATACCTCAATGCAGCATGCTACTGTTCTTCCAGAGACAATGGCTGGGACCCAGCAACTGGCAGATTGGAGGTAAACTAGATTAAAATAAAACTAAAGTGAAGGGATACTCACTCAACAGGTCAAGTTTATTGCAGGCTTGTCACTAAGATGAGGTTTTTTTTTGCCAACTGCTCACCAGAACAGATAAGGTACCAGTGTAATTTAGATCTGATGTATTGTGACACCACCAAATGGCATAATTGCTATCATCATCATGCTGAAAACTGCCAAATCTCTGTTGCTAGTAAGATGACTGGTATATATGGAAACCTGATTCCCAACTGTACCACTGAAGTATACAAACAACACAGAATCCGCATTTTCACTAAGGGGATATGGCTCATTTTACTTATTCCTGACAAACGACAAGCAGGATAGTTTAAAGACTTCCTGCCTCAGGGTACTACTGATGTTTCGTTATCCTAAATCTTGTCACTTACTAAGCTTCTAGTTGCTTACATTCGTTGGCTTACAGGGCTAATTAGACCTAGATATATTGCATCAGCTTGCAAAGTCATAATTTTTAGATACTGTATACTTTCATCCTGCTGATTTATTTCCAGACATGGAGCTGATATAACTCCTGTAGAGATTTTGCTCACTTCTTCCCCATTTCTTGCTCAAGGAGATTCTATTTGGTCACATGAGTAGCAAATTATTGGCTTGGTTTTAATCTCCTATCACCAAGTTTTGTCAATATAAAGCCAACTTTATCTTGCAAAGTTCAATCAGAATTGTTACATGAGCCAAATAAATCCTCAACTCCGGATAATAAATAAAAGGTAGGCAGTAATAAATCTATCAGCGATTTCTGGTTATAGTTATGAATGAGCTACCCCTCAAAGCTGCTGTTTCACTGATATTGACCCAGTGCATATAAAAGAAGCCACTGCAAGTGCTGACCATGTTGATAAATACTCTTCCTCCCTTTCCCTTTGAATGATCTCTAAACTGAAAATGGCTCCAGTAAGATGCAGTTACATATGCTTAATTATTGCAACAGCTGCATTGTTTGTTTATTTTGAGTGTGTGATGATCTCACTTAATGCCTTTCCTTGCTTTAGGAACACTCACCCACATACTAGCCATTACAACACCATCATGCAGCAGCCTGCTCTGCTGGCAAGCCACGTGACTTTGCCATCTGCTCAACCATTGAATATTGGTGTTGCTCATGTAATGAGGCAGCAGCCCACCTCAAGCTCCTCGTCAAAGAAGAATAAGCAGCAGTCCTCCGCCAGGTGTGTAGAATGTACCATCAGAAACATAGAGCTGAATTGGCTCAGATGGCCTCTGTTGGAACATCAGTTCCTGACTAAGAAAGATTTCTTCCTAATGCCTAATATCTCACAACTTTGGAATGCTCCTAAGTGCTTTTCAGTCAGGCAAGTGTTTACAAAGTACAATTACTGTTAAAATGTAGTAAAATGTGACTGCCAAGTTGTCTAAGTAACAGCACTTTCATTCACTGCTTTTAGAGTCATAGTCTCAGATTTATACAGCATGGAGAACAGACCCATCAGATCACCTTGTTCATGTCGACTAGGATGTCTGTTCGAACTAGTCTCATTTGCTTGTTTCTGGTCTATAACCCTCTGAACCTTTTCTTCTTTCCACGTACCTTTCTCAATGCTTTTAAACATTGTAATTATACCCACTTCTCTCACTTCCTCATTCAGCTTGTTCCATATACCTGCTGTGCAAAGAAGTTCCCTGGTGGGCCCCTTTTTAATCTTCCCACTCCCACTCCCTCTAGTTTTAGACTCCCCTACCATGGATAAAAAGAGTGATCATTCATCTTATCTAAGCCCCTCATGATTTTGTATACCTCTAAAGTCACCATTCAGCCTCCTGTGCTCCAAGAAAAATCTCAAATTTATTTTCTCCAACTTTTCTACCTTAATGGCATTCTTCCAAGTATGGTCTCAGCAATGACTTGTACAGTGGCTACACAATGGCCCAAATCCTGTGCTCAGTACCCTAACTGAAGGCATGTATATCAAACGCCTTCTTAACCATCCTGCTACATTTCACTTCCAGAGAACTAGGATTTCTTGTTCTAGCTCTCATCCTAGTTAATGACTTGTACTCTAAGGACTCTCTGCTGTGCTACACACTTCAGAGCTCTACTGTTCACATGGCCAAGCGCATGGTGTTGCATTTTCCTGAATTAAGCACCATTTACTATTCCATGGCCCACTTTACCAGTTCATCTAGATCCTATAATAATCTTGTCTTGTGAAGACTGGTAACAGTCTTCTCAGAAGAGGAACTTGAATCTGCAAACTCTTATATAGAAATTTAAGTGTAATCTTGGATTAAGAACAGGAATGTAGGTGCAGGAACAGGCCACCGGCCCCATAATTCAGTTTGATCATCGCTGATCTATGCAGGCCTGAAAATGCTCTTCTGTGCCAGTTCAACATAACCTTCAGCTTCTCAAATCTGTACCTGTCTCCACCTTAATTGATCTGGATGAAAACGTAGTTAGTAAACTATAATTAGTAAGTTTGCAGACATAAAAATTATGGAGTTGTGGATAGTAATGACGGTGTTCAAAGGATGCTGCAGGAAGAAGAGAAAATCTGCAGATGCTGGAAATCCAAGCAGCACACACAAAATGCTGAAGGAACTCAGCAGGCCAGGCAGCATCATCAGGTCCTGATGAAGGGTCTCAGCCCAAAACGTTGACTGTACTGTTTTCCATATATGCTGCAAGAAGGATGTGGAGGCTTCGGAGACAGTGCAGAAAGGGTTGGAGTGTATTAGCTGTAAGGAGGGTTGGACAAACTTGGTTTGTTTTCGCTGAGAGATAACCTGATAGAAAATTGAGAGGCATAGATATTCAGCATCTTTTTTCCCCAGGGGGGCATTGTCAAATACTATAGAGCATAGGTTTAAGATGAGAGTGGGAATGTTTAAAAAAGCTGCGTGATGCAAGTGAGACCCGACGCAGACTGGGAGACCGCTTTGCTGAACATCTACGCTCTGTCCGCCAGAGAAAGCAGGATCTCCCAGTGGCCACACATTTTAATTCCACATCCCATTCCCATTCTGACATGTCTATCCACGGCCTCCTCTACTGTAGAGATGAAGCCACAGTCAGGTTGGAGGAACAACACCTTATATTCCGTCTGGGTAGCCTCCAACCTGATGGCATGAACATTGACTTCTCTAACTTCCGCTAGGCCCCACCTCCCCCTCGTACCCCAGCTGTTACTCCTTTTTATGCACACATTCTTTCTCTCACTCTCCTTTTTCTCCCTCTGAATATACCTCTTGCCCATCCTCTGGGTCACCCCCCCCCCGTCTTTCTCCCTAGGCCTCCTGTCCCATGATCCTCTCGTATCCCCTTTTGCCTATCACCTGTCCAGCTCTCGGCTCTATCCCTCCCCCTCCTGTCTTCTCCTATCATTTTGCATCTCCCCCTCCCCCTCCAGCTTTCAAATCCCTTACTCACTCTTCCTTCAGTTGGTCCTGACGAAGGGTCTCGGCCTGAAACGTCGACTGCGCCTCTTCCTATAGATGCTGCTTGGCCTGCTGCGTTCACCAGCAACTTTGATGTATGATGCAAGTTTGTTTTAAGATAAAATGTTAGGTACCTGGATCGTGTTGCCAGGTGAGGTGATAAAAACAGATACAAAAGAAATGTCCAGAAGCCATTTGGACAGACACATGACCAGACATGGAACAGAGGGATATGAACTATGTGAATGCAGATAGGAACAGTTAGATTCATGGGCCAAAGAGCCTGTTCCTGTGCTGTAAAGTTCTGTTGTGTTACTCTCCCGCTAGTGAAGACACTTCAATATCTACCCTGTCAAGCCCTGCTGGGTCCTTGATGTTTGAATCAGGGCACCTCTTATTCTTCTAAACTACAAGTAATACAGTACATTTTGAGCTGAGCGAACAAAACTATGCAAAAGGCACTCAATCTATTCAGTACATTAGAAACACAGCAACTATTTGACAAACAAAATTAACAACCTACAAGTTTTCCTACCACCAGCCTGGTAAAAGCAGAATATAATGATAATGGATTTGTTTTCTAATGGTAGCAATAAGACCCAGATAAGATATAAGAGAAATCCCAGAAGTAGAGAGGTTTGGGAATCATCGATCCAGTGTCACCCATTTCCCGCAAACATATCCAGCACATCATTTCTCAATAAAGCCTCAACACAACTCCCTGCATTGACTTTTAATTTGCTTTTCCATGTATACTTTTACATCCCGGTTCTTTCAAATCTTCCAGTGCTAAATTCATTTGGAAAACTAGTTGTATATCATATCCATTGGAAATTAAATTAAAATCTTATAATTTGAAAGGAAGAAAAATCAGAATTATTAGTAACAGCTCCCTTGTCTTTGAATTTATTGAGGTGATTTGAGGCAGAATGGAATTCTCCAATATGTACTTTTAGTTGACACAAGTCAAATTATTCATATAAAGATATCGAAATAAGTTTTACATTGGTGGCCACATTTCAAAGTAAAGGAAATCAATCCCATATTAAACATGGTTAAATAATTTTCTGTGCCTTATGTTTAATTTGACCCACTGCATAGGATATTATTTTTTGTGTATAACATTTCTATATTTATCCCCACAGAAATACTTCATACGAAGTGTCCTCCTCCCGTAGCTTCAGCTCACACTCACCGCAGCGCTCAAAACGCGTCAAGGAGAACACTCCTCCTCGCTGTGCTGTAGTGCAGGACAGTCCGGCCTGTAACACCTTGACATGTGGCTGGGGAGAGGCCACCAGCACAACCCAGGAGAATCAGAGGCAGACCATTGTCATTCCAGACACACCCAGCCCAGCGGTCAGCGTCATAACCATCAGCAGTGATACGGATGATGAAGAAGAACGCAAACGTGTACCCAACAGGTGATGGAATAAGGGTATTAGAATTTATACCAGAGTAGCAGGGTCTTGATTATACCTAACAGTAGCTTCATCTGGTATTATTTTATGTTACCACGTTAATATGGTCCTTTGTTTAATTCTTCATCTACATGTTGTGCATCCATGTATGTGACGGTAAATCCATTCCAACCTGAAATGAAGAGTTTTCTTTTAAATTCTTTACTGGGTACACTGATTATGGCAGAAATGGCCAATATGAGGGGGCATAATTTTAAGGTGACTGGAGGAAATTATGGGGGCGGGGGTGCCAGTGGTATTTTTTTATATACAAAGAGTGGTGGGTGCTTGGAATGCCTTGCCAAGGGTGGTGGTAGAGGCAGATAGGTTAGGGACATTTAAGAAACTAGGATAGGCACATGAAAAATTGAGGGCAATGTAGAAGGGAAGGGTTAGATTGATCTTTGAGTAGGATAAACTTTGCCACAACACCATGGGCAGAAAGACCTGTAATAATGCTATAGTGTTTTATGTCTGATGCATTTTCCGTATCTAATGTGCTTCCTAAACCTGAAGTAAACTTCTTTCTTCCTCTTGACGAGATGTTCAACATCTCTTGAAAACTTTGGCTCCTTCACTTTACCATTCCTATCTCTGACTCAACAGGACCAACCTATCCGGGACTCCATGCAAATGCTCCCAGAACAAGGCCCAGATTTACATGGTGCATGTCCCTGAGTACCTCCATTTCCAATCTATGCTCCCAAGTTCCTGATTATTAGCACTATCATTTCTCCTATCCCAGTTAAATACTTTCCCATGCTGACATTTCCTCTCCAAGCCTATAGGGCGTTAGCCCTATAGGGTTAGGGAGTGTGGTCACTGTCTCCGAAACACTCCCCCGCTACGAGATCTGACACCTGATTTATATTACTGCCTAGCACTAGATCCAGTATGGCCTCTCCTCTAGTCAGCCTATCTATGTATTGCATCAAGAATCCTTCCTGGACACATCTAACAAGTTCCACTCCATCTATATCTTTTATACTAAGGAGGTGCCAATCAATATTAGTGAAGTTGAAGTAATGTATGACAACAACCCTGTTATTTTTTGCACCTTTCCAAAATCTGCCTTCTTATCTGCTCCTCAGTGGAATGAGGGGGATCTATAGAATACTCCCAATAGAGTGATTGCTCCCTTCTTCCTGTCTTCCGCCCATAAAAAAAACTCAGTAGACAATTCCCCCACGATGTTCTCCCTTTCTGCATCTGTGATACTATCCCCGATTAACAATGCCAGCTCACCACCTCTTTTATCTACCTCTCTGTCTCTTTTGTAAGATCTAAACCCTGGAACATTCAGCAGCCATTCTGCCTTGTGACACCCTAGTGCCCATAACGGCCACAACATCGTAGTTCCATATGCTGACCAATGTTCTAAAACAGACACACATTGACCCATCCCCAAATGCAATGTTGCCTTATCAACTGCCTATTTTCCTCACAGTCTCTCTATATGCTGTATCTACCTGCATACCAACTACCCCATCCTCTGACCTATCACTCTGGTTCCCATTCCTCTGCCAAGCTAGGTTAAACCCTCCCCAACAGCTCAAGAAAATTGGTATCTCTCAAGTTTAGATGAAACCTAACCTTTTTGTACAGGTCTCTTCCCCGGCAGAGATCCCAGTGATCCACAAATCCGAAATACTGACCACTCCATTAATTCCTCAGCCACACTTTCACCTACCAAATCATCCAATTCTTACCCTCATTGGTATAGGCAGCACTCCAGAGATCACCACCCTTGAGATCCTGCTTTTCAGCTTCCTGCCTAGCTCCCTTTATTCTCTTTTCAGGACCTCATTCCTATTCCTCCCTATGTCATTACTGTATGTACTTGTATTGTATGTACAATGACTTCTGGCTGCTCACCCTCCCCTTAGAATGTTGTGGACTCAATCTGACACATCCCTGATCCTGGAACTTTGGAAGTAACATACCATCTGGTCGTCTCTTTCACAACCACAGAATCTCCTGTCTACTTCCCTAACTATTGATTCCCTTATCATAACTGCACTTCTCTTCTCCCCACTTCCCTGCTGAGAAATAGAACCAGACTCAGTGCCAGAGACCTAGTTGCTATGGCTTTCCCCTGGAAGGTCATTTCCTCCTCCCACCACAACAGAATCCAAAGCGATATAATTCTTATTGAGGATTACCGCAACAGGGTTTCTCTGCACCATATGCCTATTCTCTTACCCTCTCTTTACAGTCTCCCAGCTAAACTGCCTCAGACAACTTAGGGGTGACTACTGCCCTGTAGCTCTCAGCTATCACCTCCTCATTCTCCTGTATGAACTGTAGGTCATCCAGCTTCAGCCCCTGTTCCCTAACACAGTCTGTAAGGGTTCCAGCTGGATGTACATAACAGATGTAGTTAGCAGGGTGACTGGAGAGCTTTCAAAACTACGATATCTGGCATGAAGAACACACCACTGATCTTGGAACTATTCCCATTACTCTAGCTGGACTTAATAGACAAAGAAAGAAAGAAACTTACCATAAAGTTCTCCACTCTATCACTGTCCACTCACACAATGGCCCTTCTATTTAAACATCACTTCCTTGTAGAGGCCTTTGCCAACTGCCTATTGAACCATGATATCTGAAGCCCACTAAGCACTGTTCCCTCTGGGGTGTGTGCATGCACACATCTTTTGCTACTAACACACAAAGGAATTTAAACTGCGCACAAAATGTTATCACTGTCTACCTCGTTGGCATGTTAAGTATGTTTCACGATCGTACACTATCACACTTCCTTTTCCAGTTTCTGATCCGGGCGGTGTTGACAACGAAGAGTTTGCGATGATTTGTCCGTAGATTTTAGAACTGGCTTACTTATACTGTTTCTTGAAGAAATTATTCAGTGTGCACATGTTGTTGTCACTGGGTAAAAAATTGCACAGCACAAGATTTTTGTGCACACTGATCATTACAAGTTAGGGGGAACATTGCCACCAAGAAGTTCCAAAAGGCCCCAGTTGTGATTTAAATTTTGCACTCAGCTCACTCATCCCCAAACAAGCAATGGCTCGCGATATCTCAGGTCAGTTGAAAAGTGATGACACTTACTATTGTATGACATTATTCTACAGCATTCCCAATATAATTCAGAGTTCTCAAGTATAGGTAGCCACTGTCATGTGACATCCACTGAAAAGTATCGTCAATGCTATATGGTTGAAAATCCATTGAAGGAGCTCTTAATATTAAAGATGAAAACTTCACCAGCGCTCTCTGGTAGCTCTCAGCTCAAAAGTACTCATAGTCACCACAGCCATTTAAAAATGCTAATTACTTACTGTAGGTGTTTCCATGGGGATAGTACTTTGTGACTGTGATCTTTAGGTAAGATGCCAAAGGTGGACCATTTAAAGACTCTACTATCATGGAATTAACTTGCACATGTGCTCTTAGCCTGACCTCTCCCAGGAAAAATGTCTCCCTCGCACTGGTTTACTGAGGCCTCTAAGAAGTAACTTTCTATGAATGGATGGCCATGTACAAGTGACTGATCTGCTTTGCCCATGGAGATCAAGGTGACAGCAACCTCAGGAGCTGTAATAAATCCATGCCCTGTATTACTGTAGCTCAGCACTGTTTTCGAGAGGTCACTTGTACATGGGCTCCTCTGCAGAACCTATCTAGAGTTCAATAAATAGAGAACCCTTCCACTTACCTAAAGTCCAAATTGGACCATAAGACATGGAGCAGAATTAGGCCATTTTGGCCTATCAAGTCTGCTCTAACATTCAATCATGGCTGATCCTTTTTTCCCCTCCTCAGCCCCACTCCTCTGCCTTCTCCCCATAACCTTTGATGCCGTGACCAATCAAGAACTTAGCAGTTTCCTCTTTAAAAACACCCAACAACCTGACCTCCACAGTTGCCTGCAGCAACAAATTCCACAAATTTACCACCCTCTGGCTAAAAAAATTTCTCTACATCTCTGTTTTAAATGGACGCTCCTTTATCTTGAGGCTGTGCCATCTTGTCCTAAACTTTGCCACCATGGGAAACGTCCTTTCCACATCTACTCTGTCTAGGACTTCCAACGTTCGAAAGGTTTCAATGAAATCTCCCCCGATCCTTCTAAATTCCAGCGAGTACGGGCCCAGAGCCATCAAAAGCTCCTCATAATTCCTGGAATCATCCTTGTGAATCTCCTCTGAACCCTCTCCAATGCCAGCACATATTTTCTTAGATAAGGAGCCCAAAACTGTTCAGAATACTCAAGGTGAGGCCTCACCAGTGACTTATAAAGTCTTAGCATCACATCCCTGCTCTTATATTCTAGACCTCTTGAAATTAATGCTAACTTTGCATTTGCCTCCCTCACCACTCCACGTTTACCTTTAGGGTGTTCTGCACAAGGACTCCCAAGCCCCTTTGCATCTCCGATTTTTGGATTTTCTGCCCATTTAGAAAACAGTCTGCACGTTTATTTCTTCTACCAAAGTGCATGACCATACATTTTCCAACATTCTATTTCATTTGCCACTTTCTTGCCCATTCTCATAATTTGTCTAAGTCCTCCTGCAGCCTTCCTATCTCTTAAACACTTCCTGCCCCTCCACCAGTCTTAGTGTCATTTGCAAACTTGGCAACAAAGCTATCCTAGCAACAAAGTTGTCATTTGACCACGGCAGGAATTTTCTCAGTCAGAAGTCCAAAGACTGGACATTGAACAAAAAGCCTACTTTTTCACTCCTGTGCAAGTCTACCTACTCCTGCAGAACATCACTCCAATGACAACCACAGCACAACTAGTAATTCTTGTTGAAAATGCATTGCATTCTCAAGAGATCCATACCTGATTCAGTTGAGGAGAGCATGGAAGTATAGTTCTAACGGATGTGGGCTCTTTGCCTTGGTATGTTGCATCATGCTATCAGATCGCTGCACTGCCTGAGGCTAATCAGCCAAAAAAAGAACAAGGGAGAGATGACAATAAAGAGCGTGATAATCGGTCACTACATACATTCTGATAAGTGACTTGCTTCATGAGAGACACTATACATGACCATACTTTTAAAGTCATTTTAATAGCCTGATTGAGCTCCCCAGCTGTTATTCATCACTACTTCATCAGAGCACATTTAGCTACAGTGCATATCACATTACTCAATTATTGGCCACATAACAAAAACAAAAATCAAACTGGATATTTACATGGCTGCGTACAAAAATCTAAGCCTCATAATGGTACTGCGGTAAAAGGTACAGTGCAATATTCCTAGACACACAAGGGAGTTTGGTCACACTCTATGCATCACCTGTCAACAGTATCCTAGTCACGTACTTTTCTGCCTCATAAGAACATTAAAAGATGTGGCAAAAACAGGCCATATGGTCCCTTGAGCCTACTCTGTCATTCACTAAGATCATGACTGATGCCATCTTAGCCACAGCTCCACTTTCCTGCCTATTTCACATAATTCTTGAATTCTCTACAGCTGAAAACCTTACCCAGTTTGGCCATGAATATATTCAATTATTCAGTCTTAAAAGCTCTCTAGCACGGAGAATTCCGAAGACTCCTGAAATTCCTTTTGAACGTTCTGAAGCTGTTCCCTCCAAAGTTCTTGCTTCCAGCATGAGAAAAGATACCACTCAGCATTTAATTTTGTCAAGCTATGTCAGTATCTTACATATCTCAATATTATCTCTCATATTTCAAAGCTAATGGTAATTTATGAGCTGTGTGATGCAAGCTTTTATGCAGCTTCTTATCGAATGCCTTCAGGAACTCCAAATATACTACATCTGCTGAGTTCTCCTTTATCCACCCTGCTCATTTCATTCTCAAAGAGCTCTACAGGTCTGTTAAACATGATTATCTTTTCAAAAAAATGTTGATTCTGCTTGATTATGATAGTATTCAATAGGTATTTTGCTACTATTTTAGTAATGGGTTTCAACATGGATTTTTCCCATGTCAGATGCGAAGCTAACTGGTCGATATTTGTTTTTCTGCTTTCTATTTGCTTCCTTTCTTGAATCAATTCCTTAACTTTGCACTTTTCCATAAGATATAGGATCAGATTTAGGCCATTCAGCCCATTGAGTCTGTTCCGTCATTCGATCATGGCTGATTTATTTTCCCTCTCAACCCCATTCTCCTGCCTTCTCCCAGTAACCTTTAACACTCTTACTTAGGATGCCATGGTAGCACAGCAGTTAGCATGATGCTATTACAGCTCGGACATTAGAGTTTGGAGTTCAATTCCAATGCCGTCTGTAAGAAGTTTGAACATCCTTCCCGGGTATTTGTGGGTATCCTCCGGGTGCTCTATAGTTTCCTCCCACATTCCAAAGATGTACTGGTGCATTGGTGATTATAAAATTGTCCTGTGATTAGGCTCGGGTTAAGTAGGTGTGTTGCTGGATGGTGTGGCTCATTGAGCTGGGAAGACTGATTATATATCTCTAAATAAATAGATAAAGTAGCAACCTCCTCGTTAAACATACACAATGACTTGCTGTCCAGAGCTATTTGTGTAAATGAATTCCACAGACTCACCACCAACTGGCTAAAGAAGTCCCTCCTCATCTCCATTCTAAAGGGGAAGGGGGTCAGCATTCCTTCTACCCTGAGGCTGTGCCCTCTGGTCCCAGATTCTCCCACTATTGAAAGCATCCTCTCCATGTCCAATTAATCCAGGCCTTTCAATATTTGTAGGTTTCACAGTCATAGAGCACTACAGCACAGAAACAGGTCCTTCGGCCCATTCAGTCCTGCTGAATGTTATTCTGTCCAGTTCAATGAGATGCCCTCTCATTCTTCTAAACCTTAGTGAGTACAGATCCAAGGCCATCAAATGCACCTTATATATTAAAGTTTTCATTCCCAGGATCATTCTTGTAAACCACTTATGGACCTTCTCCAAAGCCAATACATCCATCCTTAGCAACACACATAAAAGTTGCTGGTGAACGCAGCAGGCCAGGCAGCATCTCTAGGAAGAGGTACAGTCGACGTTTCGGGCCGAGACTCTTTGTCAGGAATTTCCTCGTGTTTGCGTTTTTACATCCATCCTTAGATATGAGATTCAAAACTGCTCACAATACTCGTAATGACCAATGCCTTCTAAAGCCTCAGCTTTTCTTCCTTGCTTTTCTATTCTAGTCCTCTCAAAATGAATGTTAACTTTGTATTTGCCTTCCTTACTACTACAACTTGCAAGTTAATCTTTAGAGAATCCTGCACTAGGACGTCAAGGTCCCTTTGCATCACCTAAGGCACATCTTTCCATCCTCATCATTCTCTGCTTTCCACAGAAATTGCTCTCTATGTGACTCCCTTGTCCATTCATCCTTTCCCACTGATCTCCCTCCTGGCTCTTATCCCTGCAAGTGAGACAAGTGCAACACCTCCTTCACCACCATTCTAGGCCCCAAATAGTCCTTCCAAGTGACCTGAGAGTCTACTGGGGTCATCAACTGTATCCAGTGCTCACAATATAGATTTGAGAACTGCTTCATCAAGCACCTTCACTCAGTCCACCTCAAATGTGGGATTTCTCATTTCAATTCAACTTCCCATTTTGACATGTCAGTCCATGGCCTTCTCTACTGCCCTGATGAGGCTACACTTATATTGGAAAAGCAACCTCATTTTCTGTCCGGGTAGCCTCTAAACTGATAGTATGAACATCGATTTCTCTAACTACTAGTGATTTCTCACTCTTCCCCATACTATCTTTTTCCATTCCCCATTCTGGCTCCCCTTCTCTTCTTCCAATCTGCCCATCACATCCCTTTGGTGGCCCCTCCCTCCTTCCCTTCTTCCTATGACCCACTGTCCTCTCCTAACAGATCCCTTCTTCAGCCCTTTATCTTTTCCACCTATCACTTCCTAAGCTTCTTAAATTCATCCTTCCTTCCCCACTCCCACACACCCACATTCCCCCTCACCTATAACCTGTCAGCTTGTACTCCTTCTCCTTCCCACAACACTTTATTGTGGCACCTTCCCCCTTCCTGTCCAGTCCTGATGAAGGGTCTCAGCCCAAAACTTCGACTGTTTATTCCTCTGCATAGATGCTGTCTGACCTGCTGAGGTACAGGGTGCATCTTCATTGACCTATTGAGGATTTTTTATTCCTGCTGCATCTGTGCTGAGCTTTAAACACCATTCTGCACTAATTCCTTTTGCATCAGCACCCCATCCCATCCATATTCCTGTCACTCACTCTTACACTTGGGGAAATTTACAGTATTCAACTAACCTAGCAGCCAGCACATCTCTGGGATGTGGAAGGAAAGCAAACCTTCAAAAGGAGACCAGATGACTGCAGGGCAGAACATTTTTCTATCATCCATGTGCCTACCTAACAGTTTCTTAAATGCTCCTAACATAACAACCTCTACCACCACCCTGGCAGGATGTTCCACACAACAACCACTCTCTGTGTAAGGAACTTACCTCTGACTCCCCCCACCCCCCCGCCACCTATACTTCCCTCCAGTCAGTCAGCTTAAAATTATGTCCCCTCGTATTAGCCATTACCACCCTGGTCCCCTTGTATTATCCATTACTACCCCAGTCCCCTTTTATTAGACCTTACTACCCTGGTCCCCCTGTATTAGCCATTACTACCCCAGTCCCCTTTTATTAGACATTACTACCCTGGGCCCCTTGTATTAGCCATTACCAACCTGGTCCCCTTGTATTAGCCATTACCACTCTAGCTATCTGGTCTATCTATGCCTCTTATCATCTTTAACACCTCTATCAAGTTACCTTTCATTCTCCTTCAGTCCAAAGAGAAAATCCCTATCTCACTCAACCTTTAAGGCATGCTCTATAGTCCAGGCAACATCCTGATAAATCACCTTTGCACCCTCTCTAAAGCTTCTACGTCCTTCCTCTAGTGAGGCAACCAGAACCGAACACAATACTCCAAGTGTGATCTAACCTGATCTCTCTGTTCCTCCACACGGTTAATAATTATTCACCGCCCTTTTCAATTTTGATTCTATGTTGTCTGAAGTCAAATTCTCATCCCTTTCTAAACTTTCTATCTTATTCTTTATTCTGAAGATTCCAGTAACCTTTCCTGCACTCTCCTTCAGTTTTACTTTATTCATGCCTTTCCAAGCTGTCCCACTTAGTTTAAAGCCATATCCACAGCTCTAGTTATGTGATTTGCCAGGATCCTGGTCCTGGCATGGTTCAAGTGGAGCCTATTCCTTTGGAGCAGCTTTTTGCTTCCTTATTAATGGTGCCAATGTTCCATGAATTCAATCCCACTTCTCCACATCAATATTTGAGCCATACATTTAAGTCTGATCTTATTAACCTTGGCCCAATTTGTGCATGGCTCAGGTAACAATCCAGAGATTATTACCTTTTTAGTTCTGCATTTTAATTTAGTCCCTAGCTCCTCAAATTTCCTGAGTAGAATCTCTTCTTGTTCTTCCTACGTTGTTGGTACCCACATGGACCAGACAACCGTAACTTCCTCATTTCACTCTGAATTCTTGAGGAGAATTCCCAAATCCAGGCACCAGGCAGGGTAACACAACCTTTGGGACTTCCAACCCTGACTATACTATCCCCACCTGCTGAGATATTTTTCTTCCCTCCTAAACCACGGTGCCACGGTTTGGTTACTTACCTTTCCTAAGGCCCTCACTCCTATTTGTGCAGGGAGCGAGGATCTCAGGCCTGATGGAAATGCTCCCCCAGCAATACCTTTTGCATCCCTCTACCTGACTCACGCACAGTCACACCCTCTTGTCGCTGATCACAGACTAAATTTGAAGTAGTTAATCTAATGGGTGTGACTGTCTCTGCAAACACTGTGCCCAGGTAACTTGCCCCTTCCCTGATGCATTGCCGTGTTTGAAGCTCAGATTCCACATCATCAATTTTGAGCCTGAGTTCCTTGAGCAACCATCATTTAGTGCAGATGTGGTTACCAGGAACCATAATAGGTTCTACCTGCTCTAATATCATGCAGCTACAACACATCACTTCACCCTGCATCCATATTTTATTTAATTAGTTCTAATTTTGGTGTCTTTCTATTTAACTACTATATAAAAAACATCTTACCTGGTCCCCTTGTATTAGCCATTACCACTCTAGCTATCTGGGCTACTCACGTGTGCCTACTTGCTGACGCCTCTCCAGCCAAATCCTGAGATTCCCATTCCTACACTGGCCCACTCTCATAATGGCAGCTCTAAAATGGCGAAAATCTGGGTAGGTTTCATCATCTGGAATTTAGGTGTTTTGGAAGAACAGAATTATTGTATCCATACAGTCTAGGCTCAGTTCTCCAGGCTCAGGTGATTTCTCAGCCTTCATTCCCTTAAATTTGCCTCCAATGACTGAATATTTTGCCCTTTTTACATCATAATTGGAATACTAATAGTGTCTTCTATCATAACAACAGATAGATAACCTATGTCGGTCTGCCACTTTGTTATTTTCCATTGTTAATTCTTCATGCCTTTAATTCCCTTGAAATAACTACCCCTGAATTTTGCAAATGGTGAATTATTGGCAATAAGATGCATCATTGATAAAATACTTTGACTAACAATATCCTTGAAGGGAGCAAACAAAATTTGATCCACAATAGCTGTGATTAGCAGACAATTTGAGGTCTCTTAAGGATAAGGCACCGTCTCCAAGGGTCTGGCAATATAGCTTGTCAAGCAACTAAAAAATTCTTACTGCTTTTTACAAAGCAGCTATCACGTTTATCACCATAAGGAAACTCATGAAGTCACCCTGTTCCTCTTGATGCCAGCTATCAATATAATTGGTATCTATCTGTTAATTTAGTTTAAAGTTCATTCTCAATGATAATTAACATTTAGTGTTTCAGCTGATCAGGAATACCTGGAAAACTGATTAAAACTCTTTCTCTGCCACCTGTTCCACATCCCTCCTGTTGCGCTCCACCCTCGTTATTCCCAACATCTTTTGCTCTCACCAGATTTAGGAACACACTCTCTGCTCCAGGTCTATGGTCACCCTAGCTATATATATGTACCTAAGATTTTTTGCTTAGTACTTTAGATCCAGCTATTCCAGAGCAAAACCAGTTCACAGGACAGTTCTCAGTGGAGTTTACTAAACAGTTTCACAAAATGGCGACCTCCACTGTCTCCTGACTGATTCCTGTTAGGTGTTTTAATCCATATTTTAATTCCTTGTTAGCCAACAGACACGATCCACGATCTCCCTAACCCTGGCATCAGAGAGGCAATATAACATCTGGGAATCTCATTTTTTTTCCACAGATCCTCCTACCTGTTCCCCAAACCAATGAATCCTCTATCACTACTGCTTGCCTCTTCTTTTCCCTTCCCTTCTGAGTCACGGGTCTCGACTCAATGCCAGAGACCTGAATACGGTGGTTTTCTTTACTGTCATCCCCACTCCCTCCCCCAACAGTATCCAAAGTAATATACTTGTTATTGAGGGAAATGGCCACAGGCATACCCTGGACTGGCTGCTCATCCCCTTTTCCTCTCCTGACAGTCACCCAGTTACCTGTGTCCTACCTTCTTGTATCTCCTGTCAATTAACTAACCCCTCAGCCTCCTGAATGATCTAGAGTTCATCCAGCTCCAGCCCCATTCTCCTAATGCAGTCTGTAAGAAATTGCAGCTGGATGTACTTCTTGCAGGTGTAGTTGTCAGGAACATCAGAGATCTCCCTGTATTGTCACATACCCACAAGAGGAGCATTCCACCATCCTGCGTAACATTTCTACTGCTCTACCTGTGCAATCAGAATAAAAGCAAGTTGCCGGAAATCTACCTTCACCTCTGCCTCCCCTCACTGAAGACTCTTGAGCCAAAGCTTTGAGCTCCTGCACTCTAACCCTATCCCACATTTGCCACAAGCAGCAGCTCGCATGATCTCAAGCCCTTCGTAAGGGATATAAGCTGCTGTAGATAAAAAGTTAATTTTGCTCCAGTTGATTATTTTTTAAAAAACACTTGCTTTTTTTAACTCCAGATCATCAAAGCAGAGGAAGAATGTGATCAGCTGTGTCACAGTTCATGACTCGCCAGATTCAGACTCCTCGAGCAGCAACAGTCCAAGTGCAGTGCGACAGCGACACACCATTGGCAACAACACCACCTACAACTCGACCAAAGGACACTCGGACAGCCACTATGGTGGAAACCCACGGACTATCATTGTCCCTCCCCTCAAGACACAGTCAAGTGATACTGTAGCAGGATGTGATCGCCTTGTCTCAGGTAGCTGCAGCTTTTCCGTCTTGCTGCTTCTATCCCACACAATTGTCTCAGTCCGTACAGGAAATTCACAGACCACCAGTGGCACTCGGAGAAGAACTAATTTGGCAATTAAACTTCCAAAATGCATTGACACAGAGGAATGTAGACGGTTGCTGACATTGGCAGTTTCTGAGGAGTATCTCAGTGTTGCAGATAGTAAATACGGTCTCTTTTAATCAACTCAGGTGGCCTCCAGCATCAGCTTTGGCTATGCCTTGCTTGAAAGTTCTTTGAAGAAATTAGTTCCATTGACGTTGGAATTGAGAACAAGGAGATCTATCTGTTCTCAATTGAGCTGCTGCAGAATTTCAGGCCTGTCTCTTTAAAAATATACCATGTTCTCAATAATACCATGAATGTCATTCAAATATGTACAAAATCTGGCATTCTGTGTACTGTGCCTTGTACTAGTCACACCTGAGAATGTGAGCCAATAAAATTGCTCCAAATACTTGACAAAAAAAATTGAAAGCCTTTGAAGAAATGCAAGGTAGTGATCCTAATTGTGCATCTATTTCAAAACACCAGGGTAGTCCTGCTTCTGTGCTATAAGATTTTATGAACTGATTTTATAAAAAGAAAAGAAAAAGGGTAATTTTAGTCTTTCTCTGCCTCAGGCAGGATCTACAGGAGCACATGTTAATCTAGAAACAACTTTCATCAACTGACACACCTTGTGGCTTTCAAGGTCACTAATTTAAATTGCAGCTAAATAATGGATTATCTTTCAGTTGGTATTCAACAGTAAAGAGGATATAATTTGCTTTGCAGTATGCATTGCCAGATGGGATTAACTAGCATTGCTATAAGCAATTCAGCTAATAAACCATATTAAAACTTTAAATTAATTGAAGTCAAATTTTATTTATGACTTTTCATTATTTGAATTTCTGATTATATACCAGATATGTTAATAGTTTGGTGCTCATCTCATGAAAGACCAATCAATCTGAGATCTATTGCAAAGGCTAATTGGCTACACCTGTTTTAGACGTGGAGCACATATTGTCCAATTATTTATGCTTTTTTCTTACTATATATAACTAAATTAAATTTTAAGATTTCTCTCCTGTGTAGTAGAGCTATTCCATCTTTTCATGTTGAATTTTTCTTTCAGGTATACAGGGGCAACATTCATTGGGACACAAAACCAAAAACTCCAGCATAGTAACATCTAGTACAAGCCACTCTTCAGGGAGTTTCTCGGGGATATCACCTTACCGGCAACAGAGGTCAACGGCCCATTCCTTGCAACAGCAACCACTTAATCTCAGTCAGGTACCTAATGTATGCTTTTATATTCATTCAAAGTTAAAGTATATGTTACTGTCAAGGTCTATTCATCCCCAATCCCTTTTTCCCTCTCCCAGTCTGTCCATTCACTCTTTAACCCTATTCAATCACTATTTATCACACTCTCAATATATACCTACCTGTTCTTGATTCCAGTGTGATGTTTCTGACTGCGGTTTGCTCACCCCAATCCCCAAATGCTTACTCCTCATCTCTGAATTTGGATCCACATAGCCTTTACTACCAGTTCCTGTCTGGTCCCATCTTCCCCATCTACTCATGCCTGATCCACAGCTACTCGTGCTCAATTCCTGTTTGCTTGCAAGCTATTCTTATCTGCTCTTTCCTGATCCTTGTCTGCTCTCCTTGATCTCTGGTCACTTGCTTCAGATCCGATACTCACTCCCAATTTCGCTTCACTTCATTTTCTTGTCCCGTGCTCCTGATCTCTGTGACCATCTTCATGTGTGTTACATTTTTTCATTGATTGTGGCTGAATCCCTTTAGATGTGAAAAGAGAATAGAGTGCAGTAAGGGTTAAACTGGGCATTCCTGGCTGCATTTGCAGTGTAAAGAAAAGCATGGGTTGCCTGGAGAGATCTATGTCTGGGATTCCTCCACAAATACCAGATATAACTGAAATGTCAAACCTTGTGTGGAAAAATATAGACATGCCTGGATCCCTGTATTTGTAAACAGAGGATTAAGCTCAATTGACTCCACAATACTTCTGATCCACATCTGCACACTTTCAATCTCTGTACCTTTTAAAGTGAGGATTGAGTATGAAGAGATCTCTTTATGGGTGAGGAGATTCAAATGCTGTTATCATCACTGCTTTATATTATTATTGGAGGGAAAGATTGATCTTGGAAATAAAGTCATATTTCTTGAAAAGATATGCAAAAGTTTCTCTCTGTCTCAATTAACAATGAATGTGTGCTCTAGGCTCAGCAACATGCGACAAGCATACCGGAGCGGAGTGGAAACCATGGACATCGAAGACAACAGGCTTACATCACACCGACTATTGCACAGGCTCCTTATTCATTCCCACATCGTAGTCCTTCACACACAACTGTGCATCCTCACTTGGCTGCAGCTCATCTACCGGGTCAGCCTCATCTGTATACCTATGCCACACCTGCTGCCCTAGGCCCCACAGGCACGGTGGCTCACCTTGTGACATCGCAGGGCTCTGCCAGGCACGCCTATGCTACCCATCCTGGGGGAATAGTTCACCAAGTGCCCGTTGGCATGGGGCCAAGAGTACTGCCTTCTCCAACCATCCATCCAAGTCAGTACCAACCCCAGTTTGCCCATCAGACATACATCAATGCTTCGCCAGCCTCAGCTGTCTACACAGGATACCCACTGAGCCCAACCAAGGTGAACCAGTATCCCTATCTTTAAGACTGGAGGTCAATAAGACATTATATTGAATTAAAACAAGCAACAATGCATCTCACATTTGGGAAGGCACTTCAGAAATGGGCTGGAAGGAAGTGTGCCTGGTCACAGAATGAGAAAAACAAATCTTTTTATGAGAAGTTTGTTTTTTTAAAAAAAAATCACCAAAACTTAAGTCTGTTAATTGACCACTGGTCAGTGACGAAGACCTTCAAAGGGGAGTCGATAGTGGATGGATGGAGGAGATTAAGGATCTACAACCTGGAAACGACTCTCAGAGTTTGGTTGAAATTTTATTAGTGAAATTCAGTAAATGTACTACAGCTGTTGACTTTCCCAATTTTACTTTTTTTTTTGGAAAAATAAAGAGCTGCTCTTCCTTTTCTAAATAAAACCATCCTTGTGAAGGTAAAGGTTGCCAGGGCTCCTTAGAATGTAGAGAGTCAAGGAAAGCATCATTTGGTGACACGATACCAATAGATATTACTTGTGATTACACAACTGTGATTCAGCCTAACTCTGTTCTTAAGGCGTACTAGATGTGTCTGTTCAGAGCTCCAGTGTGTATGTGTGTGTGCATGTGTGCTGATATTCTTGTCTGTGGTTTCTTTAACAGAGAGCTTCCTAGCATAGGCATTGGTTTTGAACATATTCCCTTTTAGTGCCTTACAGAAAAGGATGAGAATTCCACCAGATTTCATATAGATCAATGTCAATACTGAGACAGTCTCCCAATAGTGACTCTTGGGCATTATGATCTTGGGTGGCAGAAAGGACTAGCTGGAGGAGACCACCAGAGGACAGGATAAGGGTACCTTTGAAAAGGGACTTGGGTGGTGTTTAAGCAGAGAGAACGTGCAGATGCTTGTTTTCTTGAACTCCCACTCCGCATGGTATAACTCTACTGGTTCCTACTCGATTGCATTCCTCTTCCCATGGCCGACATCATCAGTAGAAGAGCAAAGTCTCAAAGAAGAATGCACCTTTTAGCCCTTTAAGTACATCGAGTTTTCATTTAATTGAGGAATTAATTAATGGTTTTCCCTTTCCCCCTATACAGTACATCAATTTGCCTATTTCTGGAACATCCATCACCCCGAAAAATAGATCTAAATTCTTGCCAATGATAAAATCACCAGTGTCCTCCTCTTAGAGGTATCAATTGTAATGAACCAATAACTGTCTTCAGTTAATTGATGCTGGCAGGTAAAATGCTTTACAGCATTGTTGATCCTGTCGTATCAGGGAGAAAGAAAATGTAAGGTGAGGTAACACAGAGTTGCTGTACCCCAAAACACTCAAAGTCTTGGGATTAGTTTATGTTGCATTATCAGATTTCAGTATTACCAATAAACTTCAACCCTCCCATACTAGTTCTGCTTAGTATTTTTCATCCCTGGCTGCATCAATGTCTCATTCCAATATCAGCCATCTTTTTCAACGAAGCAAGCAAATTGCTGCTATTTTTCTCTGACAGCATCACTCACGTAGATGTCAGAACAGTGGACTATTTCCTGTTGTGCACAATACTGACCAAGCAGGACTTTGATTTCCTGCTATCTTTCTCCCTCGCTCTCCCAATTTCATGCAATATTGATGAGCCTAGACCTAACTGTATGGTACTATAAGCTCATAGGCAAACTAGCCTACTCCTGTTCCTATAACTCCTTAACTGCATGTTAGTTTGATGTTTCTGGGTACTCTGTTGGAACTTCATTGGCAAGCACTGATATGCTGTTTCACTCAACATGGAATTACAGCTCAGCCCCATTCTGTCCAAATGTATTGGCAAATGTGAAGGTATGGGCTGAGGGTTCTGCTATACCTGCTCAACCTTTACTAAACATTAAGACCACATATGGCTCCCCTGACTGAGTCAGCCTAAGCCTCCTGTAACGGGATTTTCAACAAGTCACTGATTTGATAGGCAGAGGCAAGAGGGATGAAACAGTTTAAAGAAAGAGAGTATTAGTGGTTCTGATTACCACCTGATGGTGAAAAGCATTGTGATTCTGTCCGTGCTTGTGTGTTTTGGGGAGTAAAAGGCAGAATGAGAAATACAAGTACAGGAATCTTTTTAACTGGTACATTGTCATAATTAAACTAGGCTTTTTTCTTGGGAAGATATTTTAGAAGTATTTTCTTGATCAATACACAATTTGTGACTGACATTTTTGAAAGAATATTTCAATTTTTCCTTGTCAGATAGGTTTTAAATGTAGCTGCTGTTTTAAATATTTTGATTGACTATTGATTTTGTTTTATTTTCCCTTGCCTCTGGATTTCCTTCTGATGACAACCAGCTCCACATAATTTAGAGGGAACTATTGAATTTCTTGCTATTTGTTTCATGCATTGTATTTATTTCCTATTGGAGCACTGTTGTCCAATAAAAATCTGCCGTCTACAGGGCCATCTATAGTTAATGATAGCCATCCATGCTCATTTTAGTTAGATTATCCCGTCCTGGTAAATGTAAAACTCATATACATCTACTTGAGAAACATCTTGTCTCACTCAAAAACTATGTAACAGTCCTGATGATCAACACTACTTCTCATTTTGCCATTTTACCAGGAAATGTAAAAAAAAGGGTTCATTTGTGTAGATCATTTGAATATGATACCTGTTTCCAACTGTTTCCCAATGAGCATGTGGTCAGTGTCTTATCTAACACTGCTTTGGGGCAAATAACTGTTAAAAATATGAAAGTGTAGAGAATGTATTTCTGAACACAGATGTGATTTTAAAGGACAACATGAGCTGCATCAGCTGGGTTCCAACTGGCCAAGGAAGAAGTGCATTGGAACTTTTCCACAATTTGAATGATCTGGTGACAACAATAGTTATGTACATTCTGAAGGCTGAGTCTTATTTTGGGCCTTCTGACAGCAGCCAGCTGCAACCCAGATGGGGAAAAGAGTTGGTTTAGTATAAGGATGGAAACACAAAGAAAAGAACAAGTAAAACATGCATAGTAAAACAAAATGGCTCTTGTCACCAAAGAAACCACATTTTATTGCATCATATGTTCTTTGCTGCCCCTTGACCACTGATTATTTTATGAAGTTGTCTTCACCCTTTTTAGTAGGAGGGAGCTGAAACTTGTTCCTCCTCTTGTGTAACTAACTCTAATTTCCTAATTTGTTTTTTTTTCTTTAGATTGTAATTTCTTAGTTTAATGATGACTGGCATTGCTGCTATTTTGATGTATTTATACATTTGAGTGAATCCATATCTGTTCTGTGTGTATATACATATTTATATATATATAAAAGAAGAAAACAAATGTTCCTAATCATCAAATCCAGAAGGGTCTCAAAAATCTACTGAGTACCAGGTAAAGTGAGCTGTCTGCACAGCATAATTTTAAAATCATATGAGAATCAATTTTTATTCTGTTTAATGAATTTATTCATGTACCTTTTAAAGACATATTGAGATGCAAATGTTCATCAGTCTGCTCAGTGTCAACCACAAGCCCTTGTCCACAATCTCCACAAGCACCCTCCAAGGCCAGTGGATGATAGCAGGTTTGGGCTGATGGGGATTAACCAATCACACATGCAAATATTTCATCTGAGATCAATGTGTGGCTGATATTTCTGGGTAGCTTGAATCCATTTGATGTTTGACTTTTCATAATACTGACTTATTTGCAATACATTTTTTTGCTGCTCACTGTACTTTGGTTGTTAAAAATGAACTGGTAGCGTTTTTGCTTTGTCGTCCAAGTGAAATGCTATGGCAGTGGTGCGTTTTGAGCATCTTTACAATTCGGCTGAAAGTGCCTTTCATTCAGAAGACCTCCCATGTATATTGACAATAATGCATGGCTTTTACAAAAGAATGTGGGTTTCATACATACAGCAGAACGTTGCACCAGTTCTCTGATGCCAAGCAAGGAGTATAGATACAACAAAAAACTAGCCACAATTCTCCAATGCAGGCTCCCCTTCGGCAACCACATAGGAACATCATTCTGTTAAATGGACATGGTCACATGTGGGAGATACTATCACATGCGTAGGATTATATAGATTGAAGACAAGAAACATAGTTTGACATGGATTTTATTGGACATTTTACTAAACCACATGTTGCTCAAAGAAACCCAGAAGAGAAACTGTGGTGTTATACAAATTTTTCCTGTATCCTTCATTATATTTTCAGGAGATGAAGATGAAGATTGTTTGTGATATATCAGTTTGGGGGAGGGGATGACACGGTCAAGAATATGATCGATAGGACTGACCCAAATCACCACAAATCTGGGATTTTAGAGAAGCTAAAGAAAAACACCAAAGAAATTCAGGAGTTACATCCTCCCTCATTCTATCACTTTCTTTGCTTTTTTGTTGATCATATTGATAGCTTTCTGGAAGTTTTCAAGCATAAAGTTTATCACAGCCGGAAATGTGTGAAACTTTATGGGGTGGGGCAGCTGCATTTCAGCTATACACAGTGCTATTCAGATTTTCTTATTAGCTGCCAGATTGCAGAAATTGTAACAGTTCCTGCCTTGGGCTATAACAAATTTAGGTCTAGTACTAATTTTGTGCAAATATTATTTTTATTACACAATTGAACTAAACTTCACCAAGATATATAAAAAAAAGTTGTTGATTTAGGCCTGCAACTATATTAACTGGCTGTGTTTTTTTAAGCTCCCAATTAGATGCACTCAAATTTGACATCGTGGTGGAGGAAAGGGACCTCTTTCCCAAAATAGTTTCAGTTTTCCCCCTTTCCTTCTGGTTCTTTGCTGTCATGCTGATTAATCTGATGTCTTGTTCAAGTAGCCAATCACTTGTGGAGACAGGATTTGCCAGGAAACGAAACAAAGAACAACAACTGAATCATGACCCAAGAGGCTTTTTCAAAGCCCCTAACATTAGCCCTGCTCAAAGTAGTTCTCCAAGTAAATCTTGGAATTTCCTACTCCTTGACAGAATTTACTAAGCCATCAGGGAAACACACTATTGAACCATTACAGTATATACATTTTAAGCTCAGTGGCACTTTACTGTCATCTATAATACATACCAACTCCAGTTCTGAATTGAAAGAATAGTGAAGTTGATAAATTGTTCATGCAGCTGAGCTGATGAGGAGAGAGATTGGTGTGATGGTTTCAAAAAGCAGAGGAATGGAGTCTGGTGAGAAATTGAGAAGGGTTAAGGTAACAGAATCAATGAATCAGGACAATTGTATTGTGTATAATTCACAAAAAGGAAACTTGCAGGTTACTGTGGTTGGTAATGTAGTTGGTATATATTATAGTTGCATTTTGAGATGCTTGAGTAAAAGTTTAATGTCCATCACTTGCAATATTTTCAAATAAAATTATAAGTAATTGGTTTGTATCCTCCACCAATAAAATCTGTACCATCATTAAATATTCTGCTTTACGCATTGGAGAGAATCTTGATCCTTTGAATTGATTCAGTTATAGTCTTAACGAGAACCAAGCCTGACTCTGTTCTTGTTCACACTTTGCAGAATATAAACTAGCCAGGAGTAGCCAGGTTACAGTGAACTGTAACGAGCACTGTCCTAAAATGCCAATACTGTTTAAGTGAACTCTGTACAGCCTTCCTCAAACTGTTGTGTCCTGCAAGGACAATGTCAAACCCCAAACGTTGCACTGACCTACCAAATTTTAACTGTCCAGCCTGGTATGGTTACACCATTCTGTTCTTCCTTGCTATCCTGCAATGCTTAAATACCCTGTCTACTTCATGCTTCTTGCACTACCTATTTTTAGGATGCACACACTGTACAGATTCACTCACATAGTTATACTCTCACTTAGTTTCACTACTATTACAGAACTGGCTAAACAGCAGCCAAGGCAGGTTGGAGGATGACTGGTTTTCCACTCTAACCAGCCAAGGATAGTAATAATCAGGAAAACAATGAAGTGAGAAGTTAGAATGATTAACCTACAATACACAGATAACATTTTCTCACACACAAAACAAAAATTTGCTTATCCTTAATGTCTTGGTAAATACAACAACACAAGAAAATAGGCTCCTCATGCCTGTCCAGCCATTTCATTTCATATCATGGTTGATCTAAACTGGTCTCATTTGTGCCAGTTCCCTGTAATCCTCAATTCCTCCATCTTTCAAATTTTTACCTATCTACACCTTAAATATATATATCAATCTTGCCTCTACCACTGTCAGGAACAGAATTCTAGAGACTCACTACTCTGAGACAAAAAGAAAATCTATGTACCTTAGTTTTAAATGACTGGTCCCTTACATTGTAGCTATGTTCCCTCGTTAGTAGCTCTCTCACTAATAAGAACATTTCAAGATCAACCCTGTAAAGCCCTTTAATATTCTGTATATTTTAACAAGGTCACCTTCATTCTTTTAAACTCAAAGGAGTACAGATCAAAACAGTCTAACCTCCCTTGACAGGACAGACCTCTCATCTCAGAAATCAGCTTGGTAAATCTTCTTTGGATTGCTTACTATGTCCTTTCTTAAGTAAAGGAATCAAAACTGCACAGTTTTCCAGGTAAGGCCTCACCAATACTCTGTACAACTGTAATAAAGTCTCCCTATTCTTAAACTCCAATCCTTTTGCAAAAAAATGCTGTTTGCCTTCCCTGTGAACTATTTGTTGGACCTGCCTACTAACTTTTTTTTATTGATTCATGCACTAAAATATCTAAATCTCTTAACTTCACTCATTTGAAATCTCACTCCATTTAGATTATATCCACGTTTGATTTTTCTTATTGAAGTGTATGGCTCCAACAATTTGTCACATGAAATTCCATTTGCCTGGTTTTCATCCAATCTATCTGTATTCCTTTGCAGAATCATAATGCCTTCATCATAAAAGGCCCTTCCAACTTTATTTATATCAGCAAATTTGGAAATTAGATATTTTGTTTCCTCCTTCAGGTTAGAAAGCTAACAGTTGAAAGTCAAGAATGAACCCCTAGGTTACTCTAGTAGTTATACCCCTCCAGCCAGAAAAAGTTGCACTTACTCCAACTCCTTGTTTTCTATATGACAGCTAGTTTTCATTCATTTATCAGCCTGGTATATGTAATGTTGTCAAATAACGTTTGGAAATCCAAATACACTATATCAACAGGTTCCCCTCTATCAAGTGTTCCTAATGATATCTTCAAAGAATTTGAGCTAATTTGGCAAATGTATATTACCTTACATATAAACATGCTGACTAGATTTGATTAAATTTAGCTTTCCTGAAGAATTAGTTGTTTGATTAGGGACTCTAGCATCTTGCCAAAAAATAACTGCTAAACTAACAGGCTGATAGTTTCTCACCTTCTGTTCTCCCTTTTTGAACAAGTCACTCTGGTACCCTCCTTGAATTTAGTGCATTTTGAAAAAATTCAACCAATGGGTTTATTATCTCTTCAACCACTTCCTTTAAAACTCTTAAGTGAAGTAAGGAATCAAGTTTCATTTCCACCAACTCAAACAATTATTACGTGAGTTTTATTTTTGCTGACCATGACAAAATGTGCGGTAGAATGCCATTTTGAATTTCCTGACAGGTGCATGGACTTAAAAGTTTTTCAGATTCTGGTAGATATGAAATGATCCCACTTATTGATATAACTTTCTAAATATCTCACCAGTCTGAATTAGCAGAAGAGGAGAATAAAGGGGAAACAAGGAGAAATGTCATTTGTCAGTACGGGGGCACATTTATTGGAGTCACATGAATCATTGGACAATACCCACATCCAAAGTTTGGTGCTGGTTTATCCAAAATACATTTTGAGTTTTATTTTAAACTAAGAATCTCATCTCATCCTCGTTCGGCGTCAAAGTTATCTGATTACCTGTATTCATTCTCTGTAGGTTTGTGTATCAAAGTGTTTCTCTGTTTTTCTTTGTGGACTGTCTTTTTGCTCTGTGGTTTGTTGTCTTTTAAAGGCATGGGTGCAGGGTGTGGGGTGGGGGGAGGTGTGAGATGTTGTAGGATTATATGTACAATGTAGAAATTTATATCTTTGCCCCATATTCTAGATATGGTTATGAGAATGTTTATTTTACCGAATTGTAGAGTGTTTAAAAAGAAAATTCAACCAGAAACTCAGTCGTAGCTACTAAATGTTTTTTAAAAGATGTTGTGAGCTCACTCTTAACTGTTTCAGTTGTAGGAGGAATGAGTGGAAATTTTTATGGTCTCATCTTGAAACTAATATTAGAAGCATTGTAAATTAAAAGAAGATTTTAATGGAAAAATTATAGAGTATATAGTTATTTTAACTGTTACTACTAACTGTAGGGAGAAAAGGGGGTCTATTGTTGTGAACTGTTTAGCTTGTAGTTCACTGGTTGTTGATCATTTTTTCGGTCTCCAAGGTGAATCTGCTTATCTCCTAATCAGAATATATACACTCACATATGCATATTGTATATGTGCAGAAATGTAATCACACACTGTCTTGGATTTGCATTAAACTGTTTTAAGTCACCACACAACCCAGTCTTTATGTTGCCTCTACCTGTATCTGTCTCCATGCACGATCAATACATGTCATGTCACTTGCAATGCCAACTCTCTTTGCCTCATGAGAGCTCAAGCTGCAAAACAGATGAAGCTAAAACAGGAATCTGTTCTTTAATCATGAATTGAAAAGAGTGAGAATTTTAAAATTATGACATTGCTTAACTGGGAGTCACTGTGTGTAAGCAAGCAGAAAGGAGAGCGAATGAGACTTTGCTGGTTATAAATTAGGATGTGGGCAGCTTTTTAGGATAACATCAAATGTATTAAGTTTTTAATGATGCAGTCCAATCAATAATGAGTTAAGTAGTCATAGCTGGACGTATCATCCAGGTGGCTAATGAGCTGGAGAGTGGTGGTTAGATAGTAGACATTGGGGTAGAGGGTGGCTAGATTGGTAGTTGAAGGAGAGGCTTGTTTGTGTTGCACCTAAAGCTCTGGGGTGGAGGAGACAAAGATCAAAGTTCAAAGTAAATTTATTCTCAAAGTGCATAGATGTCACCATATACAATCCTGAGATTCATTTTCTTGAGGGCATTCTTAATAAATCCATAATAAAATAATAACTATAATAGAAGACAGTACCAACTAGGTGTTCAACCAATGGACAAAAAAAACCCAACAAAATGTGCAAATACAAAAAGAATGAAATAATAATAAATAAATAAACAAACAATAAATATCAACATAGAACATAGAATAGTACAGCACAGTACAGGCCCTTTGGCCCACAATGTTGTGCCGACCCTCAAAGCCTGCCTCCCATATAAGCCCCCACCTTAGATTCCTCCATATACCTGTCTAGTAGTCTCTTAAACTTCACTAGTGTATCTGCCACCACCACTGACTCAGGCAGTGCATTCCATGCACCAACCACTCTCTGAGTAAAAAACCTTCCTCTAATATCCCCCTTGAACTTCCCACCCCTTACCTTAAAAGCCATGTCCTCTTGTACTGAGCAGTGGTGCCCTGAGGAAGAGGCGCTGGCTATCCACTCGGCTATTCCTCTTATTATCTTGTACACCTCTATCATGTCTCCTCTCATCCTCCTCCTCTCCAAAGAGCAAAGCCCTAGCTCCCTTAATCTCTGATCATAATGCATACTTTCTAAACCAGGCAGCATCCTGGTAAATCTCCTCTGTTCCCTTTCCAATGCTTCCACATCCTTCCTATAGTGAGGTGACCAGAACTGGACACAATACTCCAAGTGTGGCCTAACCAGAGTCAGAGTTTTATAGAGCTGCATCATTACATCGCGGCTCTTAAACTCTATCCCTCGACTTATGAAAGCTAACACCCCATAAGCTTTCTTAACTACCCTATCCACCTGTGAGGCAACTTTCAGGGATCTGTGGACATGTACCCCGAGATCCCTCTGCTCCTCCACACTACCAAGTATCCTGCCACTTACTTTGTACTCTGCCTTGGAGTTTGTCCTTCCAAAGTGTATTTCTCCTGGTTGAACTCCATCTGCCACTTCTCAGCCCACTTCTGCATCCTATCAATGTCTCTCCACAATCTTTGACAATCCTCTACACTATCTAAAACAGCACCAACCTTTGTGTCGTCTGCAAACTTGCCAACCCACCCTTCTACCCCCACATCTAGGTCGTTAATAAAAATCACGAAAAGTCGAGGTCCCAGATCAGATCCTTGTGGGACACCACTAGTCACAATCCTCCAATCTGAATGTACTCCCTCCACCACCACCCTCTGCCTTCTGCAGGCAAGCCAATTCTGAATCCACCTGGCCAAACTTCCCTGGATCCCATGCCTTCTAACTTTCTGAATAAGCCTACCGTGTGGAATCAAGAGTAAGTCTATGGGTTGTGGGATGGAGCAAGTGATGGGGTGAGTGAAGTTATCCCTTATGTTTCAAGGGCTTGATGGGTGAGGGGTAATAATTGTTCCTGAAGCAACACTCACAACATGCTGGAGGAACTCAGCAGGTTGGCCCGAAACATCGACTGACCTTTTCCACGGATGCTGCCTGACCTGCTGAGTTCCTCCAGCGTGTTGTGAGTGTTGCTTTGACCCCAGCATCTGTAGATTATTTTGTGTTTATGATTTTTCCTGAACCTTGTGGTCTGAGTCTTGAGGCTCCTGTACCTTCTTCCTGATGGCAGCAGCGAAAAAAGAGCAGGTCCTGTGTGCTGGGGTGCCTGACAATAGCTGCTGCTTTCCTGTGACGTTTTGTGTAGATGTGCTCAATGGTGGGGAGGGCTTTACCCAAGATGGACTGGGCCATATCCACTACTTTTTGTAGGATTTTCTGTTCAAGGGCATTGGTGTTTTCATACCAGACTGTGATGTGGCCAGCCAATATACCTTCCACCACTATGCATCTAAAGAAATTTTTCGAAGTTTTAGATGTCATGCCGAATGTTTGCAAGCTCCTAAGCAAGCAGAGGTGCCTTTGTGCTTTCTTTGTAATTGCACTTATGCGCTGGACCCAGGACAGGTCATCAAATGATAACAATGAAAAATTAAAGCTGCTTAGCCTCTCCAACTCTGATCCTGTGATGAGTAATGACTCATGGACCGCTGGTTTCCTTCTCCTGAAGTCAATAATCAGCTCCTTGGTCATGCTGACATTGAGTAAGAGGTGGTTGTTCTGGCACCAGTCAGCCTGATTTTCAATCTCCCTCCTATATGCTGATTCATCACCACCTTTGATTTGGCCTACGACAGTGGTGTCATCAGCAAACTTGAATATAGCAACGGAGCTATGCTTAGCCACATCATCATAAGGGTAAAGTGAGTAGACCAGGAGCTAAGCACACCTGTGCTGATAGAGATTGTGGAGGAAATGTTGTTGCCAATCCAAACTGACTGGAGTCCACAAGTTAGGAAATTGGATCTAGTTGCACAGGGAGGTATTGAGGCCAAGGTCTTGAAGCTTATTGATTAGTATTGAGGGGATGATGGCACTGAATGCCAAGCTGTAGTCGATAAACAGCATTCTGATGTATGCATCTTTACTGTCCAGATATTCCAGGGTTGAGTGAAGAGCCAATGAGATAGCACCTGCTGTGAACCTGTTGTGCCAATAGGCAAATTTGAGCAGATCCAAGTTTCTTCTCAGTCAGTAATTGCTATGTTTCATCACTAACTTCTCAAAACACTTCATCACTGTGCATGATAATCATTGAGGCAGGTTACCAAGCTCTTCTTCAGCATAATTGAAGCCTGCTTGAAACAGGTTGGTAGTTCAGACTGCCAAAGTGAGGGGTTAAAGGTCTCAGTGAACACTTCAGCCAGTTGATTAGTGCAGGTCTTCAGTACTTGGTCAGGTACCCAACTCCCCAACTGGATAGATGCTTTCCATGGGTTCACCCTTCTGAAGGATGCTTGCACGTCAGCCTCAGACTGAAATCACAGGATCATCATGGGCTGTGGAAATTTGTGATGGTTCCTCCATGTTTTGATGGTCAAAGAGAACATAGAAGGTATTGAGCTCTTCTGGATGTGAAGTCCTGTTGTTGCCTATATCGCTTGATTTTACTTTATAAGAGGGATAGCATTCAAGCCTTGCCACAAATGTCAAGCATTCTTCATTGATTCAGTTTTAGTCCAGAATGGTCACTTCATCCATGAGATAGTTTTCCAGAGATAGTACCTGGACATCTTGTAACTTAATTGGTCACCAGCCATGAATGCCTCTGATCTGGCCCTCAAAAGATTGAGGATTTCATGGTTCATCCAGGGCTCCTGTTTGGGGAAGACTGAATGGTTTTGTGAGGACACGCTGATCTACTACTGTTTTTATAAAGTCTGTGACAACTAATTCATTCAGATCCACAGATGAGTTCTGGAACACGGCCCAGTCCACTGACTCAAAGCAATTCCATATCCACTCTACTGCCTCCTGTGATCACCTCTTTGTTGTCCTAAACTCTAGAGCCTTATTCTTTAGCCTCTGCCTGGATGCAGGTAGGAGAAGGACAGCCAAGTGATCAGATTTCCTGAAATAAGGTCTGAGTATGGAACGGTAGGCATTCCTTATCTTAGTATAACAGTGGTCTAGTGCGTTGGGACCTCTGGTGTTACAGGTCAGCCAACCTATATAGTGACTTAAAAGTGCCATCAGTGGACAGCACAGTTTATGACTTGTGCAGGCAGAGATCTTTATGGCATGTGGCAGCATTACATAGGTATCTCTGTGCATTGGTATGTTAGATGCATAGAGGAGAAAGGAGGAATATTGCAGGCTTTGTGCAACTTACAGTGAATCCTTAATCCCTGAAAGTGATAATGCATAGCAGAGCAAAATATAGCAATGCAATCTAATTTCCAAGCATCTGCAATTCATCATCCAGTGCAACGGAAGCTTCACCTATTTCCTCTGTTTTATGTAGTTGTCCACAGCCGCACTTATTGTCCTGACCATAGGGACTTCTTCATCGTTTCCCAAATATTTACAAAACTGTTCCTTGGTTCAGCTGCTCTTCGCTGAGCTAGTATAAAACTAAAATTTCAGAATTATGAGTCTGACATTACAGCTTCCCTTGTTAAAATGTTAACTTTTACGTATGAATTTTACACACTGAAAATGATAAGGTGTACCCATAGGTTCCACAGACAGGAATGATCATAAAGTCAGAAAACATAGCAGCATAATTAGGCCATTCAGTCTATTGAATCTTCTCTGCCATTCAATCATGTTTTTTTTTCTCATTTAGAGCAATATAGCAGAGATACAACTCAATGAGTCCATGCAGACCATCCCAACTGGTTCCAGTTTCCTGTTCTCAACCATTTACCTCTAAGCAATGTCTATCCAAGCGCTTATTAAATGATACTATTGTACCTCATTCAACCAATTCCTCTGGCAACTCGTTCCATATATTCACCATCCCCCGGTGTACAAAATGTTACTCCACGATCTTTACTCAACTCCATTCTCCTGCTTTCTCCCCATAATCCTTAACTCCCTTACCAATCAAGAACTTGTGGAACTCTGCCTTAGATAAAACTCAATAACTTGCCTCCACAGCACTCCGAGGCAATAAATTCCACAGATTTATCACCCTCTGGCTGAACAAACTCCTCCCCATCTCAATGCTAAATGGCAACCATTTACTCTTGCCTATGCTGTCAGATATGAGAATCTCCTACTAATGTAAACATTCCCTCTACGTCCTCTTTTACCCAGGCTTTTCAATATTTGGTAGGTTTCAATGTAATCTTCCCAACACATCTTTCTGAACTCTTGTAAACCTTCTCTGCGGACACATCTTTCCTTAAATATGGAGCCTAAAATTTTTCATAATATTCTAATGTAGGCAGATCTATGCCTCATAAATACTTGGCAGACAACCTTGCCTTTATATTCTAGTCCTCTCAAAATGAATGCTAACATTGTATTTGTCTTCCTTACTACAGACTCAACTATCAAGTTAATCAAGGAAATCCTGAAAAACGACTCCCATGTACCTTTGCACCTCCAATTTCTAAGTTTTCTCTCCATTTAGAAAATAGTCTACAGATTTAACCTTCCATACTCAGGTTGGAGGAGCAACACCAAGTATTCCGTCTGGGTAGCCTCCAACTTGATGGCATGAACTTTGATTTCTCAAGCTTCCAGTAATGTCTCCCCCGCCCCCTCACCATTCTCTCACCTTATCTCGTTGCCTGTCCATCGCCTCCCTTTGGTGCTCCTCCCCTCTTTTCTTTCTTCCATGGACTTCCACACTCCCCCTTCTCCAGTCCTGAATCCCTTTCACCAATCAACTTCTCAGTTCTTTACTTCACCTCTCCCCCTCCTGGTTTCACCTATCCCTTGTGTTTCTCTCTCCCCAACCGCCCCCCCCCCAAACTTTTAAATCTACTCATCATTTTTTCTGCAGTCCTGCTGAAGGGTCTTGGCCTGAAACGTCAACCGTACTTTATCCATGATGCTGCCTAGCCTGCTGAGTTCCTCCAGCACTTTGTGTGTGTTGCTTGGATTTCCAGCATCTGCATATTTTCTCTTGTTTGTGTATAGATTTAATTTTCCCATCAAAGTGCATAATCCCAGCTTCCCTAAGGTATATTCCATCTGCCACTTCTTTGCCCACTCTCCAAACCTATCTAAGTCCTTCTGCAGATGTTCTGCTTCTGCAACACAACCTGTCCCTTCACCTATCTTGGTATTGTCCACAAACTTCACCACAATGCTTTTAGCTCCTTCATCTAGATCATTAATGTATAAAGTGAAAAGTTCTTGTCTCAACAATGATCCCATGGAACTCCACTAGATACCTGCAGCCATCCTGAAAAGGCCCACTTTATTCCTAATTTTTGTCTTCTGTCAGTCAGCCTGTTTTCTATCCATCTAATATCTTGTCTCTTAACACCATAGCCGCTTATTTAGCAACCTTTGGTGCAGAGCCTGGTGAAAGGCCTACTGAAAATCCAAGTAAATAACATCCACCTACTCTCCTTTGCCTAACCTGCTTGTTGTATTCTCAAAGAATTAATTCTAACAGGTTTGTCAGGCAAGTTCTTTCCTTGATGAAACCGTGCTCCTGTGCCCTATTTTAGCACATATTTCCAAACACTCCAAAATTTCATCCTTATTAATGGACTCTAAAACTTATTAACTGCTGAGGCCTGACTTGATGGCCTACACGTTCCTGTCATTTCTCCCTCCTTTCTTGAACATGCCATTATATTAGTAATTTTCCAGTTCTCTGGGACCCTCCATGACCAGTAATTCTTATAAGATCAATACTAATGTCTCTACGGCTACCTTGCTCAGAACTTTGGGGTATAGTCCATTTGGTCCAGATGATTAAATCACCCTCAGGCCTTTCAGCTTTCCAGCACCTCTTCAGTCACCGCCTCACCTATGACTCCTGACTTTCGAATGGTACCTCCTAGCTTATTTGTCTCCAATAGTCATTTAGTGAAGATGAATTGAGAAAGCTAATTTTGAGTCCTGTATACCTGAGGGCAGGAGGGCCTGGATTGATAGAAGCCATGAACACAAATCTCACCATCTATAAGTTCATATAGTGAAAGGTAAATATTGCTGTTGCTTATTGCAGATCATATACTTGATTGTTACATTTTTATTGTAATTAATTTTGCAATTTAAAAATATAAATTTCCCATGACAGACTGATTCTGTGCCTCTACAATGCTTCCTATGTTTGTTGTCAACAAGACTGGCAACTGCAGACATATTCCTCAAAGTTTCATCACATGACCTTCTACCTTCAACAAGCCTGCCCCTTCCCCGCTCCACATCATCTAACGTGTGCCCATCATCAATATGCACCAACTTACTGATGACAATAGGATGAAATATTTTGTTAGTCAATTGGCTCTTTTGTGATTGTCTAGTAGCAGTGCCCTGCAACCTCCCCCACAACCTCCAACAATAAGGATTTTAATATATTTAATATTTTTAAATGTTCAAATGAAAACTTCCTAAAAACTTTCTGTAATAACCTATGTTTTGCCTCTCGGGTTCCTAACAGCACTCTCCTGAAGATTTGTCTTTAATGTCTGGAAGCTTGGAGAAAATGCATTCTTTCTTCTCTCATTTCCCTTAAATCTCCCAGCATTTGCACTTGTTCCTAAATGCAAATAACTCCACAGAAGTAAATTGGCAGATAAACACCCAAAAGTTAAGGACAAACTATCAAACTATGCCTGTGCTGTTGCTGAATAAGCATTAACAAATTAGATTACTTGTTCTCTCTTAAAACCCAAGTACAATCAGGCCTACCAAAATAGATGCTTTGCATCATTCATAAATTGGCTGTTGGCTGAGGAGTTATGACGATCACTGAAAGCTGCTTGTAAAGATCCAGTCACAAAAGAATGTTATCAACTGCACCATTTTCTTAATAGCAGTAAACAGCAAGTCTGAGGAACACGGCTAGATGTTAAACCCATTAAGCTTGGTTTATTATTCAGTTAAATTATGGTTGTTCTGTATTTGAATTTATTTAATTGGTTATCAATTACATCCCTTGCTACACTTACTTAAAACTAATATTTTATGCTCTCTTGCTGAGAATTATAATTGATCCTAAAACTTATGGACTTCCTTAGATCAGCAGTTTTAAAATATACCAGAAATGTAGCTGGAAAGTACAGCCTTCTGAGGGATTTTTGGGCCAAAAAAAATTCTAGAGCATTTCTAAATGTGACAATGGACACTTGTCTATTGAGAACCAATTTGTGATGCCTCATTCATCACACTCTTGAAATTGATAATATTGTTTTGTCCCTCTTTTCACACACTTTGAATTATTAACAAAAGCACCACAAAGGATCTTGAACCAACTAATATGGACTGTCCAATCCATGTTTCCATTTTCACACAGGAAACCCAAAATGGCTTCTGTAATCAGGATCCACTCCTCAGGGCATATTATTGATAGCCATTATCCGGAAGGTTGAGTTCAGCAGAGATTAGAAGTTTACAGGTTGTTTGTCAGGTGACATTCCAGATATCAACCATTACCTGTGTAATATAATTACACCTTAGATCCTTTTTAATACACCCACCTCCTCCCTTAAAACTATGCTTTCTTCTTTCTAATAACCTTATCATGGGGAAAAGATTTTGAAAACACACCAATTGGGAGTGCCTGGAACATTGACAGCCTTTCCACCAATGATGTTACGCCAAGCTAATAAGTAATTAAATGCATAACACAATGAATCCCTTCTGCCTCATGGCGTCCCTAACTCTCCATTCTCTCCTACTAGAGGGAAAAGATTATCCAATGTGTAAGGTGTTTAAAAGTGAAATAGTACGAAATTAGAGTCAGGATATTGCTGTAAGGGTAAGAAGAAAGGATGGTTAGATTAGAGAACCATGGTTAACTGAACAAATTGAAGGTATGATTAGGGAAAAGAATTAAACCCTTGTCAGGAATGCAAAATTGTTATTATGAGCCCCTTTTGAGATATAGACCATAGAATATGGTTTATGGTCTGCACAGTATTGTGCATTACTGCACAGTACAGGCCATTGGCACATGATGCTGTGCCAACATTTTAATCTACTCTTAAGATCAATTTAACCCTTCCCTCCTACATAGCCTTTCATTCTTCTATTATCCATGTGTCTAAGAGTTTCTTAAATGCCCCAAACGTATCTTCCTCAACCACCATCCCTGGCTGGGCATTCCATGCACCTACCACTCTCTATGTTAAAAAAAAAACTTACATCATAAAATCATAAAGAGCAGGGGTCCCAGAACAGATCTCTGTGAAATACCACTGGTCACTGACCTCCAGGCAAAGCATATTTAATCTACAACCACCGTCTCCCTTCTATGGGCAAGCAAATTCTGAATGCACACCGCCAAATCTCCCTCGATCCCAATCCTCCTGACTTTCTAAATGAGCTTAGCATGGGGATCCTTATCAAACCCCTGACTAAAATCTATATACACTACATACACTGCTCTACGTTAATCAATATGCATTGTCACATCTTTAAATAATTCAATCTGGCTCACGAGTCATGACCTACCCTTCACCAAACCATGCTGACTATCCCTAGCTTAGAGGATAAAAGAGATTAAGAAAACATTTAGGAGGACAAATCTAGCATGAAAATGCCCTGGCAAATATAAATAAAAATAAAATTCCAAAACACTTTTAAAATTACATTAGAAGCAAAGGGGTAGCTAGGAGAGTGTTATTCCCCCCAGGGTAAATCTTTGTTTAAAGCCAGGGATATGCATGGTATGCTGAATGAATACTTTGTGTTAGTATTCTCCAGGAAGATGATGAGGATGAAAAGTTAGGGAAAATATTTGCTGATTAACTAGAATATGCATGTGAGAGATATTAACGTACATTAAGGTGACAAGGGCCTGATGACATCCATCCCAGCGTGTTATGGGCAATGAGGTACCAGACTGCTGGGGTTCTGAGCAGAATGGAGGATAGCTAATGCTGTAAATATATTGAAGAACAGTGGTGGGGATAAGCCAAGAAACTACAATCCAGTGAGCCATATGGGAATAGTAGGGAAATTATTATGGAAAAAAAGACTCTTAGTAATGGAAGTAATTATCACTTGGAAAGGCAGGGACTGCTGATGGAGTCAGTGTGATTTTGTGCTTGGGAAATTCTGCCTCATAAATCTGATTGAGTTCTTCAAAGGAGTCTACCAGGAAAACTGATAAAGGCAAATTGATAGATATGGCCTCAAGCAAGGTTTTTGACAAGGTTCCACATGGTAGGCTGGTCCATGGGATCCAAGTTCTTTGACAGACTGGATCCAAAAATTATAATGATAAGAGATAGGAGGTAGGTTTTCCCTAAATGGTAGTCTGTAACCACTGATGTACTATGGTGATGATGCTGCGATTTTCAGGTCATATATATGACTTGGATGAGAATGGCTTTGGTCTGATATATAAGTTTGCTGGTGACAGTAAGATGGGTGAAAAATGGTAGCCTAAGGATACAGAGAGATACAGCTCTTCTGGAAAGTTGGGCAGAGCAGTGGCAGATACAACTTTCTGCTGGCAAGTGTGCTGTAATGCACTGGATGTTAAAACTGCAGGACTTACAGTAAACAGCAAGACTTTTAGAAGCATTAATGTACAGAGAGTCCTTGAACTACAAGTTCATAATTCCCCAGAAATGGTGACACAGGTGTATAGGGTAGTGAAGAAGTCATTAAACTTATTAGCCTTGAAGAAGAAGAAAGGAATAAAGGGATATGGGGCAGATGCAGGAAAATAGGATTTAAGATAGAAAGGTACCACATTTGGCATGTAAGACTCAGGCCAAAGGCTTGATTCCATTCTGCATAACCCTATCTCTGTCCCTCTAACTTGTATGTTTCTATCAAGCTGTAAATAAAAATAGTGGATACAGCAGCATCAAAGCAGAGGTATAAATTGGGATTACCGTCAATCTTGCCAGTCATGCTGTTTTTGTTGGCTTGGTGTCAGCTTGACTACCCAAACTTGCCAGCAAGCAGGTTTCTCAATTTACCAGCAAGTACTTGTTCTAATGAGTCAGTAAGGAAAGTTCTGCAGTCAAACATATAAAATTTAAAGACATATAACATTTATAGTAAACATCAGGGCAATTCCTGAATGTCACGAAGAACAGCTTACTGTACACAACAGAGACTTTCCAACTTTCACTACGGCTACAGGGAAACTCAATAGAGTAACTGATTTTGCACTTGACAATTGTGTTGGTTGGTGCTTTGAGGATAACCTATTCTTGCCTACTAATTTGGAGCATCAAATCTAATACTCTTTGACTGAGGTGATGTCCTTCCAATATATGAAGTCTTTTTGAGATAGAAGTTCTATTAATGTGTGGAAGTCAGAAACAGGAAGGGTGCAAATGTTCTTTTGGGAGTATTCTATAGACTAAATAGCCCCACCCCCCCCCGCCCCACAAAGCAACAACTGAGATGTTGAGGAACAAATCGGGAGGCAGATTTTGCAAAATTAACTGAGTTGTTGTCATTGGTAACATCAACTTTCCTAATATTGATTAGTGCAAAACGATTAGATCGGGTAGAGTTTGATAGGTGTATTCAGGAAGGATTCCTGACACATTATGTGGAGAGACCTATTAGAGGAGAGGCCACACTGGATCTAGTACTAGACAATGAGCCTGGTCAGGTAGTGAGCATTTCAGAAACAGAGATCACAACTCCCTGACCTTTACCATAGTCTTGGATAGGTTTAGGAGCAGACAATATGGGAAAGTATTTAATTGGTGGGGGATGAATTATGATGCATTAGACAGGAACGTGGAAGCATAAATTGGAATCAGATGAATTCAGCAAAATGTACATTGGAAATGTGGAGGTTGATTAGAAAGCAAATGGAGTTCTTGAGAGGTTTGTCTCATTGAGGCAGTTACAGGATGATTGAGTGAAGGAACCATGGTTGACCAGATAAGTGGAATATCTAGTCAAGAGGAAGCATATTTAAGGTTCAGGAAGCATGGATAAGATAGTTATATGGTAGCTGGGAAGGAACTTAGGAAGGGACTTTGGAGAGCTAGAAGGGGACATGAAAAGGCCTTATTGAGTCGAATTAAGGAAAACCTGAAGATGTTCTACATGTACGTAAAGAACAACAGGATGACTAGAGTGAGGGCAGGACCAATCAGAAATAAAAGAGGAAGCATGTGCCTCCAGTTGGAGGGGGTAGGAAAGGCCTTTAACGAATACTCTGCTTCAACATTCACCTCTGAAAGGGATCGTAAGAAATATGAGGTCAGTATGCTGGAACATGTCAAGGTAAGAAAGAAAGTGTGCTGGAACTTCTGAAAAACATTAGAATAGCTAAGTCCCTGGGTTTGAATGGGATATACTTCAGGTTAGCACTGGAAGTGAGGAGAGAGTTTGCTGCACATTTGTTGATGATCTTTGCGTTCTTACTGGCCACAGGAATAGTAACAGAAGATTGGAGGGTGGGAAATGTTATGTCTTCGTTCAAGAAAGGTAATAGGGATAATTCTGGGAATTCTAAACCAGTGATGGGAAAACTATTAGAGAGGATTCTTAAGAGAACGTATTTATGAGCATTTGGAAACACATTGTCTGATTAAGGATAGTCAGCATGGCTTCGTGAGAGAAATAGAATGTCTCATGCATCTGATTGACTTCTTTGAGGATGTGATGAAACAAATTGATTAAGGTAGAGAGGTTTTAATAAGGCATGCAAGAAGATTCCTCATAGTAGATTCATTCAGAAAGTCAGGTGGCATGGAAACTAGGGAAACTTGGCTATGTTGATTCAGAATTGTCTTGCTCACTGAGTGCAGAGGATAATAGTAGATGGAGCGTATTTTACCTGGAGGTCAGTGACTAGTGTTTGTCCACAGAGATCTGATCTGGGACCTCTGCTCTTAGCTATTTTTATAAATGACTTGGATGAAGTGAAGGGGAGAGGTTAGTAAGTTCGCAGATGACACAAAGGTTGGTGGTGTTCTGGATAATGTAAATGGTTGCTGTTGGTTTCAACTGGGCATTGACAAGACACAGAGCTGGCCTGAGAAATGGCAGGTAGAGTTCAATCTGGAGAAGTGTGAAGTGATACACTTCAGAAGGTCACACTTGAACGCGACAAGATTAATGGCAGGATTCTTAGAATGTTGAAAAACAGAGAGATCTTAGGGTCCATGTCCATAGACCCTCAAAATTTCCACAAAGACTGATAGGGTGGTTAGGAAAGTGTATGGTATGTTGGCCTTCATTATTTGTGGATTGAGTTCAAGAGCATGAGATAATGTTCTATAAAACTCTGGTTAGACTGCACCTGGAGTATTGTGTTCAGTTCTGGTCGCCTCATTATAGGAAGGATGTGGAAACTTTAGAGAGAGTGCCAAGGAGATTTACCAGATGCTGCCTGGATTAGAGAGCATGCCCAAAAAGGATAGGTTGAGTGAGCTAGGATTTTCCCTTTGGAACAAAGATCAGAGGTGACATGATAGAAAGTGTATACAATGGCAGTTTTACAGCCTTAGTATTGTGAGGGAGAAGCCCCCAGACTATCTGGGTTGGCCCTTAAATTGTCCAGACCTTGTACCAGGAATTGGCCCCGCCTCTGGTATATTGCTCCGGGCCTTGATTTTGCTGCTGAAGGAGCCGTTCTTGACCTCTCCATATCCACTTGGTGCACAGAATGATCCAGCCTTGCCTGACTCTCAACACCTTGCCTTTCCAGTTTATATGGGCCAGCATCTAGACTGTTCAAACAGTGGATTTTACCTCGCATTAGGACCCAGGCCTCACCACAGCATTTCGTTCCGGGCCTTGAACAAGCCGCCCAGTGATTTGCTTTGGACCTGGATTTTGCTGCTGAAGAACTCGTTTTCGACTTCTCCAATATGGCTTAGAGCAATCCACCCTCCAAACCAGATTAGTTGGACAGGCATCAGAACTCCTCTGTCCCGTCTTCTCCCCTTTGAATCGTTCACTCCAACCAGCACGGCTCCAACTCCAAGTGCGTCAATTTCGGAATGCAATAAAAGTTTGGCAAAACATCATATGCTTAAGAGCCTTTACTGTGCTGCACTGTTCTATATCTATATTTAAAAAGTAAAACTAGAAAAGGCCCCATTTATTCCCACTCTTTTCCTCTTGTCAGTCAATCTTCTGTCAGTACTAGTATATTTCCAGTAATATGATGCAAGATGGCGCTGGTGAAACACCGCAATGTTCTGCAGCCTACATACAATACTTCTTCAGGGACCTCTTTTGAATTATTTGCACTGCATCTGCAGCAAGTAATTTCCCTTTAAGAAATTTACTTCTATATCAACTTGATGATCTACAGATTTCATGATCTTTTGAAGGACTCGACAGACCATGCAGGTTCATTACCATTGCTGGAAGTGAGGCAGGAATGGGGGAGGCCTCCAAGCCAGGCTGAAACTCAGAAGCATGAGGGTTTCTCTACTCAGCATCTTGTTAGCAAATGCGCAGTCACTGGAAAATTAAATTGATGACCTGAGGGCAAGATTGCTGTATCTGAGGGAAATGAAATTTTGTTGCGTTCTATATCTGAGTGTGACATGGCTTTCTCCCAGCACGCCAGATACAGCAGTCAGACCTGAAGGCTTCTCAATTTACCAAACGGATCAAACTGCTGATTCAGAAAAGGCAAAAGGTGAAGGCATGTGTTTCACGGTAAACTCTCAACGATTTTCTGATGTGTCAGTTTTGTTGAACTCATGTTCCCCTGACCTTGAACACATAATGGTCATATGCCGTCCATTCTATTTACCTAGCAAGTTCTTCTCCATAATATTAACCACAGTTTACATACCACCAGTGGCCGACTATAATCAAGCACTTGAAATACTGCATGATGCCCTCTCCAAGTCTGGTGACCAAGAAAGTTACAAGAGGTCCAGGTACGATCTCTGGAGGTTGCTGTTACAAAGATAAATCAAGCGACATTGATGACAACAGGGTTTTGCTTCCAGATTAGCTCAATGCCTTCTATGCTTGTTTTGACTGTCAAAACATGAAGGAACCAGCACAAACTACAACAGCCCCTGATGATTCTGAGATTTCACTGTCTGAAGCCCACATGTGAGCGGCCTTCAGGAGGGTGAACCCATGAGAAGCATCCAGCCCAGACAGGGTACCTGGAAAAAATACAGAAAACCTGTGCTGATCAACTGGATGGAGTGTTCACTGACATATTTAACCTCCCATATCTGAGGTATCCACCTGCTTCAAGCAGGCTTGAACTACAGTGTGCCAGTGCCCATGAAGAACATGGTAACCCACCTCAGTGACTATTGTTCAGTAGCACCTACATCCACAGTGGTGAAGTATTTTGAGAAGTTGGTGATGAAACATACCAACTCGTGCCTGAGAAGTGACTTGGATCTGCTCCAATTTGCCTACTGGAGCAACAGGTCCACAGCAGCTGCCAACTCATTGGCTCTTCACTCAACCATGAATATCTGGGCAGCAAAGATGCATACATCAGGATGTTCTTTATCAACTACAGCTCATATTTAACACTATCATTCCCTCACATCTAATAAATAAGCATCAAGACCTCAGCCTTAATAGTTCCATGTGCAATTGCATCCTCCATTTCCTCACTTGCAGACTCTGTCAGTTCGGATTGTCAATAACATCTTTTCCACGATCTCCATCAGTGCAGGTGTACTACAAGACAGTGTGCTTAGCGCCCAGTCTACTCACTTTACACTCACGACTATGTGGCTAAGCATAGATCCATTGCCAAGTTTGCTGACAATACCACTTTCGTAAGCCAAATCAAAGGTGGTGACGAATCAGCATATAGGCGGGAGATTGAAAATCTGGCTGAATGTTTCCATAACAACAACCTGTCACTCAATGTCAGCAAGACCAGGAGCTAATTATTGAATTCAGGAGAAGGAAACCAGAAGTCCATGAGCCAGTCCTCCTCAAAGGATCAAAGGTGGAGAAGGTCAGCAACTTTAAATTCCTCAGTGCTATTAATTTGGAGGAATTGCCACGGGCCCAGTTAGTGCAATTACGAAGAAAGCACAGCAGCACCTCTATTTCCTTAGGAGTTTGCGAAGATTCAGCATGACATCTAAAACTTTGACCAACTTCTATAGATGTGTAGTGAAGAGTATATAGACTGGCTGCATCACAGCTTGGTATGGAAACACTAATGCCCTTGAACAGAAGATCCTACAAAAAGTAGTGGCTATGGTATAGTCCACCACAGGTAAAGCCCACTCCACCATTGAGCACATCTGCACAAAACATCGCAGGGAAGCAGCATCCATATTCAGGCACTCCCACAACCCAGGATGTGCTCTTTTCTCACTGCTGCCATCAGGAAGAAGGTACATGAGTCTCAGGACTCAGAACTAGATCCAAGTACAGTGATTACCCCTCAACCATCAGGCTCTTGAACCAAAGGGGATAACTGCACTCAACTTCACTTGCGTGATCACTGAAATATTTCCACGACCTTTAGACTCACTTTCAAAGAAATTCTATCTCGTGTTCTCAATATTTATTGCTTATTTATTTATTATTATTATTTCTTTACTTTTGTATTTGCACAATGGTTGAATGCCCAAGTTGATGCAGTCTTTCATTGATTCTATTATAGTTTTTATTCTACAGATTTATTGAGTATGGCTAGAAGAAAATAAATCCCAGGGTTGTATATGGTGATATACTGTGCCTATAAAAAGTATTCACCCGCCCCCCCCAGAAGATTTCATGTTTTATTGTTTTACAACATTGAATCACAGTGGATTTAATTTAGCTTTTTTGACATTCATCAACAGAAAAAGGCTCTTTCCTATCAAAGTGAAAACAGATCTCTACAAAGTGACCTAAATTAATTACAAATATAAAACACAAAATAATTGACTGAGTAAGTGTTCACCCCTTCAAGTCAGTATTTAGTAGATGCACCTTTGGCAGCAATTACAGCCTTGAGTCTGTGTGGGTAGGTCTCTATCAGCTTTGCACATCTGGACACTGCAATTTTTCCCCATTCTTATTTACAAAACTGCTCAAGTTCTGTCAGATTACATGAGGATCATGAGTGAACAGCTCTTTTCAAGTCCAGCCACAAATTCTCAATTGGATTGAGGTCTGGACTCTGCCTTGGCCACTCCACGACATTAACTTTGTTGTTTTTAAGCCATTCCTGTGCAGCTTTGGCTTTATGCTTGGGGTCGTTGTCGAAAAATCTTCTCCCAAGTCCCAGTTCCCTTGCAGACTACATCGGGTTTTCCTCCTGGATTTCTCTGTATTTTACGGCATTCATTCTCTACCTTCACAAGACTTCCAGGGCCTGCTGCAATGAGGCATCCTCACAGCATGATGCAGCCACCACCATGCTTCACAGTAGGGATGGTGTTTTTTTGATGATGTGCAGTGTTTGGCTTATGCCAAACATTGTGTGTAGTCTGATGGCCTAAAAGCTCAATTTTGGTTTCATTAGCCCATAGAACCTTCTTCCAGCTGACTTTAGAGTTTCCCACATGCCTTCTGGCAAACACGAGCCGAGATTTCATGTGAGTTTTTCTTTTCAACAATGGCTTTCTCTTTACCACTCTTCCATAAAGCTGCAACTGGTGAACTACCCAGGCAACAGTTGTTGTATGCGCAGTCACCCATCTCAGCCACTGAAGCTTGTAACTCCTCCACAATTGTCATAGGTCTCTTGGTGGCCTCCCCCAATAGCCCCTTCTTGCATGGTCATTTAGTTTTTGAGGACACCTATTCTAGGCAGATTTACAGCTATGCCATATTCTTTCCATTTCTTGATGGTTTACAATTGTACTCTAAGGGATAAACAGTGACTTGGAAATTTTCTTGTATCCATCTCCTGACTTGTGCTTTTCAATAACCTTTTCGCAGAGCTACTTCAAGTGTTCTTTTATCTTCATGGTGTAGTTTTTGCCAGGATATTGACTCACCAGTAGTTGGACCTTCTAGATACAGGTATATTTTTACTACAATCAATTGAGACACCTTGACTGCACACAGGTCTCCAAAAACAGATCTCCATTTAACTAATTATGTGACTTCTAAAACCAGTTGGCTGCACCAATAGTGACTTGGTGTGTCATATTAAAAGGGGGGGGGGTGAATACTTATGCAATCTATTATTTTGTGTTTTAGTTGAGATTACTTTGTAGAGATCTGTTTTCACTTTGACACAAAAGTGTCTTTCTCTGTTGATCAGTGTCGAAAAAGCCAAATTAAATCCACTGTGATTCGATGTTTTAAAACAATAAAACATGAAAACTTCCAAGCAGAGTGAATACTTTTTAAATGCACTGTATGTGTACTTTAATAATAAATTTTCTTTGAACTTTGACTTTTATCTTAAGTAGCCTCATGTGTGGCACCTTGTCAAATGCCTTCTGTAAAGCCAAGTATACAACATACACAGACTTTCCTTTGTCTAAATTGCCTGTTATTTCCTCAAGTAATTCCAACAGATTGCTCAGGCAAGAAGAAATCTTGACTTTGGCCAGTTTTAACATGTGCCACCAAGTACCCTGAAACCTCATCCTTAATAATAGATTCCAACATCTTACCAACTGAAGTCAGGTTAACTGGTTTATAATTTCCTGTCTTTTGCCACTCACCCTTCTTAAAGAGTGACATTTGTAAATTTCAGACCTCAGGAACAAATCTAGAATCTAGTGATATTTGATTACTACTAATGCTTCTACAATCTCCTCAGCTACCACTTTCAGAACACTGCAGTGTAGTTCATTTGGTCCAGGTGACTTATCTACCTTCAGACGTTTCAGTTTCCCAAGCAGCTTTTACTTAGAAATAGTGACTGCACTCAATTCTGCTCCCTGATACTCTTGATTTTCTGGCATACTGATGAAGACTGACAAAAATATTTATTGAGTTAATTTTTTGTCCCTATTACTACCTCTCCAGTGTGATTTTCCAGCATTCTGATATCCATTCTTATCTTTCTTTTATTCTTTATATATTCAATAAAAGTTTTGGTATCCTCTTGTATATCATTGGTTGGCCTACCTTCATATTTCAACTTTTCTTTCCTTATTGCTTTTTTGAATTGCTTTCTGTTTATTCAAAGATTCCCACTAATTGTTGCTATATTGTATGCCCTCCCTTTTGCTTTTATACTGTCTTTGACTTCCCTTGTCAGCTACAGTTGCCTCAACCTCCCATTAGAAAACTGCTCCTTCTTTGGGATGAACCGATCCTGTGGATTTCGATTTACTCTCAGAAACTCCAGCCATTGTTGCTCTGCCATCATCCCTTCCAAACAATTTTGGTCAGCTTCTCTGGCATGCCTCTGTAGTTCCCTTCACTCCACTGTAACACCGATACATCTGATTTCAGCTTCTTCCTCTGAAACTGCAAGAGTGAATTCCATTATATTATGATCACTGCCTCCTAAGAGTCCTTTTATCTTAAGCTCCCTAATCAAATCTGGTTCTTTTTAACCTTGCAGTTTCGTAATCCACAAGGATGCTACGCTTTCTGTTTCTAAGTAATTTCTTTCTAAGGATTTGATTTAATTTTTTTTACTGACTGATCCCCTACTCCTATGCTCACCTGCCTGCCTTTTCAACACAATGTGTATCCAAGAATATTAAGCTTCCAACTGTGACCTTCTTTCAACCGCGACTTAGTAATGACCAGAACGTCATACCTGCTAATTTCTAACTATTCAACAAGATCATCCTTTCAAACTATATTTCATGCTGATATTTGCCATTGCATTTTCTTTTATCCATTTTCTTTCATACCCTTACTTTTTCCACCTCTTTCATCTTATTTTTCTCCATCTCCATACTCCCACAAAAAAAACTGCCTATTCCCTGATCTCTCTGCTCTTTCTTTTCTATCTTTGTCTCTTCTAAAACATTTAATCATTTTCATCCTCTCTTTTTTCCACAAACTTACTTTTTTCTTCACATTCTGCCATTTTACTCAGGATGCCGTGGGCTTTCAATGAAAATCTGAACCACTGCAAATGCTTGAAATCTGAAATAAAAACAGATTTGGCAGCACGTATGGAAAGAGAAACAAAGTTAACTGGAGGTCTTTACCAATTCTGAGGAACTGTCATGGATTTGAAACATTGATCCTGTTTCTCTTTCCACAGACACCCACCAGTACAAATTTTCATTCTACTTTACACCTTTTTCCTAAATTGTTTTCCTATCATCTTTGGACTGTCATTCTTCTGTGCTTCTTTTATCTCTCTCATTTATACTTTCTCTATTTTTCTATTCATTTCTCTGAATTCTTATCCTTTTCTGTCCTCAACTCTCCTATTTGGAAAGATTCCTATCTGTCTCAATTTGAGCTGCAATAATAGATATGGCAATCAGTGAGAAACTAAAAGAATTCTGTGACTGAGAACGTGTTGAGGGGAGGCAAAAAGAGAAATTTCACCTGTAAGTCAGCACTAAGTTCTTAGCCACTGGTGATACCATAATAAATAAGGTGAAGAATGCTTATGCTGAATCAAAGAGCTAGTCTAAAACACTAAAAACTACAGGATATTAATTAGTTGGGCAGTTGTGCAAGTCTAAACATAATCAATTATAAAGTGCTTTTGTTTAACATGACAAAGGGAGAGATTCTTATGAAATTAAACTCTGGTGTATAGTTCAGCTCGAGGCATAGAATTTAGACCAGTATAGCTCAGGAACAGGTTCTTTGGCCCACCATGTACAAGTGACAATCTCATTACTTCTATCAACCTGCACCTGTTTATATCCCTACTCATTCATTTGTATGTCTAAGTGCTACTTAGTGTTGCTGTCATAGTTGCCTCTCACTTCCCTAGGCAATGTGTTGCAGGCACTTGCCATTCTCTGTGTAAAAAAAAATCTTGCCTCATACATCTCCTTTAAAACAATATCCTCTTGAGGCTCCTGTCTCTAGCTTAGGAAAAAGACTCTGACTCTACCTATGCCTCTCATAATTATATATACTTCTATCACATCATTTCTCAGCTCAAGAAGAAAACAATCCAAGTTAGTCCAGCTTCTCCTTATACTGCCTAACCAGACAACCTTCTTGTACACCTTTAACACTCTATCCACTAGTGTGACCATTTTCAGGGAACTATAGATTTGCAACCTAAGATTCTTCTATGAATCAATGCTCCCAAGGGTTCTATCATTTACTGTATACTTTTCTCTTCCATTTGACCTCCCAGAATGCATCATCTGACATTTGTCTGAATTAAACTCCACTTCTTATTTCTCACTTAAATTTTCACCTGGTCTATATTCTGCTGTATACTTTAACACTTTTCATCAGTATCCAGAACTTAAACAATTTCTGTGTCATCTGCAAACTTACTAATCAGAACAGCCATTGTACATTTTAATCCACATCATTTATATGTAGCAGAAACAACAAAAGTCCCAACGCTGAACCTTGAGAAACACCACTGATCACAGACCAGACAAAGAAAGACCCCTCCACCACTATCCTTTCTTCTAAGACCAAGCTAATCAAGATATTATAAACATTTATTATCAGCTGATTAAAGTCAATACCTCCAAGCAATCAGTTAGTTCACACCCGCTACATTCAGGAACAGTTATTAAACCTCAACCACAGGGCTCTTGAACCAAAGGGGATAAGTTCACTCAACTTCTCTTGCCTCATCATTGAAATATTCCCACAACCCACAGACTCACTTTCAAGGACTCTTCATCTCGTTCTCAATGTTTATTATTTATTTATTTATCATTGTTATTGTTTCTTTATTTTTATATATGCACAGTTTGTTGTCTTTTGAACGCTGGTTGAACACTGAAGTTGGTGTGGTCTTTCACTGATTCTATTATGTAAAGATTTATTGAGTATGTCCACAAGAAAATGAATCTCAGTGTTGTATATGCTGACATATATGTACTTTGCTAACAAATCTACTTTGAATTTAGTCAATCAAATTAGGTATCTCACTCATCAAAAAAACACTGTAGCCAATATGAAATGCCCATTGCTGCAATTCAGAAAACAAACCGCTTGTCTAAGCACAACACATAACCCTTCAGGAAACCAACTCTGAATAAGACTCAATATTTGGAAAAACTGCTTTATCAATAGCAAATGAAATTGGAAATGTTGATGATACTAGGTGGGTGAAGCAGCATATACAGAGAAACCTCTTGATCTGTATTACCTTTCAACTGCCTCATACAAGGGGAAGCATATTCAAATGTCTGTTATCAGCAGCACCAACATCAGACAGCATAGTTCAAGAAACGTATTCACTCACCTTCCAGCATCCTCTATTTATCAGGCCTCATATCTAGCATTTATTTACTCCAAAAGAATGCCACAAACCTAGAAGAATGTGGTTTGTGCAGGAACATGATAACTGCAAATTTCCTTCCATGTCCACCATTATATTTAACTTTGCAACTCCAACAATGATCAAATGCACTATGTAGAATTCCAGGAACTGGCAAATGAAATTAATCAGCAAATTCTAAATGAGGCATTCTGTATGTTTCTTCTGCAATGTGTACTTAAGAATAGTAGTTGGAATAATGAACTCCAAAATGGCCGTAATTATATATCAGCTTTGCACTAATTGAGATTATGATTTACCAGTTTGGCTATTTTTGGAAAGTATTCATTGTGTACATCCTCGCTAATATGTCTACCATGGCTTATTCATGTCCACACAATATCAGTGACATTTTAGTACCTAAGCAGCATTTATAGCATTCAAAATAAATGATGTCACTGTTTTTAATTTCAGATTGCACCACTGATCATCTGACCATGAGGGTTCCACAACTATTATCATTTTTCTATTACCTCCACAGGCAAAAATCACTTGTGAAGATATTATTCTTGGCTGACTGGTAAAGATTCACCAGATTAGGAAATGAGGAAGAGGCAGAAAGGTGAATTAATTTGTTTATGATGACGGATTTCCATGAGAAAGTCTTTGATAAGATATGGCATAATAGACACACAAGTGTCAGAAAATGGAGAGTTGTGACTCAGATAGTTGAATGTTGGGTACAAGGCAGTAGGTAGAGAGTAGGAGATAACTCAGATTAACAAGAGATACAAAGTGGTATTCCACAAAAATTGGTGCTGGAAATAGAGCTGATCTTCAGTTATTCAATGGATTTGGACCTAGGAATGCAAATGCAATTTCAAAATTTGTGGATAAACCAAATTTAGGTGTATAATAAAATAGAAGTGGAACAATATATAGGAAGATATTAATAAGCTTCCACAGTGAGAAAATAACAAAGAATTGACAAGGTACATGTGAAATTCAGTCACATGGATTTTTATAAAGCTACACTAATGAACAACATTTAATTTTGAAACAGATTGTGTTGTGACTAGTTCCATATGGAAATATGCTAGAAAGATTTAACAGATTTGGTAGCAATTTGTAGAAAGAAAAACACTTAACCTTTCAGGTCATCCATCATTGATCAGAACTTTTGTAAGTTTTTCTGGGCATTTTATGTTGTGATAAAAGTGCTGCATTACTCTATAACATTAATAGTATTCATAGTGATTAGAGAATTCCATGTCAGCCAGATGTAGAAATGATATCACATTGTTCTGGAGTGCAGCTGTCATTGAACTTCAACAGAATAACAAAACCTTAATAACACTACTATTTTGGAGACTTCCCCCAGCATAGTCTCTTTAATGTAATTACTTAATATCTCCCCCACCCCAAATCCAATGGGATCTCCATCTGCACACTGCAAGATTACAAAGTTTAGCTAATTTGCCACTTACTAATCACCGAATGGTCCCGACCATCTTTTACCCTCATCTATTTACAACCAGCATTGAATTTATGACCCCTTTCGACCTCCAGGCCCCAAGCAGTTACACCTCCCTAACAGGTCATGATCAACTTCTGGATCAGCACCACAAACTCCTAATGAAATATAGCTGCTGGTGTGCCTTCTTCATAATTGCATAAAATGTTGGGCCCAACAAACTTCAGAGATGTTGACACCTAGCAATTTGAAGCTCCTCACCTTTTCCGCTGCTAACCCCTTGATTGTCAAGTGTGTGTTCTCTCAACTTCCCTTCCTAAAGTTCACAACCAATTTCTTGGTCCGACTGATACTGAATGCAAGGTTGTTGTTTTGACACCACTCAACCAGCCGACATATACATCTCCTGATCGTATCTGAAATTCTATTGTTTCCTTGTGTCTATTTTGTATTGAATGCCTGCAAGAAAATTAATCTCAGGGTGATATACTGTAAATTTACTTTGAAGACATCGGCGAATTTATACATGGCTTTTGAGATGTGCCCAGCCACACAGTCATGAGTGTAGAGAGAGCAGAGCAAATGCTTTTTCTCAATTCTAGGAGACAAACAGTTGTTCACTTTGACGTTCCATAACTCCATGGGGGACCAGAAGTACTTCAATATTGTCATAAGTATCAAAGCATTTCAAATTTCATTAAATTAGTATTCTTTACCCGTTAAACTGCATTGGGGTTCAAAAAGCACACCAATCTTCATTGATACTTCCACATACTCCTGCAATGGCAGTTTGCCAGTGCACTACTAGTAAAAATTACTAAGTTGATCCTCTTTCTCCTCCCCCACCCCAACTCATTGTTGTTTCAAGAAGTCAAAGTATTTTAGGGCAACTTTCTTCCAGTCATGTGAATCTTGATGTTCAGTTTAGCTGCATTAATGATCTACAGTGCATATTTTATCTTGAATAATTTGTTTTTTGTAAACACCCTCAAGCCATTAAAAGGAAACTTGATCTGGTGCCATTGTTTTGATCAGTGGCTCATTGAAAACAGTACATGTAGCTGCAAAGGCAAATTGTTCACAGTCTTCTGAGTAATTTTCCATTTGTGTTTAGCGAACCCTGTCCAACTTTGCTCACAACTCTATTCTGAGTGATGTCGTCATCTCCAAAACATTCACCCAAGTCATAATTTTTGGGTCTATTTCAATAAGGTAGCTGTAGAGCCCAGTCTGCGATTCTTTGGAAGCAAATAGTGGAGGCAAGTAGATGCGTATTATTGTCAAAAAAAAAACTGCTGCAGGGTAATGCCATTGCACACTCAGATAGTGCTGTTGTGATCTGTTAGCACTTGAAGTTTGTATTGGACATTTGTAAAGCTGGTGCAGATGTGATGTTTTCTTTGTTGCTGAAATTGCAGATGTACTTGCATAAGTTCAGAGTGGTGCCTGAGAAAATTGCAAATGCCACAACTTTGTTCTAACAAAACAAAGGCATAGCAACAAATCAGATAACTATAGATCAAGCTATACTAATGGGAACATTTCTAAAATAATGATAAGGGTCAGAATTAGGGTTATTAGGGAATTAGCAGTTATTTGAACACGTGGATAGGTTAACATATGTTAGAGGCAAATCACATCTAACTGATGATTTTTTTCATAAATTACAGGGTTGATGTGGGAAATGCAGTTTCCAACAGATGTTTTATGAGATTCAGCATAATAGACCTGATATCAAGACTGAAATCCAATAAACAACATGGGCTACTACAGAGATCGCTTACTTCAGCCAAAAACTCTTGGCCAGAGATATCTCTGTAAAAAATTTGCGTCCAGTCTATGATGCAAATACTTATACACACTGTCAACATTTGTGAACTGAAGGAAAAGTAGGTTTACTTTGTTTGAATATTTAATTCAAATGACCTTTTAAATACAACCGTGAAGCAAATTGAAAGATTTAGCAGAGATTAAAGTCATGTTTATTGTCATATAAAATGCTGGAGAAACTCAGCAGGCTAGGCAGCATCTATGGAAAAAAGTACAGTCGATGTTTCATGCTGAGACCCTTCAGCAGGACTCCAGTATCCGCAGATTTTCTCTTGTTTTTTTATTGTCATATGCGAACATGAAGAACATGTACATACAGGTGCAATGAAAAACTTACTTGCAGCAGCACCACAGGCGCATAGCAACATATAAGCAGCATTCACAAGAAAAATATCAACATAAATTATACACTATTTTTCTGAGAAAGAACAACAGAAAAATCCATCTGCAGATTTTCTCTTGTTTGTAACAAAAAAAATCCATTTACTGCAAAGTGGTCATAGTGGTGCTAAACTAGTGATTAGGATTGTATGGGTTGGATCAAAAACTGAATGGTTGAAAGGAAATAGCTGTTCTTGAACTTGGTAGTGAGGGATTTCAGGCTTCCGTGTCCTCAGTCCAATGATGGCTGAGAACAGATGGCATGACTCAGATGGTGGAGATTGATGATCCTGTGCTGAGAGGCTGAATGTGACTACAACCTTGCTCTCCTTCAGCAATAGTTAAAGCACATGTGTGAGGTTGTGTCTAAAGCTGTATGAGCTTTTAGATTTCAGTACAAATAATGCAGTTTGAGTGTTTGACCATTAAATAGCACACCCAGAGGAAATGCAGTAGGTAAAAGTTCATTATTATACGAAGTGGAGCTTGCACTTTTCAGTGAGATTGAAAATCACAGTAAGCAAATTCTACTTGTTGCGCTATTGTTAACATCCTTTGCAGAAGATTCAAGCTCAAAAAAAGAATAAGGAATAATGAAAAATCCACCAAAAATGAGGATATGAATTTTCCAATGGATAATAAAATCACCCTGAACAGAGCACACATCTTTTCCATTCAAATTCAACTTTCTATTCAACTGCAACTTTTTATATTTGGCTAACACATCAACTCTCCCAAGGGGTTGCCACTGTTCCCTTGGCTGTTGTTGAGGCCAGAAATAAAGTTAAATGAAAGAGAGGCAGCAATAGATTTGTATCCTACACATCTATATCCCAACCACAGAGAAAGGAAAAAAAGTCATAGAATCATACAGCACTTAAACAGGCCCTTCAGCCAAAATCACCTTTGCCAATCTTGATGCCCATCGAAGTCAGTCGCATCTGCTATGTTTGACCCATGTCCCTCTAAATCTAGACCTTTCCAATCTATGTACTTGTGAAATGCCTCTTAATGCTGTTATTTTACCTGACTCAACCACTTCCTCTGCCAACTGTTCCATATAGATCCTACCCCGCGTATCAAAAAGTTCCCCCTTAAGTTCCTATAAAAAGTTTCCCCTCTCACTTTAAACTATTGCCTCCTAATCCCCAACCTTAAAAAAAGCCTGAGGGCATTCAACCGATCTATGTCCCATGATTTTATGCGCTCTATTAGATGACACCTCAATCCCTATACTCTAAAGCCTACCCAACTTCTCCTAATAACCCAGTCCCTCAAGTCCAGTCAACGTCCTCTAAATCTTTTCTGCACTCTTTCTGACTTAATGGCATCTTTCAAAAGACTTTATAAATTATTCTTTGGTACTTAGTATTAATCTCAAGCAGCACACAATGCCGAAATCTAAACTGGAAGAAATAGACAATAATTTTTCCATCATCCAATAAGGTCAAGGCTTACCAATGACTTTAAGAGTTAAAGGGATTTTAGTGGCACATTACTGGGCATGAAAGAAGCCACAATGCAACAATTTAACTATTGTACTGAGCGGTATAAATATCATGATCACAAAAATTTCTAACATTAAAAGCAAAATCCTTTGAAAATAGTTTACAAAATTGGTCTAACGTGAACAAGCTATCAATAAAAAGGCTGAGGAGTTTTCAAAATCTGAAAGACATTTGAAAGCAAGCAGAGATTCCAAGTCTAAGGGTGACAAATTTATGATATTCATAAATAAATTCAATAAAGAATTCAGAAACTCAGTAGCAGGAATGTGGAACAAGTAGTAGTTTAACTATAGTTGAGTGGAAGCTAGTTAAGTACATAGAAATAAAGAGAATAAAGGGTATATTACATGAATTAAGGTGGAAGAAGCTTCATGTGTTACATAGGTTGTAAGAACGAATAAAAAGATAGGCCATTGTGTCCATGCATGTCTACTCTGTGCACCAGCTGTCTCCACAGCTATCTCCTGCAGAGCCGTAGGAGACAGGACATAGTGTCCTGGCGATTTATAGCCTTTCAGTTGCATTAACTTTTTCCAAAAGTAATATACAGTACTTTTTTTTTGCTCCTTATTTACTTTTTTTTCTGAGCTCCTTATTTACACTAGATCTGGAGTTTTTTATTAACTATATCTGCGAAATTTGGTCCAAACGTAACTCAAGTTAAACCAATTCAAATGAAACAGCTTCTTCCTTCATCAGTCTGATGACAGTGTCCATGAACTGAAATTGGCTTCTCCATCAAGTCCAAAGATTATTACCTTTGTGGTTATGTTTTTTTCAAAAGAACACTCATATTCTTCCACCTTAACCTTACTTTATTCTATGTCCTAGGTTCTTAGAAGGACCAAACAAAAGTACCTTTCCCTTCCACTCCGTTCCTCTCCAGATTCTAAATCTACTTAGCTTCTATTGCCTTTAGAACTCACATTTACAGCTGCAGGGAACAATATCTATCTCATATTACCACCACAAGAATAAGAGCTGAGACTTCCTCAGTGTTTCCTCTTGGATCTCCATACCTGTGTTTATACAACATTCACTGATTACATAACTTTAAGCTATGGAAAATCACAATACCAACTATTTTTAAGGAATGTAAACCCTCACTCCTGTACCTTCCTCTTGAATAACATGCTAAAGAGCACATTCAAAATAATTCCACGCTCCGCATTTACTGTGGCAAAAAAATGTGTAAGGTATGATGTAATGGAAATGAACCATCCAGATGCTCAGTAGGTGCCTTGGACATTAAAAAAAAATTGGAAACCACACCATCTGAATCCGAAGTTGGATAGCATTAAATCAACTCAATGCAATTATGGATCACAGTATGAAATTTGCTTCAAGTTTACCAGTCCCACTGAGCGGACCTTGGCATGATTTATGCGATGAAAACATCATATTGGTGCAGTAGTGAATATTCTTTTCCATTTAGGGAGATATACAGTATATTGTTAAGAAAGAAAAGAAAGTACATTTATTTTCATCTTGCTGAGCTATATTTAATTTAAAGATGATTGAAGCTGGTGATTTTTTCTCCCCCACAGAAAGATAGAATCAGAAGGGGTGTTTCCAAAACTATAGCCATCTGATAATTTCTCTTCTTTGCCTACCTCCTTTTCCATTCAAATCTTTACCAATTTCCTCTCAATAGTTACCTGAGAGTTTATTTCTACCAGTTTTCATGGTTTTTACATTATATTGTAATAAATTACAGTGTAGAATTTGTTTACAAATTAAATATTTTTAGTAATTTATTGTATTCATGTATTATTTTAAAATGTAAAAAGAATATTTTTTACTGCGCCCTGATTGCACCTGAATATTAGCGACCTCCTGGCCAGGCTGAGAGAAGGGCTCTACCAGAAGTTTGTGTGCTGAGACAACATAGAACAAATTGCTATGGACAGTGACAAAAGACCAGCTTTGGACAAACTGCCCCTTATCTTTTCTATATGTGTACTTTAAGCTCTCATCCTCCTTCTTTGCTTTCCTGTGGGTCCCTGCAAGAAAATGAATCTCAGTGTTGTATATGATATACATACTTTGATAATAAATTTACTTTAAACTCTAATAAATGCTGGCTAGCTCCATCAGGCCAGCACCTTCTCATATCACATCCCTGCTGAACAATAAGACTCCAGTGCGGAAGAGGAAGAAGACATTATATTAACATTTTTGACACTTCTATGTATAAATTCCGATTCTATGGATTACATTATTTTTCTTTTTATTTCATTTATATCTCCTCCAGCAGAGATTAGTAAGTCTTTCCACCTTCTCTCAGACAGCACCATCAACATCCAGTCTCTCTTGCTCTCCACCCTAACACAGACATACCTTCTTTGAAACTTAAAAAATGTTTGATTTCTAACTTTTATCAGTTCTGATGTAAGGTCAAAGACTGAAAATATTGATTCTCTTTCTCTTTCAACAGATCCTGCTAGACCTAAAGAGTATTTCCAAAATTCCCTGTTTTTATTTTGGATTTCCAACAAATGTAATCTTTTGTTCTTCAGTCTGTTCTGTTCAGAGGCACCAAAGATTGACTGAAGTTGAAGGGGTCTTGTAAGCCCCAAAGAAAAAGGGCAATGTCTGTGATCATATCATAGTCAAAGACAGATAATACATTTAGAAAGGCATAACTATTACAATTCATATAGGGCTCTGAGTTCATATGCAAGTCAGAACTCCATGGACCTTCAGAAAGGAGACCATAAAGCTAACAGTTACTGCTCAGCAACATGGTGATTCCGTCTTCTTCAGTAGAAGCAAGAGTGACAAAGGCAACAATGAGCCTGAGTCTATGATATATATCACCAATCAACAGTCAACATCTGGAATGATCCAAAGATCAACAAAACAATATACCTCCCTCACCAGCACAGGCATAAGTTGCTGGAGCTGTTTCCAGAATAAGAGGTAGCTCCATCATCACTAAAAGAAAACCTTGGACTTGGGGAAAGTCGCACTGCGGATCCTTGTGCACTCATTGGACAAGGTGCCTTTGAGTAAGATTTTGTATTATCCTTCTGCTGAGGGTGTGTAATAGTACTCCAATGCTTTTGGGCCTCTCCTCTTACTACTGGTTGCAAAGTTTACTCAGGTGGACCACCATTAGAGCACCTATAGCAAAAGAAAAGAGATGAAAAAAGTTGTTTTGAGCTCTCTAGCTCAAAAAATTATTGTTGCTTCATTCTTGGTCATCCAAGATGCTGCATACAGAGACAATAAAGTCCCCTGTTAATGTCTTAATAAAGTGATCTGTACAGTATCTTAATCAGAAAGATGTGATGTCATTTCAGTAATGTTCAAAAACGTTTGCAGATTATCATTAGCCCACGCTATTTCCTCCAAACCCTAATGTTTCTATATACAGAAGTGTTGCTAATAATATTGAATGCTGCACAAAAATGTGTTTTTTGTGCTAAACCTGTGTTATAAGAGAGGCTTTCAACTGCATGGTGTTTAAGAAACAAGAGTTAAGGATATACTTGTTCATCTTTACAGCACCATGTGAGATACTTGCAATGGAGAAATTTGAGCAGCAGAGGGAGAAATTTCTCCACCATTAATATCAGATTCCCTCTATTCCACAAGACTCAGACTGAGTAGTTGTTTCAGAAATTGGCCAATATGAATAGTGCCTCATTACTACATCCCTCTCTGGATGAGTACTGTAAATATCCCAGATATTAAACATATTAGTTTGGCTCTGTGCTTGCTCCAGATATTAGTGCTGCTCTCAACTACAAAGTAAATCAGATTTTGTAAAAGTCATTCATAGGAAATACAGGGAAAGAAAAGCCCAGGAAAGTATATTTTGGAATACTCTCTTTTTTAAAAGTAAACTTGCAGGGGTCCTAGCAGAGATATTTAAAAGTCCTTAGCAGTATATGAGGTGTTGGAGGATTGGAGGATAGCTAATGTTGTTCCATTGTTTAAAAAAGGCTGTAAGAATAAGCTAGGAAATTATAGGCTTGTGAGCCTAACATCAGTAGTGGGTAAGTTAATAGAAGATATTCTAAGGGACTGAATATATATGTATTTGGATAGACAGGGACTGATTAGGAACAGTCAATTGGGTTTTGTGCGCAGTAGATTGTGTCAAACTAGTCTTTTGGTTTTTCGAGTAATTTCCCAGGAAAGTTGATGAAGACAAGGCAGTGGATCTTGTCTACATGGACTTTAGCAAAGCTTTTGCCAAGGTCCCACTTGGGAGGTTGATCAAGAATGTTCAGTCACTTGGCAATCAGGATGAGGTACTAAATTGGATTAGACATTGACTTCATGGGAGAAGCCAGACAGTGGTAGTAGATGGTTGCCTCTCTGACTGGAGACCTGTGAGATGTGGTGTGCTGGGCTCTTGTTGTTTGTCATCTATATCAACTGTGTGATAATAATATTATATAATGATTTATATAATAAATTTGACATTAAGATTGAAGGCATAGATAGCGAGAAAGCTTGCAGCGGGATCTGGACCAGCTGAAAAATGGCAGATGGAAATTAATGCAGACAAGTGTATGGAATTTAATGCAGACAAGTGTGTGGTATTGCACTTTGGGAGGACAAATCAGAATATAATTTACACGGTAAGCTGTAGGGCACTGAGGTGTGTGGTAGAACAAATTCCTTGAAAGTAGCGTCACAGGTGGATAGGGTCATAAGGAGAGTTTTTGGAACAATGGCCTTCATAAAACAAAGAAAATGAGTTGGGATGTTACGTTGAAGTTGTGTAAGACACTGGTGAGACCTAAATTGGAGTAATTGTGTGGAGTAATTGTGTGCAGTTCTGGTCACCTACCTATATAAAATATATCAAAAAGATTAATAAGAGTGGTGAAAAACTTTGTAAAGATGTTCCCTAAACTTGAGTTCCTGAGTTATAGGGCAAGGTTGAATAGGTTAGGACTTTATATCCTCAAATGTTGGAGAATGAGTGGAGCTTTCATAGAGGTATACAAAGTTATGAGGAGTATATATAAGCAGGCCTTTTCCATTGAGGTTGAGTGAGACTAGAACGAGGGTTAACAGTGAAAGGTGAAATGTTTAAGGGAAACATGAGGGGGAATAGCTTCACTCAGAGGGTGGTGAGAGTGTGGAACAAGCTGCCAGCAGAAGTGGAGAATGGACTGTTCAATTTCAACATTTAAGAGCAATTTGGATAGGCATCTGAATGAGGGCTATGGTCTGGATGCAAATTGATGGGACTAGGCAAATTAACAGTTCTGTTTGGACTAGATGCCCAAAGGGCTTGTTTCTGTGCTGTAATGGCACTATAACTCTAAAGTACTTACGTTTGTTTATTTTTTATCCAACAATTTTCTGATATTTGACTTAACTGTACAGATGTTAATGACGTCTCTATCATTTACTCCATACACTAAGGCATCACAAGCCCAACAGAGAATCTCTATTGGTCAAACTAAACATTATTCCCAGGTGATAGAATCCACAAGAACAATGCATTCACAGGTCACTAAACATGGTCATTAAAGAGAACAAAAGTCAAGTTTACAAGTGTAATAAATTAAGGAACTCTAGGATAATAATATCAGTTGAGATAATTTGATAGCCTCTGGGTCTAGCTAGTTGAAAGATTTCTCTTATTTTCCACTGACTTCAATTTTACTAGGTCCTTGACTCCAACTAGGTCAAATGCTGCACTGATGTCAAGGGCAGGCACTTACAACATAGAACTTTAGATATTCTTCTGAAGAAGTTATAAATAAGAAGTTCTTAATTGATAAGGTTTGAAGCTGAGTGGTACTTGAAAAATCAAACCTGAGCATCAATGATCAATATACTAATTCAGATCACAGTTAGTGATCAGAATCAGAATCAGAATCAGGTTTATTATCACCGGCATGTGACATGAAATTTGTTAACTTAGCAGAAGTTCAATGCAATATATAATAAAGAAGAGAGAAAAAAAATTATAAATTAATTAATTACAGTATACGTTTATTGAATAAATTAAAAAATGTGCAAAAATCAGAAATACTGTATATTAAAAAAAAGTGAAGTAGTGTCCAAGGATTCAATGTCCATTTAGGAATCGGATGGCAGAGGGGAAGAAGCTGTTCCTGAATCACTGAGTGTGTGCCTTCAGGCTTCTGTACCTCCTACCTGATGGTAACAGTGAGAAAAAGGCATGCCCTGGGTGCTGGAGGTCCTTAATAAAGGACACTACCTTTCTGAGACACCGCTCCCTGAAGATGTCCTGGGTACTATGTAGGCTAGTACCCAAGATACAGCTGACTAGATTTATAACCCTCTGAAGCTTCTTTCGGTCCTGTGCAGAAGTCTCCTCCCCTCCCAATACCAGACAGTGGTGCAACCTGTCAGAATGCTCTCCACGGTACATCTATAGAAGTTTTTGAGTGTATTTGCTGACATGTCAAATCTCTTCAAATTCTAACAACATCTATAAGTTGGGACAAGGTTAGATCCTCAGAGATCTTGACATCCAGGAACTTTAAACTGCTCACTCTCTCCACTTCTGATCCCTCTATGAGCATTGATATGTGTTCCTTCATCTTACCCTTCCTGAAGTCCACAATCAGCTCTTTCATCTTACTGACATTGAGTGCCAGGTTGTTACTGCGACACCACTCCACTAGCTGGCATATCTCACTCCTGTACGCCCTCTTGTCACCACCTGAGATTCTACCAACAATGGTTGTATTGTCAGCAAATTTATAGATGGTACTTGAGCTGTGCCTAGCCATACAATCATGTGTATATAGAGAGTAGATCTTCTATCATGTTGCTAGTAAGACAGTCATTGTTCAGATTGGAATTCTACTACATCCAACATTAAATATCCCCACATGCCAGGCCAAGCCGCCTTCTCACTCCTACTGCTAGGAAGAAGGTACAGAGCCTTAGGTGTCACACCATCAAGGTCAGCAGCATTTATTACCCGACAACCATCCGGCTCCTAAACTGGGATGGCTAACTTCATTTACCACTGCTGTAAGCAGATTTATGACCTCATTAACTTCATTAACTTTGCCTCCAACTTTCACCCTGCCCTCAAATTAACCTGGTCCATTTCTGACAACTCCCTCCCCTTTCTTGATCTTTCTGTCTCTATCTCTGGAGACAGCTTATCTACTGATGTCTACTATAAGCCTACAGACTCTCACAGCTACCTAGACTATTCCTCTTCTCACCGTCTCCTGCAAAAATTCCATCTCCTTCTTGCGATTCCTCCATCTCCACCACATCTGCTCTCAGGATGAGGCCCTTCATTTCAGGACATAGGAGATGTCTTCCTTTTTTAAAGAAAGAGGCTTCCCTTCCTCCACCATCAACTCTGCTCTCAAATGCACCTCTCCCATTTCACACACATCTGCTCTCACCCCATCCTCCTGCCACCCCACTAGGGATAGGGTTTCCCTTGTCCTCACCTACCACCCCACCAGCCTCCGGGTCCAACATATTATTCTCCGTAACTTCCGCCACCTCCAACAGGATCCCACCACCAACACATCTTTCCCTCACCCTCTCGTTCTGCTTTCCGCAGGGATCGCTCCCTACACGACTCCCTTGTCCATTCGTTCCCCCCATCCCTTCCAATCGATCTCCCTCCCGGCACTTATCCTTGTAAGTGGAACAAGTGCTACACATGCCCTTACACTTCCTCCCTTACCACCATTCAGGGCCCCAAACAGTCCTTCCAGGTGAGGCGACACTTCACCTGTGAGTCGGCTGGTGTGATATACTACGTCCGGTGCTCCCGATGCGGCCTTCTATATATTGACGAGACCCGACGCGGATTGAGACCATTTCGCTGAACACCTACGCTCTGTCCACCGGAGAAAGCAGGATCTCCCAGTGGCCACACATTTTAATTCCACATCCCATTCCCATTCTGATATGTCTATCCATGGCCTCCTCTACTGTCAAAATGAAGCCACACTCAGGTTGAAGGAACAACATCTTATATTCCGTCTGGGTAGCCTCCAACCTGATGGCATGAACGTTGACTTCTCTAACTTCCATTAATGCCCCTCCTCCCGTTCTCACCCCATCCCTTATTTATTTATTTCCCTTTTTTCTCTCTCTCTCTCTTTCCCTCTCACAATTACTCCTTGTCTGCTCTCTGTCTTCCTCTGGCGCTCCCCTCCCCCTTTCTTTCTCCCGAGGCCTCCCGTCCCATGATCCCCTCCCTTCTCCAGCCTTGTATCCCTTTTGCCAATCAACTTTCCAGCTCTTAGCTCCATCACGTCCCCCTCCCGTCTTCTCCTATCATTTTTGATCCCCCCCTCCCCCCCTCAAATCTCTTACTATCTCTTCTTTCAGTTAGTCCTAACGAAGGGTCTCGGCCTGAAACATCAACTGTGCTTCTTCCTATGGATGCTGCCTGGCCTGCTGCGTTCACCAGCAATTTTGTGTGTGTTGCTATGACCTACTGACTCACTTCTAAGGACTCTTTACAGCTCATCAGTATTATTTTTATTTGCACAGTTTGTCTTATTTTGCACATTGGTGTTGGTCAGTCTTTGTCTGTTTATGTGTATTTTTTTATAAAATTCTACCATATTTCTTTTGTCCTGTAAATACCAGGAAAAAAAGTAGTGAAGTTCAAAAGTGTCAAGAGTTAAGTCAAAGTCAAAGAACATTTATTATCAAAGGATGTATACTTTATACAACCTTGAGACTAGTCTTCTTATAAGCAGCTATAAAACAAATAAACCCAACAGAACCCATTAAAATAAAAGACCATCAAGCACCCAACATGCAGAGAAATAAAGAAAAAAATGTGCAAATAATAAAAAAAAGCAAATAGCATTCAGAACTGAAGTTCACAAAAGTGAGTCCACACTGTGACAATTCCAAGTCACAGCCACAGTTCAGTGCAGAGTTGAATAAACTTCATGGAGTCACCAGCTGAGGTTCCTCCAGAACTTCACTGTATTTTGCTGCATTCATTTTAACCTGTACTTTCACAAGCCGTCCAGGGCCTGCTGCAGTGAAGCATCCCCACAGCATGATGCAGCCACCACCATGCTTCACAGTGGGGATGGTGTGATTTTGATGATGTGAGTTGTTTGGCCTATGCGAAATTTAGTGTTTAATCTGATGGCCAAAAAGCTCAATTTTGGTTTCATCAGATCATAGAACCTTCTTCCAGCTGACTTTAGAGTCTCCCACATGCCTTCTGGCAACCTCCAGCCGAGATCTCATGTGAGTTTTTTTTCAACAGTGACTTTCTCTTTGCCACTCTCCCATAAAACTGTAACTGGAGAAGCACCTAAACACCTAGACCTAGTTGTTGTATGCACCGTTTCTCCCATCTCAGCCACTGAAGCTTGTAACTCCTCCAGAGTTGTCTTAGGTCTCCGTCACTAATCTCCTTCTTGTATGGTCACTCAGGTTTTGAGGACGGCCTGCTCTAGGCAGATTTACAGCTGTGCCATATTCTTTCCATTTCTTGATGATTGACTTAACTGTAATCCAAGGGATATTCAGTGACTTGGAAATGTTCTTGTATCCATCTCCTGACTTGTGCTTTTCAATAACCTTTTCACTGAGTTGCTTGGAGTGTTCTTTTGTCTTCATGGTGTGCTTTTTGCCAAGATACTCACCAGCAGTTGGACCTTCCAGATACAGGTGTACTTTTACTACAGTAATTGAAACACCTTGACTGCACACATCTCCAAAAACAGGTATCCATTTAACGAATTATGTGACTTCTACATATGTGATGATTTGTTGCATCATATTAAAGGAGGGTGGGGGTGAATAGTTATGCATTTAAGAATTTTGTGTTTTATATTTGTAGTTAATTTAGATCACATTGTAGAGATCTGTTTTCACTTTGACACGAGTCTTTTTCTATTGATCCATATCAAAAAGCCAAATTAAATCCACTGTGATTCAACATTGTAGAACAATAAAACATGAAAGCTTCTAAGGGGAGTGAATACTTTGTATAGGCACTGTATGTCCTGAAATTTGTTGTTTTGTGACGGCAATACAGTGCAAGTCATTAAAAATTACTTTTAAGTTGCAAAAAAAAGTAAAAAAAGAGTAGTGAGGCAAAATTCATGGATTGTTCGAAAGTCTGATTGGAGAGGGGAAGAAGCTGATCCTAAAACATAGAGTGTGGGTCTTCGGGCTCTTTGACCTCCTCACAGAAGGTAGTAACACAAAGCAGGCAAGTCCTGGATAGTGAGGGTCCTTAATGATGGATACCAACTGCTTGAGGTACTAACATTTGAAGTTCTCCTTGATGGTGGGAGGGTTGTGTCTATGATGATGCTGGCTGAGCCTACAACCCTCTACGGCATCTTTTGATCCTGTGCATTGAAGCTTGCATTCCAGGCAGTGATCCAACCAGTCAGAATGCTCTTTGCAGTATATTTGCAGACATTTATCAGAGTATTTGGTGACATACCAAATCTCTTCAAGCTCCTAATGAAGTACAGGTGCTGGGTCCCTTCTTCTTGATTGTGTCAATGTTTCCGGAGCCTCTATCTTCTCTCATTAGTTGTTTCATATACTCATAGAATCATAGAAACCTACAGTACAGAAACAGGCCCATCGGTGCATCTAGTTCATGCCGAACCATTTAAGTTGCCTACTCCTTTCAACCTGCACTGGACCACAGCCTTCCATACCTTTCCCATCTATGTACACAGCACCTATCCAAACTCCTCTTAAACGTTGAAATCGAAATTGCATCTACCACTTGCACTGGCAGTTCATTCCACACATTGATCACCTTCTGACTGAAGAAGTTTCCCCTCGTGTTCCCCTTAAAATTTCACTTTTCACCTTTAACCCATGACTTCTATTGTATTCTCACCAAACCTCAGTGGAAACAATCTGCTTGCATTTACCTTTTCTACACCCCTCATAATTTTGTATATCACAATCAAATTTCCCCTCAATCTGCTTTGTTCTAGGGAATAAAATTCCCAGCCTATTCAATCTTTCCTTATATCTCAGGTCCTCCAGTCCTAGCAACATCCTTGTAAATTTTCTCTGTACTCTTTCAAGCTGATTTACATATTTCCTGTAGTGAGGTGACCAAATTCGAAAACAATACTCCAAATTAGGCCTCACTAACATCTTATAGAATTTAAATATAACATCCCAACTCCTGTAAATACTTTTAACTATGAAGGCCAATGTGCCAAAACATTTCTTTCCTGGTAACTTCCTCAAAAAATTACTTAAGATTGGTTAGACATGACTTACTGTGCACAAAACCATGCTGACTATCCCTAATCAATCCCTGTCAATCCAAATACTCATATATTTGATCCCTTAGAATACCTTCCAATAATTTTCCCACTACTGGTGTCAGGCTCACTGACCTGTAACTTCCTGGTTTATTCTTAAACAGCAGATGAAAACTAGTTATTCTCCAATCCTCCAGTACCTCATCTGTTGCTAAGGATGATTTAAATATCTCTGCTATGGCCCTTGCAATTTCTGCACTTGCCTCCCACAGGGTCCGAGGGAACATCTTGTCAGACCCTGGGGATCTGTCTACCCTGATTTTCCTCAAGACAGCAAACACCTCCTCCTCTGTAATCGTAACGTCGCTGCTGCTTTGCCTCACTTCTATAGATTCTGTGGCTGTCTCCCGGGTAAATGCAGATGCAAAATATCCAATTAAGAGATTCCCATCTCTTTGGCTCCATACATACATTAACATTCTGATCTTCCAGAGAACCAATTTTGTCCCTAACAATCATTTTGCTCTTAACATATCTGTAGAAGTCCTTATTCTCCTTCACCTTGTCTGGCAGAGCAACCCCATGCTTTCTTTTAGCGTTCTGATTTCTTTCTTGAGCGTTCTCTTGCATTTCTTACACTCCTCAGGTACCTCATTTGTTCCTACCCGCCTATACTTGCTATGCACCTTTTTTTTCTTAACCGGGGCCTCAATCTCTCTCAAAAACCGAGGTTCCCTTGTGCTCTCAAAATTTCACTTTTGAAGGTCTCCTACTTACCAAGTAGATCAATGCCAGAAAACAGTCTGTCCCAGCCCCACTTGGCAGATCCCTTCTGATACCATCAAAATTGGCCTTTCTCCAATTTATAATCTCAACCCGAGGTCCAGACCGATCTTTTTCCATAATTACCTTGAAACTAATGGAATTACAATCACTAGATGCAAAGTGTTCCCCTACACAAACTTCTGTCACCTGCCCTATTTTATTCCCTAATATGAGATGAAGTATTGCACTCTCTTTCATTAGGGACTTTTTATATACTAATTAAGGAAGCCTTCCTGAACACATTTGACAAACTCTATCCCATCTAGTCCTTTTATAGTATGGGAGTCCCAGTCCATATGTGTAAAGTTAAAATCACCTGCTATCAAACCCTTATGTCTCTTGCAACAGTCTGTGATCTCCCTACAAATTTGTTCCTCTAAATCACATGGATCGTTACATGGTCTACAATATATCCCCATTAACAAGGTCATACTTTACTTATTCCTCAGTTCTACCATAAAGCCACACTAGACGAGTTCTCCAGTCTGTTCTGACCGAGCACTACCATGGCATTTCCCTGACTAGTAAAGCCACCCTTCCCCCTTTAATCCCTCCCACTCTATCATGTCTAAAACAACGGAACCCCGGAAAATTGGGCTGCCTGTCCTACGCCTCCTGCAACCAAGCCTCACTAATGGCTACAATAACGTAATTCCATCGTTGATCCATGCCCTGAGCTCATCTGCCTTTCCAACAATACAAAATGCACTGAAGTATATGCAACTCAGAGCATTAGTCCCACCACGCTCAACCTTTTTTATTCCTGACATTGTCTGAGGTCTTAATAACATCCGTCTCCACAACACTCTATTATCTGTTCTGCCACTCTGGTACCCTCCCCCACAACTCAAACTTAAACCCCACCCCATGCAGTACTAGCAAACCTTCCCTCCTGGATTTTAGTCCCCCTCCAGTTTATATATGTAGCATTGCATTGTAACTTCACCTCATTGCTATCTATTTCCGGTCCAATTCCTGAACTTGTAAAAAGTGATGAGATATAATTATACAGCTAGTAATGGTTCACAGTGCTTCTTGGATATAGTAGTTCAATTTGCTAAATGTATACCACTAAATTCAGTGGCTGTGTCAAACAATAACAATGGAGAATCTTAATACTTCCGATCACCATAATTTCTGACTTTGAATTTATGTGCTACCGGTAAGCAGTCTTTATCTTACATTCGTTATTAAACACTATTAATATAATGAATATATAATGTGTACAGGGTAACAAAAGCAGCACGGTAGCATCAAGAGAATACCTGAATCAGCTGTTGAACAACAAACGACGGCAGGATTTCAGTCTCCACCTATGATGTCCTGTTTTAATTAAATTGTTACAATACACTGTATTTCCATTTTACTCTTTTTAAAGTTTTAAGTAAGGTACAAAAACAACCAACAGTGTAGACTTATTCTGATGTTAGATTTTCATCGATGAATTTCTCTGCTGCTTCATGATCAGTAGACCCTTTAGAAATTTAATGCCATGCCTTTTCTTAAATTTCTGCAACCAGACTGCTGAATATTCACAATTACCTTCAATTTTCAGTTTATCGTGATAGATCTTTGCTTGTTTCATGATCAACATATTGTTATGTCACTCTGACGCTGACGAATCTATTTTCAATATATAACTGAGATGTTCATTTTTCACTTTGTGCAGAGTTCTTTTCTATTTTTCTTTAAATTCTGTTCTCAGAACTGTCTGTGGTATGCAGAAACCTACACAGGGCCTGGGAACGTCCCCAGCACCTTGGGGATTTTCCATTTGTGACATTGTGTCAGAGTTAAAAAAATTTGGATTTCAGAGGTTTTTGGATATTGGATTTTCGGACTAGTGGTACTCAACCTGTATTAAGATTGGACCTTTTCTCCATGATGACTAGGATTGATGCTTCTATTAGTTATAATGGAGAGATTGGTATTTCATAGACTGAAGAGATTGTGTTTCTTTTTTCTCTCAGGTCTGTTCTCTAGTCACATGTCATTTTATTTCCTCAGAGATTTAAAACTTAAAATTTTTTTTGGTTTACAGTATTGTATCAACAATATAAAACAATCTGTTGTCACTACTGCTCATTTCCTGAAAATATAGGAAAAATAATGGAGACTTAAGAGCACATCATTGAACATTCTCTGGAAAAAAAATCGATTCAACACAAACATATTTGGTTTTGAATGCTTATGCTTTGTGTAAAGTTCATTTATTAACACTATTCTGGACTTAAATCCAGTTTTCTAAGAATTAAAGAGATTCAACACAGTACACCAGTCAAATGTATAATAAATGATTGCAGTTAATATAGTAAACTATTACAAGTTCTTGATGCTCCATCAGCATTAAATGCAACAATGCATGGAATTAGATTGTGTGCTCCATTAAGCCTCAATAATTGTAGAATATTTTGAAAAATAAATGTATTTTAGAATTACCTGAATGTGCAAATGACAATTAGTGTTTGAGAAGAACAAATTAGGCAAAACTAATCAATGACAAAGTCTGATTTACCCACGTTCTAAATATTTTAGAAACACAAAACTCCTTGATTTATCCACACCTACACTTGGGAAAAATTATTATTTTTAGAGATTCTTTAAAAGCTACCTCACCAATTCAGTACTTGGTCATTTAACTTAAATCTTCAATGAGACTTGTTACATTTTTATTTGGTGATTCGTTATGAAGTGTCTTGGAATGCTTTTCAAAATTAAAGACATTCTTTGAGGAAATAACAAACAGGATAGACAAAGAAGAGCTAGTGGATGTTGTTTACTTGGATTTTTGGAAGGCCTTTGACAAGGTGCCACATGTGAGGCTGCTTAGCAAGATAAATGCCCATGGTATTACAGTAAAGATACTAGCATGGATAGAATATTGGCCGACTGGCAGGAGACAAAGAGAAGGAATAAATGGGGCCTATTCTGGTTGGCTGTTGGTGACTGGTGTTGTTTGCAGGGGTTTGTATAGGGATCATCTCTTTTCACATTATATGTCAAAGATTTGGATGATGGAAATGCTGACTTTGTGGCTAAGTCTTCAGAAGGTCTTAGACAGATTAGGAGAATGAGCAAATAAATGGCAGATGAAATATTGTGTAGGAATGTGTTATGGTCATGTACATTGGTAGAAGAAATAAAGGCTATTTTCTGAATAGGAAGTTACTTCAAAAATCAGAGGTGCAAAGGGACTTGGGAGTCCTTATGCAGGTTTCGATAAAGGTTAACGTGCAGATTGAGTCGGTGGTAAGGAAGGTAAATGCCACGTTGGCAGTAGTAGCAGAGAGAACTGTAGTAACACTGTAGATGCATACAGAGTGACATGCATTCAGCGGGTCATGCAGAATCATGGGGGGGGGGTGGGAAGAAACTGTCAATGTTTTGGGTCAAAACCCTGCACCAGTCCTAATGCAGGGTTCCAACCCGAAACCTGGACAATTTCCTACCACCGACATTTACCAATCTGACAAGATCCTCCAACAAATTATCTGTTGTCCAGATTCTAGCACCTGTAGTCTCTCAAACACAAGGAAATGTGCAAATGCTGGAGATTGAAGCAACACACACAAAATGCTGGTGGAACGCAGCAGGCCAGGCAGCATTTATAGGAAGAAGTACAGTCGACGTTTCGGGCCAAGCCCCTTCATCAGGACTAACTGAAAGAAGAGATAATAAGAGATTTGAAAGTGGGAGGGGGAGATCTGAAATGATAGGAGACGACAGGAGGGGGAGGGATGAAGCTAAGAGCTGGAAAGTTGATTGGCAAAAGAGATACAAGGCTGGAGAACGAAGAAGATCATGGGATGGGAGGCCTAGGGAGAAAGAAAGGGGGAGGGGAGCACCAGAGGAAGATGGAGAGCAGGCAAGCAGTTATTGTGAGAGGGACAGAGAGAAAAAAAAAGGAAAAAATAATAAATAGATAAGGGATGAGGTAAGAAGGGGAGGAGGAGCATTAACGGAAGTTAGAGAAGTCAACGTTCATACCATCAGGTTGGAGGCTACCTAGACGGAATATAAGGTGTTGTCCTTCCAACCTGAGTGTGGCTTCATCTTGACAGTAGAGGAGGCCATGGATAGACATATCAAATTGGGAATGGGATGTGGAATTAAAATGTGTGGCCACTGGGAGATCCTGCTTTCTCTGGCGGACAGAGCGTAGATATTCAGCGAAACGGTCTCCCAGTCTGCGTTAGGTCTCGCCAATATATAGAAGGCCGCAACGGGAGCACCGGACGCAGTATATCACACCAGCTGAGAAAGCAGGATCTTCCGGTGGCCACACATTTTAATTCCACGTCCCATTCCCATTCTGATATGTCTATCCATGGCCTCCTCTACTGTCAAGATGAAACCACACTCAGGTTAGAGGAACAACACCTTATATTCCGTCTGGGTAGCTTCCAACCTGATGGCATGAACACTGACTTCTCTAACTTCCGTTAATGCCCCTCCCCCCTTCTTACCCCATCCCTTATTTATTTATTATTTTTTCCCTTTTTTTCTCTCTCTGTCCCTCTCACAATAACACCTTGCCTGCTCTCCATCTTCCTCTGGTGCTCCCCTCCCCCTTTCTTTCTCCCTCGGCCTCCCATCCCATGATCCTCTCCCTTCTCCAGCCTTGTATCTCTTTTGCCAATCAACTTTCCAGCTCTTAGCTTCATCTCTCCCCCTCCTGTCTTCTCCTATCATTTCGGATCTCCCCCTCCCCCTCCCACTTTCAAATCTCTTATTATCTCTTCTTTCAGTTAGTCCTGACGAAGGGTCTCAACCCGAAAGGTGAACTGTACTTCTTCCTATAGATGTTGCCTGGCCCACTGCATTCCACCAGCATTTTGTGTGTGTTACCTGTAGTCCCTTGCATTTTTATATGTAGAGAGCAGTTATTTTGCTGTCCTAGTATCCCAGAACAATGGACCAGAGATATTTTCAATTCCATCATTGCTGTACAATTTAAATTAGTTAATTAAATCCGGGTGTAAAAAAGGTGATTGCAGTAATAATGAATCCGGATGTCATACAAATCCATCTGTTACTGTTTACTACTGTTACTTTAGGAGAAATTCTATTATGCTTACCCAATTTAGCTTATGTTTGATGTGAGATCCAATACAATATAATTAACTTTTATTTGCTCTCTGAAATAGCAAACTATTATTACATGTTGCTCTAGTAAATATAAAATCAGAGATACCTCCATTGATTGATGTATGGACCAGATTTATTAAAAGCCAAAGCCCAGTACACCATTCACTACTGCAAAACTGGTGGGAGTTGCCCTATAGAGTAGCAAGCTCTGATAATAAGTAACCTTCATAACCATGCCTTTCTGTCAATACACCACAGTTTTTGCCAAAAAAAAACCGATTGGACAAAAACATCCATGGTAATGTATGGTGGGCCCAAACATCTTCACCCATAGTACTTTCTTATCCAACACACTGATGGTGACAGAATGGTGTTCTTTCAGGTGTGTGTGGTTTTTGGAGTTTTCATTAATAGCTTTAGATCACAAGGAATCACAGAGCAAAGAAACTGTTCTTTGGCCCATAATGTTCACGCTGGCATTCAATCCCTATCTGTATAAATTCCATTTTCAATTCATCTTATATTTCATGCCATTTCAGATATTTTTCTAAGTCCATCGTAAATGTAGTGAGAATAACTGTCGGTACCAGGTACACAGACTTCAATCAGTCTGGGTGAAAAAGAAATCATAACCCCTCTCATTCTCCTACCTTTGCCTTAAACATCTGTCTTCTGCTAAGGAGGGAAGTTTCTCATGATCCACACAATCAATACCATTTGTATACCTGTATCAGACAATCCCCACCACCCCCTACACCCAATCTTCTTCAATCTAATGAAAACAAACCCAATCCATGCAAATTCTTTCAGCTCCAAACCATGCAACAAGCTGATGAATCCTGTCTGCACAGTCTGCAGCACAATCACATCCTTCTTATAGTACTCATTCATGTTGAACGCAAATTTTAAAAAAGTGTTGAAAGGAATGAGTGCATGCAAGTAATTTTGACGATGTTTTTAATGTAAATCATCAGGAACCCCTGTGACTGAGATGATTGAAGAACTCAACTATCAGATGAAGCTTTCAACAGGTCAACATAAAACCAATATCGGTGGGGGGGGGAGGGGATGGTGCGGGGGGGGAGGTGTTGAGGAGGGTAGGCATGTGATAAATCTACTATACTCAGTCTTGCTCTCATCTACATACCCATTGCAAAAGGCAGCTTGAATGACCTCACATGGTCCATATGAAACAAAACTGTTTGAGGAAATCGTCTTTTGTGTTGTATACTACATCTGTAATATATGGGAAAGAACAGATCTAGCAGCTCAAAAGCCCTGTGGACCATCAACACCAGAATTGAATTCAATCAATTGCAGGCCTGCATGATCCTGATTGTAATATTACCATCAAGCCATGGACCAACCAGGAGGAGAGTGGAAGACTATCATAGGTAGCAACAAAGTATATTAAAAAGCAATGAAATATTATTCTGAGAGATGTACAACTCAACACACATGCTCGTCTATGCTAGCATGAGGCACTATTCAAAGCTGTGATGCCATTACTTTGTGGGTGGGTTACTATATCCGTTCACTAAATATGAAACAGTTGGAGAAGGTTCTGAGAAAATCCCTATCCTTAGAGATGTTTGGTGCCTACATGAATGCAAAAAGCTGAAATGTTTTCAACTGTCATCGGTCAGAAGTGCTGAATGAAAGATTCATCTCAGTCTTCTCACAAGATTCCCACTGCACAGAAGCCAATCTTAAACCAAATTAATTCACTCCATATGGTGTCATAATATCACTGACTGGACTAAATGCAACAAAAGTAAGAAATCTGACTTGTACTGCAGAACTAACAAGAAAAAATCTGCAGATGCTGGATATCCAAGCAACACACACAAAATGCCAGAGGAACTCAGCTGGCCAGGCAGCATCTATGGAAAAAAGTACAGTCGATGTTTCGGCTGAGATCCTTCTTGGTCCGAAATGTCAACTGTATTTTTTTTCATAGATGCTGCCTGGCCTGCTGTTCCTCTAGCGTTTTGCATGTGTTGACTGCAGAACTAACTTCACTTTTTGCCACTCCAATGTACCAACAACTACAATGCTTGACAATTTTAATGTTTTTCTCTCAAGATTTAATCTTAAGAGACTGTTCATGAATTATAGAAACCACTATGTCTACCAGACATATTGATTATAATCACTAAAGATATATTATGTGGCATCCAGTTCAAAGAAACAAACACAATGGTTACAGTGCGTTCTCAAAATCTTGGAGGCTAACACCCTGTGTGACCACAACAGTCTTCTGCAACCCCCATCCCCCACCACTGCTGTTTTGGTGTTTAGTGTACTCAGGTTCTTCTGATTATGTTTGCTTTGTTTTTCTCTCTCTGTGATCTCATACCTATTACACTGTTTCTCTTTGATTTTAGTAGTGAACAATCAATTCCTTATCTTACTTGTGGCCATAAAAATTAAAATTTATGTTTCATTCATTACTCTCCCCATTTTTTCTTTTACAAATTAGTTTCCTCATAATCCTTGTTTGCAATCTGGCATAAACACGGATCCCCAGTGCTGCAGAGGATGGCTCTGGCTTCATTGCTGTGTACCGTCCGTTCAGCTGGACCTCGCTGCAATACCTGTCCTTTGCGGAGAAATTCCTTCAGGAAAACACCTTGGACTGAATGTCTGTCATGTAGTGGTGCCATGTAATGTGCATGGGTGGGAGGGAGGAACAGAGCTTGTTTTGCTGTTGTTGTGCTCTGTATTGTTCTGCAAGCATTGTGGACATGTTATTTCGGCACCAGCATGTGTGGCAATGCTTGCGAGCTGCCCCCAGCACACTCTCAGGTGTGTTGGTTGTTAACATAAAAGAAGCACTTCACTGTATGTTTTGAGGTATGTGCAACAAATAAACTTGAATCTTGGTCAGCATAGTACATCCTGCACGCCTTTTGGGAGAAGGATATAATTGATCCTGTGACAGCTTCCCAAGCAGACTGTCAAAGTCATTTGATCGAATGCCTCATTACCAGAATTCATTAACAAGCATCAAGACCTCATTTGGCTGATGGTGAGAGGGCCCTTCCCCATCTGATCCTTCCAACACAGTCAGTTTATCACTGCAGTGCACACTGGCCTTGAAATGGCTGTGCTGAGGATGAGATGGCTGTATACTTCTTTATGGGCTGTGGTTTTGCAGAGAAAGTCTGTTGAGTTTCATCCTGAGCAGAGGCATTACAGATGATGCTCTGATCTAAGGCTGCTCCTAGGGATACATACTGAGCAAATGTCAAGTACCTCTATATGATGATCAACTTTGTGAAAGAAGTACTCTGCTCCACCCAAAACTTGTACAGTACAAAAAGATGTCTGTAAGGGAATGTGCCACTTGAACATTCAAGACTGCAGGAATGTATGCTGAGCAATTAAATGAAGCTTTATGCAGATGATGCAAGGCTTTGTACAGGAGAACAGTCTACGGTCCTATTGCCACAAGATTACTATATCAGGGGTCCCCAACCTTTTTTGCACTGTGGACTGGTTTAATTTTGACAATATTCTTGTGGACTGGCCGATGGCTTGGTTGGGGGGCGGGGGGCTGTGTTCAAGCAGGGTTACCAACTTTCTCACTCCCAAATAAGGGACAAAAGTAGCAGTCAAATACGAGACACTTGTGTTTACCCCGAGAAAGACTACCATGACCATAAAGCCTTGCACGGGCACCTGTGTGCGCATGCGTGACGTGCGCATATGTGTACATGCCAATTTTTTTCCTACAAATTGGTTTTGGCTTAATCTCCCCGATTCTGTTAAGTGAAACTACACTGTACATACATAATTCCTACTTTATATAGGCTATGTATTTATCATATCACTCCTGCTTTTACTATATGTTAGTGTTATTTTAGGTTTTATGTGTTATTTGGTATGATTTGGTAGGTTATTTTTTGGGTCTGGGAACGCTCAAAAAAATTTCCCATGTAAATTAATGGTAATTGCTTCTTCACTTTACGCCATTTTGGCATGAAAGGTTTCATAGGAACGCTCTACCTTAGTGGGGGAAATATGGGACAAGTGCGGTCCCGTAAGGGACAAACCAATTTAGCCCAATATACGGGATATCCCAGCTAATATGGGATAGTTGGCAACCCTATGTTCGAGTTCAACAGTGCGTGACAGGGAATGAGGAAAAGTGCAGCTAACTCATTTCGTTTCCTTGCGACCCAGTGGTTGGGGAACCACTGTCCTAGATAATCTACTAGGCATTTCTTCTGAACTATGATCACTTCAATTGGTCGTCTGTAATTTCCCTTTAAGAAATGTACTTTTGAACTGTCTAAATGAACTAGTGATTTTACAATCTGAAGGAGTTGGTGAACTTTACTCTTGAGAATACGGGTAAGGCCATCTCTAGGGCAACCACTGCTGGAGGTAGATGCTGCATTGAGGTCCAAGAGCAGATCACAAACTTGTGCTCAGCTCCATTACTCTGTGCCAATTAAAGTGCTGAGCTAAATTAAGGCGTCGAGGTCCGAGAGTGGAAAATGAACTGGTGTTCAGTGCCTGCCTACGTTTGAGGTGTCTCCCTTTTTTCTTCACTACCACCATTAGAAGGAGGTGCAGATGTCTTGGGTCCCATGCTGCCAGGTTTAGGAGCAGTTGTTGCCCTACAGCCACTGGGCTCCTGGACTGGCTTCACTTGCCTCAGTGCTGAACTGACTCCACAGCTGTGGACTCATTTTCTGGTACTCTGCAGCTCATGTTCTATGTATTATTTGTTTACTTTTTTTAATTATTTGCATGATTTGATCTCTGCTATATATTGGATGTTTGTCGGTCTTTGTTTTGTGTGATATTTAGTGTTTCTTTGTTGTTTAGGTGCCCACAAGAAGATGAATCTCAAGGTTGTACATGGTATTCATATTTTGATAATAAATTTGAACTTTGAAATTGAGGGTTAAAATTTCCATAAAAACCTCCCAAACACTTGAAGCGTATCATCCTTGAAGGTCACCTGTGGCAATAATACCTCTTACATAGAGTGTGTTAACAGTATCAATGAATATACCTGTTAATGCTGGGAATATATAGATTGAATGATGCTATGAATGCAAAAAAGATCTATACTGTTTGTCTATTATATAACTTCTTTTGACGAAAAGTTTATGGTTGAAATAACAAAAAAATATTCTGTCCCATGCTATGTGTCTGCTTCCAACAAAACCTGGTCCAAATCAGCACATTACCTTCACAGCATTCAAGGTTTTCATATAATTCTACTTCTTCACATCATTGCAGTTGGTATCTTTGTTTTTAAATTAATGGGACATCATGTTTTGACTTTTGATCTTATGTTAATACAGGCAGAATTTGCTTTAATAATCTTTGCACTGTTCCATTTCAGCAAAAATAAAACACAGGCACAACTGAGCAACACACACAAAATGCTTCAGGGTCTCTACCAAAATGTTAACAGTTTATTTCTCTCCATAGATACTGCCTGATCTGCTGAGTTCCTCTAGAATTTTGTATGTATTGCTCAAGGTTTTCAACATCGACAGAATCTCTTGTGTTTGACAGGCACAACAGAAACACTTCATATTATGCTTATTTAAACATAATCTGCTTAAATGATTCCTTATAAAATATAGACTTCTAACTGACAAATTAGAAAATTGACCATGTTTTTCTTATCCAAGAATGTACAAATCTATTTTGACTGTTCTCTGGTTACAATTATTAGCAAGATGATGGAAAGGGTATCAACAATGATACCCAACTTTGCACTTTGCATTACCCAACCCAATGATGCAGGGTTTGCACTACATGCATTGGAAGTATTTCACGGCAGATCTCAACGCTTCCTTGCCTGAAATACTGGCAAAAAGAATCAGAATCAGGCTTATTATACATACATTGGCTTATATAGGCTTATTATTACACATGTTGTGAGATTTGTTGTTTGTGGCAGCAGAGTTGAATTCCACTTATGAGGTGAACAGCACTGACTGTAGCAGCACGAACTCCTATAAGATAGAAATTAATGTGAACCATAAAAGAAATCTCCTTAGCTGGAGGCACAAAGCAAGGCATTTGTAATTGACCCTGCCATCTATAAGACATTATTGGGGACCCTTGGCATGTTCAACTGCTTCATGAAAGACATTCCACCATCATAAAGTGGGATTATATGCTGATGATTGCAGTGTTCTGTACCAAACACAACTCTTCAACAAGAGAAAATCTCACACCTTCACCTGACTTTCAAAGCTATTATCAACCCCCTCACCAACAAGATCCTGGCAAAAACCACTGACCAGACACTTAACTAGATCACAACTACTGTGTCCATAAGAATTGGTCATTGAAAGGTTATCCTATGGTGTATGACTCACCTTCTCATTCTCCAAAGAATTTCCAGGAGGCACAGACATGTTTGAGTGCACATTCCAGAGTAAAATGGCTCATTTAAGTTCTTCCAGCCTTAAACATCTGACTCTCTCCACCATGTGCACAACAATGTGGTTCTAATGTCCCTGTTTACATTCTGTGTCAATTGCCCCTGATTCACTGTCTGCAATTCCCTGCAACATATTAGGACAAGGCACCTAGGTACATATCAACGCTATACCAGGTGATAGTGTCAAACACTGCTAAACACCATCCTCACTTAGAAATATAGTATCACACCTCCATCACTGCCGAGTTAGAATCCTGAAAGCTACTACTGGGTGTACCTGCGTAAGGAATGTAGTGGTTCAATAAGGTGGCTCCTTTCTACTTTCTCGGGTGCATCCAAGAATGGACAATAAATGCTGGAACTGACATTAATACTCAAAATTGCCAAATGAAAAATCTTACTTTGAATGACAGAGTGGGACAGGAGTTGTTCTGATAGTGTCAATTACCAGGATAGTAAAAAGGAAAGGTACGTCGCATCTGGAGTTTCACGGGTTAGCGTACGATTTCCCTCCACATCTCTCTGACGCAGGGGGGAACCACGTACGAGGAAAGTTTGCCAAAGAGAGCACCAGCTCGTAACCCAGCACAGATGGAAAGCGTGCAGGTGAGCCGGATGGATTCGAACTCAGGACCTTTTGTCCCGAAGTCCGGCACTGATGCCACTATGCCACTAGCCGGGTCACAAGGATAGTAAGGGAAGGAAAATGAGTTAAAGGAAATATTTAGTTCAAAGTAATTCTAATATTGGCAGAGGAAAATGAGGCTGGCAGTACTTGACATGGTTCAGCCAGATAAAAAGATGAATTAAATCAACAGAGCACAGAATTACTTCTTTAAGTTTCTGCAATGAGAAATGAACACAGGAACAAACAAGATATGAAAAAAAAAGAGGATTTTGGCATCAAAGTGGGAATAAATTTCTAGCTACATGACTCAAGGTTCAAAGTAAATTTATTATCAAAGTAGATAGATGTCACTAAATACAACCCTGAGATCTATTTTCTTGCTGGCATACTCAATAAATCCAATAACTATACCAGAATCAATGAAGGCTGCACCAACAGGGTGGCAACCATGTGCAAAAGGCAACAAACTGTGCAAATACAAAAAGAAAGAAATAATAAATAAATAAATAATCAATACTGAGGACATGAGATGAAGAACCCTTGAAAGTGAGTCCATTGGTTGTGGGAATAGTTCAGTGATGGGACAAGTGAAGTTGAGTGAAGTTATCTCTGGTTCAAGACCCTGATGTTTGCAGGGTAATAACTGTTCCTGAATCTGGTGGTGTGAGTCCTGAGGCTCCTGCACCTCCTTCCTGATGGTAGCAGTGAGAAGAGAGCATGACCTGGGTGAATGGGTGATGCTAATGATGGATGCTACTTTTCCTGAGACAACACTGTATCGATGCACTCAATGGTGTGGAGATCTTTCCTGGGATGGACGAGGCAGTATCTACTACTTTTTGTAGGATTTTCTGTTGAAGTGCGTTGGTGTTTCCATGCCAGGCTATGATGCAGCTAGTCAATATACTCACCACTATAGAGGATTGTCAAAGTTTTAGATGTCATTCTGAATCTTCACAAACTTCTAAGAAAGTAGAGGCGCTACTGTGTTTTTTTTTGCAATTGCACTTACATGCAATTAGGTGTTGAGGCCAAGATCTTAAAGCTTATTGATTAGTTTTGAGGGGATGATAGCATTGAATGCCAAACTGTGGTTGATAAAGAAAATCCTGATGTATACATCTTTGCTGTCCAGATGTTCCAGAGTTAAGTGAAGAGCCAGTGAAATGGCATCTGCTGTGGATCTATTGTGCCAGAAGTCGGATCCAAGCTACTTCTCAGGCAGGAGTTGGTATGTGCTACTGGACAATAGTCATTGAGACAGTATATTACATTCTTCTTAGGCACCAGCGTAATTGAAGCCTACTTAAAGCAGGTGGTTACCTCAGACTGCCAAAACGAGAGATTAAAGATCTCAGTGTACACTCCAACCAGTTGATCAGCATAGTTCTTTAGGACTCGGCCAGGTACCCCATATGTGCCAGATGCTTTTCGTGGGCTCACCCTCTTGAAGGATGCTCTCATGTTGGCCTCAGAGACTGAAATCACAGGGTCATCAAGGGGTGCAGAAGTTTGTGATGGTTCGTCCGTGTTTTGAAGGTCAAAGCAAGCGTAGAAGGCGTTGAGCTCATTTGGAAGCAAAGCACTGTTGTCACCTACTGTACGTCACTTTGTAAGAGGTGATAGCATTCAAGCCCTGCCACAGCTGATGAGAATCCTTCATTGATTCAAGTTTAGTCTGGAATTGCCACTTGGGAGATGGCTTTTCAACAATTGTACCTGGACCTCTTGTAACCTTCTTAGTCACCAGACTCGAATGCTTCTGATCTGGCCCTCAGCAGATTGTGGATCTCATGGTTCATCCAGAGCTTCTGACTGGGGAAGACTGAATGATTTTGTGGGGACACACTCATCTACGACTGTATTATAAAGTCGGTGACAACTGTGGCGTATTTAGGTGCATAGATGAATCCTTGAACATGGCACAGTCCACCAACTCAAAGCAATCACGTAGCTGCTCCTCTGCCTCTTGTGACCACCTCTTTGTTGCCTGAATCTCTGTAGCCTTGCTCTTTAGCCTCTGCCTGTATGCAGATTGGAGAAGGAGAGCCAGGTGATCAGATTTTCCAAAATGTGGTCTGGATGTGGAACGATAGGCATTCCTCATTAGCAGTGGTCTAGTACATTGGGACATCTAGTGCTACAGGTTATTTGCTGAAGGTAATGCTGGATTTCTTCAAACAAGCCTGACTGAAATCCCCGACATTGATATGAAATGCATCAGGGTGGACTGTTTCTTGTTCGGTAATGGTGTCATGCAGTATTTGAAGTACTTGTTTATAGTTGGCCACTAGTGGTATGTAAACTGTGGTCAGGATCACAGAGGAGAACTCTCTCAGTAAATAGACAGTTAGCATTTGATTGTTAGGTGTTCAAGCTCGGGGGAACATGAGTACGACAAAATCACCACATCGGAGCACCACAGGGAGCTTATCATGAAACAGACACCTCCATTTTTTGCCTTCTCTAAATCAGCAGCTCGGTCCATCCTGTGTATCCAGAAGCCTCGGGTCTGACAACCATTATCTGGCATACTCTTAGTAAGCCACATCTTGGTAAAACACAGAACACACAATTCCTTATTTCCCTACAACACAGCACCCTTGCCCTTAGGTCCTCCATTTTGTTCTCCAGTGAATGCGCATTTGCTAAAAAGATGATGGGTAGAGGGAACCTCATCCCTCTCAGTTTCAGCCTGGCTTGGAATCTCCCCCTCCTGCCTCACTCCTGGTCATGGTGATGAACTATTGTAGTGAATGGAGAGCCAAAATCTAGACAATTGTTAACTTGTTTTCCAATTTGAGCATATATGCTCTCTGGTCTGAGATCACATATTGTAAAAATGTTAGAAGTCCTTAGGGCATTAATCTAATATTGATACTATGTACTGTGTCTGGTTCCCATGATCTTAAAAGCAAAAAAAATCACTTCACAGTTCAAAAATATGACAGAATAGACCTTGACGAGTTAGGAAGATAAAAGATAAAATGAATGTGCCAGAGGGAAATGCAACAGCTATTTCAGGAGTTGAGTCCCTTGGTATGTATTTGTTCAATCCTAGTTATCTTTGGCCAAGTTTATAATTCATACATCTTCATACTTGGTTTTATTTCTCCAAAAAGAAACATATGTTCTCCTTTGTAATTCCTGTGCATTTCCTAAGCATTGCATATTCAGACTACTATGTAGGAAAATTCCATTACCCATTTTAAAGCCTTACTTTGAAGAAAACTTTAATCACTAAGGTATGCATAGAAATTCTATATATAAATATTGATCACTCACCAAACAGTACTATTCCACCATCCTTATATTGTTTTGTCCTGATAATTTTCTATCTCCTCCATATTTCAATTTCAAGACTCATAACTTGTTGGATCTTCTGATCAATATCTTTGGTTGTGGTTATAATTACTGCAATGAGAATTAGTTTCAAAAACTATTTAAATATAGATAAAATATTTAATAAAACAATACTTTTTCTAGATATTATCTATCAAATATTACAAAGGTATCTTACCAATAATTTCTAAAAGGTTAGAGCAACTTGTTGAATTTATAATCAAGGGTCCATTCAGCTCATTAATAATGCACCATGAATATCAGACTAAAGAGTATCTTCATATTGATGATAGTATGTCTCACTATCTACCACTAAAAAAGTAAAAATAATATAACTTAAATGCATACAGCATCTTTCACCTCTTAGAATGTTCCAAAGTATTTTCCAAACAGTTAAATACACATGGTAAGTCCTCACTTGAGGCAGCATTAGCTAAAATGGCAGCTGATAAATGTAACAATGGAATAAAGCACAAAATTAATTGGATAGAAATACTTCAGATAGGAAACTGATGTTATACTCTGGGATCTTTGGCCTTCGCCAACTTGGCACATGTACTCCTAACAATAAAATAATATCAAGCAAGGGGTTCAACAATGAGCAAAACTTGTTTTTAAATGGTCATTACTCTGCTAATTTTGCCTCCGGCTGCAGAAAGGGAGTAAGAGAATTCAAGTCTGAAGTGAGGATACAGGCCATTCTGAGGTAATACATGGGTTTTGTGTTTACAGCCGACTCTGTCCTTAAGTCAGAAAACACCAAGATCACTTGATATGGTAACCACACCTCCACAGGATTTTAATGAATGGCATCAAAGACACATAAGACCAAAAATTACTAGAAGTGGAGAGAGAAATGGAGAGTTCCAACATTCACAGGAATGAAGCTATGTATGTACGCCAGACTTTGAATTTAACAATATTATGGAACTTTTTCATATGTAGGAGCCCTCCATAAATTCAGCAGTCTTAACTCACGATGGCCTGTGGTCAGAAGCTTCAATAATAAAGAATGTAGCTGGAAAGACGCATCAGTGGAAGGGGGATATCAAAGAATGATAGACAGCATCAATGGGTAGACACAATGGTGGAAGCAAATACTGTATCAAAGAATGATTGTGACATTTGGGAATGGAGAATTAATTAGTCCAAGGGAGCATTAGTGAGACTCATTAGAGGGAAACATTTAATGCCAAAGGCAGGATTGTTGATGGTCTCTATGCTTGACTGGTTTAAGTAGGACCCTATCAAATGGTGGGAGATATCTGCAATTGGATTGAAAAGAATGCAAACAAAAGGGAAGTTGGGGAAAGTGGTTGATCTCACAATTAAATCCCATTTTAGCATCAGTGGTTTAAGCCAACACCCAAATGTCAAAGGCCAGAAGAGGACAATGGAATCAAAAATTATATGAAACTAATTGCAGGGTCTTTCAGTAGGATAATAGGCACCTCAGATTGCCAAGTGGCATATCCAAGTTTGTTCCCTTTAACTAATGCCAATGCAGATCTCAACTTTCCAGTTGCGGCTACACTGTTTGCAGACTTCAAGCATTCAATTTGCATAAAAAGCATGAAATTGTGTGGAGTGAAAATGCACATTGAGTGTGGTACATTTGCAAAATGTGCCTCAGCATATTTAGCATTCTTTGGGTAAAATATGTTTTTGTGTGCTGCACAACATCTACAGTAATTATTAAGAAAGTTTCAATAGCAGCCCAGCCCAGGTCTCCTGTTTATCTTCAAATAATGTTATGAAATCTTTCGCATGCATGAACACGGACAAAAATAACTTCAGTTTTAACTTCTCTAATTGCCAACGCAATATTATCTTAATATGTTTAAAACCCACAATCAAGTCTGGATATTTCACGCTTCCTGGGTTGATGGCTATAGTTACCTGGTGCATGCATGGATAGTTGATTGAAAATTCAACAACTTTCAGAAATCATTGATTAAGCACCTTTGCAACATTTTCTGGAATACTTTGAGGATTATCAATCTAGCAATTACCACTGCGTTGATGAAATATCACAGAGGTGAAAGGCTAACTGCAGTTCACTTTTTACAGATGCTGATTATCTGCAGGTTTTCTGTTTTAATTTCGGATACTTTAAGGCTTGGCGTGGTGGTTAACTTCACCTCCGCAACACCTCCCTACCCGGTAGTAACGGCGGCGCCTGGGCAAATGGCGCACGTGCCCAACAGCCGCCCCCCACCCCCCGAATCCCGGCGGCGGGAGAAATCAGGGACAGAATCAGGGATTGGTGGGTGTCGCGAGCGGATTACAGTGACGTAATGGGGCGCGTTCCCTGGGAAGTCGCGGAGACGTTGGGAGACACTCGCTGCCGCCTCGATCGTTTTGGCGGGCCCGCGCTTCGGAGCGGCAGCGCGCTTGGCCTTGTGAGCGAGCGAGCAAGGGAGAGGAGAGGGAAACATCGAGGTCGCAGCGGAGAGGGGAAAGGAATTATGGAAAGTGCAGATGTGCGGCGGCGGCCGTGGCTCTCTCCCCTCTTTACGAGCTCCCGAGCTCCGGCGCGGTGCAGGCTGCTCGGGAACTGCAGACCCCTGCTCGTGGCTTCGCTTCTGTTATGGCTCCAAGCTCCTGGCAGCACATCTGGTAAGTAGCGGTCCTGATCTGTTGTTCGTTCGAAATGCAAAGCCAGCCCTTACACTGCTCGTCATTTTCTTTTTCGCGTTGATGGATTTAGTCTGTTCTTCATTTGCTGTGAGATCTTGGTTTTATGTATCTCTGTGTTTGTGCGCCATAAACGGTATTGTTTAAAGTGCTGTTAAATTTCTCGTCCAGTAGAGCGGTGATGTGGCTCGCAGGCTGACCCCCGAAATTATCATCTTGCTGTTCAAAATGCTCACGTTATTGGTACCGATGGTACATTTGGGCGAAGTTTATACCAAGGTCGGGTTTGAAACTAGTGTTCTGGGTATCACTCCCATTGTGATTGCTTCCCAACTCGTTACAAGTAGCGTTGCTGTTCGGTAGGCAGGATTGCAACTGTGCCCCGGGTACTATGGATAAAAATTAGCATCATATCTGCGGTTGGGCGAGGAAATCCACAGAGTGACAGTGTTGCACTAAATCTGTTGCAGTGTGTGTGTGGGTCTCAGGATTGGTTCTCAGTCGTAGTTGAAAGCAGCCCAGCTGACATTTGGGCAGCACTGGGCTGATGAAGGAAATCATTGGTCAGATCTCTCTTTCTAAATGCCGCCCAAAGGGCTCGTGAAAGCCAGAGCAGGATTGTGCTTGACTGTGATGTCTTCCATTGCATTGATGTTCATAGGTAAAGGCTCTTTTCCTAAAGGAAAACAAAAAAAAATAAAAACAGTAAAAACCTGAAATAAAAATGGAAATGCTGATGGGTAGTAACTGAAGAGAGTTATTGATCTGAGGTGTTAGAAGAATGGGCTTGAGTCTGGCTGTAGTTTATTACAGTAAGTATAACAACGCAAACACGAGGAAATCTGCAGATGCTGGAAATTCAAGCAACGCACATCAAAGTTGCTGGTGAACGCAGCAGGCCAGGCAGCATCTCTAGGAAGAGGTACAGTCGACGTTTCGGGTCGCGACCCTTCGTCAGGACTAACTGAAAGAAGAGCTAGTAAGAGATTTGAAAGTGGGAGGGGGATGTGTGTTGCTATTACAGTAAGTTTTGGTTTTTTAAAAAACAAGTATGTCATATTGACCAGCTGAACACTTATTGTTAATAGATTCTATTGTGATGGTGTTTTATTTGAAGAGTGACACTGATACGGCTGTTGGTTGGGGAGAATGGGAATTTAAGCAGGAAGAATTAGAAATATTTTACAACCCATTTTTTGTTTGGGTCCCTGTTGGATATTGCCTTGATTGGTGAGTGTGTAGTTTGTTTCAGTGAAGATACTGAACTGCAATTTGATTATTTTGTAATAACTTTCCAATTTCCGTGTATATTTCAGTCTTCAACTTCGACTTGTAAGTAGTACCAATTTCCTCTTTGCTTAAATATTCACAGAAAATATAATAGATTATAACAGTTAAGTGAGCTCGGCAATTGTCTTAATCCCTGCCACTGAACACAACTTTTATTTAATTAGCACTAAGTGCTTGTGCTTTGATGTCATTGAGCTTGTGCAACAGAAAAAATATTGGAGAGTAATAATAGCACCTGTCTTGTAAAATTGGATTTAGCATAGTGACAACAAATGGACAGATTTTATGCCGAATGTGATGAAATACTGTAACAGCATCCAAACTCTTTGGTTAATACAACAATGCAGGTGTGTGTATAAGGTCCTCATGTTGACCAAGCATGTGCTACAGCATATTATTCTTGTTGATATGACGTTCAGTCTTTAATGAAGCAATGGAACAGTAACAGTTACAGCTACAAGAATGAATGAATAGGATCAGGTTTCCAAGTTATTACCTAATTGAAGCCTTCAGATTGCTTTTGGTTCTTGGGTCAATTACAGTTTTAAATATCGTGTTCCACTTCAAGATTAGATTACAGTTATAAAACTCTTAACCTACTATCTTCTCAGTAGTATTAAACACTTTGTTTAATCTTATGCAATTCACACATTTACAGAGTTTGATGTGTGTACTATTTCAATGCCTAAGATGCAAACCACATGTAGAATTGTTTTTGTTGAACCACCTTCCCCAACACCCCACCCCATCTTTTGTACCCAGTCTACACAGCCCTCTACTGCTTGTCAGTCCTGACCATCACTCCTGTCTCCTTTCACACCATCTATGCTCCGTCCTTCCAAGAGTATCCTTTTTATGGAAACCAAATCCTTGCCCTTAGTTTAGGGTCCAATCTGCTGATCACTGTGTGTTCTTTCACTGGGAGATATTGCTGTTCTGTTTTGTAGACATTGCTAATAATCCTTTAAATAATTCACACATAATCTGTGTCATAACTATTATAATTTATATTTTTCCAAGACCTTCCTTTCAGCCCTTGAGAAAGAGGACTACCTCAGTTGGCTTTCTGAATCTAGATTAGGTTACGGAGGAAAGACTGTAGGGCTGACAAGTTCAGACAGAGGAGCAGGTTTAGTGCAATCTGGCCCAGTAACTCATTTGAAATACAATTCCTCTCTGCATGTGTGGCAATTAGTACTGTAGTGAATTGTCAGCCTGAATGTGTACTGAGAAACTGCTGTTGGTCATAAATTCAAATTTGCTTTGAGGTGAGAATGTTGTCACCATATGATGGCCACATGAAATATTCATTTGAATGAACATTTTTTTTCTGTGAAAACCTTTTTAGCTTTTACTTTGGGATCAATGTTCTATTTGCTGTACTTAGGTTCATATTATCATATGTTCAGAAAATTTTACCAATGTGTTATTGCACTTTAGTGAAATCCTAGAAACAACCCTTTTTATCCAGGATGGAATACACCTGCTGTTGGCTGAGATTTATTGTGCCTTCCGCAGTCCACCTTTATTTTCTGTGGCCCATAACAGAGACCGGCTGGTGGCGTAGTGGCATCAGCGTCGGACTTCGGGACGAAAGGTCCCGGGTTTGAATCCAGCCAGCCGGCTCCCCTGTACGCTTTCCATCCGTGCTGGGTTACGAGCTGGTGATCTCTTTGGAAACTCACCCGGCAGAAGGCAATGGCAAACCACTGCTGTAACTTGCCTCGTACGCGATTCTCCATTATGTCAGAGAGGCGTGGAGGGAAATTGTCCGCTAACCGGAGAAACTCTGGATGCGACGTACCGTTCCTTTCCTTTCCTTTTCTTAACAGAGGTCACTCTACAAGCTACACACACAAAATGCTGGATAAACTCAGCAGGTCAGGCAGCATATGGAAATGAATAAACAGTCAATGTTTTGAGCTGAGACTCTTTTTCAGGTCTGGAAAGGAAAGGGGAAGATGCCGGAATAAAAAGGTGGGGAGAAGGAGGGCAAGCTAGAATGTGATAGATATTTAAAGGAAAAAATAAGATTCTTTCTTTCCCAGCCCTTTACCTTTCCCACCAACCTGGCTATAAATAGTGGACTGAAGCGTTGATTTCTTTACTCTGACTCATTGTTTAAAGAAACTCTTTGTGAAGAAAGATAAAATTATGTCACATACTTTAAATGATTCAGGTTGTATACAGTAAATTTTGAAGGGTCAGATTATATAACAGCGTAGGTTAACTGAAATAACTGTAACAGATGAACAGCAGATTTATCAAGTTTTTACTGTCTTCTCCAAGGAAATTCCCTAAATATGGGGCGTTTTACAGCATTAGGTCATTAATTTCAAGATGTCGCAAGCAAAGGTACTGATCTCTCAGTTGTTCAGAATTTAAATTTATGTTTTGGATGGAAAAAGCAGTGTGTGACTTGTCCAAGTTTGCAGGTGATTCAATACTGTTTGTCAGTAGCTATGAGAAAGACATGGTCAAATGTCTCCATTACTATGAAGAATAATGTCTCCATTACAATAGGAAAATTGATAGCAGATGAACTTGAATGTGGGAAAATGAGGTTTTGTTTATGTTTGGGGAAAGAGTATAATCAGGAAATGGTGAGAAAATATCCAGTGGAATCTTGCTGTGCTAATTCACAGGACATGACAAATAAACAGTCAGGGACAGGAAGCATTTAAGAAGGCGCAATGCAGTAGAATCATAGTTATATCGCAGAGAAACTGAATTGTTTTAACTTATCCATGCTAACCAATATGCCTACCTAAGCTAGAGTCTGAAAACCCTTCCTATCCATGAACTTGTCCAATATACACTTTGTTATGTACTAATTAGCTGATCATGTGGCGGCAACTCGATGCATAAAAGCATGTAGCAATGGTCAAGAGGTTCATTTGTTTAAATCAAACATCAGAATGGGGAAGAAATGTGATCTAAGTGACTTTGACTGTGGAATAGTTGTTGGTTTCAGACAGGACAGTTTGAGTACCTCTGAAACTGCTGATGTCCTGGGATTTTTCACGTACAACATTCCCTAGAGTTTACAGAGAATGGTGAGAAAATTTTTTTAAAGAACACAGTAAGCGCCAGTTCTGTGGGCAAAAATGCCTTGTCAGAAGAGAATAGCCATACTGGTTTGAGCTGACAAAAAGGCGACAGCAACTCAGATAATCATGCATGACAACAGTGGTGTGCAGAAAAGCATCTCTAAGCGCAAACATGTCAAACCTTGAAGTGGATGGGCTACAGCAGCAGAAGATCACAAACATGCACTGTGTACACGATACCTAGTAACAGCGGACCCCAACCACCGGGCCGCAAAGCATGTGCTACCGGGCCGCGAGGAAACGATATGATTTGGCGATATGAGTCAGCTGCACCTTTCCTCATTCCCTGTCACGCCCACTGTTGAGCTTGAACGCACGCGAGGTCATTACGCACATGTCATCCATGTCAGCGCGGGAAGGAGATCAACTCCTCAAGCTTGCAAATGACGGCGGGCTGAAAAGTATGTTTGATATAACATCTCTGCCGGCATCCTGGATCAAAGTCGAGGCTAAATATCCTGAGATAGCCACGAAAGCACTGAAAACTTTTCTTCCATTTCCAACACATCTCTGCACTGAATGCAATGAAAACTAAATTGTGGAATAGACTGGACATAAGGAATTTCCTTCGAGTATCGCTGTCTCCCATCACTCCTCGATGGCACCATCTTGTTGCAGGGAAACAAGCCCAGGTATCCCACTGATTCAGCGATACTGGTGTGTTGCAATGATTTTATATGTTCATACAGGGAAAATATGTGCTGTGTGTTTAATATCCAAATGTTACTTAAGATATTATGATACTATTGACTTCACTATATTCATGCGAGGAAAATATGCGCTGTGTTTAATATTAAATTCATTAGTTAAACCCTTTTAGAAATGAAATTGAGTGTATTAGCCACCTATCACCTGTATTCTGGTCATGATTAACCCCCCCCCGAACAGAATTGCCAAAAACGATTTGTAGAAAAAATTGGCACGTACACGCATGAGCACTGATGCCCGCACAAGGCTTCATGGTCATGGTAGTCTTTCTCGGGGCAAACACAACGTATTTGACTGCTACTCTTGTCTATTGGCAACCCAACTCAACCACCCCCCCCCCCCCAAGTCAGCCAGTCTGCATGAATACTGTCAGTAATAAACTGGTCTGCCAAGCAAAAAAGTTGGGGACACCTGCCTAATAAAATAGACACTGAGTGTATTTTTAACATTGTAGCTGCGCTGCCTTGACCACTTTCTCTTATAGCTCTTCCCCTTTGTTCTTTAAAAAAATTTACCCCTTGGATCCCTTTTCATTGTTTTCCCCTCTCACCTTAACCTATGTCCTCCATTTTTGAAGACTCATGATTCGCTTATCTATTCCCATGATTTTATAAACATCTGTAAAGTCACCACTCAGTCTCCTTCACTCCGGGAAAGATAATCATGGCCTATCCATTAAAGTACCAGCAACGTTCTTGTAAGTCTTTTCTGCACCCTCTGGCTTAATCACATCCTTCCAGCAGCATGGCAACCAGAACTGCACACAAGTGCAGTCTCACCAACATCTTGTTTGAATAACATAGAAACATAGAAAATAGGTGCAGGAGTAGGCCATTCGGCCCTTCGAGCCTGCACCGCCATTTATTATGATCATGGCTGAGCATCCAACTCAGAACCCTGCACCAGCCTTCCCTCCATACCCCCTGATCCCCGTAGCCACAAGGGCCATATCTAACTCCCTCTTAAATATAGCCAATGAACTGGCCTCAACTGTTTCCTGTGGCAGAGAATTCCACAGATTCACCACTCTCTGTGTGAAGAAGTTTTTCCTAATCTCAGTCCTAAAAGGCTTCCCCTTTATCCTCAAACTGTGACCCCTCGTTCTGGACTTCCCCAACATCGGGAACAATCTTCCTGCATCTAGCCTGTCCAATCTCTTTAGGATTTTATACGTCTCAGGAATGTAATATGACATCCAAATTTATTTACTCAGTTCATTAATTGGTGAAGCCAAGGATGCTTTTATGTGTTTCTAACTTCCTTCTAAAGTGTACTTTGACATCCGTTGTACTCCTCAAGACATTAATTTGATCCCAGCTGCTTAAACCTGGAGAATGATTCCTTTTTTTCTTAAAGGGCACAATGGTACTTCACTCCTTCACCACTGTGCTGCAACATCCCGCTATGTCAGCACCACCTAACACTGTGGTGATTCTGACTGGCTGTCATTAATTCACTCACTGTTACAGTGCTGGGTGAAATAGATGAATCCCGCATGTCTAAGCAGCTTCTAACGTACTCTGATCCAGTAATGTATGTTGTTTTTTTTGCTGAAGGAAGTGTAGAAAGTACAGAACTTTGGTACATTATGTATTTTTAGCCTCAGGATCCAAGGACAATATACATGCCTGATGATGAAACAATGTCGATTCATTAAATTATTTTCATTGAGGCAGAAGGTTTTGAAAGAAATGATGTAGTAGAGTCAAAACTTCTTCCCATGGATTGGAAAATCTACAACTATGAAATATCTCAGGAAATGGTGTTGACAACTTGGGTCTGTGACCTGCAGAAATTTTTCTGCACATGATTTTAAATCTTTGGTATCAATACCACAGAGTGCTGTAGTATTAATCTTCAGTAATGCACAGTTGTTGAACATCTTAAAGGCTGAGACTGAAGAAATCCCTAGATATAGAGTTGAGAAAAAAGTGGATGGAGTGCAAAATTAATTGGGCACCATCATCATTAATACTGGAGCAGGCCCAGGGGAGCACGTAGCCTAATTCTTTTTGTTTCTTTTTGTGGGAGGGAGGTCTGATGTATGAATACTGTGTCCATTTCTAATTGGCAAGTGGAAAGGAAGTATTTGGGTGATGAATTGTGAAGCAGTTGCCCATCATTGAGCTGGGAATGAAAAAAAAATGGTAATTTGGGCTGCTTCCTGGAAAACCTAAAATTGGGATTGAGAGAACTAGAGAAGGTTGTCAAGGATATAAGAACAGTTAGCTTGAAATATTACTCTTAAATTGGCTTAGGATCTGAGAGAGAAGAACATTTGCTGTCAATGCTGGGAAATCTCAACCAGATTCTGGCATTACTGCTGGATTTCATGAGCAAAATGAAATTGGGGATTGGCAAATCATATGGAATGCATTGTGTTACTCAGCATGGTAAGAGAGAATTAATTACACATTCACCTTTATTTTTCATCACTTAGTTGCCTCAGCAGACAACATTGTCCTCCACAGGACGGTTCTGCTCAATAAAAGTATTTCCCAGATTTCCTTCTCCTTTACATGTTTATCTGCAAGAAAGTTATCAATAATTAAAGCCGCAGTGCTAATTACAATTGTAAATCTAATAACTGGTTAAAATTAAGTGGCCATTTAAAATGGACTGGATGTGATTTATAAAGAGGGCTATCTATGCAATCTCTTTTACAGCCAAACCAAATTTTCGTTGACTAAAGTTTTTTTTTGTAAAACACTTTACTGTACAAGGGCAAATCCATATTGTAGCTCCGAGGGAGTAGAAGGTATATTTGGGATTTGACTTATTCCATCAACACAAAAGAAACCTTGTTTTGAATTGTAAACACAAAATAATCTGCAGATGCGTAAAAGATCAAAGCAACACTTTCAGTACGCTGGATGAACTCAGCAGGTCGGGCAGCATCAGTCAGAAACGGTGAGTCAACGTTTCGGGCTGGGACCCTTCGTCAGGACTGAAGAATGAAAGATGGGGAAGGAGTTGAAGAATGCTTGTAGCATCAGTTGATAGACCAGTAATTTGAAAAACAAAGGGGTGGGGGAGGGGAAGCATTGACATCATAGCCCTGAAAACAATGGGTGGTAGAAGAAGGAGGCGGAACCATGAGGGAGCTGGGGGAGGGGTAGAGTGAAATAGGGATAGAGGAAAGGAGGGGGAGGGAATTACTGGAAGTTGGAGAGTTCTATGTTCATACCAAGGGGCTGGAGACTACTTAGATGGTATATGAGGTGTTGCTCCTCCAACCTGAGTTTAGCCTCATCATGGCAGTAGAGGAGACCATGTATGGACATATCTGAATGGGAATGGGAAGCAGAGTTGAAGTGGGTGGCTCCCGGGAGATCCTATCTGTTGTGGCGGACAGAGTGGAAGTGCTCTTTAACCTTGTTTTGAACTTGTGCATCTAAACTGAGCCTATTGCTGTTCAGTTGTGTGTAGCTCTGTATATTTTCTGTAGTAAAATGATTTGGAAAACACCTGCCCATGCTACATTGATGCCATTGCTCATTTTTTTTGTTGTGTCTCAGGTGAAAGACATTAAATGTACCAGGACCAGTTACAAATTACCTCATTTATGAGGCATAATGGAAGCAAACAGGCCAGTTCTTGAGTTATCCTAATCAAGCTCTCTATTGTTTCTTTCCCATTGCAAATCTTTGGTAACTTTCATTTTCAGAACTCAAGCCCGGACCCAGCAAATCGAAAATACTGGAAATACTCAGCAGATCAGCAGCAACTGTGGAAGAGAAGTATGCAGGTGTCCCTTGCTTTTCGAACATTTGCTTTACGAAACCTCACTGTTATGAAAGACCTACATTAGTACCCTGTTTTCACTTTCAGAAGGTGTTTTCACTGTTACGAAGAAAGGCAGCGTGCGTTAAAAAATCAGCGCGCAAAAAAATCAGTGCGTGATAAAAGACAGCGCGCACCCTGAGCAACCGCTCGCCCCTGGATTCGGAACGGCATTGCTTAAGCACGTGCCTGTGAGCAGCCGTTAGCAAGATGAGTTCTAAGGTATCGGAAAAGCCTAAAAGAGCTCATAAGGGTGTTACACTTAGCGTAAAACTAGACATAATTAAGCGTTTCGATCATGGTAAACGAAGCAAGGACAAAATGAGTTTGGCTTGTGGAAGCTGACGAAGATGATGTTGAAGAGGTTTTGGCATCCCATGACCAAGAACTGATAGATGAAGAGCTGATGCAATTGGAAGAGGAAAGGATAACAATCGAAACTGAATGCAGTAGCGAAATGAACGTGAAGCAACTGCGTGAGATTTTCGCTGCAATGATAAAGTATGACTTTAATTTTGAAAGGGTGCTTAGGTTTAGGGGATATTTGCAGGATGGTTTGAGTCCTTACAAACAACTATGATAGAAAAATGCGCGAGGCTCAGCAGTCAAGCAAGCCTTCCACATCAGCCACAGCAGACGACGAACCTTGATCTTCGACATCGAGGCGGGCAGTCTTAGGAGAAGATGAGCTGCCTGCTCTGATCGACGATGAGATGACACCCCGTGTCCTACCATCCCAATGCCCGGGCCCCAGACAGATACTGTACTGAATTGCAGAGAATGCAACAGTAGCCGGGAGGCACAGCACATCTTTAAGAAAAAAAGCTGAAATAAACAAGCTAATTAATTAGGTGCCGCCGACATGTAATTGTTGGCCCAGATCAGTGCTGATTGTATCGCCTCTGATCTGGGCTGACAATTATGTGTGGGCGGCACCTAATTAATTAGCATGTTTATTTTGACTTTTTTCTTAAAGATGTGCTGTGTGGCTCCTGGCTACTGCTGCGTTCTTCGCGGCAATGTATCGGGTTGGCGGCCCGGAGGGTGGGGGCCACTGCACCACCCAAACTGCGATGTCTCAGTCTAACACACCATCATCAGTGTTCTCTGCGCTGTTTTCCGGATTCGGTAAGTGATACTACACTGTACATACATTATTTCTACTGTATATAGGCTGTGTATTTTTACGTGTTATTTGGTAGATTCGGCAGCTTCGTAGTTTAAAGGTTACTGGAGAGCGCATTTATGCTGTTACATACCCCGTAACTGGGTTGCCAAACCAGCAGAAATGGACCACTTAGTTGGAGTCTGGTTTAACAGAAACTAATAAAGTTTTATTAAAGAAATAAGTAACACAGTACTCTAATCATGAGGATATAAATGCAACAGGTTAGCAATGATAAAACACATGTACACAGAACTAGGGTAATAGGAATCAATCAAGCTGTATCGCAGTCTGGGGGTAAAATGATCAGTCTCAAGTGATGCAGAGTTCAGTTCAGCGTAGTACTGTTCGCAGTAATCACTGTTGGGTCGTTGGAGAGAGAGAGAGCGAGAGAGACAGAGAATGCAAATTTTGATTCAAACAGACCTTTGATGTTCTTCGCAGTTAGCTTTCGGGCGAACCCTTTTATGTCTTCTGTGGTCACCGACTGTGACCCCTCCATTCCAGATACGACCGTTCTTCCGCGGTGAACCCGGCACCCAGGCAAGGGCGGACACACACACCAGGTTCCCGTCGATCATACCTTTTCACCCTGTGCATCTATGGTCGGTTCCCGCGACCAGACCTCCAAACGGACACCAACTTGTGGGGGCACACCACTCTTCCAGGGTCCCGTTATCTCGTGGTGTGTCGTGCCTTAGCGAACCTGTTCTTTTTATCCCCCTGCTGGGGTATCACCTGTCCATCAAACTTCAAACAGATCAGGTTCAAAGCAACCGGTCTGTCAATATCTGAAATGTGTTTCTTTCTCGTTAATCTCTCTCTTCTCTCTTATTAGCATTTTGAATGTTTCTCCATTGTCTCCCTAATCTCTCTCATCAGCATCAATTTTCTGATAACTTGGTTTGTCGTCACAATGCCAACAGCGCTTGCGTGAGGTTTTCTGCCAAGAGCGCTTGTGTGAGATTTTCGCTACGGAGATCTTTGCAGGCAATCGTTGTAGAGAAGTATTTCTACTTTATATAGACTGTGTAGTTATCATAATCATTCCTGCTTTTACTATATATTACTGTTATTTTAGGTTTTATGTGTTATTTGTCATGATTTGGTAGGTTATTTTTGGGTCTGCAAACGCTCACAAAATTTTCCCATATAAATAAATAGTAGTTGCTTCTTCGCTTTATGACATTTCGGCTTACGAACCATTTCATAGGAACACTGTACCTTCGGATGGCGGGGGAAACCTGTATTTCAAAAACGACCAAAGGGCTAGGACTAGAAATGTTAATACTATTTCTTTTTCCATGGGTACTGTCTGGCCTGCTGAGTGTTTCCAGCATCTTCTGTTTCTATCTAAAATAGTGAACATTGTTTCAAAAGAACCTGAAGCTATGAAGTGGGGCATTTGTGGGGAAAAAAAAATCAGCGATTGGCCAAATAGCCTTGTTTATGCTGTCAGTGATTTGTGGGCTCTCTGGCTGTTATCTCTCGTCGCATAGCCTACTCATTCACATTTACTCACGTGAAGTAACTTAGCAAGGTATTGGCATATCAATTTCTACACCAACAAGTTTTCCTTGGAAAGGTTGGAGAAAGGGATGTGAATGAGTTTCACCCCAAAATGTATCTTTTTGAGGATTCAGAAGTGTTTGAGATCAGTTATAACTTCTGAATTATTTGAATCGCAGTTTATAATTAATATTTGCAAAAGGCATTTAAAGAATTCCAATATAATGGTTGTTTCCTCACATCCAATGTAAGTTTAGCAAAAACATTCTAATGTAATTTGAGTGATTAGTTGATTTTTGGAACACTCCTAGGGTCATTTATGGTGGAAAATGGCTTGTAAATATTAATGTCTCATTCACAATGAATGGGAAGATTGTTGGTTTTTGTCCTTTCGTTAAGATCAGATGTGGACTCTTGGACTGCAACAACACTATTCAGTAAAGTGATCATGCAAAACTTGTTATTTTGGACTATTTAGGAGATAGTAGTGTTTGTTTGAATCCTAATTCAGTCGAACCCAAATGTATAAAGACAGCATAACTGTGAAGATACTGGTTGATAATAAATTACCCTTAGACTTTTCAGCTGCACGAAGACTACAGTCATTTTTCTCTCAAAATAATACAATATATAATTCTGTTTTAGTTGTCCTGTATCAGCATCAAATAATAACTTGGAAGAGTTATTTGGATAAGAAAACTCGTGTATATTATGTCCTGGTAACTTGAGGTACAGTATATTCAGTTTTAGGCCAATAATTATGAGGGGGATAGATAGCATTGACATGGATAGGCTTTTTCCATTGAGAGTGGGGGAGATTCAAACAAGAGGACATGAGTTGAGAGTTAAAAGGCAAAAGTTTAGGGGTAATATGAGGGGGAACTTCTTTACTCAGAGAGTGGTAGCTGTGTGGAACGAGCTTCCAGCAGAAGTGGTTGAGGCAGGTTCGATTAAAAGTTTAAAGTTAAATTGGATAGCTATATGGACAGGAAGGGAATGGAGGGTTATGGGCTGAGTGCGGGTCGGTGGGATTAGGTGAGAGTTAGAGTTCGGCACAGACTAGAAGGGCCGAGATGGCCTGTTTCTGTGCCGTAATTGTTATGTGGTTACAGCGAATCTAAACCAGATGGGACTCTAGGTGCTTAAAAGTTTTTTCATTCCTAACCCAACCCATGAAGATAACAATCTCAAACATGCTATTCCTATACAGTAACACAAAGCAAATCATCCTGTGCTCAATCAAGTCTGAACCAGGCCAGCATAATCCAGCCTGGCCTGGCACAACTCAAATAAATGCTTCACTAATATATCCATCCAAAGGCAATGCACACAGCCAAGTTTTGTCAGGCTTAGATCAGGAAGCCAGCAATGATGTGTTTTGGCCACTTATACTGCTGAGAATTCTTTTTGTTTCATTTTCCATTCAAGCTTCTGATTTAGATCTGCTAGTAGTGGTATCTTGGTCCCACTTTGTATTTTGTTTCTGTATGCACAGATTAAGCATTGAGACAGATAATCTTATTTCCTAATAGGCATTCATTCCATTAATCTTAGCTGGATTTGAATGTGGTTCTTTTGGAGACCTAACAAAACAATTTGATCGTGAATTATAAATATTCCTATTATATGACATCTGGATTTGAAATAATTCATTTTACCTTCTTTAACAAAAATTTAAGAAGTAATTTCTGTCTAAAGTTTAGATGATAATATGGCTTGTGAAAGGCCACTACATCTGCTGTTGTTTAAGTTAATGTCGGTCAGCTGACGGTATCAAACTGTCAGTGCTTCTATGGAAAATGTTGCACTTCTTTTCCAAATATTGTATTGTGCTTTTGATTTTTTTTTGAAGTGCATGTAAATACTGTTTTTAATTTTAATAAGAAATTATTAATTTTATAATGATGACTTGGAGAAATAGTACTTCTAGCTAACAACGATCAGGAATCTCTTTCGGAACTCCTTTCCATAGTGCCATCTTCTTTGTCTTCTCATTATGACTGGAGTGCCTGTTTGACAGAATTTGTTTGGACCTTGCCTCTGAAACTGTGGTGTTCTAGATTAGGCCCTTGAGCCTCCAGATGTTGGAACCTTCACAATAATGTTAGTCTCTAATTGTAAACACAAGAGGTTCTGCAGATGTTGGAAATCCAGAGCAACACACACAAAATGCTGGAGGAGCTCAGTAGGTCAGGCAGTATCTATGGAGAAAAATAAATAGTTGAATTTAAATCTTAAAAAGGAGTTTGAGGAGAATTGGTATGTTACCAAAGGTGCTCATAAATTTCTACAGATGTAACATTGAAAGCATTGTAACTGACTGAATCACTGCCCAGTATATAGGAGCCATTGTATTGGAATAAGCTGAAGAAGATTGTAAACTCAGCCAGCTCCATCATGGGCATGAGCCTCCCCAGCATCCAGGACACCTTCAAAAGGTGATGCCTCAAAAAGACATCATCCATTATTAAGGACCCCCATCACCCAGGACATGCTTCCTTCTCATTGCTACCATTAAGGAGGAGGTACAGGAACTTGAAGAGACACATTTAATGTTTCAGGAACAGCTTCTTCACCTTTGCCATTGGATTTCTGAAAGGACAATAAACCCATGAGTACTTCCTCAGTTTTATTCCCTCTTACTGCTATTCTTCCCCCCCCCCCACCCCTTAGTGCACTACTTAATTTATTTAGTTTTTATTATTGTGTATTGCAACAAATTTCACAACATATGCTGGTGACATTAAACCTGATTCCAATTTATTTCCTTTAAAATATAAACATTACTTTCTTTCTCTCTATTTTTAATTCTTCCTTAATCAAATATCTCTTTCTTGTACCTGACATGGCATTGGACAGTTGTGGATAAAGAGCACTGAAACTGTCCACAGAGTATCACAGTCATATAGTGTAATGCATCTCAAAAACAGGCACTTCAGCCCAACTGGTCCATGGCGACCGCAGCATCCTCCCTGCTAGTCTTAGTTGCCCAAGTTGGCCCATAAGCCTCCAATCCCTCTACCTATCCAAATGCCTCTTAAATGTTGTAGTGTATCCACCTTGACCACTTCCTCTGGCAGCTCATTCTAGGTACTTGCTGCCCTCTATGTAAAGAAATTAGCTCTTGCGTCTCTTTTAAATCGTAGCAGGTATCTGGGCAGAGGCTGGCTATCCACCTAATCCATACCTTACATGATTTTATAAACCTGTAAGATCATCTCTCATTCTCTTATGCGGCAAGGAATAAAGAACCAGCGTTGTCAAATTGTTCCTTATAACGCAGACATTGAGTCCATGCTTGATAATGTCTTTTCAATACCAGGGTGACCAAAATTCTGCTCAATAGTCACAAGTTTGTTCTCACCAACGACTTACAAGGTTACAGCATAATATCCTTACTCCTACACTTGATGCTCTGACCAATGATGGCTAACCTGCTAAAAGGCACCTTCACCAAGCTGCTTAATTGTCTGGTGGCTTTCAGCAAACTGCGCACTTTACTCCAGGTCCCTCTGTTCCATTACACTCGTCAGTGCCCTGCTATTTACTGTAGGTCCTACCCTGGTTTGATGAGACACAATAAATGAAAATAAGATAAAGATAGAATTGACTTTTCAATGAAAGAAACATTTTTGACTAGTAAGTACAAATTGACTTTAATTATCATAACTGTTCTAATGGGTACAGGTGAAGACAAAGGACCATTAATAATCTAGTCCAGAAATTAAATTATTTGTAATAAATAAAAACTTACACATAACCACAACAAAAGATGACCTGAAGGTACAAAAGCTGTACCTGAACTATTAAATAAAACAGAATAAGACCAACATTTTATTTCATATTTCCAATATCTGAATTTTCTTGACTTTAAAAATGATAAGGATCTACAGAGAACATTGTTTGGCTTTGATCAAACAGATCACATTAAGGGCATCAGTGTTTAAATCATGAAGTCACATCAGCATCTTACTTAGTAAACATGCTGTGTCAGTTGTCAAAAAGTGAAATTAATTCTGAAGTTTCAGTGACCAGAAGAAGAGTTAAAACAACTAAAATCCTGAAGCAAAAGGTCACAAATGCAGGAAATGTAAACAGAGCAGTCAGCAACTGTAGAGGGAATAATGTGAACTAAATTTCAAGTCGATTATGTTTTGTCATGATGTCTCTGGATACTAGCTCAATGAAATGGGCCAGGTCCAGATTAGAGAAGTTTCATTGTAGCTCCAAGGAATCACAATGGATAAAATTATTTTCAATCTAATATCTGGGGTCAAATATCAGAAGGTCATTAGAGTTCTATTTCAAATAACTGAATTAACACCAAACAGATTAAAATCAAGAGATTTGTATTTACTCTGTTCTGTGGATTTATATGCATGAATTAGCATTTACAGTACTTAAACTCTTTTATGTAGCCCTTTAATTGTAAAGAGGTTCATATCATTTAAAACAGTAGTAATAAATCTGATTCATTTCCAATACTTCAGTGAAATAATGTTTTGGCACAGACTAGAAGGGCCGAATGGCCTGTTTTCTGTGCTGTAGTGTTCTATGGTTCTACTTGTTGATTAGAAGAATCTGGTGTTCAAAGTAAAGTAACCTCCAGATTCATATTCTTACAGGCAGCCACAAGACAAGGAAATAAGGTAGAATCCATGAAAAAAACCCTTTCAATCAAGTCCAGCAAACATCCTGTGTGCAAAAAAAACCAAATTGTACAAACAATAAAAAAATGTAAATAAGTAATACACAAAACATGAACCACAGTTCCCAAAAGTGAGTCCAGAGCCATTGAACCAATTCAACACTGATAATGAGAATAGGGGAAGACTGGTCAAACCCAGGCAGGTGTGATGGGGGAATTCAAGCTCAGGTGGGGGATTTTGGCTGTCATAGAAAAGTGAGCTGAACACCAGTTTGACCTTCGCCCTTGGCCTCAACACCTTAATCCTTTCAATCTGGTTTGGCGCTTAAATCAGCTAAACAATGGTTCATTTTGTGCTCTCAGTTCCCCATGTTCCAGTCCGAAGGTGTTGGGCTCTTAGTCCCAGCGATGGCTCGAGGGTCCACTTCACTGAATCCTTCAGACAGATCATTCGCACAGTTGAAAAGCGCACTTCCCAAACGAAGCACACATTTCCCAAAGGTGGGGAACACAACTGGTTCATGCTGACCACAGCATCTTTCTGTTCGTCCTAGTAGCCCACGTTTGGCCCATAACCCTCCTTGTACCGCTCCAAAAGCCTCTTAAATGTCACAATGGTACCCACCTTGATCACTTCTTCCAGCTACTCACTACTCTGTGTGTTTTTTTAAAAAAGTTACCTGTCGGGTCTCTTTTAAAATCTCTCTCTTATTTTATCTCTGTGTCCTCTAGTTAAATGTTGCGCATCAACAAGTCAACCGGGCACGGCCTATGGTAAACTTGTTCATGTTTTTTATGAACAAGAGAAAGTCTGCAGATGCTGGAAATCCAAGTAACACACACAAAATGCTGAAGAAGCTCAGCAGGCCAGGCAGCATCTATGGAAAAGAACACCCTTTGGGTGTCGGCCCGAAACGTCAACTGTACTCTCTTCCATAGATGCTGCCTGGCCTGCTGAGTTGGTCCAGCATTTTGTGTGTTAATTTTTTTAATGCATTCTTTTAGAAAACCATATACATTTTTCAATTTAGTGTATTGAAAACTTAAAATTTGCAGGTTGCTCAAAAGGTTAAGCAACAGTCTTACTTTTCCACCCTCTTGTGCTTATTTCCTTCAGTGAAAGTAGACCTCCAGCCTCAGATTAGTAGTAGATGATGTCATTAGCATGGAACTTCAGACTTCCTCTAGGTAGTGACGCATTCTCATGGATTTATGATATCAATATGTGAAACATTTAATGAAGGTGCATGAGAAACAAACAATAATAACTTCTGTTATTTACTCAATGTGGTATAGATGTCATGGTGGGTGAGTTTGGAACGGAACCTCAAAGTGATGGTATTCCCTTGCACTTGCTGTCCTTGTTTTTCTGGGGAGTAGAGGTGGCAGATTTTGTAAGTGCCACTGAGATGTTTTGTAAGTTGCTACAGTCCATACTGATTGATGTACATGTGCAACCATGATTTATTGTTTGTTGAAGGAAGGAATGATTTAATTGGTGATTGTGAGCAGTCCGGTGGATTGCTTTGTCTATAATGGTGTCAAGCCTGATAAGTATTGGGGTGGAGCTGTAAACATTCGGACTACAGGAAAGTATTCCAGCACTTTCCTGTTCTTGTAGTTTGTACATACATGAGGCAAGTCATATATCTGTACCTAAAGTACACAGTTTCTCTAGTATTTTTATGTTTAAGTTTTGAACATCAATAACCCTCAATATTAATGTAATTGAACCAAGAATGGTAGCAGGAAGTGGTCATAATTAAGGAATGATCAGGCCAATACTGAATATTGTCCAGGTATTGCTGTGTGAATTGGTTGAATGTGTGAAGAACTGCATGTGGAATGGATGTCTGTGCCAACTTCAGCAAATATTTCCATTTGATCCTTTGAATGTCTTTGATGAAGTGGTTAGAAATCTCTATTAACTTCAATGTAACTTGCTTTTTCATGCCATACATAGACATTTGGTCAAATGTTGCCTTCTGCTGAAGACAGTTACTTTTAGCTTACCTGTGGAATTTAACTGGTGTACATATTTAGACCAAGCCCTTAAGTACTGGAGCTGGGTATTCATGACACAATCCAAAATCAACATTACTAAGTACATTGCATCATTGGATTGGTTTTTCCCATCAGAATCTGCTGAAGATGGCCAATTAAATAGAACGTGCTTGAAGATTTTGCTTAAAACTAAAATGCTTATGTTCTTAAAACATAGTCCACTGAGCTAGTCTTTCACTTGCTATATTTTGCATCTATTCATGAGCATAATAATAGTTTTTAAGCAGAGGGCAGTGTGTGATCTGCATTTCAAATTGGGCTTAAATTTGGGACTTTACAATAGATGCTGCTTGCAGTTGTGTCAAATCCAAATAATCTCTAGTCAAACTTTTGATTCTCATTGATTTTGTTGGCAGCAATTCCCAATGTCTGATCTATTTATGACAGTAGTTTCCAACCTTTTTTATGCCATGGGCTCCTACTTACCATGTCCATGGACCCCAGATTGGAACCCCAGTTTATGACCTTTTTTCTTTGCAATTTGTATTATAATCTTGCTGTATTTGAGGTTATTTATTGATTAACTATTGATCTTGAATCCAGTTTATAAACCATTCATTAAAGGTCTCAAAGTGCAAATATATTATGAACTGGTTATGGAATAGTCACTAATATATTGCATTCTTATTGCCTTTTTTTTACTCATTAATAATTCTGCTACTTGTTCCCGGTAAGAATTCTTAATAAATTCCATGTTTTTACATCAACTGCCGTTCTCTACCATCAGACTTTTAATCTATGAAACATAGTAACATTACAGTTGCCTGCTTCTAGATAGACCATTGCCAAGCTAACTTTGTCTTTGTTCATTTCCTGTTTCTAAATTTTCACAATTCCCTATAGGCTTTGTTTTATTGCATTCATGGTGAACTATTTCTAGCAACAGTTAAAATGCCTCATTACATGACTACTTCAAGATTCATTTGTGTTGTCAACAACTGCTTAATCAACTGGGCTGTGTTGGTGTTATTTTTCTAGTGCAAAAATGTCCAAAGCCACTGGAAGAAGGATGTGAACCAATTTCATTCTCTCCTAGGCAAACAAATAGAGCATTGCAACTCTCATGATGCTCAGTTAGCTTTGTAGAGAAGTCTGTGTCGTTGGCATGCACTGGAAGCTGCAGGCAGTTTCAGGCTCCAGGGATTACACATCACACACCTCACACACAACTTTTCATGAACCCAAAACACATCCTACACAGTCAAGAAAGCTCAGCAACGCCTCTGCTTTTTGAGAAGCCTGAAGGGAGCCGGACTTTGCACATCCCTACTCACGTCATTCCACGGATGAGAGCATGAGAGATTCTACAGATACAGTAGAGAGCATCCTAGCAAGCCGCATCACTGCTTGGTACGGAAAGTGCACTGCAGTGGACTGGAAGGCTCTACAATGGGTAGTCGAAACTGGACAACTCACCGCTTGTGCAAGTCTACCACCCATCAAAAACATGTATACAGAAAAGGGCCAGTAACATCATGAAGGACTCCACACACCCTGCTTATGGACTGTTTGTCCCACTCCCTTCAAAGAGGAGGCTACATAGTTTCCACACCAGGACCTCCAGATTCAAAAAGTTACTTTCCCCAAGTAGTATGACTGATCAATATCTCCACCTACTAACCCCACCACTACTTTATTATTTCCCGTCAGACATCTTATGTATAGCCTAGCGTCAGTTTATGGCCATATAAACAATCCACGTATGTAAGCTATCTTGTGTATTTATATTTATTCTACTTTTTAAAAAATTATTATTATTTTCTTTATCTTTCGCGGGTTTTTTTTGTGCTGCATTGGATTCGGAATAACAATTATTTCATTCTCCTGACACTTATATACAAGAAATTACATTAAATAATCTCGAATGTCCGGACCAGGAGTTCGAAACAATTACAAACAAGAGAAAATCTGCAGATGCTGGAAATCCAAACAACACACACAAAATGCTGGAGGAACTCAGCAAGCCAGGCAACATCTGTGGAAAAAAGTATAGCTGACGTTTCGGGCTGAGACCCAAAATTCTTCATAGCTTTTGGACACCAGTTGGCCTTTTTTTTCCCCTCTAGAATAGCAGCCTTTTCAGCTGTTCCTGATGAGAACAATACCAAATTGTAAGGATGTACTTGAGAATCATTTTTGCATTTACCAGAGTTCCTCTGTTGCCTTTTATTTACAATATGGAGATCAGAGTTGTGCAAAGTCCACCCATGCATGACTCTTCAGGCCTAGTTTTGTAACAGATAAATTTACAAAATAACAAGGAAACAATTTAGAAAAGAAACATGAGTGGTAGTTTGCTTCCCAGGTGCCAGGGTCCGGGATGTTTCTGATCGTGTTCATGGTATCCTGAAGTGGGAAAGTGAACAGCCAGAGGTCGTGGTACATATTGGTACCAAGAACATAGGTAGGAAAAGGGAGGAGGTCCTGAAAACAGACTACAGGGAGTTGGGAAGGAAGTTGAAAAGCAGGACCACAAAGGTGGTAATCTCAGGATTATTGCCTGTGCCACATGACAGTAAGTATAGGAATAGAATGAGATGGAGGATAAATGCAGAGGGCAGGGATTCAAGAGTTCTGGATCATTGGGACCTCTTTTGGGGCAGGTGTGACGGGTTGCACTTGAATCCCAAGGGGACCAATATCCTGGTGGGGAGGTTTGCAAAGCCTATTGGGGAGAGTTTAAACTAGAATTACTGGGGGGTGGGAACGGAACTGAAGTGACAGAGGAAGGGGTGGTTGGCTCACAAATAGAGAAAGCTTGGAGACAGTGCGAAAGGGAGGATAGGCAGGTGATAGAGAAGGGACGCGCTCAGACTGATGGTTTGAGATGTGTCTATTTTAATGCAAGGAGTATTATGAACAAAGCAGATGAGTTTAGAGTGTGGATCAGTACTTGGAGCTATGATGTTGTGGCCATTACAGAGATTTGGATGGCTTAGGGGCAGGAATGGTTACTTCAAGTGCCAGGCTTTAGATGTTTCAGAAAGGCAGGGAGGGAGGAATACCACCCAGTAGTAACAGGGACATCGATGAGCAGATAGAGAGACAGATTCTGGAAAGGTAATAATAACAGGGTTGTTGTGGTGGGAGATTTTAATTTCCCAAATATTGATTGGCATCTCTCTGAGGGGTTTAGATGGGGTAGAGTTTGTTAGGTGTGTTCGGGAAGGTTTCTTGACACAATATGTAGGTAAGCCTACAAGAGGAGAGGCTGTATTTGGTCTGGTATTGGAAAATGAACCTGGTCATGTATCAGATCTCTGAGTGGGAGAGCATTTTGGAGATAGTGATCACAATTCTCTCTCCTTTACCATAGCATTGGAGAGGGATAGGAACAGAAAAGTTAGGAAAGTGTTTAATTGGAGTAAGGGGAAATATCAGGCTATCAGGCAGGAACTTGGAAGCATAAGTTGGAAACAGATGTTCTCAGGGAAACATACGGAAGAACTGTGGCAAATGTTCAGGGAATACTTGCATGGAGTTCTGCATAGGAATGTTCTAATGAGACAGGGAAAGGATGGTAGGGTACAGGAACTGTGGTGTACAAAGGCTGTAATAAATCTAGTCAAGAAGAAAAGAAAAGCTTAGAAAAGGTTCAGAGAGGTAGATATTGATAGAGATCTAGAAGATTATAAGGCTAGCAGGAAGGATCTTAAGAATGAAATTAGGAGAGCTAGAAGGGGCCAAGAGAAGGTCTTGGCAGACAGGATTAAGGAAAACCCCAAAGCATTCTACAAGTATGTTAAGAGCAAGAGGATAAGACAGGAGAGAATAGGACCAATCAAGTGTTACAGTGGAAAAGTGTGTATGGAACTGGAGGAGATAGCAGAGGTACTTAATGAATACTTTGCTTCAGTATTCACTATGGAAATGGATCTTAGCAGCTGTAGGGATGACTTACAGTGGACTGAAAAGCTTGAGCATGTAGATATTAAGAAAGAGGATGTGCTGGAGCTTTTGGAAAGCATCAAGTTGGATAAGTCACTGGGACTGGATGAGATGTACCCCAGGCTACTGTGGGAGGCGAGGGAGGAGATTGCTGAGCCTCTGGCGATAATCTTTACATCATCAATGGGGATGGGAGAGGTTTCGGAGGATTGGAGGGTTGCGGATATTGTTCCCTTATTCAAGAAAGGGAGTAGAGATAGCCCAGGAAATTTTAGACCCGTGAGTCTTACTTCAGTGGTTGGTAAGTTGATGGAGAAGATCCTGAGAGGCAGGATTTATGAACACTTGGAGAGGGATAATATGATTAGGAATAGTCAGCACAGCTTTGTCAAAGGCAGGTCGTGCCATACGAGCCTCACTGAATTTTTTGAGGATGTGACTCAACACATCCTTCTGATCATTTTGATCTAAACACATCATTTTGAGGATGTAGTGTATATGGATTTCAGCAAGGCATTTGATAAGGTACCCCATGCAAGGCTTATTGAGAAAGTAAGGCGGCATGGGATCCAAGGGGACATTGCTTTGTGTATCCAGAACTGGCTTGCCCACAGAAGGCAAAGAGTGATTGTAGATAGGTCATATTCTGCATGGAGGTCGGTGACCAGTGGTGTGCCTTAGGGATCTGTTCTGGGGCTCCTACTCTTTGTGATTTTTATAAATGGTCTGGGTGAGGAAGTGGAGGGATGGGTTAGTAAATTTGCTGTTGACAAAAAGGTTGGGGGTGTTGTGGATAGTGTGGAGGGCTGTCAGAGGTTACAGTGGGACATTGATAGGGTGCAAAACTGGGCTGAGAAGTGGCAGATGGAGTTCAACCCAGATAAATGTGAGGTGATTCATTTTGGTAGGTCAAATATGATGGCAGAATATAGTATTAATGGTAAGACTCTTGGCAATGTGGAGGATCAGAGGGATCTTGGAGTCTGAGTCCATAGGACACTCCAAGCTACTGTGCAAGTTGACTCTGTTGTTAAGAAAGCATACGGTGCATTGGCGTTCATCAATCGTGGGATTGAGTTTAGGAGCCGAGAGGTAGTGTTGCAGCTGTATAGGACCCTGGTCAGACCCCACTTGGAGTACTGTGCTCTGTTCTGGTTGCCTCACTATAGGAAGGATGTGGAAACCATAGAAAGGGTGCAGAGGAGATTTACAAGGATGTTGTCTGGATTGGGGAGCATGCCTTATGAGAATAGTTGGAGTGAACTTGCCCTTTCTCCTTGGAGCGACGGAGGATGAGAGGTGACCTGGTAGAGGTGTACAAGATAATGAGAGGCTTTGATCGTGTGGATAGTCTGAGGCTTTTTGCCAGGGCTGAAATGGCTAAAACGAGAGGGCACAGTTTTTAAACGCTTGGAAGTAGGTGCAGAGGAGATGTTGGGTAAGTTTTTTATGCAGAGAGTGGTGAGTGCATGGAATGGGCTGCTGGCGGCGGTGGTGGAGGCAGATACAATAGGGTCTTTTAAGAAACTCCTGGATAGGTACTGGAGCTTAAAAAAATAGAGGGCTATGGGTAACCCTAGGTAATTTCTAAGTTAAGGACATGTTCAGCATGGCTTTGTGGGCCGAAGGGCCTGTATTGCGCTGTAGGTTTTCTATGTTTCTAAAACCAATGTTAATAATAGTCATCCTATTATCTGATAAAGTGAAAGTTTCAATTTGTCTTGTATATGCAATGTGTTTTGTTTTTGAGCTACATCAATCAAGTGTTTTCAGATGTTGTTTGTTTGATGTCATGAGGCTTGGCTCCTTGACATCTGTTTGCTGGATGAAAATGTAAACTGAGCAATTTTGGACTCGTTTTTGACGCTATTGCTCCTATCTCTATAGAGAGTTAAGGTGGTAATATAGTGTTTATGTTACTGGACTCGATATTCAGCACTTAGTGTTCCTCCAGTTGTGGGAATATTAATTATTGATTAACAAAAATTTAATTATTAATAGTTAATTGTTGAGAATAGTTTTTATTTCTCAGTAATTTTCTACTCATAACTGGGACAACTACAAGATTGATTTGAATAGCCCATCTGGTTCATTGAGGGGCGGGGGGGAAAGCCATGCTTGCTTGGTGTGTGCATTAGTATGTGTACAGGTGACTCCAACTGTGTAGCTGGCTTTTATATTTTCTCTGAAATGGGCTGGGAAGCCACCTTCAGGCATTAGGGCTGAACAATAAATGCCCTACGACCTAATCCAGTCCATCTGAAAAAAAAATCCATTGCTTTTGTGATTGTGTATGATGTGAATTTGCAGTAAAGTGTGTGTAGAATACTTCTTGGGGTTTGCGGGGGGGGGAAGCCTTGACTAGCGAAGAATTAAGAGTTACTGCACAGGTCTTGTAGTGCATTAGATTACATTCAATTCTGAATAACATAAGCATAACTGCAAGCAAAGAAATGAAGTCGGCAATATTCTTGGCAATTTTGTAACATAAATCTAATTCTTTGGAAACCCCAGTTCAACAATAGAAGATCTATTGTTGTTCAAGACAGCTCAGGCTTATCATCTTGGGGGTAATGGATTGGATGATTAATGATGCCAGTTTCTATACAGTGGATTGAAGTCGCCACCCAGAAGCTGATGTGCTCCAACACCAGCCTCTCAAAACACTGCATTGCAGCGGATGTAAGAGTCACTGGGTGATGGTCATTCTGACAGGATACTATGCTCTTTTTGGGCACCAGTATGATTGAAGCAGCTAGGTACCACAGACTGCCAGAGCGAGAGGTTGAATATATCTGTGAATACACCAGCCAGCCAGTTGGCACAGGTCTTCAGTACTCAGTCACGTACTCCTTTTGGACAGAATGCTTTCCTTGGATTCGCTGTCCTGAAGGCAGCCTGCACGTCATATTCAGATACTGAGACCAAAGGATCATTGGGAGGCATTGGAGTGTGTGATGGTTCATCCCTGTTCTGGTGGTCAAAGCGAGCATAGAAGGCATTGAACTCACTTGGAAGTGAAACTCTGCTGTCCCCTGTGACGCAAGATTTAACTTTGTAGGAAGCTATGGCATTCAAATCCTGCCACAGCGTTGAGCATCACTTGTTGATTCCACGCTAATTTGGAATCTCCACTTTGCTCAGTGATCATACCTGCACCTCTTGTAGTATTCTTGATCTCCAGATTTCCATGCCTTTGATCTGGCTCGCAGCAGGTTCTGGATTTCATTGTTCATCCAGGGCTTCTGATTGGGGAAAACCCTGAACTATTTTGTGGGGACACACTCATCCACAGCTGTCTTAATAAAGTCTCTAACAACCATGGTGTAGTCATTTAGGTCCTCTAATGAGTTCTTGAACACAGCCCTGTCCACTGACTCGAGGCAATCCTGTAACCGTTCCTCTGCCTCCCACAATCACCTCTTAGTTGTCTTGATCTCTGGAGCCTTGCTCTTTAGGCTCTGTCTGTATGCAGGTTGTAGGAGTACAGACAAATGATCCGACTTGCCAACATGCAGTCTCTGGAAGGAATGATAGACATTCCTTATGGTAGTGTAGCAGTGATCTAGTGTTTTGGGACCCCTGGTGCAACAGCTTGTGTGCTTGTGATAATTAGGCAGGGTTTTCTTCAAACAGGCCTGGTTAAATCACAAATAAGAGAAAATCTGCAGATGCTGGAAATCCAAGCAACACACACAAAATGCTGGAGGAACTCAGCAGGTCAGGCAGCATCTATGGAAAAGAGTACAGTCATCGTTTTGGGCTGAGACCCTTCAGGACTGGGAGGGGCGGGGGAAGATGAGTCAGAGTTAGAAGGTGGGTGGGGGGAGACAGGAGGTAGAAACATGAGGTTGTAGGTGAAACCAGTGGGGGGGGTGTCGGAGGGGTGGAGTAAAGAGCTGGGAAGTTGATTGGTGAAAGAGATAAAGGAGGAATCTGATGAGAGAAGACAGAAGGCCATGGAAGAAAGAAAAGGGGATAAGAGCCCCAGTGGGAAGAGATGGGCAAGCAAGGAAAAGAGGTGAGAAAGTGAAAGAGGAATGGTGAAGGGGGTGGTGAGTGGTTTTACCAGAAGTTCAAGGAAATTGATGTTCATGCCATCAGGCTGGAGACTACTCAGACTGAATGCAAGGTGTTGCTCCTTCAATCTGACTGTGGCCTCATTGCGACAGTAGAAGAGGCCATAGACTGACATGTTGGAATAGGAAATTGAATTAAAATGGGTGGCCACTGGGAGGTCCCTCTTTTTCTGGAGTGCAGAGCGTAGGTGCTTGGTGAATTGGTCTCTTAATCTGCGTTGGGTCTCACTGGCATACAGGAGGCCACACCACGAGCACCAGATAAGGTAGATGACCACAAAAGACTCAGGTGAAGTGTCGCCTCACCTAAAAAGGCTGTTTGGGGCCCTGAATGGTAGTGAGGGAGGAGGTGTAAGGACAGGTGTAGCACTTGTTCTGCTTGCAAGGGTAAGTGCCAGGAAGGAGATCAGTGGGGAGGGTCGAATGGACAAGGGAGTTGCATAGGGAGCAATCACTGCGGAAGGCAGAAAGTGGGGTGGGGCCGGGGGGAAGATGTGCTTGGTGGTGAGATCCTGCTGGAGATGGTGGAAGTTACGGAGAATTATGTGTTGGATGCAGAGGCTGGTGTGATAGGTGAGAACAAGAGGAACCCTATCCTTGGTGTGATGGCAGGAGGATGGGATGAGGGCAGATGTGTGCGAAATGGAAGAGATGCGGTTGAGGGCAGCATTGATGATGGAGGAAGGGAAGCTACTGTCTCTGAAGGAGAACATGTCATTAGTTCTTGAATGAAACACCTCATTCTGAGAGCAGATGCTGTGGAGACTAAGGAATTGGAAGAAGGGGGTGGCCTACGCAACTCCCTTGTCCATTCGTCCGCCCCATCCCTCCCCACTGATCTCCCTCCTGGCACTTATCTGTGTAAGCGGAACAAGTGCTACACATGCCCTTACACTTCCTCCCTTACCACCATTCAGGGCCCCAAACAGTCCTTCCAGGTGAGGCAACACTTCACCTGTGAGTCGGCTGGGGTGATATACTGCGTCCGGTGCTCCCGATGTGGCCTTTTATATATTGGCGAGACCCGACGCAGACTGGGAGACCGCTTTGCTGAACATCTACGCTCTGTCCGCCAGAGAAAGCAGGATCTCCCAGTGGCCATACATTTTAATTCCACATCCCATTCCCATTCTGACATGTCTGTCCACAGCCTCCTCTACTGTAAAGATGAAGCCACACTCAGGTTGGAGGAACAACACCTTATATTCCGTCTGGGTAGCCTTCAACCTGATGGCATGAACATCGACTTCTCTAACTTCCGCTAATGCCCCACCTCCCCCTTGTACCCCATCTGTTACTTATTTTTATACACACATTCTTTCTCTCACTCTCCTTTTTCTCCCTCTGTCCCTCTGAATATACCCCTTGCTCATTCTCTGGGTTCCCCCCCCCCCCGTCTTTCTTCCCAGACCTCCTGTCCCATGATCCTCTCGTATCCCTTTTGCCTATCACCTGTCCAGCTCTTGGCTCCATCCCTCCCCCTCCCGTCTTCTATCATTTTGGATCTCCCCCTCCCCCTCCAACTTTCAAATCCCTTACTCACTCTTCCTTCAGTTAGTCCTGACGAAGGGTCTTGGCCTGAAATGTCGACTGCACCTCTTCCTAGAGATGCTGCCTGGCCTGCTGCGTTCACCAGCAACTTTTATGTGTGTAGCTGTGAGAGTCAGTGGGTTTATAATAGACATCAGTAATTAAGCTGTCTCCAGAGTGTCGGAAATGGACCAGGTAAATTTGAGGGCAGGGTGGAAGTTGGAGGGAAAATTGACGAAGTCGATGAGCTCTGCGTGGGTGCCAGAAGCAGCACCAATGCATTCGCCGATGTAGCATAGGAAAAGTAAGGGAGTGACACCTGTGTGGGTTTCTAACATGGACTGTTCCACGTAGCTGACAAAGAGGCAGGCATAGCTGGGATCCATGCAAGTATGCATAGCTACACCTTTTATTTGAAGGAAATGTCGGGAGGACAAGGAGAAATTATTAAGAGTGGGGACAAATTCCACCAGATGGAGGAGAGTGATGATGGAGGGGAACTGATTGGGTCTGGTGTCCAGAAAGAAATGGAGGGCTTTGAGGCCTTTTTGGTGGGGGATGGATGTGTATAGGGACTGGTCATCTATAGTGAAAATAAGATGATCGGGGCCCGGGAACTTGAAATCATTCCCTCTATCCCTCTGGAAATTGACAGTTTTAGTTTCATATACAAAATGCTGGAGGATCTCAGCAGGTCAGGCAGCACCTGTGAAGGGGAATGAACAGTCAACATTTTGGGCTAAGACCCTTAATCAGTACTGGAAAGAAAGACAACGTAAACCAGAATGAGAAGCTGGGGGAGGGGGCAAGAGGAGAAAGTAAATGCTGGCGGGTGATGGGTGAGACCTGGTAAGGGAGAAGTAGGTGGGTGGGGGTGGGAAGATGAATTAAGTAGTTGAGAGGTGATAGGTGGAAGAAGCATTATCTCTTAGATCTGGTGCTCCCAGTGTAGCTCCTCCATGTCGGCAAGATTGCAGATTGAGAGACTGCTTCATCGAGCACCTTTGTTCTGCTGCAAAATAGAGGATCTCTCTGTGGCTACCCATTTTTAAATTGACATTCCAGTTCCATTCTGACATATTTGTTCCAGGCTTTTTCTGCTGCCGTGATGAGGCCATCTCAGGTTTGAGAAGCAACACCTTGTAGTCCATCTTTGTAGCCTCTAGCCTGATGGTATGCAAATTGATTTCTATAGCTTACAGTAATTACTCCCCTCACTATTCTTTCTTTTTTTCCATTCTGGTTATCCTCTTGTCCATTATCGTCACCTGCCCATCACCTCTCTCTGGTTCTCCTTCTCCTTCCCTTTCTTCCATAGTCCACTGTCTTCTCCTTTTAGATTCCTTATTCAATCCTTTACCTCTTCCACCTTTCACCCCTCAGCTTCTTGCTACATTCCCTTCCCCCATCCATCCACCTTTCCTCCCACCTGGCCACACCTATCACCTGCCAATTTGTAATCCTTCTCCTCAACCCACCATTTTATTCTTCCTTTCCAATCTGATGAAGGGTCTCAGTCTTAAACGTCGGCTGTTTATTCCCTTCAGTAGATGCTGCCGGACTTTTTGAGTTTTCCAGCATATTGTGCATGTTGCACAAGATTTCCAACATGTGCAGAATCTCTTGTGTTTGTCATTTTTAGTTTGTTTTATTTGTGCCAGTTAATCTTCGGTAAATTTTTTGTGATTTGTATGTTTTTGTTCCAAGGTGTCTTTTGGTCTGCTTCCTAACCTAAATTCACAGCTTCCAAATAGCAATAGATCTCCTTATTCTTCCTTCTGAGGTGGATTTTTATCTGTCTGGAAACTTGTCTGCTGATTACTGGCCCATTTTTCAGATTTATGAATGTCTTCCTCTCACTTATTGAAGTATCAGCACCTACCAATCCTCTACTACCCACCCCCACAGTCCCATTGCCTATCAGCATTTGATATTATCCATAAATGTAGAAATTGTATTCTTGATTTCAAGATTTAAATTGTTAATGGAATTTGTGAATGGCAGTGTTAGCATTGATTCTTGTAAATTAACTGCTTACATTCTCCCACTGTGCCAATAGACAATAGGTTCAGGAGTAGGCCATTCAGCTCTTCGAGCCAGCACCACCATTCACTGTGATCATGGCTGATCATCCACAATCAGTACCCCTTTCCTGCCTTCTCCCCATATCCCTTCACTCCACTATCATTAAGAGCTCTATCTAACTCTTTTTTTTGAAAGAATCAAGAAAATTGGCCTCCACTGCCTTCTGAGACAGAGCATTCCACAGATCCACAACCCCCTGTGAAAAAGTTTTTCCTCAACTCCGTTCTAAATTGTCTACCCCTTATTCTTAAATTGTGGCCTCTGGTTCTGGACTCCCCCAACATCGGGAACATCCTGCCTCTAGTGTGTCCAATCCCTTAATAATCTTATATGTTTCAATCAGATCCCCTCTCATCCTTCTAAATTACAGTGTATACAACCCCAGTCGCTCCAATCTTTCAACATACGACAGTCCCGCCATCCCGGGAATAAACTTTGTGAACCTACGCTGCACTCCCTCAAAAGCTAGAATGTCCTTCCTGAAATTTGGAGGCCAAAACTATACACAATACTCCAGGAGTGATCTCACCAGGGCCCTGTACAACTGCGGAAGGACCTCTTTGCTCCTATACTCAACTCCCCTTGTTATGAAGGCCAACATGCCATTAGCTTTCTTCACTGCCTGCTGTACCTGCATGCTTATTTTCAGTGACTGATGAACAAGGACACCTAGATCTCGTTGTACTTCCCCTTTTCCTAAATTGACACCATTCAGATAGTAATCTGCCTTCCTGTTCTTGCCACCAAAGTGGATAACCTCACATTTATCCACATTAAACTGCATCTGCCCACTCACCCAACCTGTCCTAGTCACCCTGCATTCTCATAACATTCTCCTCGCATTTCACACTGCCACCCAGCTCTGTGTCATCTGCAAATTTGCTAATGTTACTTCTAATCCCTTCATCTAAATCATTAATGTATATTGTAAATAGCTGCAGTCCCAGCACCAAGCCTTGCGGTACCCCACTAGTCACTGCCTGCCATTCTGAAAAGGACTCATTAATCCCTACTCTTTGTTTCCTGTCTGCCAACCAATTTTTTATCCATGTCAGTACCCTACCCCCAATACCATTTGCTCTAATTTTGCACACTAACCTCCTATGTGGGACCTTATCAAAGGCTTTCTGTAAGTCCAGGTACACTACATCCACTGGCTTTCCCATGTCCATTTTCATAGTTACATCCTCAAAAAATTCCAGGAGATTAGTCAAGTATGATTTCCCCTTTGTAAATCCATGCTGACTCGGACCTATCCTGCCACTGCTATCCAAATATGACACTATTTCATCTGTTATAATTGATTCCAGCATCTTCAATTCCATTCTATACTTTATCTTGAAACAAACTAGCAATCTATTTTGCTTCATATTCCTCCCCCCCACTCTAATCTCTGACCTTGTTAACTTCATTAATTGCTGTTTCTGATTATAGACCCATTGAACAAGCAATACGTGCATCTTGTGAATACACTTTTAATGCATTAGTTACCAGTTTCCCTTCACCATAGCTCCACATTTCTCCATTTCTGTAAGATGCTCCTTTAAAATTCTTTGATGAAGCCTTAAGTTGTTTGTTTTAACATCTTGCGATGTTTGCTGCCAAATTGTGCAATCCTGTTCAGTTTGTCTTGCAAACAGCACAATAAAAAATAGTTGAAGCAGAGTCAAAATGGCTTGGGACCGAAATATGAAGCTGATTGTAAAGTGCAGTGGGAAAACTGTTTGTACAAGCAGCACAGTAAAATGCCAGTATGTTTATAGGCTACTGTCTATTATGTCAAAGCATTCACTTGCAATTTGGAGTATCAGCTCTCTAGCTGCTTTGTCAATAAAGACACAAAAATTGAATTCTATTTCATGGTTTGGTTATATTGATGAAATTAAATAGATGAAGGAGCAAATCAAAATGTGTTTTTATGTTGATGGTTGTATTAACAGCTGGTTAAACAAAATTTCATTGTGGACCCTAAGACAGAAATTATGACAGATTTTTTCTTTATTCTTTATTTCCTTATTCATATAGCCAACAGTGAGGAAGACTATCAAAGCTTGCAGTGGGATCTGGACCAGATGGAAAAAAGATGGTCTGAAAAGAGGCATACGGAATTTAATTCAAATTCAAAGTACATTTATTATCAAAGTATGTTGTACAACCCTGAAATTTGTCTTCCCCATAGACAGTCATGAAACAAAGAACCATGGAATTAACTCGTTAAAAGAAAAACATTAAACCCCCTCTCTCCCCCACAGCCAAAAAAAAATTGCACAGACAGTAAAAATAAATGAGTGAAAACACAGAATATAAAACACAAAATCAAAGGACATATTTCAGTACAGTTCAGCTCGGTGTTCATTATCTGCAGGCGGCCCCAATTCAAAAATCACCCAGAAGTAGTCACAAAGATTGACCTAGAAACTAGACACTCATAATCCTGAACTAGCCCAAATCCACAATCTGTGTCAATTAACCCTTGCTCCAGCACCACCCGCCGACAGTATCGAGTGAGCGAGAGGTCACTCGAACACAAGGGACTTCCCTCGAGAGCAGCGCATGAAACACTGCCACATGCAAACACCTTCTCTAGCAACAGCGAGCAAGAGGCTAGTAGACAGCGCTGAACACTTGCTCACCTTCGGCAGCTGCCTCAATGATTTCAAGAGATGAAGTCAATCATGGGCTCACGCTCCATCTCCTGACTTCCTGGCCTCTATGTTTTGGTCGCAGCCTCGTTGAACACTCTTGGAGCCAGCAAGTGCCTGATCGGCCCGAAATAACACTGCTAGAATGTAGATTACAGGCTCAAACAGTAGCAAAACCAGATCTGAAATAAAAAAAGATGTAAAAAAAATTAAGTGAATTGCTTCATGACCCATCTTGAGGATGTCACTTTTGGTACCATAGTTTGCTGGCACCACCTTCTTCTGGATTCTCCTCCTGAATGCAGACAAGTGTGAGGTGTTGCATTTTGAAGTGACAAAGTTGCTGTGTTGAGGAAAATTAAAATATACATAAAAGATAAGTGGTCACATTGCTAAATTTCAGTAATTATGTATCCAGATAGAGATTTAAGCACTTTGACAATATTGAAGACCTCTATCAAGTTATACTGGTAACTTTTTTATTACAGAAAAGAACAGCAATTTGTTTAACCTTACAATTTTTGTATGGTCCTAATACAGTGAATACTGATTAATTGGGACACATCGGGACAAGTACATTTTTGCCCAATCAAGCGGCTGGCCCAATTAGCTGAAGTTTCATGAAAATAGTTAAAAGGCTTAACAAAAATGAACTTCTTTTTAACTGATTAACAAATTATGTATTTAAATGAAATACAGAACAAATTAGAACACTATCAATGCTACTACAGTACTATAAAGTTATGTATTAGTTCCTAATAGTTTTCGATGGAGGTATTTGCCCAGTGTACACTGCTGTTTTTTTGACTGCAAATGAACAAAATCAGCGCAGACACGTAATGTAGATAATGGACTGTCTTCATACATTGATACGTTGATGATTACATCCTCCAAATCTTCGTTTTCTTTGTAACAGTCAAGATGATTGCCGATACCTTAATTCTTTGTACTTCCTGACTTGTTGAAGTAGTGAAATGATTTCATTTTCACTCCATGCCATTTCTTTTTTTTAATTTTTATTTTTATTTAAGGGATGACACAAAACAGAATATATAATGGATTACATTTTCCTTCATTTTGCTTTAGTATCGTACCCCCAAAACAAACCTCCCCCCCCCCACCCACCCGCCCTCCCCGAACATATCATGGCAGCTAATATATTTACAACACAACAATTCACAAATACAAGTACGGACATTTCACAACCATACCCCACACTACTTCAATATGACGGCTCATACACATCTGCAACATGTCAGATGATCCAAAATACACTCGTATTTACAATTCATCAACCACCCTGTGAAGTAAATTATAAGTGTGTTAAATGGGAGGCAACTTCCTAAGTACAATCAGATGCCCTCAACTAGTAGGTAATTCTTTAAGGCTCCCAAAATATGATAAGAAAGGTCCCCATTTTGAATAGAACTTTTTCACAGACCCCCTCAAAGTGAATTTAATCTTTTCTAATTTCAGAAAAAACACTACATCTTCTAACCAAGCAGCAGCAGTTGGGGGAGTGGCAGATTTCCAAACCAGCAAAATTCTCCTACGGGCCAATAGCGATGTAAATGCAATGATATCTGACTGACTTACATTTAAACCCAAATCATCATCTGCCACACCAAATACAGCTATAAGCGGGCAAGGTCTCAGTGTCACCCCCAAAACCTCACTGATAATTTTAAAAACCAGTGCCCAACAGTCATCAAGCCGAGGGCATGACCAAAATGCATGTACTAAACCAGCCGGAGAGAAGGAACACCTGTCACAGCCAGCGTCTGTCCCAGGGTATATGTCTGCCAGTCTGGCTTTACTTAAATGTACCCTGTGTAAAACTTTGAATTGTATGAGCCCCAGTCTAGCACATGATGATGAGAAATAAACCCTATTCAATACTTTTGCCCAATATTCCTCTGCAAGGTCCATACCGAGGTCATCCTCCCACCTACTCTTAGTTTTGTTTAGATCTTGAACTGCCAAAGACATCAGCTGAGCGTATAGTTCAGAAATCAGCCCCTTATTGTTAAAGCTAAGAGTGAATTTTTCCCATAACATAGCAGGTGGTAGAACAGGAAAAGAGGAAAATTTTTCCTTGACAAAGTGGCGAATCTGCAGGTATTTAAAAAAATGATTATGCAAAAGGCCATACTTACCGCGCAGGTTATCAAAACTGTCAAATATGTTATCAGTATACAAATCCTTAATGCGCATAAGACCGTTCAAACCCCATTGTCTAAAAGCTGAATCGAATGTGAAGGGAGGAAATAAATGGTTTTTATGAATGGGGCCCAAAACTGAAGCTGATATGAACTTATAGTGGCAGCGAAATTGATTAAAAATTTTGAGGGTGGAGAGCACGACCGGGTTAGATGTGAATTGAAAGGATTTCAATGGTAAGGAAGAATACACCAAAGCTGGGAGAGACGAGGAGTGGCAAGACCGTGACTCAAGCAGGCACCAGATTATATCTGGCCGGTGAAGCCAAAATAATACTTTTTGAATGTTCGGTGCCCAGTAATAATGAATAAAACTGGGAAGACCCATTCCACCTACGTCACGACCTCTTTGAAGAATGCGCTTATTAACCCTTGGGACCTTATTTTCCCAAATAAAGGAGGTTATAGCTTGATGGGCTGATTTAAAAAATAACTTAGATAAGAAAACTGGCAAACACTGAAACAAATAGAGAAATCTAGGAAGTATAGTCATTTTCACTGACTGAAATCTCCCAGCTATAGTAAGGGGTAAACTGCACCATCTCTCGAAATCAGCCTTCATTTGGCTAACCTGAGGCCTGTAGTTAGCTTCAAACAGAGATGTAAAAGAGCGAGTAATATGTATTCCTAAGTATACAAAACCATCTTGAGATAAAGGAAAGGGCAAAGATTCCTGTCGGATCTGTAGGGCCAAGTTATTAATGGGTTGGTTTTTTTTTTGAAAGTTCAGTTTATAGCCAGAGAAGGCTCCAAATTGACCTAATAATGACACAATAGCAGGACTACTACCTATAGGGTTGCTAACATAAAGTAAGATGTCATCAGCATATAGGGAAACACGGTGTTCCATGTCCCCTCTTCTAACACCTTGAAATAATGTAGTTGACTTAAGTGCAATAGAAAGAGGCTCAATTGCAATTGCAAAAAGAAGAGGGGACAGTGGGCAGCCTTGGTGAGTGCCACGTGTTAATGGGAAATAGTCAGATCAAAAATAATTTGTCTGTATACATGCTAAAGGCGAGTGGTATAATAGCTTAACCCAAGCTATAAATACTCTGCCAAATCCAAATTTCTCCAAAACACTAAACAAGTATACCCATTCCACTCTATCAAATGCCTTCTCCGCGTCCAAGGCGATAACAACCTCTGGACTTGGAAAATCACTGGGTGAATAAACCACATCAGCCAGTCGACGGATATTAAAAAAAGAATAGCGATTTTTAATAAAACCTGTTTGATCATCTGAAATTATCTTGGGAAGGGGACGTTCTAAACGACATGCAAGCACTTTAGCCAAAATTTTCACATCCGCATTCAAAAGTGAGATGGGGCGATATGATCCACATTGAGTCGGGTCCTTGTCCTTTTTAAGAAGTAGTGAAGTAGCTGCCTGTGAAAGAGAAGGGGGTAAGGAGCCATTCTCCAAGGATTCCTGAAACACTTCTAGAAGGACCAGTATGAGCTTATCCTTAAATTTCTTATAAAATTCTATTGGATAACCATCAGGACCTGGGGACTTACCACTCTGCATAGCCATAATGGCATTATTAATCTCTTCCTGCCCAAAAGCCCGATCTAGGTTCTCCACTTCCTCTAGTTCAAGAGTTGGTATTTCCAAATTATCTAAAAAACGTTCCATATTTGTTTTATCTGAGGGGAACTCTGAGGCATACAGAGAGGAATAAATAGTTGCAAAGATGTTATTAATCTCTTTTGGATTGCTTGTCAAGTTCTGGTGCATGTCTCTTATCTGGGAAATAAGTCGTGATGCAGCTTGACGTTTCAACTGATGAGCCATAAGCCGGCTCGCCTTGTCACCATATTCATAATAGAGGCCACGTGTCTTAATTGTTCTGATAGGTTTGTAGATAGAAGATTAAACTTCGCTTGAAAATCAACCCAGCTTTTATATAATTCCACAGTGGGTGCCTCAGAGTATTTTCTATCCAGGTCCCAAATAGATTGCAATAACATTTGCGTCTCCTTCCTACGCTCTTTATTGGCATGTGAAGTATAAGATATTATTTGACCCCTCAAGTAAGCTTTTAAAGTTTCCCAAAGTAAAGAGTACGATACCGACTCAGTTTTGTTAGTCTCGAAGAATGTGTCAATGTTAGCCGATATATAACTATAAAATTTCTCATTAGAAAGCAAAAGGGGGTTAAGTCTCCACAGAGGCCGTTCTCTAACGTTTAAAGGAAAACATAGGTCCAGTTTCACGGGCGAGTGATCAGATATAACTATAGCAGTGTATTCAATTTGTCTAATCACAGGTATCAAGGAATTATCTATAAAGAAATAGTCTAGCCTGGAATAGGAGTGGTGAACATGAGAAAAGAAAGAGAATTGCCTAACTGATGGATTCAAAATTCTCCAAGGATCCACATAACCATTTTGTTGCGTAAACATCGAGAAGGCCTTTGCCATACCAGAAAATGTTCTCCTAGGGCAAGACCTATCAAGCAGTGGGTCAATAGCACAGTTCAAATCTCCGGAAAAGATTAGCTTATGTGTATTCAGGTTAGGTATTAATGACAAAACCTTATTTGCAAATTGGACATCGTCCCAATTAGGAGCATAAACATTTACCAAAATAACAGGTATCTGAAAGAGAGAGCCAGAGGCTATAATAAAGCGACCATTAGGGTCGCTGATTACATCAGATGGTGTGAACTGCATTCTTTTGGTGATTAATATTGCCACCCCCCCTGGACCTACTATTAAATCTGGAATGAAAAACCTGACTAATCCATGCTTTACAAAGTCTATTATGGTCCTCCACTCTTTAATGTGTCTCTTGTAGAAATAGTATATCTGCTTTTAATTGTTTCAGATGAGAAAACTTTAGCTCTTTTAACCGGACCATTGAGCCCCTTTACATTCCAAGAAATAAACCTCACAGGGTGGCCTCCATCAGCAGCACTCATGTTAACCATATCAAAAGGCACACAGGGCCTACAATCCAAAACAGTGCGAGGGTATAAGTTGCACACAATAACGCACAATGAAAAGAAAGTCTGATCAATCCGTAACACACAAAAGAATAAACTGCCATGGTAATCCCCCAAAACACTCCCCCCACCCCTTTACGCAAACAAAAAAACCCAATTAACCCCCGAAACCTAGATCTACCTCCCCAATTGAGGATGATCGCAGGCAGTACCCAACAAAAAACTTCCAAGGTGTTCCCCATACAACCCAACTTTCAATCTAATCTAGCGTGGCTCCCCTCCTTAACATTTATCCTATCACTTATACTACCTTTAATATAACATATAGGTTAAAGATGACACAGGTCAAACTAAGCATTAAAAACAAAAAAAAAACACTGGGCAACTTAAACACCCGAGATATAAATCCCAAATATTTACATTTTGCTGGTTGAAAGTTTTTGTTAATCAGTTTCGGCAGCATAGCAGTTCAACCAGATCGCGTTCCACAAATTAAACTGGAAAAAATGAACAAAGAAGTGGATTGTAAAAATTAACAGTTTGCCTCGGCATGAGGCCCCTTCCATGCTGCATGAATAACCTTAAAAAAAAGTCATTGCTCTTCTCGTTCTTCTTCTCCCCAGCGCGAATGGTGAAACTCTTTGGCTGCCTCTGGTGTATGGAAATAATGCTTTTCACCTTCATGCATGACCTGGAGCTGGTCAGGATACAAGAGGCCGAACCTGACCCCTTTCCCGTAAAGCAGGGATTTCACCTCCTTGAAAGCTGCTGGTTTCTTACCCAGCTCCGCACTAAAATCTTCATTAAAAAAAACACGCGGTGTCCGTGGAAATGCAGCTCCTGCTTCCGTCTATTGATGATGTGTTGCTTATCTTGAAAGGAGTGAAAGCAAACCAGGAACGTTCTTGGTCTTGTTTGCTTGGCTCCAGAGACGCCGGATGGTTTACGTCCGACTCGGCGAGCACGCGAAAGCACGAGAGGACTTGGGAAAAGATCTGTCCCCAGCACTTCGTCAAAAAACTCAGTCATAAATTTAGCAGGGTCCAAACCTTCCAAATTTTCAGGAATGCCGACCACTCTCAAATTGGATCTCCGTGACCGATTTTCGAGGTCATCTAGCTTTCCCTTCAGGAATGCGTTTTCGCTCTGCAACGCTGCAATGGCGGCTTCGGCGCTCACCAGTCGGTCACTGTAATCATTCAGGCCGTCTTCAACCCCACGAATGCGTTCGTTGTGTGACTCGTAAGCAGACATAATTTGTTCCATGGTAGCAGTCACTGGTGATAAAGCACCTTCAAGTTCTCTTTTTAGGACAGAATGCACCGCTTGCGTCATGTCAGTAATAAGTACTAAATGAAGCCTCTCCAAGTCATCAGGTAGCGCAGGTCCGGGTCCAGCTCCAGCAGCGTGCAACAGCGCCATTACTGTAACATCAGTCTGCTTGCTCGAGGCTTCGCTATCTTTTTCCCCAGTTTTACATCGAAGGTACATTCTACTTGCCATTTCAATGTCCAGCTATGTCCCGCGTTGTTCACAATGGTAAATATTCAGTTATCTTGGGCATACGGCAAAGATAAACAGGTAGATTTTCAATAAAAATTGGGAACCGCACTCACACGCACCAACTCACTCTATACTCGACCCCGGAAGTCCCACTCCATGCCATTTCTGGCATCTCCAAGCCTGAATGCTTGAAACTGCAGTGAGCTAAACAGCTCCGAATTGTCTTGCTGCTTATTTCTCACCAACTATCAATGACAAAAATCACTGCTTTTTGAACACGAGCGCACGCAACTGACACTATTTAAAAACTGTTCACTCTAAGCACGATGTATTGTAACGACCATGCAAGTGCATGTGACTGATGCTAGTTAGTAACTGCAACGGTCTCCTGTCCCAACTAAGTGGCATAGTGTTCCAAATAAAGAGAATCCCAGTTATTTTCTGTATTAGTTTTTCATTCTTTAGGAGTTGTCACAAATAAGTGACTGCTCTGATTAACCAATGGCCTAATTATTTGGACTTTGTATCTTTTGTGGAAAATACTTTATTCACTTCCTACTATGCAGATCAGAGCTAATCACAGCACACAAAGTTGAATGGTCTCACATTTCTCCAGATTAAGCAATTTTAATTTCCCCTCTTACTTAATCTGTAACATTGCATCCTTGTGTCCTCTTCTCAACTTGCTTTACCTACAGATCTTGGTATCTTAAAGAAATTTGGTTGTAATCCACTAAGTACCTTCATTTAAAAATGAATAAGCCTCAACAAATAATGTCCTCAGTCAAGCATCGGCCACAAAATATGAGGAATTCACAATAATTTTGAACAACAAAATTACTTCCATTAGGGTGAGTACTGTTACAGATACTGGTAACTTCTATGTCAGGGGTCCCCAATCTTTTTTGCACCGTGGACCGTTTTAATATTGACAATATTCTTGCAGACCGGCCGACCGGGGTGGGGGGGTGGTGAGTAGGGTTGCCAACGGACAAGAGTAGCAGTTAAATACATTGCATTTACCCTGAGTAAGACTACACTGACCATGAAGCCTTGCGCGGGCGCCTGTGTGCGCATGCGTGTACATACCAATTTCTTTTTCTACAAATCGTTTTTGGCAATTCTGTTCATTGAAACTACACTACATACATTATTTCTACTTTAGATAGGCTGTGTATTTATCATATCATTCCTGCTTTTACTATTAGTGTTATTTTAGGTTTTATATAACAGCGCATGAATATAGTGATAAGTCAATTATAAATCACTTATGTCAATAGCATCATAACGTTTTATGTAATGTTTGTATATTAAACACACAGCACATATTTTCCCTATATGAACATATAAAATCATTGCAACACACCAATATCGCTGAATCAGTGGGAGCCCTGGGCTTGTTTTCCTGCAACAAGACGGTCACATCGAGGGGTGATGGGAGACAGCGATACTCGAAGGGGGTTCCTTATGTCCAGTCTATTCCGCAATTTAGTTCTCATTGCATTCATTGCAGAAAAGCCTGCTTCGCAGTGATATGATATTGGAAATGGAAGCAGCGTTTTCAGTGCTTTCGTGGCGATCTCAGGATATGTAGCCTTGACTTTGATCCGGAATGCCAGCAGAGATGTTATGTCAAACATACTTTTCAGCCCGCCATCACTTGCAAACTCGAGGAGTTGATCTTCCCGCGCTGACATGGATGACGCGCGGGTAATGACCTCGCGTGCGTTCAAGCTCAACAGTGAGCGTGACAGGGAATGAGGAAAGGTGCAGCTGATTTATATAGTTTCCTTGAGGCCTGCTAGCACATGCTTTGCGGCCCGGTGGTTGGGGACCACTGCTCTATGTCATAAGAAGAGGGCAACCGTGTCAAAATTTACAAGTATTTCTGATGCAAAACTCTATAAGATTGTAATAAAGAGCAAGCTGTCTATTTGCTGTCTCAGCCCTGTCCTATCACATTTTTTAAGAACTCTGTTTTCAAATCTGTTGGGAAAAATTAATAACACGTCCTTTGAAACTGGAGTTTTTCCAGATGCCTTCAAAATTGTGGAGTCAACTTACCCCCCCCCCCCAAATTAAAAGCTAAACCTTTATAGTGAGGTAGAGCTAACTACACAGGCTTGTATCAAATCTTTGCTTCTTGTGAAAGTTTCTTGAAAGTAATTTTCAACCAACTCGACAACTTTCTGAATGAGAATAATATTCTAGAAAAGTTTCAGTCAGGTTTTGGAGTAAACCACAGCACAGAGATGGCCCTGAACAAAATTGTCAGAGTCCTTCGGCTCAGCACCTATACCAATGTGGCTTCAGTTCTAATTCTTCTGGATGTAAGTGCTGCTTTCGACACAATTAACCATAGCATTCTCCTAGATTGCCTTGAGAACTTGGTTGACCTTTCTGATAGTGTCCTTAATTGGTTTGACTTGCATCTCAGGTATGCTTTTTTTGGTCTATCTTGGAGACCATTTTTCTAAGGGATATGATGTACCTTTTTGTGTTGCTTAAGGAAGCTGTCTTGGTTTTTTATCTTTCATTTTATACATGTTCACCTTAGGAGACATCATTAGAGGTCGTGAACTTGATTTCCACAATTGTATATCTCGCTCGACCCTGATGATGATAACACCCTATCTAGTCTGACTTCTGATAAGGCTGCAACAAACAAATGTGTGAACATAATTTCCTAAAACTAAATGAAGTTTAAAAGTGATATTTTTAGTTGGCCCCAAAGCCAAAAAAGTTGAACTTTTTGGAAACTTTACTCCCCTTGAAAAATCAGAAGTGACAAGATTGGGTGTTATACTTGATTCATATTTGAATTTTAAATCCCACATAACAAACGTGACCATACCAGCATTTCTACACTTAAGAGTTGTCACAAAGGTGCATCTGTTTGTCATGCAGTGATGCTGAAAAAATAATTCACACCTTTATATCAAATAGACTAGGTTACTGTAATGAACTTTTTATTAGCCTTCTAAAGCAATCTTCAACTCATTCAGAATGTCGCTGCGAGACTTATAACTAAATACAAGATGAAGGAGCATATCACTCCTGTCCAAACTACTCTACATTGGCTTCCTTTTAGAATTGATTTTCCTTTCTTTTAGAATTGATTTTAAAGTTCTTTTGCTTGTTGTTAAGGCTTATAATGGTCTGGGACAGAAGTACATCACAGAACTGCTTTTGTTTTATAATCCTGCTTGAGCTGTCAGACCACCTTCTGCTGGTCCCTTAAACTTAAACTATCTTCCTCAAAAGAAAATTGGCATGTCAGCTTTTTATTAACTGTGGAACTCAGTATCTGCAACTTTAAGGATTGCTGACTTAGTTGATACTTTTAAATGGCAGCTCAAAACCTATTTACTTAACCCTGATTTCGCCTATTTTATATTTAATTTTTATGATTTCATTTTATCCCATTATAAAGCACTTTGAACTACATTGTTGGTATGAAATGTACTCTGTAAATAAGTTAGTATTACACCAATAGATTTATAAGTAATTGAGATCCCAGAGTGATCCCAGTGGCATCCAAATAATTACAGCTATACAACCTGAAAATTATCTGTTTATTCCCACTGTTTTTGTTTGTCATACAAAACTAGCCTGTATTAGCATATTACTCACAATTCATTGAGCTGTTGTGCAGTAATCTTTTTACTTTGTGTCTTAGTAAATGTCTTCTGGAAATTTAAACTTGCTGCATCTACTGGTTTCCACCTTCCACATCCTGCACAACATTTATTCATCCTGTTTCTTACATCCTCATAAATGCTAATATATTTGTCAGAGGCGCACTGTCTCTGCTCGAGTCTGATATGCTTTTCTCATATGTCCTGCTACTAGAGGGGCTCCATATATTCCAGATGACCCAACGTGCAACATTCTGACATGTTGCAAGTTCTCCTGTGTTTTTAAAGCATTTTTGAAGATAGTAATAATAAAAAATGTTTTTCATATTCACTAATGATGAGATTCTATATATATATTCTGTTGGTTTAATTATGGGTAGTGTTAATGTGACGATTCAATGAACTGAACCAATTATAGCAAGTGTGTATAGGGTAATATAACATGGGTTGCTGTAGAAAATGGACATTTCTGACTTGGCAATTATGGACTAATGGACAGTTCTCAGGAATGGATCCCTTGCGTAACTTGGGGAGCAACTTGTATACTCTTCATAGATTCTAGCATTTACCCAAGAGCAAATGTAATTTGAAAAGGGAAATTACAGTTGCAAGAAAATGTTTGTGAGCCCCTTGCAATTGTGATTTTTCTGAAAATAATTACTCATAAAATGTGGTCTGATCTTCACCTGGGTCACAATAATAGACAAACACAATCTGCCTAAACTAAACTAATAGCATTTTTCTCATCAATACTGAGTGAACCATTTAAGCAATCACTGTCTAGGTTCAAAAAAGTATGTGAACCTCTGGGGAGACGCCTTCTACAAAAGCTATTTGGTGTCAGGTGTTCCAGTCAATGAAATGAGATTGGAGGTGTGGGTTGTCGAGGTGCCCTGCCTATATATTTTTAAAAAAGACAAGCAAAGTCAGATTACTGACAGAGCCTGCTCTTCTCAAGAAAAATCTGTTTATGTGCACCATGCCTCGATCAAAACAACTTTCAGAGGACCTTAGAAGAAGAACTGTAGAGATGCATGAAGCTGGAAAAGGCTACAAAAGCATTTCTAAAGACTTGAGTGTTCATCAGTCCACAGTAAGAGAACTTGTCTACAAATGGAAGAAATTCAGTACTATTGCTACTCTCCTTAGTAGTGGGCGTCCTGCAAAGATCACACCGAGTACAAGTGAAAAAGAACTCAAGGGTCACAGTAAAAGTTCTGTAGAAATCTCTAGAACTTAACAAAGTCTTTGTTCATGTGCGCACTTTAAGAAAAACACTGAACAAGAATGGTGGTCATGAAAGGACACCACAGAGGTGCTGCATGCAGAGAAAAAACATTGCTGCAAGTGTCAAGATTGCAAAAGATCACTTGGATGTTCTACCTTGCTCCTGAGACAATGTTCTATGGACAGATGAGACAAAAGTTGAACTTCTTGGCAGAAAAAGTTATGTTTGGAGGAAAAAGGCACTGCACACCAACACCTCATCTCGACTGTGAAGCATGGTGGAAGGAGCATCATAGTTTGGGGCTGCTTTGCTACTTCAGGGCCTAGATGGTTTGCAATCATTGTGGGAACAATGAATTCAAAATTGTATTAAGACATTTTATAGGAGAATATCGGGGTAGCAGTCTGTTACCTGAAGCTTAATGGAAGTTGGATGGTGCAATAAGACAATGATCTGCAACACAAGAGTAAATGACAACAGAATAGTTTAAAAAGAAGAACATTTGTGTTTTGGAATGGCCAAGTCAGAGTCGAGACCTTAACCCATTTGAGATGATGTGGCATGATCTGGAGCATTGTTCGTACAAGACATCCCAGAAATATTGATGAACTGAAACATTTTTGTATAGAGGAATGGTCTAAAATTCTTCTTTGCCATAGTGCAAGTCTGATCAGCAGCTACAGGAAATGTTTGGAGAGGTTATTGCCTCTAAAGGCGGTTTTACCAGTTATTAAATACAAGAGTTCACACACTTTTTCCAGCCTGGACTGTGAATGATTGAACAATGTGTTCAATTAAGACAGGTAAAGTACAAACTTTTTCTTACAACTGTATTTTTGTAGTTTTCTAGCTCACTGGAACTTGCATCCACAGTCTGTCTAGCTACTTCCTTTAAGGCATGAGAATACGTTACATCGGGTTCAGAGACATTGTCAGCTTTCAGTCTCAGTGGTTTATTTAATTACATTTTCTCTCTTGTCCATCATTGTTTGAAGTTCCTTCCCTTTTAATCTCAGATTTTGCAGTTTTATTGGGATGATTTTTATCATGGTCTTTCATAAAGGTAGATATAAAATATTTGCTCTAAAATCTCGTAATATTACTTCCCCAGTCTTATCCATAAAGATTAATAATTACCATATCTTCTCCCTTCCTCACTGAAGCTCTCCCATCTTTTATGCATCTTCATACCTCTCCCTATATTTTCCCTTCACCACACCAGTTTTTGAGTTGGATGTTCAACTCTGATCATCTTGACATTGTGCTACTTTCCATGTGTTCATGTATCAATACAGGTATCTTTTTAGTTTAATTCAGACTCAGGTTCCTTATCTGTTACTGGAGCCTCTGTAATTAGTATGTATGTGGACATAGACAACTGAATCTTTCTAAGCTCATGATGGTATATGTGAAACGTTAGCCCAAAAATTTTTTTTATCTGCTTCCTCCTATCATCCATGTCCCTCTATTTCCCAACTCCTCTCCCCACAGTGTGACTCTCCTCTGCCCATCATCGCTCACCGGCCCTCGGTCCACCAGTCACTTACTCTCCCCTGAATCACCATTCTCCCTTTCCTCTTTATGCTGGTTATCTTCCCTCACCACACTTGGGTTTTGACCTGAAACTTTGACAGTTCCTTTCATCCACTGATACTGGTCAAACCATGGAATTTCTTCAGCAGTTAGTGGCTCTAGATTCCAGCATCTGCAGTTGATTGTTCCAAGGAACTATTCATAATCCTAATACCTTGCAAGAAATGCATCCCTTTGAACTGGTTAATGAGAACAGAGAATTTCCTCCCCTACTTCTAACTACTACAATTGGATTACCAAAATTTTCTTTTTCATTTGACTAGCTTGATTGGTCCTGTGCACCAGCCTGATGTGCTTAGGATGTTCATATTCACTGTGATTTCTCCACTCAGAATACAAGAACTTCATATGCATGCTATATTAGGAATCCCCACAACCTCCCTTGTTTACAGTATTCCACTGGCCAGATTTAAAGCACTTAATCCGTAAATGCCTCTTGAAATAGTGTGCATGGAACCTTCCTCCTCTATGATGCATTGCCCAAAGCTCAGACTCCAGCTCAATAATAAGTTGAATTTCTTCTTGACTGCAGATAACCTGTTACAAGTGTGGCCTCCGAGTGGTTTCTGTCAACTGTCATATGTTATGACACAACTTATCACTTACTTTAATTAGGTTTTCCTTCTGGATATTTATAATTTTGAGTTCTAATTTAATCTAGTTAAAATTTAGTTTTAAATTCCTAATTTTAATTACACTGTTTTAATAACTGGACTATTAATTTAGAGTGAATTTTTTTCAAGATGGAGAGTAAAATATGCTGCAGAACTTAATTATTTGCTTGCCATTTTATGATGTCACATCTTGATTTTTTTTTACTCAGTTCCACAGCCTATTGATTTGGGTTGCTGCTGCTGTTGTGTTCTCTTTTAACTTTTTGTTCAAGAATGCAAAAACAATATTTTTCCTTCACCAAGTTTTCAGTCTCATCAAAATGTTGAGATGGTAATATTTGTATGCTGTGGAACATGACTTTTAGCATTAGTTATTGATAGGTAGAATTCAATAGAGTGGAATGCTGCTTAAATCGAAAGGTTCAAAGGTACATTTAATGTCAGAGAAATGTATACAATATACATTCTGAAATTCTTTTTCCTCACAAGCATCCACGAAAACAGAGGAGTGCCCCAAAGAATGAATGACAGTTAAATATTAGAACGGAAAAGTACCCCCAGCTCCCTCTTCCCACGCATAAGTAGCAGCAAAGCAATAACCTCCCCCCACCAGCAAAAAAGCATCCCCCCCCCCCCGCTGAGCAAGCAAATGTGCAGCAAAGCATCAATAAAAACACAGGCTTGCAGTATCCCAAAGACTACTCGTTCACTGGTATTTGACATACCACAGGCTCTCTCCCTCTCCCTAATAAGGGAAAAAGAGGTGTCCCTGTTTCATTGTGAGAAAGGAGACATAACAGCTTACTGATTTACAATGTCAAAAGTCTGTTGTGTTGCTTTTTCCGAGCTCTGTGCCCAACGAACTCGGGTTGCTGGGCACACAGCCAGCAGCCAGCTCTCTGCTTTCGATCTTCCATCTCCCACGACACACCAGTTTCCTGTGACGGCACCAATCTCAAGTCCGCCTACCTCCAGAGCCACAAAATCCTGGAACCCTGAAGGCGGCTGGTCTTCTAGGCCGTGTCCTTGGCATATCGAATAGCGGCCGGTCGTGAGACCCCCAAGAGCAGGTCCCATTCCCGCAAAGAACCAAAGTCAGCATGCAACTCCAAGTCAGAGTCTTCAGAAGAACCCTGAAAGGGAAAAATAGAGATATTAAAGATAGAAATAGAGCTGTTTCTGAAGATGCGAGCAAAGGAGTTGCTATTAAGCACCATCATTCTCCTAAGCTTAGATTTTTATAACAAAATTGATCATCTGCATCATTATTTAGAAAAACAGGGAATCTTAGGAAGGATCCCATATTGTATGTTTGTAGTGCAGTGAGAGGTTTAGATGGAATTGTTAATTGAATTTTAAAGATTTTACAACAGACCTATTTGAAGAATTCCAGGGAATTGAAACAACAGCGATATTATTTACTAAGAATATCTGGAGCTAGGTTCCCTAAGGCAGTCCTAAGTTATCAGCACTGACTGATAACTGTTGCAAGGAGAGTGGGAGCCTGCTACATGGACAACCGCTTACTCTCCATATCGTACTGCCCTGACTTGCGTATCACAAGGACAGTTGGGACACAACGTGCATGGTCGACTCTGACCAACCATAGATTACTGTGATCAAGGGACACAATTTCCCAACAAATGATTACGTAAGTAGTTACATAACTTTTCAAACAGACATCTAAGTTTATAGTTCAAAGTAAATTTGTTAACAGAGTACATGTACTACCTTGAGATTCATTTTTTTGCAGACATTTACAAGGAAAAGATAATTCTATGAAAAACTACACAAAGACTGACAATCAATGTGCAAAAGTGTCAAACTGTAATTAAAAATATTACTGAGAATGCGAGTTGCAAACAGTCATTGAAAGTAAATCTGTAGTTTGTGGTATCAGTTCAGAGTAGTGGTTGACAGAGTAGTTATTGACACTGGTTCAGGAGCTAGATGTTTGTAGGGTAATAATCTCATCAAAATTTGGTGGATTGGGACCTAAGGCTCCTGTACCACCTGACTGAAGCAAGAAGAGGACATGTCCTAGATGGTGGGCGGGGGGGGGAGTTGGGGGTGCAGTGCGGTCTTTGATGGATGCTGCTTTCTTGTGAATGTGTTCAGTGGTGGGGAGGGCTTTGCCTGTGATAGAACAGGCTGTATCCAGTCAGGAGACTCTCCATTGCACACCTGTAGAAGTTTGTCAAGGTTTTTGGTGACCTGCCAATTCTATGCAAACTTCAGAGAAAATAGAGGCACTGGAGTGGCTTCTTTGTGCTGGTCCTGGGACAGATTCTCTGATATGATAACACCAAGAAATTTAAAGCTACTGGCCCTCTCCACTTCCATTCCCCTAATGAGAACTGGCTCATGCACCTCCGATTTCTGCCTTCTGTAGGAGATGTTGTTATGGCACAACACAACCAGATTTTCAATCTCGCTCCTATCTGTTCTTTCCCTCCCTCCCTCCCTCCCTCCCTCCCTCCCTCTCTCTCCCTCCCTCTCTCCCTCCCTCCCTCCCTCTCTCCCTCCCTCCCTCTCTCCCTCTCTCCCTCCCTCTCTCCCTCCCTCTCTCCCTCCCTCTCTCCCTCTCTCCCTCCCTCTCTCCCTCCCTCTCTCCCTCCCTCTCTCCCTCCCTCTCTCCCTCCCTCTCTCCCTCCCTCTCTCCCTCCCTCCCTCCCTCCCTCTCTCCCTCCCTCCCTCCCTCCCTCCCTCCCTCCCTCCCTCCCTCTCTCCCTCCCTCCCTCCCTCCCTCCCTCTCTCCCTCCCTCCCTCCCTCCCTCCCTCTCTCCCTCCCTCCCTCCCTCCCTCCCTCTCTCCATCCCTCTCTCCCTCCATCCCTCTCTCTCTCCCTCTCTCCCTCCCTCTCTCTCTCCCTCTCTCCCTCTTATAAGTTGCCTTTGTGCCTTTCATACTTTCCCTCCACATTTTTTGTCTCTGTTCTATTACTTTTTCCAGCTTTCTCATTTCTCAATGTAGTTCTGACCTCTAGTTCTGTCTCACTTTCTCAATACTCTCCCACTATCTGTTCCAGGGCATTCTCTTCCCTATTTTCATCTTTTCCTTCCTCTTCCTTTGTAGTTTGACTTGATTGTTCTATACCTTTCAGCTGCATGCCATTAAGGATTAGTGCAGGTCAAATAATTTGTTTTGGATATGTTAACGTTGAGGTCCATAAAAGTTTTTTTTTAAAAAGTGTTAAACCTAAAGGAAAAATATCAAGCAATGGTAAGATCCTACTTTGTGCTCCTAAACATCTGCAGTGGAGTACTTTCATTAAAAAGTTTCCTCTTGGAAGTGAGAAAATGAGTTGCTAAAGACTTTGAAAATCTAAAATTGGACATGCAGCTAGAGATGCAAGCTGACTTAGACTTGAAGGGAAAGGTCAGGGCAATATTTTGTTTTAAGCACTGAAAGCTGTGTGAAGTGGATTGGCTCACCATGAATGATAATGGAAATATGTTCCATAATGTTTTAAATAAATAAAAATTTGAGAGAGAAAATCTGAAAGGCCATTGGAAATTATTATTGGACAGATTTTGGGGGAAACTTGCTTGGTTAGAATATCTTCATGACCAATGGACAGTTTGCATCTGAACTGTTGTGATCTATTCTGAATTTCATTTTGAAGTTTATTGCATGACAAAGACAGCATGTTCACTAGCTGAGGAAAACTGCAGAGGCATCTTTGGTAGTTGGTATAGAATATACCATCAGAAATCAGGTACACAAATTAAAAGATGTTTTCCTTAAATAGCTCAACAGAGAATTTTGGAATATTCTTGACAAAATCTATTTGTAATCCTGATTGACTAACAGAGGAAAATAGTCCAAAGTGAAGACTATGACTTATAATAAAGCATAAATTAAAGCTGTGAGGCACTGTTAGATTGGAAAGTTCTTCCGTTGATCGGTGTTCAAGAGAATGAGTTCCTTGCTGTATGAACGAATGAACACACACACACACACACAATGTTGGAAGAACTCAGCAAGTCAGAAGCATCTATGGAAGGAAATGAACAATCAACATTTTGAGCTGAGACTTTTCATCAGGACTGGAAAGGGAAGGGCGCAGAATTTCTTTTCCATACAATCATCAGGAAACAGTGTGAGTTGATGTTAAAGTATAGCTTGGATTTATTATAAGTAATTGGGCCAAGCAACAAATGTGATGCCTGTGTTGAATGTGCATGCCAGATGCACTTGCAGATAGAGATATTAAAATTCAGAGTTCAAAGTAAATTTATTATCGAAGTATGTACATGTCACATACACTACCCTGACATTCATTTTCTTGCAGGCATTCACAGTAAAACAAAGAAATACATTAGAATCAATGAAAAACTACTCACAAAGCCCAACAAATAAAGATTGACAAATAGCAAACAAAAACTGACTGGCAAACAATCTCAAGGAAATGAATCAAGAAAATGAATGTCAAGGTATTATATGGTGACGTATACTTTAATAATACATTTACTTCAAACTTCAAGATTAGACATAACCGTTTTTTTAAAACAACTTCTGTTTAGTACATTCCATTTGAAAATAGTCAAACTGGTCTGGCCCAGCTTTAAACTGCTGGAGCAACGTTAATAGTTCTGTGTAGCAGTGCCTGGGAGGGGCAGAGGTTTAGTTTTGTGTTTTTTTTAGGCTGATTGCTGACCTTCATCTTTTAGGGCTATTTTTAACTTTTGTACAATCATTTCACTGTCTGGTAATTTGAATTACTCAGAATGGCTCAGACTTATCTCTTCATCAAAGAGCTCACAACAAACTTCTAGCTCTCCACCTTCATAGAATACTTTTGCTTTCTTGTCATAAGGAAAGAATCAGACCATATGCTTCGCGTTTGAAGTGTAATGCAGCAAAAGGGAACAGATGTGAGCACTAGATCGGTTATAATGTGATTTTTTTTTTGGTTAAAAGGGCACTTTTTTTCTGCATATTCAGTACAGTGCTTCTCTGTATGCATATGATCCAGCATTAGGCTGTGAATGCAGTTGGGTTACAGGTTCAAAATTCAAAATAAAAATCTTGATTACTTTATACTCTATATTACACGGGATTTTCCATTGTTATGTGAAATTAACTTAAGTAATGTTCTTCATTTGGCCAGATTCTTTTTCTCTGTATGGGTCACTGCGAATAGATTTTCCCACTCTCTCCAATTTCACAATTTTTTTTGTGATTTCCTCAAACCACCTGCATTTTTGTCCAAGTCATACATATGGATCCCAGCACTGAACTTTGGAGGTCTGTGAGCAGTGATGTTCCACGATCAGAATACCACCCCTCCATTACTACCATCTAACTACACAAATTTTGAATCTGAACTAAAGGGATACCATGTGATTTAATCTTCTGGTTCAATCTACCAGGAGGGACCTTGCAGATTCTTCACTGAAGTTATGTGGACAACATATACAGTCAGCTAACCTCATTAGTCATAAAATATGGGGATAAAATTGTCAGGATTAAGCAGAAATATGGAATTAAGGTTTCAGTCAGGTTAGCTATGATCTCATTAAATGGTAAAGCAGACTTGAGGAGCCCAAATAGCCTCTTATTGCCCTAATCTACGGATTTGTATGGTAACAAAATAGCTAGATGTTCAATGAGAAATGGGGCTTGTAATTTATGAGTTCCAGCTTGGCCTGTCACATCAGTAGAATAGATATTTTCATTGTAGTTCACTGGTGTGAATAATAAAGAACATTTATGTTGATGACCTGCGTTCGTGGCTGACATAGTATTGTCATTATTTATGTCAAGGACACGAGCTTCTATAACTGATGGTTAAGTAGCGAATCATTTATGTGGCTTTTAGCATCTATCTTTTTTAATTAAATCTGAACATGCAGAAGCTGGATTCCCTTCCAGCCATGAAATGATATAGTTTTTAATTAGAATGCCAACAGATATATAAAAGTAAGGAAGGTCCTTCAGGATGGGAATTTCCAGGCAAGTCTTAACTAGTGATCAATCTGGTTTGGTCCTGCCATGAGTGAAAAGAGTACTCATTGATATCATAAACACAAAATAATCTGCAGATGCTATGATCAATGCAACACCTTCAGTACACTGGATGAACTCAGCAGGTTGGGCAGCATCAGTTAGAAACGATGAGTCGACATTTCGGGCCGGAACCCTTCGTCAGGACCGAAGAATGAAAGATGGGGAAGGATTTGAAGAATGCTTGTAGCTTCAGTTGAAAGACCAGTAATTTGAAAGACAAAGGGGTGGGGGAGGGGAAGCATTGACATCATAGCCTGTGAAAACAATGGGCAGTAGAAGGAAGAGGCGGAACCATGAGGGAGCTGGGGGAGGGAGTAGAGTGAAATAGGGAGGGGGAGGGAATTACCGGAAGTTGGAGAATTCTATGTTCATGCCAAAGGGCTGGAGACTACCTAGACGGTATATGAGGTGTTGCTCCTCCAATCTGAGTTTAGCCTCATCATGGCAGCAGAGGAAGCCATGTATGGACATACAGGATTCCCCCGCCATCCGAAGGTAGAGCGTTCCTATGAAATGGTTTGTAAGCCGAAATGTCGTAAAGCGAAGAAGCAGTTACCATTTATTTAAATGGGAAAATTTTGTGAGCGTTCGCAGACCCAAAAATAACCTATCAAATCATGCTAAATAACACATAGAACCTAAAATAACAGTAACATATAGTAAAAGCAGAAATGATATGATAAATACACGGCCTATATAAAGCAGAAATACTTCTCCACAACGATTGTCTGCACAGATCTCCGTAGCAAAAATCTCACGCAAGCGCTCTTGGCAGAAAAGCTCACGCAAGTGCTGTTGGCATAAACGCGCTCTCCAGTAACCTTTAAACTATGAAGCCTCCAAATCTACCAAATAACATGTAAAAATACAGAGCCGATATAAAGTAGAAATAATGTATATACAGTGTAGTATCACTTACCGGAATTGGGAAAACAGTGTCTAATACACTGATGATGGTGTGTTAGACTGAGTCGTCGCAGGCTGGGTGGTGTAGTGGCCCCCACCCTCCGGGCTGCCGACCTGATACTTTGCCGTGCAGAACGCAGCAGTAGCCAGGAGGCACACAGCACATCGTTAAGAAAAAAGCCGAAATAAACATGCTAATTAATTAGGTGCTGCCCGGCACGTAAATGTCGGCACAGATCAGAGGCGATTGCCGATTGCATCGCCTCTGATCTGGGCCGACAATTACGTGTCGGCGGCACCTAATCAGTTAGCATGTTTATTTCGGCTTTTTTCTTAAAGATGTGCTGTGAGCCTCCCGGCTACCGCTGCGTTCTTCGCGAATCGGTACAGTATCTGTCCGGGTGTTGGGGTGATGGGACATGGGGGTGTCATCTCATCGTCGATCAGGGCAGGTAGTTCATCTTCTCTTATGACTGCCCGCCTCGATGTCGAAGGTCGAGGTTCGTCATCTGCTGTGGCTGATGTGGAAGGCTTGCTTGACTGCTGAGCCTCGCGCATTTTTCTGTCATAGAGTTGTTTGTAAGCACTCAAGCCATACTGCAAATATCCCCTAAACCTATGTACCCTTTCAAAATTAAAATCGTACTTTATCATTGCAGCGAAAATCTCATGCAGTTGCTTCACTTTCTGCATTCGGTTGCATTCAGTTTCGATTGTTATCCTTTCCTCTTCCAATTGCATCAGCTCTTCATCTATCAGTTCCTGGTCATGGGATGCCAAAACCTCTTCAACATCATCTCCGTCAACTTCCACAAGCCAAACTCACTTTGTCCTTGCTTCGTTCACCACAATCGAAACGCTAAATTATGTCTAGCTTTATGCTAAGTGTAACACCCTTACACTTTCAGGCTTTTCCGACACCTTAGAACTCATCTTGCTAACGGCTGCAACGTGTTTCAGCAATGCCGTTCGGAATCCGGGGCAGAGCGGCTGCTTGGGGCACGCACTGCCTTTCTTCATAACAGTGAAAACACCTTCTGAAAGTGAAAACAGGGTCCTAATGTAGGTCTTTCGTAACAGTGAGGTTTCATAAGACTAACGTTCGAAAAGCGGGGGACACCTGTAACCAAATGGGAATGGGAAACAGAGTTGAAGTGGGTGGCTACCGGGAGATCCTGTCTGTTGTGGCGGACGGAGTGGAGGTGCTCGATGAAGCGGTCTCCCAATCTGCGTCGGGTTTTACCGATGTAGAGGAGGCCCCACCGGGAGCACTGGATGCAATAGATGACCCCAACAGACTCACAAGTGAAATGTTGTCTCACCTGGAAGGACTGTTTGGGGCCCTGAATGGTTGCAAGAGTTGAGGTGCAGGGCAGGTGTAGCACTTATGCTTACAGGGATAAGTGCCGGGTGGGAGATCAGTGGGGATGGACGTGCGGATAAGGGAGTCGCAGAGGGACCGATCCCTGCGGAAAGCAGAGAAGGGTGGAGAGGGAAAGATGTGCTTAGTGGTGGGGTCCTGTTGAAGGTGGCGGAAGTTGCTCATTGATATACCAAGCCACAGAGATGAAGTCCCAATGATGTTTTGTCACTGCAACTATAAACAAAATGCATGAGAAATTCAGTGATTCTGGCAGCATCTTTGGAGGGAGGTGGTCAATGAATATTTGGAGTGGGGGCACTTCATCTGAACTGAAAGATTCAGGGGTGGTGGCCAGTATCAAAAGATGAGGGGAAGGGGTGGAGCAAGAGCTGAAAAACAAAAGTGGAGGTAGATGCGGAGGAGTGATAGAAAGAATGGAAATGACTATGATAGGTAGAGGCAACAAAATGCAGAAAATAGGGTCTAGTAGGAAAGGAAGGTGGAGCATGTAATCAAATAAGGAAAGTGGTGTGAGCATATGGATACACTAGAGGGGAGGGTACCCAGTGGGAGCAGTGTATGGAAGGTGGACAAATGGCATAGGTGGAGGCGGGGAAAGAAACGATGATGAAAGTTTGGGGGTACTTATTAGAGGACCTGAGTGGATCCGGAGGGGTGAGTGAAAGAAAATGGGTAGAGGCAGAGCAATTTATCTGAAATTGGAGAATTCAGTCTTCATGAGGTGTGGCAGTGGAGAGGTTGCGAATAGACAGGAAGGGGGATTAGAGTGGCTAGTAGTCAGGAGCTCCAGAAGGTTATGGTGAATGGAGCACAAGTGCTTGGCAAAGCAGTTACCTAATCTTCCTTTGGTCTCACTGATGTAATAGAGGCCACATTGAGATCTATACCTCACCTGGGAGGGGTATTTAGGAGCTTGAATGGTGGTGATGTGGAGGGACGGGTGTTACATTTCCTCTGGATGCAATGCCTAGGGAGAATTCTCACTTACTTGAGCTGATCTGAAGAGCTTCATTTGGTTTTGTTGGCTTGGGACCATGAGATGGAGCGAAACAAACTTTACAAAGTGTATCAAAATAGCCCAGATTAGATGTAGCATTCAGGCTCTGAATGCCTTGATATCTCAGCCGTTAGCTGTAAATTAGTTAGGAACCTGGGGGGATACAAAAGCAATTCCTGCATGTCAAGTTCTTGGGTGGATAAGTGGGAGGAGACTATATTAAATGATTTTGAGTGTTTTAAGCAGTGGCTTTGAGTTTAAAGTGATGCTAACTTGAGGGATTCTGATGATCATTAAGAACTGTGTATCTTTTGTCGTTTAAGCTAGCAAAATCCTTCTAATACAGTCTGTACTGAATTGCCTTGTGTTTAAATTGCATCTGAAGTTAAAAATTGATGTTCACACTTGCATTCGTGCCATGCATTTGTGTGCTGCTGGAGAATGTGTGCAGTGCTATGACCACAAAGTCTTGCATGCATTGTACATTAAGTAAAACATTTGTGAGGTGGGATGAATACAGTTCAGGGTTATCTGGGAAACTCACCACTTCTGGGTAGAACGTGAAGTCACTGATTTTTCCATATATATTCAGGAGAAATACACAGCTAGAAAAAGTGTCATTGCTTTCCTGGAAATAACTGTGTGTGTGGTTGCTGCTGTTTGGAGAATTACAGATGAGTTGTGTGCAGATGGCTCTTCGTGACTGCTGCAGCTGGAATTTCAGAGTCAGCATGGAATGACATAATTGTTGGCAATTTATTGATAGTCAAGGGAATGGATATTAAAGAAATTGTATTTCTCCTCCACTAAGACATGTATGTGTACACTGGAGTCTTCTAGAGACTACAAATAGATTAGACCAAATGCATACAGATTCACTACTGTTGCCAATATGGTTAGAGAGAAGTGTTGGGGAGTTGGGAATTGGACCTGGGTGAGAAGCACACATTTCTTTCTGTTCTGGGTGTCAATGGAAGTCACATGCAGTGAGATGGTCATAACTAATTGCGAAAATTAGTCAGGATTCAGAGGGAGGTCATCAAATTGATTGACAGGAGGAAAAGGTCAGGAGATGTCACTGACAGTAATTCATGTTATAGATCATCGTACAGAACAGAAGTACACCTTTGGGCCCAACTTGTCCTTACCAACAGAGTTGTCCATCTAAATTAATCTCATTTATCATGTTTGTTCAATATCCCTCAAACCTCTCTGTCCATGTGATAAAATATGTAAAGGATTAACACAGTTGGTTAAACATAACAGCCTGTTTTTCTGCAAGAAACAGCTGATGATCAACAGATGTGTTAATCTTGCTATTCAATGCTGAGTTATATTTCTTCTTGCAGTTAGACAGTTAGTGTTTCAAGGTCCTTGTCTCTTTGTGCAGTCGTGCACATAGATAAGATCGGCTCCAGCCTGTCCTGTATAGTGGCTCACATACATCTATTTTGTAATTTGTCTCTCTGTATTGTCATGCACATAGATAAGACCAGCTCCATCCTGTCCTGTGTGGGGGTATCTGAGCAACTATATCTATCCTGCAAGAGGAACTGCCAGTTGGTTGGCAGACTGAGCAGGAACTATCACAGATTGTTTCTGTTTGAGCAACTAACTGAAGTGCCCCAGAGGCTTTGAATAAAGGGTTTATACTTATACAGTCTCTGAGTGAGTTTATCCATATTCGACTTCCACATGTGTACCCGTTGAAGTGTCTTGTAAATGCTGTTACTATGTTCTTCCTGGTTTTTTTTTCTGCTGGGAACTAAACAAGAAAAGGAATTTCACTCAAATGATTCTTGACATCAGCTTGATAAATAATGAAACCAATGCTTGTCGTTAATTTAAGTGAAATGTCTCATTGAGTGAACTACTATCAAATTATCTTCTCAGTTCATGTACTACTTGGTGAGCAGTTTCAGAATGTGGACTACCTTTCTCATTCAGATTTATAACTAAAACGCACAGACACAGTCGGTTTGATACAGTACATGATGCATGTGAAAGTGAGGCAATTATGACTTGCAGTTGAGCAACAGGGTTGTTATCATGGGTGACTTTAACTTCCCTAATATTGATTGGCACCTGATTAGTTCCAAGGGTTTAGATGGGGCAGAGATTGTTAAGTGTGTCCAGGACGGATTCCTGTCACAGTATGTGGTCAGGCCGACTAGGAGGAATGCCATACTAGATCTAGTACTAGGTAATGAACCGGGTCAGGTCACAGATCTCTCAGTGGGTGAGCATCTGGGGGACAGTGACCACCACTCCCTGGCCTTTAGCATTATCATGGAAAAGGATAGAATCAGAGAGGACAGGAACATTTTTAATTGGGGAAGGGCAAATTATGAGGCTATAAGGCTAGAACTTGCGGGTGTGAATTGGGATGATGTTTTTGCAGGGAAATGTACTATGGACATGTGGTCGATGTTTAGAGCTCTCTTGCAGGATGTTAGGGATAAATTTGTCCCGGTGAGGAAGATGAAGAATGGTAGGGTGAAGGAGCCATGGGTGACAAGTGAGGTGGAAAATCTAGTCAGGTAGAAGAAGGCAGCAAACATGAGGTTTAGGAAGCAAGGATCAAATGGGTCTATTGAGGAATATAGGGAAGCAAGAAAGGAGTTTAAGAAGGGGCTGAGAAGAGCAAGAAGGCAAAATGATCATCTTAATAGCATTAATCCGACCAATCAAAAACAAAGAGATTGGGGACCATTTAGTAAACAAAAGTTTAATCTGATCAATTAAGGGTAAGAAATTAGCTTTAAATAAATCTTTATACTTTGATCATTTTGCCCAAATTTTTATATGTATTTCAATCGGTCCAATTTTTATCCCAAAATCTTTTTTCGATAACGTAGACTCAAAAATTCCCTCATATATATGGCAGAACAAAAATCCTAGGTTAGGTAAAAGGTATTTACAGAAACCTAAAAAGGAGGAGGGACTTGCCCTCCCGAATCTTAGATTTTACTATTGGGCAATTAATATTCGATATTTAAAATTTTGGCTACGAGATTTGGATGTATCTTTAAATCCACGTTGGGTAAATCTTGAATGTAATTCATTACCAGGGTTTTCCTTGGGTTCGGTTTTAGGAACTTCCCTTCTTTTTACTTCTTCCAAACTGTATGAACAAATGAATAATCCAATAGTTAAGCATACTTTACGTATATGGTTTCAATTTCGAAGATTTTTTGGGTTTAATCAATTTATTCTAGCAAGTCCTATTATATCTAATTTCCTTTTTCAACGCTCCACTATGGATCAAGCTTACTCTGATTGGAAAACCAAAGGTATGATTAGTTTTCGTGATTTATTTCTGGATAATTGTTTCGTGTCTTTTGATCAACTTTATAATAAATATAATTTACCCAGATCTCACTTTTTTAGATATCTACAGATTAGAAACTTTTTAATTACTGTTTCTCCTAATTTTCCACACCCATATCCAATGGACACTTTGGAAAAAATTTTAGATTTAAATCTCTCACAGAAAAGTGTTGTAGCAATTATATATAATATAATTATGAATTTATGCCCTGATGTTTCCAATAAAATTAAAGCTGACTGGGAAAGAGAACTTAAGATTATTATACCGATTGAAAAACGGGGAAAAAATTCTTCAGTTGGTTAATTTATCCTCTGTATGTGCTAAACATGTGTTGATACAGTTTAAAGTTGTCCACAGGGCTCATATGTCCAAAGATAAACTATCTTGTTATTATTCTTATATTAATCCAATATGTGATAGATGTCATTGCGAGATAGCTTATTTAACTCACATGTTTTGGTCATGTCCTTTGTTGGAAAAATATTGGAAAGATATTTTTGACATTATTTCCACTGTTTTGAATATAGACTTACAACCCCATCCAATAACTGCTATTTTTGATAGATTCAAATTATTTAACCTCTTCAGCATGTAGGATGATTGCATTTCTTACTCTAATGGCTGGAAGATCCATTTTGCTGAATTGGAAAGAGATTAACCCTCCTACTGTATTTCATTGGTTTTCACAAACTATGGTATGTTTGAATTTGGAAAAAATTAGAAGTGCGGTTTATGACCCTTCTATTAGATTTGAAAAAACTTGGAGGCCATTCATTCAGCATTTTCTTTTGATGTAATTTGACTATTTCCAAACTTGTTTTATTTCTCTCTACTGTTGGTTGAGAGGAATGGAGTCGTCGACACTAAGGTTTTCTTTTTTCCCCATTTTCAAGTTGTTAGTATTGCCCAAGTCTTTTCGTTTAGTTTAGTTTAGTTTTTTGGGGGATGGGGTTTGTTTTTTTTTTCTTTTTTTTCTTTTTCATGATTTTTCTTCAGTTTTTTTTTGCTTTGTATTATTCATTGTTATTCTACACGATTGGGAGCTTAGTCAATTTATACTATATGGTTTTACAATTACTCATTTTAACTGTAACAATATATCTCCTACTACTTGTATTTTTGCTTTGTTATGTTTTCGTTTCATGAAATTAATACAAAGATTGAAAAAGAAAGAAAGAAAGAAGAGCAAGAAGGGAGCATGAGAAGGCCTTGGCAAGTAGGGTAAAGGAAAACCCCAAGGCATTCTTCAATTATGTGAAGAAAAAAAGGATGACAGGAGTGAAGGTAGGACTGATTAGAGATAAAGGTGAGAAGATGTGCCTGGAGGCTGTGGAAGTGAGCGAGGTCCTCAATGAATACTTCTCTTCGGTATTCACCAATGAGAGGGAACTTGATGATGGTGAGGACAATATGAGTGAGGTTGATGTTCTGGAGCTTGTTGATATTAAGGGAGAGGAGGTGTTGGAGTTGTTAAAATACATTAGGACGGATAAGTCCCCGGGGCCTGATAGAATATTCTCCAGGCTGCTCCACGAGGTGAGGGAAGAGATTGCTGAGCCTCTGGCCAGGATCTTTATGTCCTCATTGTCCACGGGAATGGTACCGGAGGATTAGAGGGAGGCGAATGTTGTCCCCTTGTTCAAAAAAGGTAGTAGGGATAGTCCAGGTAATTATAGACTAGTGAGCCTTACATCTGTGGTGGGAAAGCTGTTGGAAAAGATTCTTAGGGATAGGATCTCTGGGCATTGAGAGAATCATGGTCTGATCAGGATGGCTTTGTGAAGGGCAGATCGTGTTTAACAAGTCTGATAGAGTTCTTTGAGGAGGTAACCAAGCATATAGATGAGGGTAGTGCAGTGGATGTGATCTGTATGGATTTTAATAAGCCATTTGACAAGGTTCCGCACGGTAGGCTTATTGAGAAAGTCAGAAGGCATGGGATCCAGGGAAGTTTGGCCAGGTGGATTCAGAATTGGCTTGCCTGCAGAAGGCAGAGGGTCGTGGTGGAGGGGGTACATTCAGATTGGAGGATTGTGACTAGTGGTGTCCCACAAGAATCTGTTCTGGGACCTCTACTTTTTGTGATTTTTTTATTGACGACCTGGATGTGGGGATAGAAGGGTGGGTTGGCAAGTTTGCAGACGACACAAAGGTTGGTGGTGTTGTAGATAGTGTAGAGGATTGTCAAAGAATGCAGAGAGACATTGATAGGATGTAGAAGTGGGCTGAGAAGTGGCAGATGGAGTTCAACCCTGAGAAGTGTGAGGTGGTACACTTTGGAAGGACAAACTCCAAGGCAGAGTGCAAAGAAAATGGCAGGATACTTGGTAGTGTGGAGGAGCAGAGGGATCTGGGGGTACATGTCCACAGATCCCTGAAAGTTGCCTCACAGGTGGATAGGATAGTTAAGAAAGCTTATGGGGTGTTAGCTTTCATAAGTCGAGGGATAGAGTTTAAGAGTCGCGATGTAATGATGGAGCTCTATAAAACTCTGGTTAGGCCACACTTGGAGTACTGTGTCCAGTTCTGGTTGCCTCACTATAGGAATGGTGGAAGCATTGGAAAGGGTACAGAGGAGATTTACCAGGATGCTGCCTGGTTTAGAGAGTATGCATTATGATTAGAGATTAAAGGAGCTAGGGCTTTGCTCTTTGGAGAGAAAGAGAATGGGAGGAGACATGATAGAGGTGTACAAGATAATAAGAAGAATAGATAGAGTGGATAGCCAGTGCCTCTTCCCCAGGGCACCACTGCTCAATACAAGAGGACACGGCTTTAAGGTAAGGGGTGGGAAGTTCAAGGGGGATATTAGAGGAAGGTTTTTTACTCAGAGAGTGGTTGGTGTGTGGAATGCACTGCCTGAGTCAGTGGTGGAGGCAGATACACTAGTGAAGTTTAAGAGACTACTAGACAGGTATATGGAGGAATTTAAGGTGGGGGCTTATATGGGAGGCACGGTTTGAGGGTCGGCACAACATTGTGGGCCGAAGGGTCTGTACTGTGCTGTACTATTTTATGTTATATGTATTCTGACTAGTTATCTCAATTATAGGTGTGGTTTTCGGAGATCCTAACAGCTAGGTTGAGTAATTGAGGATATAAAAAAAAATAATTTTGAACCTATGTACCCTCTGGCTTAAAGAATAATTGGGACTGAATAGGAATTTTTGAACTGAAGTAAACTCTGTCTTCAGCGGTTAGCTGAAAACCAGCTTATACTAGTTCTCCCTTGGTTTGCGGAGGGACATTAGAGAGGTTGATAACATTGTACCCTCGTTTGAGTAGGGGTCAGAGGACTCACCGATAAGGACAGGAATGAACATCTATATGTAATTAAGTCAGGGCCTAGCAAAGGGAATAACTGATAAGGACTGGACAGTACATCCATCTTTAATTAAACCTTGATTTAGTGGACTCTCTTATCTAAGGAATGAAGTTTTGCCCCACAGACTTGGTGGGCGTACCAGTTCAAATAACATCTTGCAACAGTAATGTATGGGGCTTATGATGTATAAATATACAGCTGTAACCTGACTAAGTGGGCCAATTGTCGGATGGTGGCAGTACTTACGTGCCTTCCCTCTGACAACTGGGTCTCAAACTCCTGCAGGAGGGTGTGCAATAAACTGTTGTAACTATAAGAAGCTGGTCTCCCAAGTTTTATTCAGATTTGACTTTAACAAGGTTGCAAGATTCATTTAAGAGTACAACAATTTTAATAATTTCACATCTCAGTCATTCTAATTGGTAGCAGGGAAAGGGTGGAAGAATTGGTAATATGCGCCCTCCTAACTTGCACGCTAGGGAGAAACTGACCACGGTTCACACTCTGAACTATTGTGTTGGCATGCATGCAACTTCCGCTATCAAAATGCCAGGAGTGGACTGGGCCAGCATATGTGAAGTAAACCAGCTGGGCGAAGTTCCTTTCATGTAAAGCTGTTGATGTTGACAAAATTGAATCCAGGCAAGGGTTAGTGCCTTCAACAGAGGAAAATCGAAGGTGGAAAGAATGACATTAACAGTAGTTTTGAATACTTCAAATTCTGTGATTAAATTAGAATGGCGTTACTCTTTCTAGCAATGTAATGTCAGTTTGTTGAGCTGCATGAAGCCCTGAAGTCATTTTCAGCCTCAAAGTTCAAAGTACTTAACTTTAACTTGGATGCATAACAATTGCAGGACAAAATCGCCTTGTTTTTAAATAAAAATGAAAATAATGAGGCTGCCTTAGGCCTTGCAAAGTGATGAGATTGCAGGGAGCATATAGAGTCTGCTATTCATGTTACACATACCTTTTCAATACTAATATACTTAGTGCTTCCAGGAAGTATTATACAAAGGTTTTGGTTACTTGATCAGCAAGTCACTTCACATGTTGTGCAGGTAAGAATATGAATTATTGTACTCCAGACCACATAAAAAGCCCTGAGCCACCCAGGGAGTATGAGACAAACTCTCTATGTGCAGTCCCCCTCACTGGTAAAGTGCACATTTCTTAATATTCACGTGATCCTCTTTTTTTTTCCCCCTTCTACCTCTATGCTCACATTTCCCCCCCCCCCACCCCCCCATTTCCAGTCATTTGGGCTATGAAAATTGGTGCATTTACAGAATTGACAAATCACTACTTTGAGATATTGCATTCAAGTTTAGACCATAAGACAAAGGAGAAGTCAGCCATTCAGTCCATCGAGTCTGCTCCGCCATTTTATCATGAGCTGATCCATTCTCCCATTTAGTCCCACTCCCCTGCCTTCTCACCATAACCTTTGATGCCCTGGCTACTCAGATACCTATCAATCTCTGCCTTAAATACACCCAATAACTTGACCTCCACTGCTGCCCGTGGCAACAAATTCCATAGATTCACCACCCTCTGACTAAAAAAATTCCTTCGCATTTCTGTTCTGAATGGGCGCCCTTCAATCCATAAGTCATGCCCTCTCGTACTAGACTCCCCCATCATGCCACATCCACTCTGTCCATGCCTTTCAACATTCGAAATGTTTCTATGAGGTCTCCCCTCATTTTTCTAAACTCCAAGGAATACAGTTCAAGAGTGGACAAACGTTCCTCATATGTTAACCCTCTCATTCCTGGAATCATTCTAGTGAATCTTCTCTCTCCAACGTCAGCACATCCTTTCTTAAATAAGGAGACCAAAACTGCCCACAGTACTCCAAGTGAGGTCTCGCCAGCGCCTTATAGAGCCTCAAAATCACATCCCTGCTCCTATACTCTATTCCTCTAGAAATGAATGCCAGCATTGCATTCACCGCCTTCACCACCGACTCAACCTGGAGGTTAACCTTAAGGGTATCCTGTACAAGGACTCCCAAGTTCAGCTGCATCTCAGAACTTTGAATTCTTTCCCTATTTAAATAATAGTCTGCCCGCTTATTTCTTCTGCCAAAGTGCATAACCATACACTTTCTAACATTGTATTTCATTTGCCACTTCTTTGCCCATTCTTCCAATCTATCCAAGCCTCTCTGCAGACTCTCTGTTTCCACAGCACTACCGGCCCCTCCATCTATCTTTGTATCGTCAGCAAACTTAGCCACAAAGCCATCTATTTCATAATCCAAATCGTTGATGTACAACATAAAAAGAAGTGGCCCCAACACGGACCCCTGTGGAACACCAGTGGTAACTGGCAGCCAACCAGAATAGGATCCCCTTAATCCCACTCTGTTTCCTGCCAATCAGCCAACGCTCTATCCACGTATGTAACTTTCTCATAATTCCATGGGCTCTTATCTTGTTAAGCAGCCTCATGTGTGGCACCTTGTCAAAGGCCTTCTGAAAATCCAAATATACAACATCCACTGCATCTCCCTTGTCTAGCCTACTTGTAATTTCCTCAAAAAATTGTAATAGGTTTGTCAGGCAGGATTTTCCTTTAAGGAATCCATGCTGAGGCCTGCCTATCTTGTCATGTGCCTCCAGGTACTCTGTAACCTCATCCTTGACAATCGACTCCAACAACTTCCCAACCACCGATGTCAAGCTAACAGGTCTATAATTTCCTTTTTGCTTCCTTGCCCCCTTCTTAAATAGCGGAGTGACATTTGTAATCTTCCGGTCCTCTGGAACCATGCCAGAATCTATCAACTTTTGAAAGATCATCGCTAATGCCTCCGCAATCTCCACAGCTATTTCCTTCAGAACACGAGGATGCATTCCATCTGGTCCAGGAGATTTATCTACCCTTAGACTATTCAGCTTCCTGAGTACTTTCTCTGTCGTAATTGTGACTGCGCACACTTCTCTTCCCTGCCACCCTTGAGTGTCCAGTATACTGCTGATGTCTTCCTCAGTGAAGACTGATGCAAAATACTCGTTCAGTTCCTCCGCCATCTCCTTATCTCCCATTACAATTTCTCCAGCATCATTTTCTATCCATCCTATATCTACTCTCGCATGTCTTTTACTCTTTATATACTTGAAAAAGCTTTTAGTATCTTCTTTGATAATATTTGCTAGCTTCCTTTCATAGTTAATCTTTTCCCTCTTAATAACCTTCTCAGTTTCCTTTTGTAAGCTTTTAAAAACTTCCCAATCCTCTGTCTCCCCACTAATTTTTGCTTCCTTGTATGCCCTCTCCTTTGCTTTAACTTTGGCTTTGACTTCTCTTGTCAACCACGGTTGCATCCTTTTTCCATTCGAAAATTTCTTCTTTTTTGGAATATACCTGTCTTGCACATTCCTCACTTCTCCCATAAACTCCAGCCACTGTTGCTCTGCTGTCTTTCTGGTCAGTGTCCCTTTCCAGTCAACTTTGGCCAATTCCTCTCTCATGCCACTGTAATTTCCTTTACTCCACTGAAATACCGACACATCAGATTTCAGCTCCTCTTTTTCAAATTTCACAGTGAACTCAATCATGTTATGATCACTGCCTCCGAAGGGTTCCTTTACCTCAATCTCTCTAATCACCTCCGGTTTATTGCGCAATACCCAATCCAGTACAGCCAAACCCCTTGTGGGCTCAACAACAAGCTGTTCTAAAAAGCTATCTCGCAGACATTCTACAAATTCTCTCTTGAGATCCAGTGCCGACCTGATTTTCCCAATCCACTGGCATGTTAAAATCCCCCACAATTATCATAACACTGCCCTTCTGACAAGCCTTTTCTATTTCCTGTTGTAATTTGTTGTCCACATCACTGCAGCTGTTTGGAGGCCTATAAATAACTGCCATCTGGGTCCTTTTACCCCTGCGATTTCTTAGCTCAACCCATAAAGATTCTGCACCTTCCAATCCTATATCACCTCTTTCTAATGATTTAATATCATTTCTTACCAATAAAGCCACGCCTCTCCCTCTGCCTACCTTCCTATCCTTCCGATACACCGTGTATTCTTGGACGTTCAGCTCCCAGAGACATGCATCCTTTAGCCACGTCTCAGTGATGGCCACAATATCATACCTACCAATCTGTAGGTGTACAAGATCGTCCACCTTATTCCTTATGCTGCATGCATTTAAGTATAACACCTTAAGACCAGTATTTGGTACTTTTCGCTTTGATCTCCCTGCAACTTTATTGCACTGCAACTCATCCCAATGGCTACAAATTTGCCCCATCACCTGCCTGTCTTTCCTGGCATCTTTACTGCTCACTATCTTAGATTTATTTCTGTTTTCCCCTTCCTCCGCTCTGTCATTCGGTTCCCATCCCCCTGCCAAATTAGTTTAAACCCTCCCTAACAGCTCTATTAAACTTTCCCGCCAGGATATTTGTCTCCTTCGGGTTTAGGTGTAACCTGTTCATTTTGAACAGGTCATACTTCCCCCAGAAGAGATCCCAATTCTCCAAGAATCTGAAGCCCTGCCCTCTGCACCAGTCTCTCAGCCACGCATTCATCTGCCTGATCCTACTATTCTTGCCCTCACTAGCACGTGGCACAAGTAGCAATCCTGAGATTACTACCCTGGAGGTCCTGCTTCTCAGCTTTCTTCCTAACTCCCAGAAATCTCCCTTCAGGACCTCCTCCCTTGTCCTATCTATGTCATTGGTACCAACCGCCCTCCCCCTTCAGAATATTCTGGACCTGATCCGAGACATCCCGTACCCTGGCACCTGGGAGGCAACACCCCATGCGGATATCTCTATCAGGCTCACAGAATCTCCTGTCCGTTCCCCTGACTTGAGAATCCCCTATGACTACCGCATTCCTCTTCTCCCTCCTCAGTGCCAGAGACCCGGTCACCGTGGGCGTCCCCTGTCAGGTCATCCCCCTCAACAGCATCTAGAGCAAGGTAGTTGTTGCTGAGGGGGGCAGCCACAGGTGTACTCTCCACGATCCGGGAATTTCCCTTCCCTCTCTTGACAGTGACCAAGTTTTCTGAACCCTGTAGCCTGGAGATGACTACCTCCCTGTAGCTCCTATCTATCACCTCTTCACTTTCCCTGATAAGCAGTAGATCATCAAGCTGCAGCTCCAGATCCCTAACACGGTCTTTGAGGAGCTGCATCTCGCTGCACCTGGCGCAGATTTGGCCATCAGGGAGGCTGGAGGTTTCCCAAGATTCCCACATCTGACACCCTGAACAAAGCACTAACCCAGCAGGCATGCTATCTAATTCTACAGGAATGAAACAGGAAAAATAAGTCTTCTCACCCACTTACCTCGCCAAGCAGACGAACTTTTTAAACCGTTAGCTGTGTGAGGCCTGCTATTCCTGTCTGTCCGGGCCGATTCGCCAAAGGGGGGGTGGGGAAGAAAAGAAAAGAGTTGATGCTTCGCTCTCGCCTCTTCCCGTTTATTGCCGAAGCCCATTGAAGCCAAAACCCTACACTCTGCTATCACTCACTCCGCTGCCCGCTGTATATGGTGGTCTCCTTTTTAAACTCTCCGCACTGTCGTGTTACGTCATGCGCCTGCGCAGTCTCGTCCTTCTTGCACTCGACGAAGTTTTTTAAAAGAACTGCGTTCCTTCAGAACTCAGTTCCCACGCCGCTCTGTAGTCCTGATTCCTTTTAGTTTAGTTGTCATTTAACAATGCACATGTATATAGCAAACAAAGCAGCGTTTTTTTTGGAGGCCAAGGGAAGATGTTGGAGTCCGTTATTAAGGATGTTGTTTTGGCGTACTTGGAGACACATAAAATAATCAATAGTCAATATAGTTTACTTAGGGGGAAATCTTGCCTGACAGATATTTATTTATTTTAGCAATACAGCACGGAGTAGGCCATTTCCATCCTTTCAAGCTGTGCCTTCCCAGGACCCCCCTACAAACCTGATTTAACCTGAACTTAATCAGAGGACAATTTGCAGTAACCATTTAACCTACCTGGTGCATCTTTGGACCATGGGAGGAAACTGGAGAACCTGGTCCACGGGGTGGGTGGGGGGGATGTACAGAAACTCCCTCACAGAATGGCACCGGTGATGAACTTCAGAACGCCCCGAGCTGCGATAATGTCACGCTAACTGTTATGCTACAGTGGCGCCCACTGTTTGAATTCCTTGAGCTGTCACTGGACTACTTATGGAGTCCATTGTCTGAGTGTGATGGGAATGACAGCTTGAGGGCGTGGGGTCTTTAACATCTGCAATAGTGTTTTAGTTTGTCACTGGCACTTCTGGCAAAGTAAGTTGTGTATAATTGAGTTTTAAAAGTAGAGCAGTATTGTGGTTTTATTACTAGAACAGAAGGTCGGAGGTTGTCAGTACAGATTGCACCATTAACTGCAGAGTAGTGTGTGCAAACATTAAATGATGTTAGTGCTGTCTATATCCCAAGGAAATAAACACAATTGAATGTTATGTTGATAGTTTTATTGAGTGGATAGCATTAAACCTGACATTTAAGGTTATCTATACCTGAAGTTTTTGTGTAAAAGATAATGGTTCAATTGACAGCAAATGATAATTGAGGTGTAATTGGTGTTGATTTGGTACAGATGTTTTTATTAAATATCTAGTACACTGATCTGTAGAACGATGCTTTTTCGGGTTTAAGAGAGAAAATGATTGTGATATGGAATTTGTGAGATCAGTTTGTTATCCCGTGTATATAATATTCAGTTTTGTGAAAACATGCAGAAAATTACAGACTGATATCCACTAGCATTCATCTTTTATGGGGAAGTCCTGTGGTTGGTGCCTGAGACTTTACGGGTTCTAAGCCTGCTTTTGAGCGATTCACAAAGGTCAGCCTCTTGTGAGTATGTTCTTGCCAAGAAAGCCTGTTGTCTGTGCATTATCATTGAACTGTCTCGTACTTTTCGAAAACAGTAGTTTTCGCAATTACACTTTGCAGTTAGGCGTGAGTGGCCTGTTAAAGTTTATCAAATATAGTAAAACAAAGCAGTGTCGTCATATCTGGATAAAATACTATCTGTATGCTGTGTGGTCTCCTATTTAGCTTCCCAGCAAAGCTTTTAACCAGAAATGTTCCTGAGTACATTCTTTGATGAAACAGAATTTGACTTTGGCTTAACACCAGAAATAATCAATGTTTTATATTGGCTTGAGAATGCAATGTTTCATACAGAATGCTGAAGGTTGGAGCCTTTAAGATTAAGCCAATTCAAATTACTCAGATATAGAGTATAATATTGGTCCATAAGACATAGGAGCAGAATTAGTCCATTTAACCCAGCGTGTCTGTTTCACCATTCAATCATGGCTGATTTATTTTCCCTCTCAACCCTGTTCTTCTGCCTTCTCCCCTTAGACCTAACTAATCTAGAAACTATCCACTTCCACTTTAATTTAACTTGGCTTCCAAAGCAGTTTGTGGCAGTGAATCACCATCATCTGGCTAAAGAAATTCCTCCTCATCTCTGTTCTAAAGGGATGTCCATCTATTCTGAGGCTGTGTCCTCTGGTCCTAGACTCCCCCGTTATTGAAAATGTCTTCTGTACATCCACTCTATCTAAGTCTTTCAATATTCAGTAGGTTTCAATGAAATTCAATGAAGAATGGAGTTTCATTCTTTTAAACTCCAGCAAATACAGGCTAGAGCCATCAAATACACCTGCATATGCTAACACTTCATTCTCCGGATCATTGAATACATTAATCCTTTTACTCCCAATCCATTTGTCCTAACTCTTCCACATAGGAGTAAATTCCATACAGGAATAAGCTGCTGGCGCATGGCCATGTGGTTAAGGCATCGGTCTAGTGATCTGAAGGTCACTAGTTTGAGCCTCAGTTGCGGCAGCGTGTTGTGTCCTTGAGCAAGGCACTTAACCACACATTGCTCTGTTGTGACACCAGTGCCAAGCTATATCGGCCCTAGTGCCCCTCCCTTGGACAACATCGGTGGTGTGGAGAGGGGAGACTTGCAGCATGGGCAACTGCCAGTCTTCCATACAACCTTGCCCAGGCCCTGCGCCCTGGAAACCTTCCAAGGTGCAAATCCATAGTCTCACGAGACTAACGGATGCCTCTTATATATATTTTCTTTCATATCCCTCCATTTTCAGGTGACAGACTGGCAGGCACTCTGTGAGCCACATGGAGAGGATATTGATGGGCTCACAGAGTGCATCACTGATTACATCAACTTCTGTGTGGACTGCAATGTTCCGACAAGAACTGTCCTTTGTTATTCAGATAACAAGTCATGGGTGACAAAGGACATCAAGGACATCCTGAACGCTAAAAATGAGGGCGTTCAGAGATGGAAACAGAGAGGAGCTGAGGGCAATACAGAGGGACCTGAAAGCAAGGATCAGGGAGGCTAAAGACAGGTACAGGAGGAAGCTTGAGTGGAAACTCCAGCAGAACAACATGAGAGAGGTCTGGAGGGGGATGAGGACCATCACCAGGTTTCGGCAAACTAGCAACAGAGGAGCTGAAGGTAGTGTGGACAGGGCCAATGAACTTAACCTGTTCTTTAACAAATTTGACATTGTGGCCCCTGCCCATCCCCCAAGTGAGCCATCTGTTGGCCCCCAACCAACATATATTCCACTCTCCCCTCCTACCACTCCTCACAGTCCCCCACCCTGCTCTCATGACTATACCCCTTCCCCACACGAAACCACCACGGTGGGCTTCACGGCTGAACAGGTGAGAAGACAGCTGAAACGTCTCAACTCAAGCAAGGCTGCAGGACCGGATGGTGCCAGTACCAGGGTGCTCAAAGCCTGTGCCCCTCAGCTATGTGGAGTACTTTGCCATGTATTCAACCTGAGCCTGAGGCTCCGGAGGGTTCCTGTACTGTGGAAGACATCCTGCCTCGTCCCTGTGCCGAAGATGCCGCGCCCCAGCGGCCTCAATGACTACAGACCGGTGGCATTGACCTCCCACATCATGAAGACCCTGGAGAGACTTGCTCTGGAGCTGCTCCGGGCTATGGTCAGGCCACACTTAGATCCCCGCCAGTTTGCCTACCAGCCCCGACTAGGAGTTGAGGATGCCATCGTCTACCTGCTGAACCGTGTCTAAGCCCACCTGGACAAGCCAGCGAGTACTGTGAGGGTCATGTTTTTTGACTTCTCCAGTGCGTTCAACACCATTCGCCCTGCTCTGCTGGGGGAGAAGCTGACAGCGATGCAGGTGGATGCTTCCCTGGTATCATGGATTCTTGATTACCTGACTGACAGACCACAGTACATGTGCTTGCAACACTGTGTGTCCGACAGAGTGATCAGCAGCACTGGGGCTCCACAGGGGACTGTCTTGTCTCCCTTTCTCTTCACCATTTACACCTGGGATTTCAACTACTGCACAGAGTCTTGTCATCTTCAGAAGTTTTCAGATGACTCTGCCGTAGTTGGATGCATCAGCAAGGGAGATGAGGCTGAGTACAGGGCTACGGTAGGAAACTTTGTCACATGGTGTGAGCAGAATTATCTGCAGCTTAATGTGAAAAAGACTAAGGAGCTGGTGGTAGACCTGAGGAGAGCTAAGGTACTGGTGACCCCTATTTCCATCCAGGGGGTCAGTGTGGACATGGTGGAGGATTACAAATACCCGGGGATACGAATTGACAATAAACTGGACTGGTCAAAGAACACTGAGGCTGTCTACAAGAAGGGTCAGAGCCGTCTCTATTTCCTGAGGAGACTGAGGTCCTTTAACATCTGCCGGACGATGCTGAGGATTTTCTACGAGTCTGTGGTGGCCAGTGCTATCATGTTTGCTGTTGTGTGCTGGGGTCGCAGACACCAACAGAATCAACAAACTCATTCGTAAGGCCAGTGATGTTGTGGGGATGGAACTGGACTCTCTCACGGTGGTGTCTGAAAAGAGGATGCTGTCTAAGTTGCATGCCATCTTGGTCAATGTCTCCCATCCACTACATAATGTACTGGTTGGGCACAGGAGTACATTCAGCCAGCGACTCATTCCACTGAGATGCAGCACAGAGCGTCATAGGAAGTCATTCCTGCCTGTGGCCATCAAACTTTACAACTCCTCCCTTGGAGGGTCAGAAACCCTGAGCCAATAGGCTGGTCCTGGACTTACTGCATAATTTACTGGCATAATTTACATATTACTATTTAACTGTTTATGGTTCTATTACTATTTATTATTTATGGTGCAACTGTAATGAAAACCAATTTCCCCCGGGATCAATAAAGTGTGATTATGATAATGACTATGACTATTTCTTTCCTATTTTTGTATTTGTAGCTTTTCCTTAATTGTTGTAGATATTTACTGTAATAATAAGTTGCAGCATTCTCGCCAATCATCTTCAGTAATTTATACAGATTTCCCTCTTTTATTCCAATGTTATATTGGTGATCTCTGCGTTTATTTCTTCCTGTGTAGTATAACAAAAATTAGTGTTGTATCCTCACAGTACTAAGGATCCAGGTTCAACCTGACCTCTGTTGATCCTGCTGACCACATGGATTATTGTCTGGTACTCTGTTTTCTTCTTAAATTTCAAAGAGATATTAGGAGGTTAATTTGCCACAGTAAATTGCCCCTTAATATAGATATACAACAAAAGAATAAGAGAAGATTGCACATCAGAGGGAATAAGCTACAAGAATGTATATGTTGAGAGGTAATGGAGCTTGGGTCCTTTCTCTGCTGGAAACTGGCATGGATGAGCTATATTAAGCCACAATTGCACAGGCCTCTGCCCTGACATTTGGTTCATTGCTATATATATGTATAATTTTGCTTTTCCATCATCATGATTTCTTTCATCCTCTATCGTACCTTTAGATTCTTCAAATAATACAAAGGCCAGAACTGTACTGTCTCCAAGTATGATCTAACCAACATTTGGTACTGATACTTTTCAATTTTGAGGCTCTCAAACTAAAACTTGATATACATTTATCATTTAAAGCAGCCTCATAAAAATTTTACACATTGTTATTTTCTGTGCTGCCAGATCCCTTTGGCCTTTCAATTAATTTTCCAACGGAACACTCACAATGCGCTGGAGGAACTCAGCAGGTCAATCAGTCAGCATCAGTTGAAAAGTTTAGTCGACGTTTCGGGCCAAAACCCTTCGTCAGGACTGAAGGAAGAACTTTGGGGAGGGTTTGAAGAATGCTGGTCGTTGGAAAAAAAAACAGTAATTTGAAAGACAGAAGGGTGGGGGAGGGGAAGCAAGGAGGTGATTGGCAGGAGAACAATGCGCAGTAGTAGAAGGAGGCAGAACTATGAGGGAGGTGATGTGAAATAAGGATAGAGGGAGGGAGGAGGAGGGAATTACCGGAAGTTGGAGAATTCTATGTTCATAAACATAATTTTATAAACATAATTTTTTTCAACTACCAGCATTCTTCAAACCCTCCCCAAAGTTCTTGCTTCAGTCCTGACGAAGGGTTTCGGCCAGAAACGTCGACTAATCTTTTCAACTGATGCTGACTGACCTGCTGAGTTCCTCCAGCGCATTGTGAGCGTTCCTTTGACAACAGCACCTGCAGATTATTTTGTGTTTATAATTAATTTTCCAATATGTGACTTCTTCATCTTACCAACATGAAGCACTTTGAAATATATTTAACCATTGTATGCATGTGTTTATTAATCCCAGATGACTTGTTGCAGTCCTCCATGGAATTGACTCCAGACCTCTTTCCCCCTCACCCCCAATCAAAACAATGGCTGTCCAAATCTAGACATTGTATTTTTTTTAATGTGGCACTGATCCTGTTAGGTCCAACCCTTTAACTCTGCAATTTTTGGTTGAAATTGTGGTATTTCATACATTCAGATGTTTTAAACTTGTTAAAATTCCAATCAAATGGTTGATTGCATGGAATGTAACCTGACTTGTTTAAATTGTGACCAAGATATTTTATTATGTGCAACATTCAGTCAAAAAATGTGTAGACTTGTCTGCAGTGAAAGAGATGCCAGTCATGATATAGAAATAATAACACTAATGGGTGAGTGAGTTTCATGTGGGTTTCTCATATTTCTAATCTATGATGCTGTACAAATGAACACATATCATGTGGCATACTCTATGTTTATGGCCTGGCTTATTTGCTTTGGGAGCCCAGCATCTCATCCTTGCAAATATTGTTTCCTCCTTAGTTTTAAAATACATGGACCTCTTTTGGTATGGAATTGCGATTTTGACCTTAATTGTATTTTACACTTAATTTGGACAGTCATAGAAATCAAATCCATTTTATTACTGAAGATTGAGTTTTTTTTAAGATCCTTAAATGTGATACAAATCATTCCATAATATATGCTATTTTTCTTCAATTTGTACTTGGGCTTGAAATGCTTGATATAAACATCAATTTTCACAGTATACAATGTCATTTGATTTTTTTTTAGGACCAGTTTGCTGACAGCTTATGAGAATCACTTTACTTTTGAAGTTTCCTTTTAAGTTGTTTCTTTCTCAAAGCCTGAGCTGTGTTGTTGAGATAGTGTTCAAAGGGATCTAGATGTCTTGTGATGTCACCCAAGAAGCCTCTTGTGATTTTGAAGAACTTCAAGAGCCTACTCAACTCTTACACCTGATACTGACATAAGCAGTAGCCACTGAACAGAAATGGGAAGCTTTTTTTTCTTTTATTTGTTACCGACTTCAGAAGAGTCCAATTGGTGCATTACTTAAAGGCAAGGTGAAATCAATATTTAATGTGCAGATTGCCTTTGCTCTTCCTATTACATTGAGTTTGAAATAGGTCAGCTATTCTAACAAGGTAGCTAGAAATAAAAAGTCCCAGACAGCTAATGCTGTTAGAGTATAACCCAGAGGAGAGTTAATGGGGTTGGCCTGGAGAGGGGTGAATGTGTTGATTGTGGAGGAAGTAATATGCATAAATAAAAACCGTAGTGGTTTCTTTTAAAGGAGTTTACTGTTCAAAATTGATGGAAAATTACACTTTACAGTGTTGACAATATTTACTGCCAAGAATGTCAACATTGAGCAGGGCACAAAACTTTCCATATACGAACCAAATAAAGTCAAATGTTAAATCACATCAAGTTCTATGAGGTATGTAAAACACTGATCTATTTTACACCTATTTACCAACTTCATTTCCTGCTACTGATAATATACACTAATATTAATGTTAAAAATTCTGAATCGACCTGATGAGAAGAGGAAAATGAAATTACCAGATATGATGTTACGGTGGTTGTTCTTGAATAAATCCAATGGAATACGAGCAGTCATTACCTAATCTGGCTGTTAGTAATTACTGGCTCTTGACTGTCCTCATATTTTCCAGCAAGGCATGCCCAACTATCAAAACGACTACTAAAAAGAATATAAAGAATAAATTGTTTTTTTAACATGGCCTTAGAAGTAACAAAGCAACAAAGCTGTACGTTCATCTGTAATCCATACAACATTCCCCTCACTAAAATTGCAAGTGGCTGTCACACATCATACTGTCAATTTATATTCAGATTTTTATGATAATGTTTGAGATTTATCTATCACCAACCCAGTGAATAACCTGAACTGTTGGTAGATGTATGTTTATCCTACACTCAAGTAAATCTATATTCTTGAGGATCATAATATCATGTTGCATATGTGAAGTAACCCTGATTATCATAAACTGTCCTCCCATAATTAATGAATCAGCACTATGTTGGAAGAAGCACAGGTGTTCTGTATAGGATTTCATTGTAGCTTGGTAGCATCCTCACTGATCAAGTCCTAGTAAATGGTTCCTATACTGGACCTCTGGGAGGTGGTGAGAAAACCAAACAAGGAAATAATGCTTTGACCATTCTATGTTTGTGGATGGTCCTTTTAATATTGCTGCGAGTGAAAACAGAATGGCTGAAAACATTCAACACATCAGGCAGCATTTGTGGGAAGAAAAATAATTAAATCATTAAGTCTCAGACTCTGCAGAACTGGGAAAGAGAGAAATAAAACTTTGCAATATATTTAGATGGAAGCTGAGGTGCTTTTCCTTAAACTTGAGGTAGTGGAAGAAGTGGTAACTGCAGGTTTAGGAGAAAGAAGGTATCAGTCACAATAATGACACCATTAGTTGTATTAAGTGTCACCTCAGCTATGCAGATGCATTAAATACAACTCAAGTCTTGGCATATGATTGGACATCTGCACAGAATTGTATTCCAGAATATACAGCATTCTCCATTCCTGATAATATCTCTCACTTTACTACCTCCCTCTTTATTAAACTTCATTATCATCAAGCTAGCACATTAGTCCATGTTTAATGAAGAGTCTTGGTAAAACCTGCCTTGTGTGTGGGACTAAGGGGACAGGAGGGAAATAGATTAACTGGAGGGCAAAGTTGGAATTGCATGAAGGTAAAGTATCTCAAACAGACGCATACAGAGGGATATGATGGGAAAAGAGAAAAAAAGTGGAAACAACTTGATAAAAGATAAAATTTCAGTCTGCAATCTGTTTCTTTTATGTAAGGGTCTATGGCGATGTGATAGAACAACAGCAAATGTTAAGGATGTTATACAACATTTCTGGAGAGGGAGTTTAATATTTCAGGTCAGTGACCTTGAATCAGAACTGGAAAAGTGAGGAAATGAATATGTTTTAAGTTGCAGGGAGTGAGTTGGGTGGAGAGCAGAGGGAGAGTCAGTCATAAGATAGATACCAAGATTGAGTAATACAATTACTTTTGGTGCTATCTAAATGAAAATGAAATTAACTAATAACTTGAATTTTATGGAGGCATGTACATAGTGGGAAAAAATTATGAAGGGAAAAGCATGTAGCAACAATTAGAAATAATAGAATCCTGAAAATACTTGGCAGTTTGATATACTTAGGGATTGTTGAATTTAGTCCATAGGAAAATATCCCAAGGTGGAAAGTAAGGTTCCTTGAGCTATAATTGGTTTTATTGGTGGGTATTTGAAGACAGGAAAGTGGGATTGGAATAAAGAATTGAAGTGATGAGCAGCTGAAGCTTTGGTTTACTTTTAAAAATTCTTTTTGCTTTTTCCAATAGGAGTACCCTGAACTGGAAGAAGTGCAAATGAATTGCATTTCATCTAAAAGGATTGTTTTCATCTCTAGATGGTAAGGGAATTGGAAACAAGGAAAGTGTTTCATTCCCCAGGACTTTCTGATAAAGCTCAAAGATGAATATTGTTAGCCGAGGTACAAGGATAATGGATGGAGTGGAGTGTAGGAGTAATGGAAACCTTATCCTTTCTCCGGCTGAAAGCAGAAGGTGAAGAGCTAAGTTGAAGAAGCAGAACTGATGCAGTTAAGAACCCTTGTCAGCTATGGTATAGGGGACAGGACGTTTGAGGATAAAGGAAGATGCATTAGAAGAGATACAACAAAGTCAGATTTTGAGAGGAAATAATGGAATCCTTACAGAAAGCAGTGTAGGAAGATGTGAAAATGATGTCAGTCTGGGAATTTTGATCACTAACTCATCCCCAAGATAGGGAAATCAAGAAAAGGAACAGAAGAGACGGAAAGAACAGGTTGGAAATTGGCAGAAAAATGTAAGGAAATTCTTGAGTTCTGCTGGATTGTGGGAAGCAGCATCAATACAGTTAAGTGTACTGTTGGGCTCAGAAGAGAATGGGAAAGTGCGTGCTTCATATATCCCATGAAGAGATGAGCATAGCTTGGGCTCATGCAAGTTTAAATATACCCAATGACTTGGCCTCCACAGGTGTCTGTGGCAATAAATTCCTAGATTCGTTGCCCTCTGGCTAAGGAAATACCTCCTCATCTCTGTTCTAAAGAGACTTCATTCTATTCTGATGCTGTGCTGTCTGACTCGCCCACCATTAGAAACATCCTCCACTCCATCTCGCCCTTTCAGGATTGGGTAGGTTTCAATGAGATCGCCCTGCCCTTTATTCTTCAAACGCCAATGACCCAGAGCTATTAAATACTCATATGTTAACCTTTCCAGTTAGCTTTTAAAATACAGAACATTGAGAATAAATTGATTGCTTCCATGTTTATTTAAAAAAAAAGTAAATTCCATAGTTTGAATATAGCTATAGAGTCCTAGAAAAGTACAACACAGAAACAGGCCTGCTGACCCATCTAGCCTGTCCTGGACCATTTAAACTACCTACTCCCATCAACTTGCACTGAGTCCATTGCCCTCCATACTGCTACCATCCATGTATCTATCCAAGCTTCTTTTAAACATTGAAATCGAGCTCACACACACCACTTATGCTGGCAGCTCATTCCACGTTCTTATGACCCTCTGTGATGAAGTTCTCCCCTGATATTCCCCTAAACTTGTCACCTTTCACCCTGAGTCCATAGCCTGTAGTTGTAGTCCCACCTAACCTCAATGGAAAAAGCCTGCTTGCATTTACCCTATCTGTACTCTGTGTAATTTTGTAGACCTCTGTCAAATCTACCCTCGGTCTTCTGTATCCCAAGGAAAAAGTCCTAACCCATTCAATCTTTCCTTACAACTCAGGTCCTCCAGACTCAGCAACATTCTTGTAAATTTTCTCTGTACTCTTTCAAACTTATTTATATCTTTCCTGTAGGTAGGTAACCAAAACTGCACACAATAATCCAAATTAGGCCTCCTCAATGGCTTATACAACTTCAACATAAAATCTCACCTCCTCTACTCAATACTTTGATTTATGAAGGCCATAGTGCCAAAAGATCTCTTTATGACCCTATTTATCTGTGATGCCACTTTCAATGAATTATGGACCTGTTTTCCCAGATCCCTTTGTGCCTGACTGTTCACTGAGTAAGGCCTACCCTGGTTGATCCTACAGAAGTGCCACACTTTACACTTTGCTTGCTGAAATCCATGTAGACAACATCCACTACTTTACCCGCATCAACTTTCATGGTAACTTCCTCAAAACTCTATAGGCTTGCTTAGACACAACCTACCAAGCACGAAGCTATGCTATTCCCTAATCAGTCCATGTCTACACAAGTAGTCATATATCTGGCCTCTTAGAATACCTTTCACTAACTTTCCCAGTTATGATGTCAGGCTCATCAGCCTATATTTTCCTGGTTTATTTTTAGAGCCTTTCTTAAACAGCAGACCAACACTGGCTATACTTCAATCCTCCGGTACCTCACCTGTTGCTAAGGATAATTAAAATATCTCTGTTAGGGCCATAGCAATTTTTACACTTGCCTCCTGCTGGGTCCAAAGAACACCTTGTCAGGTCCTGGGGATTTATCAACCCTAATTTGCCTCAAGACAACAAGCAGCTCCTCAATAATAAGTCATAATTATTCTGCATAGGTTTAAAAGCAAACATTTTTTAGGTACTAATTTCACGATTAGATTTTGTATTTAATTAAAATTGTCAATTTCTTACCTTTCTTATCATGATTGTGATTTGAGGGGGGGAAGCATTTAAGTGTACAGAATCATAACATAGAGGTATCTGGGTATAATTTTTACAAAAATTTTAGTCACTGAAATGCAAAATATATTCATAGACTAACATTTTTTGAATTTTCCATCAAATCCTGGGTCATTGTATTAGAGTGTTTTGAGATAGCTTGTCATTTTGATATCCAATCACCATATCGGTATCAGTCTAAAAGAAAGTGTTTTGGGATGTTGGTAAGGAAATTCCATTTACTTCGATTGTTCTATTTAACCCCTTGTCACAGTACATCGAACGAATGCTGAACTTGTTTGGTGAAGGGCACTTAACTTTCATTAGAAGAATTTCTTACTTTTGACTGTCATACTAAAATCAACTTAACCTGTTCACAAAGTGGGCACTCAATTCAAGCAAGTGTTTCACATCAAGACTGATATAATATAAGAGTATGTGTAGGGATTGAATAGGGAGCTATGAAAGAAGATTATGAGTGCATTTTAAAAATGATCATTTGTAGAGAGATGGAGCATTGGGCCATTTTCTTACAGGGGAATTAGATTTCATGACCAACCATTTTGAGCCAGGGATTGAATTCGAAGCTGGTTTCAAAGGTGAAAAATTCTTGTCATCTTTTTCCATGGAAGGCATTTGGAGAATTTCTGAGAAGTCATGAAATAAATTGCAGATAACTGACATATTTAGTGATTTTTATGAGAAAATGAAAAATGCCAATGCATCTTAGAGTGTGCTTCTTACTTGGGTGCTGAATTACCTTGTGTGACAAAGTAGACGAGATTTTAGTGTAGAAATGTACTGACTTCCTGGCATTATCATAGTTATCAGGTTTAAACAAAGTGATTTTGTTTACATTGAATCCTCCAAAGTTATTGCAGATGCTGGTATGTGTGCCTCAATGATTGAACTACTTGTCATATGAAGAGTGTTTGATGGCTCTGGGCCTGTTTTCTCAATAATTTGGAAGAATGAGGGGTGACCTAATGAAAACGATCGAAAAGTGAAAGACCAGATGACACAGCCTCAGAATAGAGGGGAGTCCTTTTAGAACGGCGATGAGGGAGAATTTCATTAGCAGCTACTTCAAGAATTAGACAGTGCTTCTACTTCCTCATGAGTCTACGGAGATTCAACATCAAAAACCTTGGCACACTTCTATGGATGTGTACTGGAAAGTGTGCTGACTAGCTGCATTATGGTCTGGTATGGGAACACCAATACCTTTGAGTGGAAAATCCTACAAAAGGTAGTGGATTCGACCTAGTACATCACAGGTAAAACCCTCCCAACTACTGAGCACAAATACGTGAAACGTTGCCGTAGGAAAGCAGCATCCATTATCAAGGATCCTGACCACCCAGGCCATGCTCTTTTCTTGTTGCTGCCATAAGGTAGAAGGTACAAGTGCCTCAGGACTCTCACCACCAGGTAGAAGATCAGTTACCAACCCTCAACCATTAGGCTCTTAAACAAAACTGCACTCATTTAAGGACTCATGGCCTATTATTTCATGCTCTTTATTTATTGCTATTTATTTATTATCTACATTTACACAGTTTGTTTACAGTTCCTGATACTTTCAGGTTACAGTTTTTAGATTTGCTATGTATGCTCACAGAAAAAATCTCAGGGTTGATGTGGTGACATGAAAATTAATTTTATTTTAAACTTTGATTCTGTGGAATTCAGTGCACAGGCAGCTGTGGTGGCCAAGGCTTTATTGTATCTTTAAGGCAGAGGTAGATAGATTTTTGATTGGCCAAGGCATGAAGGGATATGGGAGGAAAGCCAGTAATTGGGACTGAGAAGAAATGGCAGAGCAGACTCAGTGGACCGATTAGCCTTATTCTGCACCTATATCTCATGGTCTCATCAAGAAAGCTGTCCTTACATGGTCAATTCAAGGTCTGACATTGATTCACTTACAGAATCATAACTTTCAACTGATGTCCTGCCATTTTCCTTCATGAGGGAAGGAACTGAGGGAAATACATGTTAGTAGGGAAGTGGTGTTAGGTAAATTGAAGGGATTAAAGGCGGATAAATCCCCAGGGCCAGATGGTCTGCATCCCAGAGTGCTTAAGGAAGTAGCCCAAGAAATAGTGGATGCATTAGTGATAATTTTTCAAAACTCTTTAGATTCTGGACTAGTTCCTGAGGATTGGAGGGTGGCTAATGTAATCCCACTTTTTAAAAAAGGAGGGAGAGAGAAACCAGGGAATTATAGACCGGTTAGCCTAACATCGGTGGTGGGGAAACTGCTAGAGTCAGTTATCAAAGATGTGATAACAGCACATTTGGAAAGCGGTGATATCATCGGACAAAGTCAGCATGGATTTGTGAAAGGAAAATCATGTCTGACAAATCTCATGGAATTTTTTGAGGATGTAACAAGTAGAGTGGATAGGGGAGAACCAGTGGATGTGGTATATTTGGATTTTCAAAAGGCTTTTGACAAGGTCCCACACAGGAGATTAGTGTGCAAACTTAAAGCACACGGTATTGGGGGTAAGATATTGATGTGGATAGAGAGTTGGTTGGCAGACAGGAAGCAAAGAGTGGGAATAAACGGGACCTTTTCAGAATGGCAGGCGGTGACTAGTGGGGTACCGCAAGGCTCAGTGCTGGGACCCCAGTTGTTTACAATATATATTAATGACTTGGATGAGGGAATTAAATGCAGCATCTCCAAGTTTGCGGATGACACGAAGCTGGGCGGCAGTGTTAGCTGTGAGGAGGATGCTAAGAGGATGCAGGGGTGACTTGGATAGGTTAGATGAGTGGGCAAATTCATGGCAGATGCAACTTAATGTGGATAAATGTGAAGTTATCCACCTTGGTGGCAAAAACAGGAAAACAGATTATTATCTGAATGGTGGTGGATTAGGAAAAGGGGAGGTGCAAGGAGACCTGGGTGTCATTATACACCAGTCGTTGAAAGTGGGCATGCAGGTACAGCAGGCGGTGAAAAAGGCGAATGGTATGCTGGCATTTATGGCAAGAGGATTCGAGTACAGGAGCAGAGAGGTACTACTGCAGTTGTACAAGGCCTTGGTGAGACCACACCTGGAGTATTTTGTGTAGTTTTGGTCCCCTAATCTGAGGAAAGACATCCTTGCCATAGAGGGAGTACAAAGAAGGTTCTCCAGGTTGATTCCTGGGATGGCAGGACTTTCATATGATGAAAGACTGATGAACTAGGCTTATACTCGTTGGAATTTAGAAGATTGAGGGGGGATCTGATTGAAAAGTATAAAATCCTAAAGGGATTGGACAGGCTAGATGCAGGAAGATTGTTCCCTATGTTGGGGAAGTCCAGAACAAGGGGTCACAGTTTGAGGATAAAGGGGAAGCCTTTTAGGACCGAGATTAGGAGAAACTTCTTCACACAGAGAGTGGTGAATCTGTGGAATTCTCTGCCACAGGAAACAGTTGAGGCCAGTTCATTGGCTATATTTAAGAGGGAGTTAGATATGGCCCTTGTGGCTAAAGGGATCGGGGGTATGGAGGGAAGGCTGGTGCAGGGTTCTGAGTTGGATGATCAGCCATGATCATACTGAATGGCGGTGCAGGCTCGAAGGGCCAAATGGCCTACTCCTGCACCTATTTTCTATGTTTCTATGATCCTTGAGTACATCCTGGACCACTGGTAGGATATACCTACAGGAGGTGGTGGCACAGTAAAAGTTCTCAACATTAACCCTTGTCTCATCAAAAAGAAAATATGTTTATTACTATTTGTACTTATTGATTAATTAGTATTTTTCCATCTTGAATACTGTAAGGAAAAAGCATTATGAGTACCACAGGCACAAATGAACTCTGGGTGACAAAGCGGGGCTTTTCCTTCAGAGAGTATTGATCAGACTGCCATTGATCAGAAGGCTGGTTTCCAAAGGATATCCCTAAACCTTTGGTGTGAGAACACCTTGAAAGAGAAGTCTGCTCAACTTTGTTCTCAGTAATTTAATTATTACAGATGTCATTGGAACAATCTGCTAACCTATGACGTCTTGGCCTGGTATATGCTTTGTCTATTGTACTCAATCCAGAGGAGTGACCCTGATTCATCGAGAAGTGTTCATATCATACTGTGAGCACATTAAGAATTTATTTAAATCCAAATGAAGTTCAAATCTGATAATACACAACATGCCCGTTATTAGAAGCTGTGTGCTTTAGAAACAAAAATTGAAAATGCTGGATAGACTCAACATATTAAGCAACATCTGTGGGAAGAGAAACAGACACAACTTTTCACTGGCTGAATATAGAGTGTATCTGTCACATGGAAAGTTTGTTGTGACTATTGGAAGTCATTATCTCAGCCTAGAATAAAGCTCTAGAGATTTCTCAGTATCCTGTCCTTGGTCTAGCTATTTTTATTTCTTTCATCAGTAATCCTCCCTTAATCATATCAGAAGAAGAGGTGTTCAGAGATTTAATAGTTTTTTGCTCTATTCACAACTGCTTAGGTAATGAAGTATCTTTGCATACATGCAGTAAGAATTGAACAAAATACAATTATGCATTAACGAGTCTTGAAAAACAAGTGCCATATTCTTCAGGATGACCTTTAAACATCCCATATTGCCATTCCAGGGCATCATTGCCCAGAAAGTAATTGAATCAATTGCATAAATACTATTGATGCAGAATTATATCAGAGGTTGCATTTTTTTTTTATGAAAAGTGATTGGCTTCCCCATATCTTAAGCCTTTAAACCAAGTATGGTGAAATACTCTCTATCTAAAAGAATATTGTTCCAAAATTACATTAGTTTGGAATCCTGTTCACCAATCAATTAAACTACCTGCAATCCTGGCTTAGGTTTGAAATGTGTATCATTTAGAAGTGACAACATAGTCAACAGTACCTCCCAGATCCAGGACTTTAGCTGCCAAGCAGGTTAGAACAAGAGCAATCAGCCCATCCCTTATTTATTTATTTATTTTATATATTTTTAATTTTTTCCCCCTTTTTTTCTCTTTTTTTCTCCCTCTGTCCCTGCCACTATAACTCCTTGCCTGCTCTCCACCCTCCGGGCTCCCCTCCCCACTTCTGTTTCTCCCCAGGCTTCCCATCCCATGATCCTCTCCCTTCTCCAGCTCTTGGCTCCATCCCTCCCCCTCCTGTCTTCTCCTATCATTTCGGATCTCCCCTTCCCCTCCCCCTCCCACTTTCAAATCTCTTACTATCTCTTCTTTCAGTTAGTCCTGACGAAGGGTCCCGGCCCGAAACTTCAACTGTACCTCTTCCTATAGATGCTGCTTGGCCTGCTGCGTTCACCAGCATTTTTTGTGTGTGTTGCAATCAGTATGAGTCTGCAATAATCAAGTTACTCTTAAAGTTCTTTGGGCAGGTCACTCTTCCTTCACTGGAACCAGATCAGAATCCTGGAACTTTCTGCCTGTTAGCATTGTTGATGTACGGTACTGTGCAAAAGTCTAAGGCACATGTATGTAGCTAGTGCGTTGAAGACTTTTGCACAATACTGTGGTAATTTTATGTATTGTACTGTTTCTGCAAAAAAAAACAAATTTCATGACATATGCGACTGATGTTAAACCTGATTCTGATGTGGGTCTCTATTATGGACCGAGAAAGGGAAGGTGGCAGGGAGAAGGGAATCATGTTGGGAAAAGGGAAGGGGAGAAGGAAGCACACAAGAGACATTCTGTAATGATTAGTAAACCAACTGTTTGGAATCAAATGACCTTGCCTGGTGTTTCAGGACTGAGTATGCATGCACCCAGCACGACCCCTTCCCCCCGCCACCTGTCCCACACCACCCTTCCACAGTGCTCCATCCTCACTGTTCCCAACATTCTTTGCTTCTGTCAGATTTCCAAACTCACTCTCCACTCCACGTTAACAAATATAGTGCAGTACTATGTACTATATATAGGTGTTTGATTTGGGATGTGGGATTGAGATTTTGCAGTGAAGGGGTTAACTTTTGCAGTATATTTTTAATCATTTGAAAACATTTTCATCAGTAGTTTGTTCAAGAATGATATTTAAACTATTGGGTGTTTATCAATCAACACATAAAAAATGTTGGTGAACGCAGCAGGGCCAGGCAGCATCTATAGGAAGAGGTACAGTCGACGTTTCAGGCCGAGATCCTTCATCAGGACTAACTGAAAGAAGAGATAGTAAGATATTTGAAAGTGGGAGGGGGAGGGGGACATCTGAAATGATAGGATACAGGAGGGGACGGGTGGATCTAAGAGCTGGAGAAGGGAGAGGATCATGGGACGGGAAGCCTGGGGAGAAAGAGAAGATTATAAGATTTTTAAGCTAACAACAGAATATGTGTAAAGGCACACTGTCCTTGAAGTATTCCAACTTGAAATCTAAAACTAAATTCATGTTTGGCTGATAAATAATCACCCAAGTGCACATGTGCAATTTTTTAAAAGAATGAGAAGCATCAAATGATCTGCTAGATTCTGTCATTAACATTTTTGCAGCCTGTTTTTATTTCCTTTTCCTTTTTTTAACTGAGGTTTTAGTGTTATTTTTCTGCTAGTTCTGGCTAATTAAATTCATTACATTAATGTTATACCATCATTGTAACAGAAATTGTGGAAAATAGAATCTCATTCTGATGTTGCGTCTCACAATTAATCAAGAACACTCTAATGATGGTAACCACAGTAATCTTTAAATGTATTGCAAATACTCCATTGTGTTCACCAGCCAATTTACATGAAATCATTTAACAGTTTATCCAATAATATTTTTAATTCCATTACCAATTCATTATATCCATTGACAGATGAAACAGTTGAGAATTACAGAGGATACAATTATATTTTCCCCCAAAACTAGTAAATCCAATTTGCAAGAGAATATATGGCAATTATAGTCTTATACTCAAAAGATCTGCTGAACAGTTTCAACTGAGAAAGATTGTGGTGAGGAGAGGGAGAAGACTTGATTCTTTGCTGTGCCTCTCTGGCCAGAATTATCTGTTTGCTTCCCATTGAATTTTGTGGATAAAATGGATAGGGAGAATCTTTTCATATGCCTCTTTCTTTTATTTTGGGATTTTGTGTTTCTTTCAAGTTACATGCAGAGTTGCTCATGCATTTGACTGACATACTCAAATACTTGTTGACCATGTCTGAACAACATTGGTATTAGGAACAGGAAAAGTCAAAATTTACTTCAATTCTTTGAAATTTCATTAATATTGAATTTCTGTCTGCTAGAAAGAGTATATAAGTATTTAATAAGTGCCCGTGTTCGGTATGTCTACACATCCTGTTTGTCTTCACAGCCAAAGGAATGGTGTGCAATGGGTTCAAGTGTTGCTGAAGTTGTTGGTGTTCCCTTGGGTGGAAATACCTAATGTTGTCTATTTAGTTCAGGTTGCTAGGTTGCAATGAGCTAACTGAAGCAAACGTTTATGCAGTGTACTTTGATACGACTATCTAAGCTGTTGTCAAAGGAGATTTGTTACAACTTCGTCTTTCTATATGGCTCTCACCTTTCTCCTATTACCCCCTTCTTCCAACCCCCACATCCTCACAGTTTGTGCTTTTGATATCTCATTCTCTTTTCTCCCTGTATTTTCTTTCTGACTCAATGCCTTCATTCTTTTTGCATCCTTAAAAAAGAGGTGTCTGTTTTCTCTGTACAATATTTCCCATAGCATTCATCTTTTTACTCTCGTCTTAGTATTGATATATTTTCATTCCCCATTTTGTTGAAATAAAGTAGGGTTTTATTGATGTCAGGATCTCTGTTGATACAAAAACATGCGAATTATGAGCTGAATTATAATTTATTTTGGAGACATGTTCATTAGACTTTTTTTGCATTCACTTGTTAAAATTTGGATGGCTACACTGAGCCTTTTGAATCATATTGAAGTGTGGAATTGAGTTGTGACTAGCAGCTGCAATATTTAGTAATTGGATGGGCTTGTATTTCTTCTCTTAGAAGTTTGTACTCGTATGTGGAATGTGGTAATGCAGGAATTGAAGAAAATAGTTTTCTATTAAGGAATAATAGAAATAGGGAAAAAAAAGTTCCAGAGGAGAAATGACTTGGGATCATAAAGAAAACTTTTAGCACACTGGCCTTCATAAATCAAGGGATTAAGTACAGGAGTTGGGATGTTAAGTTGAAGTTATATAAGATGGTGTTGACACCAAATTTGGAGTTTTGTGAGCAGCTCTAGTCACCCGACTTCATGAAAGATATCAATAAAACTGATAGAGTGCAGAGAAAATTTATGAAGATATTTCTGGTTCATGAGGATCTAAGTTCCAGGGAAAGGTTGAGTAGATTAGTGGTGCTAGAAAATTGCAAACCCAATGGAATAATCTCTATTTCTGCATAAATATTACCTAAAATATGATCAGATCTTCATGCAAGTCCTAAAACTAGATAGAGAACCCAATTAAATAAATAACAGAAAAACATTATACTTGTTCATTTATTTATTGAGAAAAATGATCCAATGCTACATGTATTTGTTGAGGAAAGTATCTGAACTGTTGCTTTCAGTAATTGTTGTGACCTCCTTGTACAGCAATAACTTCACCCAAACATTCCGGTAACTGTCCTGCACATTGGTTTGGAGGAATTTTAGGCCATTCCTCCTTAAAAAAATTGCTTCAACTCTGGGATGTTGATGGGCTTCCTTGCATGAGCTATTTGCTTCAAGAACTTCCACACTATCTCTGTAGAATTAAGGTCAGGCCATTCCAAAACACGCATTTTCTTCTTCTAAACTATTTTGTTGTTGATTTACTCGTCTTTTGGATTATTGCCTTGTTGCATCATCCAACTTCTACTAAGCTTCAGGTGACAGACTGCTACCCTGACATTCTCCTGTAAAATGTCTTGATATGATTTTGAATTCATTGTTCCTTCAATGATTGCAGGTTGTCCAGGCCCCGAGGTAGCAAAGCAGCCCCAAACCATGATTCCCCTTCCACCATGCTTCACAGGTGGGATGAGGTTTTGGTGTTGGTGTGCAGTGAGGCTTTTCCTCCAAACATAGTCTGTATTTCTGCCAATAAGTTAAACTTTTGTCTCATCTGACCACAGAACATTGTCCCAGAAGCATTGTGGAACATCCAGGTAGTCTTTTGGAAACTTGAGACATGCAACAATTTTTGGTTGGAGAACTGTGTTTTCCTCCGTGGTGTCTTTCCATGAATACCATTCTTGTTCAGTATTTTTCTTATTGTGGACATATGAACAGGGACTTCACAAATTCTAGAAATTTCTGCAGGGCTTTTGCTGTTAACCCTGTTTTTTTTTCACCCTTTTCAATATTGCATGTTGTGCTCTTGGTGTGATCTTTGCAGGATGCCCACTCCAAAGGAGAGTAGCTAGTACTGATGGGCCAGGGCACCTCTACAACCCACACCTCCAATCTCATTGATTGGAACACCTGACTCCAAATAGCTTTTGTAAAGTCATCACCCAGAGGTTCACATACTTTTTTGAACAAATACATGTAGTATTAGATCATTTTTCTCAATAAATAAATGAATATAATGTTTTTTGCATTATAACCCAATTAAATACATCTTTACCTAGTTTTAGGACTTGTGTAAAGATCTGATCATACTTTAGGTCATATTTATGTAGAAATAGAGAAAATTCTACAGGGGTCACAAACTTTCTAGCACCACTGTAGGACTTTATTCCCTGGAGGATAGGAGAATGAGGGGAGCTTTGATAGGGGCTAAAAAAATTTTTTGAGTGGTAGAGATAGTTAATTCAAGCAGCCTTTTTCTCTGAGACTGGGTGAGACTAGAGCTAGAGGTTATACGTTAAAGGTGAAATATTTAAGTGGAACCTGAGGGGGAGCTTTTTCATTCAGAGGTGGATGGTGCAAGTGTGGAGTGAGCTGCCAGAGAAAGTGGTGGATACGGATTCAATTCAACACTTGGAGAAGTGTAGATAAGTACATGGATTGGAGGGGTCATGAGGATTGTAGTTCAAATGTTGGTTGATGGGACTAGTTATAACAGTTTGACCTGAGCTAGCTGGGCTGAAGTGCCTGTTTCTGTTCTGTAGTGCTCTATGACTCACTATGTATTTAACTTTTGGCTTGTGGATGGGGTGGGGGTGGGTGCAGTGGCAAATATATACAGAACTTTACAGATTTGTAAGAAAAGTTCTAGTGGGAATGACTAAGCAGAGAGCTTAGCTGTGTTAAGAGGAAGATGAAGGATAGAAATTTAGATGTTTACATTGCCTTTTGTATCCGTTTCAGAAGATTCCAAAACACTTTCATTGAAGCTTTATTTAAAGTATGGCTGCTTAAGACTCAGTGGCATTCTCTCCCTCTTCTCCACTGTAATATTCTCTTCAATCAATACTGTTCTTCTTCATTTCTTTCTTTCCCTGTCCTTCCTGAATACTTCCTGAATCCCTCCTGGCACCTCTCCAGATCTTGATGACCTTACCATCATTTGAGATTATATTTTCTTGTCTCCAGGCAACTGCTAGATGAAATCATTCTGAAATTAATCATGCTGTGATGAAAATAATATGTTTGCTAATGGTTGTGTCTGTAAGATGCAATTTTGATATGTTTACAGTGCAGCTTTGTATTTCTGACTCAGTCAGAACTATTAACCTTTTGGTCTGCTGCTGAATTGAATGTTACTGTGTGTGTGGTTTGAATGCCATTTCTGTGAAGTTGCATCATGTATTGGCAGTTCCTTAACCCAGCCCATCTGTTTATATTACTGCTGCTATTTTGCTTTGATTATGGTTGACACAGGGTTGTTTATAGCATCTAAAACCTAGCTTGCTTGAAGATTGTAAGCTTTTTGTTTTAGGAAACTTTGTGGATGTTTGTCTGAAGGCGAAGCCATGAAATAGAGGAGTTTTTGGTAAACTGAATCAAAATACTTGACCTCTGCCTTAGATTGTTAACTAGATGAAGTGTATCATCCACAGAGCTGGTTCATTTTTTTTAGTGTTTCGTGCTTGAAACCTCTATTTTAAAGGAATGTTGGAAATTTACATGGGGATTGAGTACAGCTTTATAAAGTTAACGGTAAACTAGCATTAATGCATTCTTCCATACCAAGTAATTCAATTCAGCTGGAACAACAGGTGCCTTGGTGTCTCTCAGCTAGGTATTATGAAAGTCAATCATGGTTTCCTTCAATTAATATATTAACTTAGACATCACGTTTGATCATGCTATAACTATGTTTGAGTAGTTTTTTGGTTCTCCAGCCACTATGCCACCTACAAGAACTTACTGCACTATGACTTCTTTGCTTTCCAGAGAAAGAGTAAGAGACCAGAGCAAGAGGGTAACAATTCCAGTGTTCTTTTCTTGTTAAAGATTCCTTGACATTAAACAGCTATACACCACTCCTCAATTAAACACCTATTTCCAATCAGCATCTAAATTAGTTCAAAATTGCCCAAAAGACCTCAAGTTTGGGGAAAATTGCGTATTTTCCATGCTGGCGGTATTAATGTTATTGTTATATATCTAATTACAAGTTTCCCCCGCTATCCGAATGTAGAGCGTTCCTATGAAACTGTTTGTAAGCCGAAATGGCGTAAAGCGAAGAAGCAATTACCATTAATTTATATGGGAAAATTTTTTGAGCGTTCCCAGACCCAAAAAATAACCTACCAAATCATACCAAATAGTACATAAAACCTAAAATACACTAACATATAGTAAAAGCAGGAATGATATGATAAATACACAGACTATATAAATTAGAAATAATCTATGTACAGTGTAGTTTCACTTATCAGAATCGGGAGGTCGATTTGTCAAAAAAATCGGCACGTACACACGTGCATGTCACGCATTCGCACGTACACGCATGTCACGCATGCGCATACACCTGCCCGCGCAAAGCTTCATGGTCATCATAGTCTTTCTCAGGGTAAACACAAGTTTAAAGTGAGCGTCTTTTTTTCGTAGAAGTGAAAATCCTCTTTTGGTTAACAAAAACAGGTACTAATGTAGGTCTTTTGTAAAAGGGAAATGTCATAAAGAGAATGTTCGGAAAGTGGGGGATACCTGTAATTAGTATCTCCTCAGTAGTTAACAACAGTAGGTACCTCCACCAACCCAGAAAGCCCCATAGCCTTTGTCAAAGCTGGAGGCCAACCACACCCTCAGCCCAGATAACCAGGAGGCTTACTCGCCATGGCGGTCTTGGCAAGCAGTTAAAGTTCCCTGACTTCATCGCTTCATTATCTCTGAGGCCTGACATAGTCGTTCTGTCAGGAATCTCAAAGCAGATGATCATGGTAGAACTGATTGAGGAGGCATTTGAACGTAAGAAAGCCAAGTACCAGGAGCTGGTAGAGCAGTATCAGAGACAGGGATGGAGGGCATGATGTGAGCCTATAGAGGTGAGGTGTGGAGGTTTTGCTGGCTGCTTGCTGTGCAGAACCTACCCTCTCCTTGGCATTATGAGGAATGCAAAGAAAAGAACCATCAGGGCAGTCACAGAGACTGCTGAGTGAGCTTCCAGATGGCCATGGATCACGGGATGTGAAATATGGATCGGTGCTGCTGGGGCACAAGCCAAGGCCTGTTCAACCCTACCTGGGTTGCCTGGCCGAGAGTATCTGATGTTGAAAGACCTGAAACACCCGATGACCCCAGGTTACATTACTGATGATGTATCCCAGTGCTTACTTGGATGTATCTCACCATCATAGCTTAAGAAAGTACAGTAATTTTGATTACTCTGTATCCTTATAAAATTCAAAGAGAACCAACGTGTAATCAACATGTTCCTAAAAAATTAGAACAATGGCTATATTAGACTGGCATTTTGCAATGATATAGGATTAATTCATGACCTTGTAGTGAAAGGGTACCTAGGTAGCCACAATCATATTATGATTAATTTTGCATTCATTTTGTGCAAGAAAAGCATCAATTCTTGACTAGTATTTTAACCTTAAATTAATGCAATTATAACAGCTTAGAAACTACGCTGTCTAAAGTGAACTGGCAAGTGCTAAGATGCCCTGTTAGTCATTCAAATAAATTTTTCTGAAGACGGAGATATTTGGAGGAACCTTTTTATGATCTTGTATTATGAGTGGGACCTTACTCACCCAGAGAGTGGTGACTACCTGGAATACACTCTGTGAGACAATATTTTATAAGTAGAGAAGCCCTTGAATCACCTAGGCAGAGAAGACTATGACCAAGTGCTGGAAGATATCATTGATACAATTATGTGTCCACTTCTGATATGGCTGTGGTATATCGAATGGCTCCATGACTCTACTGATGGTAACCAGTTTCTTCTCACTCAGTGATGCTTAGCTACTACCTCGGGCAGCAATATACAAGTTTGAACTTTTGTTGGATTTGCAACAGAAAGTGGTCTGTATCAAATCAATTAGATAGTGAGAAAAAAGGGCTTCCATATATGTACTGCATTTATAGCTTTTCAGGACCTGTCAAATGGGCTTTACATATTAAATTATTTTAAAGTAGTGTCTGACTGTTCTTAAGTGAAACTGCTAAACTGCAGTTTTCCTTTGGGTGTGCCATTTTACAAGAAATAGAATATTAAGATTTATTAAATTTTCCAGCATCTTTAATTCATATTTCCATTAACTGCAACATTTTGTTTTACCATTTGTGCCAAGTTAGTCATATTCATGTACTAAATTATTATTAAAGTTGGTTGCTATGTGAAATAATTTACTGCATTCCAAGTAGAGATGACCTGATGGTATTATAAATTAAAATCTGTAGAGTTGACCAGTTTTACCAAGCTCTTCAAAACCATACTTGTTCAGATTCTGCCTGATGTTAATGTGGAACCATAAAATATAGGAGCAGGAATAGGCCATTTTGGGCCGACCCTTTGTGCCTGCTATAGCAGTTAATGTGATTATGGCTGCCATCCACATTGGTACCCGCTTATTGCCTTCTCACAATATTTTTCCATCCCTTTGGCATTAAACAAATGCATTTGCTTTGTGAATATATTTAATAAATCATTTAGCTTCTGTCATAGAAAACTCTACAGATTCATCCTAATCTAGATTAAAAGTTCCTCTAGTACTTTGTGTGTTCATTCCGAAAGCTGTACTCTGTATCTTGAGGCAAATGAACTCAGGTTCTGTTCTCTTGTTAAATTATTTTAACAGGTTCTGTTATAATAATCGAACAGCACTATCAGATTTGATACAAGATTGGGATCTCTGTATCAACTCTGGTCCTGCTAGATTATTACAAGTTCTTCTATGAGACATCCGTCCATTCTGTATTACGGGTGTCCCACGCTTTTCGAACCTTCGCTTTATGAAACCTCACTGTTACGAAAGACCTACATTAGTTAACTGTTTTCGCTAACAGAAGGTGTTTACACTGTTACGAAAAAAGGCAGTGCACGGAAAAAGCCGCGCGCGATAAAAGGAAGCATGTGCCCCGAGCAGCCAAGCTGCTCCCTGGAACTGCATTCTAGCCGGCATTGCTTAAACACGTGCCTGTGAGCAGCCGTTAGCAAGATGAGTTCTAAGGTATCGGAAAAGCCTAAAAGAGCTCGTAAGGGTGTTGCACTTAGCGTAAAACTAGCCATAATTAAGCGTTTTGATTGTGGTGAATGAAGTAAGGACAAAGTGAGTCTGGCTTGTGGAAGTTAACAAAGATGATGTTGAAAAGGTTTTGGCATCCCATAACCAATAACTGACAAATGCAGAGCTGATGCAATTGGAAGAGGAAAGGATAACAATCGAAACTGAATGCAGTAGCAAACGGACCGAAAGTGAAGTCGTCCAAGAACTGAACGTGAAGCAACTGCGTGAGATTTTCGCTTCAATGGTTGCAGAAAAGTACGACTTTAATTTTGAAAGGGTATGTCGGTTTAGGGCATATTTGCAAGATGGTTTGAGTGCTTACAAAGAACTGTATGATAGAAACGTGCACGAGGCTAAGCAGTCAAGCATACTGTCATTTCTCAAGCCTTCCACATCAGCCACAGCAGACGACGAACCTCAACCTTCGACATCAAGGCAGGCAGACATAGAAGAAGATGACCTGCCTGCCCTGATGGAAACAGATGACGATGAGATGACATCCCAGTGTCCCACACCCCCAACCCCTGGGCCGCAGACCGAGACATTGCCGCGGAGAATGCAGGGATACAGCGGTAGCCTGGATGCATCCAGCACATCTTTAAGAAAAAAGCCGAAATAAACAATTAATTAGGTACCGCCTGGCACGTAAATGTCAGCCCAGATTAGAGGCGATGCAATCGCTGGGTGCTGGGTGCGTCCCGGCCACTGCTGTACCACTGCATTCTTCGCGGATTGGTATCGGTCAGCGCCCTGGAGGTTGGGGTCCACTGCAACACCCCAACCTCCGACGACTCAGCCTAACGCACTAAGCCTAACAGTGTGCTCAGCGCTAACTTCTTGATGCCGGTAAGTGATACTACACTGTACATACATTATTTCTACTTTATATAGGCTGTGTATTTTTATGCGTTATTTGGTATGATTTGGCAGCTTCATTGCTTAAAGGTTACTGGAGAGTGTTTTTGCCGCGAGCGCTTGCGCTGTGTTTCTGCTGAGAGTGCTTGCGTGTGATTTTTGCTACGGAGAACAGTGCGGCAATGATTGTAGAAGAGTATTTCTACTTTATATAGGCTGTGTATTTATCATATCATTCCTGCTTTTACTATATGTTACTGTTATTTTAGGTTTTATGTGTTATTTGGCATGATTTGGTAGGTTTTTTTTTGGGTCTGCGAACGCTCACAAATTTTTCCCATATAAATTAATGGTAATTGCTTCTTCGCTTTACGACATTCCGGCTTATGAACCGTTTCATAGGAACGCTCTACCCTCGGATGGCAGGGGAAACCTGTATAACTAATTTGTCCTAAGGCATCTGTCGCCATCCCAGGAATCATTTCAGGAAACCTAGGTTCACTTTCTCCATGGCAAGAGCATCCATTCTTGTATAAGAAGATGAATACCAGTGTACCACTTGCCTTCTAATCTGCTGCACCAGAATACTTCACCAGCTGCAATCAATCTTTAAAGTTCAGATGTTCATATATAGACCAAACCTGTGATGAAGCCTGGAATTTTGCATTCTTGGCAAAATTGAAATGAAATGTCAACAAGCAAGTCCTGCTTGATAATACTAATGCCTTCTTTCATTTTCATGTTTGAATAAACTGCTGGATAGTTCTTAGATATGAAAGTTAGTACAAGAAGTCTATGAAACATTTTAAAAGTAGAATGAGGCTAAGTAATATATGGTATGGTTTAAAAAGATTTAAGACTCTGGCATAAGCCATGAAGTTTGTTGTTTGTGGCAGCAGTGCAGGCATAAAAAATTATTATAAAGTTTCAATAAAAAGATAAATAAGTAGTATAAGAAGAGATGGTCCATGAACTCATGAACACTATTCAGAAACATGACAGCAGAAGGAAAGAAACTTTTCCTAAAATGTCCTGTGGGGGTCTTCAGGCTCCTATACCTCCTCTCTGATGATAGTAATGCAAAGAGAGCCTGACCTGGGTGGTGTGGGTCCTTAGTGATAGATGCTGCCTTCTTGAGGCACCTTCTTTTAAAGATGTACTTGATGATGGGGGGGCTTAAAGCCTATGATGGAGCTGACTGAGCTTTCAACCCTCTGCAGTGTCTTACAGTTCACGATTCAAATTTATTTACCATGTAAATCAGAATCAGGTTTATTATCACTGGCATGTGACATGAAATTTGTTAACTAAGCAGCAGCAGTTCAATACAATACATAATCTAGCAGAGAGAAAAAATATAATAAATAAAACATTACAATAAATAAACAAGTAAATCAATTATGTATATTGAATAGAATTAAAAACACGTGCAAAAACAGAAATATCATATTTTTTTTAAAAAGTGATGTGGTGTCCAAAGCTTCAATTTCCATTTAGGAACTGATGACAGAGGGGAAGAAGCTGTTCCTGAATTGCTGAGTATGTGCCTTCAGGCTTCTGTACCTCCTACCTGATAGTAACAGTGAGAAAAGGGCATGTCCTGGGTTCTGGAGGTCCTTAATAATGGACGCTGCCTTTCTGAGACACCACTCCCTGGGTACCTTGTAAGCTAGTACCTGAGATGGAGCTGACTAGATTTACAACCACCTGCAGCTTCTTTCGGTCCTGTGCAGTAGCCCTCCATACCAGACAGTGATGCAGCCTGTCAGAATGCTCTCCATGGTCCATCAGTAGAAGTTTTTGAGTGTATTTGTTGACATGCCAAATCTCTTCAAACTCCACATAAAGTATAGCTGCTGTCTTGCCTTCTTTATAACTACATTGATATGTTGGGACCAGGTTAGATCCTCAGAGATCTTGACACCCAGGAACTTGAAACTGCTCACTCTCTCCGCTTCTGATCCTCTGAGGATTGCTATGTGTTCCCTCGTCTCAACCTTCCTGAAGTACACAATCAGCTCTTTCGTCTTACTGACGTTGAGTAGCAGGTTGTTGCTGCGGTACCATTCCACTAGTTAGTAAACCTCACTCCTGTACGTCCTCTCATCACTACCTGAGATTCTGGCAATGTATCATCAGCACATTTATAGATGGAATTTGAGCTATGCCTAGCCACACAGTTATGTGTGTATAGAGAGTAGAGCAGTGGGCTAAGCACACACCCCTGAGGTGTGCCAGTGTTGATCGTCAGCGAGGAGGATATGTTACCACAAATCTGCACAGGCTGTGGTCTTCCAGTTAGGAAGTTGAGGATCTAATTGCAGAGGGAGCTACAGAGGCCCACGTTCTGCAACTTCTCAATCAGGATTGTGGGAATGATGGTATTAAATGCTGAGCTGTAGCCGATGAACAGCATCCTGACGTAGATGTTTGTGTTGTCTAGGTGGTCTAAAGCCGTGTGGAGAGCCATTGAGATTGCATCTGCTGTCGACCTATTGTGGCGATAGGCAACTTGCAATGGATCCAGGTCCTTGCTGAGGCAGGAGTTTAGTCTAGTCATAACTAACCTCTCAAAGCATTTCATCACTGTCAATGTGAGTGCTACCTCATTAAGGCAGCCCACATTATTCTTCTTAGGCACTGGTATAATTGTTGCCTTTTTGAAGCAAGTGGGAACTTCTGCCTGTAGCAGTGAGAGGTTGAAAATGTTGAAACATTGAAACATACAATGAAATGTTTTGTTTACGTCAACAACCAACACATCCAGAGGTTATGCTGGAGGCAGCCTGCAAGTGTCACCCCTTTTTTCAACGCCAACATAGCATGCCTGTAATATGCCCACCCATCCATGCACTTACACTTCCATCCAATTCCAGGACGAGCTCTCCTCAGCCTCCAGCAGACTCCAACTCTGACTCTCAGCATTCTCCCTGGGATTCACAGAGATTTGCAATCACAGGCCTCGAACTCCAGATTTGGTGCTGTTGGGACCCAAAACACTAGGTCTCAAACTCCATTCTCACCAACTTGCGTAACTAGGGGTCATCAGACCTCGTTCATCCTGCCAGCATGGAATTCCAACTACAGAACCCACTGAAAACTCAGACCTGGTGGGGGGGCGGGGGGGGGGGAAGAAATTGGACCAACCCTCCTTTGCACTGGTCTGGCAGCCTGAAATCTGGCCACGGATGTTCCATGTCGCTGGCCATCGAATATGGAGTGGAGGCTTGGACTTTGGCTGATCTCTCATTCCTCCCCATCTTTCAACCCTAACTCCCCTCTCTGTACCCCTAACTATCCTTACGCATCTTTAAAAAAAAACACTAAATTTGAGCTGTGAGCTCGGTGCCATCTTGGGGGAGAAAAAAGCTTCCATACCAGGCAGTGATGCAACTAATCGGAATGCTCTCCACCATATAACTGTAGAGATTTGTTAGTCTTTGGTGATATACCAAATCTCCTCAAACTCCTGATAAAGTATAGCCTCTGAGATGTTGATACCCATGAACTTGAAACTGCTCACCCTTTCCACCACTGACCCTTCAGTGAGGATTAGTTCATGTTCTCCTGATTTACCCTTCCTGAAGTCCACAGTCAATTCTTTGGCCTTGCTGGCATTTTTATTGTAACTGCTGTTCTATTTCACTCATGTCCACTTCCTCATCACCATCTGATATTCTGTCAACAATAGTGGTGGTACTAACTAGTTTATAGATGGTGTTTAAGTTGTACCTAGCCACACAGTCATGGGTGTGGAGCGTAGAGCAGTGGGCTTAAGCATGCATCTTTGACGTGAGCCTGTGTTGACTTTCAGAGAAGAGGAGATGCTATTTTTGATGTGCAATGACTGTAATCTGATGGGAAAAGTCAAGGAACCAGTTACAGAAGTTACAGAGGCCCAGGATTTAAAGCTTGTCAATTAGTATTCAGGCATGATGGTGTTGAATACCAAGCTATAATCAATTTAAAAATAAGCAGCTTGACATAGGTATTGCTGTTTTTTGTAACAAACCCTAGCAATTACATCTCTAATTTCACACGGAATTGCCTTTTTGCTCTCACGGCCTTCCATGGAAAAGGAACTTGGGACAGTTTAAAAGCCAGAGACGAGAAGTGGTGTATAATTTTCTCCAGATGTTGAGATTAGCAATGAGTTCTCATGGAGATATATGAAGCTCTACAAATTGTTCCATTATTTTTAGTAATACAAGGGTATCCTAGTTCACGATGTGCAGCAGACAAATATGCTTTGAGATTCTCCTGAATTAGTGTATGAACTAAAGCTTCTTGACCATCAGTTCATGCATAGACTGTCTCAAGATCTGTGAAGGAGAAGAAAGGTCAGTCACTAGCATATCCTGGAACTTTACTGATAAATAAAGACATTTCCTGAGATCAAGCTAATGTCTCAAATTTATTTAGACAGCAACTGGAGATTAAATTCGTTCTGAAATCTAATCTTGCTTTTACGCTTCAAATTACTCAACTAAATTGTTCTTGATATCTTTACCCACAACTTGATAGCCAATGCATGACTAAAATTCAGTTAGGTCCTTCTAATCGGATAGCAATCCTAACCATGCAGCACAACCAAAATCTAATCCACCATGTGGTCTTCTGATATATTGACTTTGTTGTACCTCCTGTAGAATCCAGTTTAACAGACATCAATATATCTCACAGGATGCCAAATAAGATGTTAACACTTCAGATTTATACAGCATCTGTCATGTGCTGTAACTCCTAACTTGTTTCTCCAAGCAGCAACTAAGGACAAACACTACAAGGAGATTCAGTAAAGATACCTAAAAGAGCTTGAAAAGGCAGAATTTATTGACATTCAGCAATAAATCATTGTTATCAGAATCGGGTTTATTATCACCGGCATGTGTTGTGAAATTTGCTAATTTAGCAGCAGCAGTAGAATGCAATACATGATAATATAGAAAGAGAAAATAAATCAATTATAGTAGATATATGTATATTAAATAGATTAAAATAGTGCAGGAACGGAAGTAACAGAGTGCCTATAAAAAGTACTCACTCCCCGCCCCGCCCCCCCGGAGATTTTTATGTTTTACTGCTTTACAACATTGAATCACAGTGGATTTAATATGATTTTTTTTGACACTGATTCAACAAAGAAAAAAAATTCTTTTGTGTCAAAGTGAAAACAAATCTCTACAAAGTGATCTGAATTAGTTACAAATATTAGACAATAATTGATTGCATAAGTATTCACTCCCTTCAAGTCAGTATTTAGTAGATGTGCCTTTGGTAGCAATTACAGCACATCTGGACACTGCAATTTTTTCCCCAGTCTTCTTTACAAAACTGCTGAAGCTTTGTCAGATTGCATGGGAATTGTGAGTGAACAGCCCTTTTCAAGTCCAGCCACACATTCTTAATTGGGTTGAGGTCTGGACTCTGATTTAGCCAACCCAGGACATTAACTTTGTTGGTTTTAAGCCACTGTTGTGTAGCTTTGGCTTTATGCTTGGGGTCCTTGTCTTGCTGGAAAATAAATCTTCTCCCAAGTCACAGTTCTCTTGCAGAATGCATCAGGATTTCCCTATATTTTGCTGCATGCATTTTACCCTCTACCTTCACAAGTCTTCCAGGGCCTGCTGCAGTAAAGCATCCCCACAGCATGATTTAGCCATCACCATGGTAGGGATGGTGTATTTTTGATGATGTGTGGTGTTCGGCATACGGCAAATATGGTATTTAATCTGATGGCCATAAAGCTCAATTTTGCTTTCATCAGACCACAGAACCTACTTCCATCTGACTTCAGAGTCTCCCACATGCTTTCTGGCAAACTCTAGCCAAGATTTCATGTGAGTTTTTTTCAACAGGGGCTTTCTCATTGCCACTCTCCTGTAAAGCTGCGACTGGTGAAACACCCGGACAACAGTATACACAGTCTCTCCCATTTCAGCCACTACAGCTTGTAATTCCTCCAAAGTTGTCATGGTGGCCTCCCTCACTTGTCCTCTTCTTGCATGGTCACTCAGTTTTTGAGGATGGCCTGCTCTAGGCAGATTTACAGCTGTGCCATATTCTTTCCACTTCTTGATGATTGACTAATTGTACGCCAAGGGATATTCGGTAACTTGGAAATCCCTTGTATCCATCTCTTGACTTATGCTTTTCAATTACATTTTAGTGGAGTTGCTTGGAGTTTTCTTTTGTCTTCATGGTAGTTTTTGCCAGGATACTGACTCACCAGCAGTTGGGTCTTCCAGATACAGATGTATTTTTACAAATGTCAATTGAAACACCTTGATTGCACACAGGTGATCTCCGTTTAATTGTAATTTGGTGTGTCATATTAAAGGGGTGATTACTGATGGAATCCATTGTTTTGTGTTTTATATTTGTAATTAATTTAGATCACTTTATAGAGATCTCTTTTCACTTTGACATGAAAGTGTCTTTTTCTGTTGATCAGTGTCCAAAAAGCCAGATTAAATTCACTGTGATTCAATGCTGTAAAACAATAAAACATGAAATCTTCCAAGGGGGGTGAATACCTTCTGTAGGCACCGTATATATTAAAAAAGTGATGTCGTGTTCATGGGTTCAATGTCCATTTAGGAATCATATGGCAGAGGGGAGGAAGCTGTTCCTGAATCACTGAGTGTGTGCCTTTAGGTTTCTGTGCCTCCTTCCTGGGGGTAACAATGAGAAGAGGGCATTCCCTGGGTGATGGAGGTCCTTAATAATAGACATCATCTTTCTGAGGCATCACTCCTTGAAGTTGGATACTATGCAGGCCAGTACCCAAGGTACAGCTGACTAATTGTACAATTTTCTGTAGCCTTCCGTCCTCTGCATAGCCCTCTCCCGCCGCCCCATACCAGACTGGTGGCAGCCTATCAGAATGCTCTCCGTTGTACATCTATAGAAGTTTTCGAGCGTTTAGGTGACAAACCAAATCTCTCCAAACTAATGAAATATAGCTACTGTCTTGCCTTCTTTATAGCTGCATCCATATGTTGGGACCCGGTAAGATCCTTGGAGATCTAATCCCAGGCTTTTACCATTATTATCTGTCTGTTCACCATTTTTTTAAATCCATGAAGCATGAAGATTTGAGATGTGTCTGCAGTTGCTGTAATCTGGAGCAAAAACAAACAAACGGAGGAGAGGAATGATGAGAGGGGAAGGGGAGTGGAATTGAGCCAACAGTGGCTGGTAGATAGGCACAAGTAAGGAGAGAGAAGGCAAAAAAGGGTAGGTGGAGCAAAGTGGAGGGATGGAGGTAGGGACACAGGCTGAAAGACATTAAGCAGAGACTTTTGAGGTTGCAGATGCTGGAAACTGATTTAAGGAAAGTGATAAATGAAACCTGATAAGGGAAGGATGGTGACAGGTGGATTCAGTTGGAGGAGGGGCTAGGAGCCCCAGTACATAAAGAATGTGGGCCACAAGCAGTTGGGACCAGGTAGGTGAGGGGAATGAAACTGGAAGACAAAGGGCTGTTGCAAACTGAATGGATCAGAAAGAGAGAGGAGGGAGGTCATGAGGAGCAGGTTGCCTGAAATTGGAAAATTCATTCTTCATACTCAGTGCAAGGTACTATTTTTCTCGTTTGCATTTGGCCTAATGCTTGCAGTGGAGAAGGCCAAAGATAGACAGGTTGCATGGGAATGGAAACTGTCATCTGGGCTACCAGATGCATAGCACTTCAAAGGATCCTAATACAAATGAAAAAGAAGGCAGGTAAACTCCTTTGTCAGCTTAATGTGTTGTAAAGCTTAATGATTTATGGGTTTGGATTTGCAGGTGGTCCAGACTGTGTAAAGGTAGCAGATTTCCAGAGTTACTGATCTAATAACACAGTTGCATTTCATTTTCTCACTTGATTTTCCAAAGCTTCCAGTGCAATCTTCTGAAACCTTGTATCATTCTTCATGTTTTCCCAGGATGGAGCACTCATTGGGGATGCAAATCTAATCTGTCCCAAGTAGTTTTAGGTTGAGAGGGAAAATAAATCAGCTATGATCAACTGGGGAGCAGACTCAGTGGGTTGTTTGGCCAAATTCTGCTCTTATGTTTTATGGTCTAAATGTAGTTTAGTTATGAGATAGTTCCTACGCTTGCTATTACATTCAGTGTGTATGCTTTAATAGGATGTTGTGTCTAATTTAAAATGATGTTTCTTATTCTTCAGCTGGTGAAATGAAAGGTAGCCATTGGACAATTTTGATTAAAACATTGACCTGTAATAGTCAATCTGTTTTTAAAAAAAAGTGACAAGTGAAATATGAAACTCTAAATTTGATTATAATTTTAGATTTATGTTGTTTTTATATCTTCAAGTTCAACTTTTTGCTGTGTTTGCCTTACAATTGATGTTCACTTGATCTCATTTAAAAATACTTTTGTTTTTCCACATCATTTTAAGGACCTTGGATTCAATTTCCACCCTGGTTCTGACATTCAGAAGTGTTCTTGAAGCATGAGGACGTGCAGGTCCATGGTGTTGGGTTGTTGAGATGAAACTGGTAGTGCTTTTTTAATGACATGAGCCATTATTTTACAGTTATATATTTTCTGAACTTGCTGAGGCATTCCACGAGTTATATCATTGGAAGGAGGTACAGAAGAATGAAGGCACACACTCAGCGATTCAGGAACTGCTTCTCCCCCCTCTGCCATCCGATTTGTAAATGGTTACTGAATGCATGAACACCACCTTGCTACTTTTTAAAATTTGTTTCTTTTTTCTGCACTATGTATTTTAACTATTTAATGTACATAGTTACTGTAATTCAGGCTTTTTTTGTATACTTATGTATTGCATTGTACTGTTGCCGTAAAGTTAACAAATTACATGACATGATGGTGATATGAAATCGGATTCTGACTTGGTAAGGTTGTATTAACATATTGTTATACTTTAATTATGATTTTCTTAAATGCTGAGTTTGCTCACCAGTAACTAATGAGACCCGAAGCCAGGTGATGGAACACAAAATAACACACACAAAATGCTGGAGGAACACAATATAAACCTTTTATTCAGTAAACCATGCAACTACAAACATCTCCAAACTCAACAGTACATCCCAAAGTATGGCTGTTTAAATAGTTTACCCAAGAACATTCGAGACATTGATAGGATCAACGACCAATCTGAAAGTCAGCCTGACCAATTCTTGTCAGCCGATCAATAGTTTACCCAAGAACATTTGAGACATTGATAGGATCAAGGACCAATCTGAAAGTCAGCCTGACCAATTGGTGTCAGCCAATCAATAGATGTTGATTGTTTTGGCTCTCTGTAACACCTACCTCTTGAAGGTGGTTACCTGAAGGTTTTGAGCAGAGTGTTGATTTGGATTGGAACAACCGGCTGTGCTAGCACTGGTAGTTGGTTTTGGTCTGTGTAAATTGAACTCTTCCAGGACAAGAAGGTTCATCCCTGATTGATGATCTGTCTGACAAACTTATGCCTTTTGGGATATGTGGCCATAACTGGTTGATGTGGCGACGCCAGCGCTATCTGTATATGACAGCGTTCCCATTTTTGTTGGATGCAGTGGTGCCACAGCATCCAAAACAGCAGATGGTCAGGTGCACAAAGGCAACCACACAGGTGAACTCATTCAAGCCTGGGGTTGCAGTGTGGGCCAGACAGTATTGCAATGGGCAAGACTGATCATGCCCAAAAATGACTGTAAAGTGCTGACATCTGACGGTGGAGGCATCTTTAAGATAGCAGTGATATTTTTGGGATCTGGGTGATGACCATGCTCATCTATATTGAATCCCAGATACTTGATTGAAGACATCAGGAGACTGCATTTTTCTATCTGAAGTTAAAATCCAAAATGTGGTCCAGGTGTTGGCACAGTTCAGTCTGATCCATGCCTATTACAATGATGTCGTCAAGGTAGACATCCACTCAGTACCACTCAGCACGGTGTCCGTAAGCTGTTAGAAAATTGAAGGAGACACCTTTAGCCCGAAAGGCAGACAGAGGAAGGAAAACAACCTCTTATATTGTAATGGTGATGCTCAGTGAGTTTTCCGCCACTTCTACCTGGAGGTAGGCTTCACTCAATTTCAACTTCGCAAAGTAGCGACTGCCGTTCAAATTTAAGAAGAGATCTGCCGGTAGCAGGAATGTATACTAGTGTGCTCCAGCACTACAATGAGACCAGTTGAGAAGTCTGTATGCAATCTGTATTGTTGGCTTTTTTGATGATGACTGTTGGAGCTGCCCAAGGTGAGTAATTGACAGCTTTGATAACATCAGCTTGTTACAGGCAATCTAACTCTTGCTTTACTATTGGTAAGTCTGCTGATGAAACGGGTTTTTTGGTACAGAAGACTGGCTTTGCATCTGGACAGAGGAGTTTTGCATGCATTTTGTGCAGCAACCTAAACCTTCTTGAAACACTTACATATTGCTGTTACATTTGTTTTATGGTCTTACATACTGATGGTAGTATGGCATTGACTGACATGATTTGAATAGCCAATATCTTTGTAAAGACCTCATGCTCATGCAGAGGGTTGTTCCAGAGACATTCAGATCTGGCTGGTCTGTTAGGTTAAACACACCATTGACTTGGTTATCATTCATCTTCACCATGCAGTGCAGTTTGATAATCAGCTGGAGGGCTGCACCTGATGCACTGCAGGCAGAGTGATGAATATATATATATGTGCCTAAGACTTTTTCACAGACCTGTACCGCCTAGTGTTGAGGCCAAAAAGCTGCACTTTTATCTCATCGGACCACAAGATCTTTTTCAACATCTTTACAGTATCTTCCAAGTGACACTTTGCAAAAAGTCTTGGCAGGCAAGGATTTTTTTTTAGCCAGGACTACTTTGTTGCCACTCTTCCATAAATACATTTTTTGTACAAAGCCTTAGAGATTGTGGAGCCATGAGCTTCATCTCCAGTTGCAGCCACTGACTTCTGCAGCTCATTCAGAGTGACTGTTGGTATCACAATAGTCTCTCTTACAAGTGTCATTCTTCTCTGATGAATAAGTTTAGAGGGATGGCATGATCTTGGCAGTGTAACTATGGTTTCACAGTGTGAACTAAGTTCAGAGTATGTTCAGTGTGGTGTTATACCCTTCTCCAGATTTGTGCTTCTCTTTTATCATTTCACTGACTTGCCTTGAATGCTCTTTTGCCTGCATTTTGGTTTGGTCTGTTGGTACAGAGAGAGGGGGGAGTTGAGTGAGATTGTAAGGTAATACTGTATATTGCATTCAAGGATGAATACTTTATCAGCCTCAATTTTGGTTTCTAATTTTTCATAATCTGACAGGTTTTGGAATTTTTATTTTGACATGCATGTTTTGTAGATTAGCTCAAAAAATCCTACTTCAATATATTTCAAATTTGGACAATGAGACAGTAAAATGTGTAAATAGTCATGGGGGCTGAATACTCTTTCAAAGCATTGTATTACTTAAAATCTGAAATATAAACAGAAGTGTTTTAATGCAAAATCAGGTATGAAAAAGATTTGATGAAAGAATTAAAAATAGAAAGTAATGTTTATATTTTTAAGGAAATCAGAATCAGGTTTAATATCACTGGCATATGTTGTGAAATTTGTTGTTTTGCAGCAGAATATTGCAATACATAATAAAAACTAAATTACATTAAGAAGTATATATAAATAAGTAGTGCAAAATGAGGGGAAAAATGGTGAGGTAATGTTCATGGGTTTATTGTCCATTCAGAAATCTGATGACAGAGGGAAAGAAGCTGTTCCTGAAACATTGAGTGTGTGTCTTCAGGCTCCTATACCACCACCTTGATGGTAGCAATGAGAAAAGGGCCTGTTGTGGATGGTAGGGGTCCTAATGATGGATGCTGTCTTTTTGAGGTTCTTGTTTTGAAGGTGTCCTTGAATCTGGGGAGGGTAGTGCCCATGATGGAGCTAGCTGAGCTTACAAATTCTTGCTGCATTTTCTGATCCTGTGCAGTGGCCCCTCCATCCAAAACAGTGATGCAATCAGTTTGAATGCTCTCCACAGTACATCTATAGAAATTTGTGAGTGTATTTGGCCTTCTTCTCAAACTCCTAATGAAAGATAGCCACTTTTGTACCTTTTTCAAATGCATCAATATGTTGGGCCCAGAGTAGATACCCAGAGATGTTGACACCCATAAACTTGAGAAGGCTCACCATTTCCACTTCTGATCCCTGGATGAGGACTAGAGTGTTTTCCTTCAACTTCCCCTTTATTATCATTGGCATGTGTCGTGAAGTTTGTTAATTTAGCAGCGGCAGTTGAGGGCAATACATAATATAGAAGAAGACAAAAATAATAATAAATACGTAAATCAATTACAGTACATGTCTAATGAATAGATCAAAATCATGCAAAAAACAGAAATACATATTTTAAAAAGTGAGATAGTGTTCACAGGTTCAATGTCCATTTTGGAATTGGATGGCAGGGGTGGGAAGAAGCTGTTCCTGAATTGCTGGGTGTGTGCCTTCAGGCTTCTGTACCTCCTTCCTGATGGTAACAGTGGGAAAAGGGCATGCCCTGGGTCCAGAGGTCCTTGATAATGGATGCTGGCTTTCTGAGACACTGCTCCTTGAAGATGTCCTGGTACTTTGTTGGTTAGTACCCAAGATGGAGCCAACTAAATTTACAACCCTCTGCAGCTTCTTTCGGTCCTGTCCCCCCAGCCCCCTCCCAAGCCAGACAGTGATGCAGCCTGTCAAAATCCTCTCCACGGAACATCTGTAGAAGTCTTTGAGTATATTTGTTGACATACCAAATCTCTTCAAACTCCTAATTGCCTTCTTGCCTTCTTTATAACTGTGTTGATATGTTGGGACCAGGTTAGGTCCTCAGAGGTCTTGACACCCAAGAACTTGAAGCCGCTCACTCTCTCCACTTCTGATCCCTCTAAGGATTGGTATGTGTCCCTTCATCTCACCTTCTTGAAGTCCACAATCAGCTCTTTCGTCTTACTGACGTTGAGTGCAAGATGGTTGCTGCGACACCACTGCACTAGTTGGCATGTCTCGCTCCTCTACGCCCATTCGTCACCACTGAGATTCTGCCAACAATGGTTGTATCATCAGCAAATTTATAGGTGGTATTTGTGGCATGCCCAGCCACACAGTCATGGGTATGGAGAGAGTAGAGCAGTGGGCTAAGCATACACCCCTGAGGTGCACCAGTGTTGATCATCAGCAAGGAGAATATGTTATCACCAATCCACACAGATTGTGGTCTTCCGGTTAGGAAGTCGAGGATCCAATTGCAGAGAGAGGCTCTGTAACTGTGTCTCCAATTGCAGAGCCCAGGCTCTGTAACTTCTCAATCAGGATTGTGGGAATGATAGTATCAAATGCTGAGCTATAGTTGATGAACAGGTCCTGATGTAGGTGTTTGTGTTGTCCAGGTAGTCTAAGGCCATGTGAAGAGCCATTGAGATTGCATCTGCGGTTGAGCTATTGTGACGATAGGCAAATTGAAATGGGTCCAGGTCCTTGCTGAGGCAGGAGCGCAGTCTAGACGTGACCAACCTCAAAGCATTTCATCACTGTAGATGTGAGTGCTACTGGGCGATAGTCATTAAGGCAGCTCACATTAATCTTCTTAGGCGCTGGTATGATTGACACAGGTGGGAACCCCTCAGCAGCAGTGAGAGTTTGAAGATGAGAGCTTGAATAATTAAAATATGATAGAAGATAGAGCAATGATTCAACTAAATACAAGTGTCAAATCTAGCTCAAAGCACAGAGTGAAATGATTATGTAGACAAAAATGCACAAGGCAACACTTTCTGTGCTGAATATATTTTATATTGTTTTATGTAAATGTGGCACCTTTGGCTGTTGAATGCATTTCAGTATACTCCACTGTAAGATTTCTGTTAAATTCATTGAACATAAAACAGTATAGCACAGGATGGGCCTTTCAGTTTCAATGTTGTGCTGACCTATATAAATCAGAGTCTCTTATGTATAGGTCCTCATTGCATCAGCCTCTACCACCACTCTGGCAGTGCATTCCAGACACCTACTACTCTCTGTATATTTTAAAAAAATACACCCTCCTCTGATATCTTTCCGACATCTTCCTCCACTCGTAGTGGGAGGAGCTACAAAGTAGTATCACTTTTAAAGGTTTCCTGTGACATGTTTTGACAGTAACTGTAAAGAGTACTTAAGGAGTATTTTAACACTGTTCTAAGTTGCTTCACGGGAAGATCATTTTGAAACAGAGCCATAGAAGGAGATATTAATGGATGTAACTAGGTGGTTTTGAGGAACATCTTGAAGGAGAGAGGTAGCAAGGGAGAAAGGTTTAGGAATGGAATTCCAGAGTTGGTGCATGGGTAACTGAAGGCACGGGTGCCAGTGATGTTGGAATGAAAATGATCAACAGGGTGGTGTGGAAGAACATGGATCCTGGAGGATTATAGTTTGCACAGATTCACCTTTTCCCATTGTAGCAACTTCCTCCAAAGGATTTTTTTGGGGGGGGGCAGGGGAATAGCTAAGAATTTTAAGGTCACGGTATTGCTGGTTTAAGAGCTAATACGGATTTACTGATTAGTGCATGTAGTTCTATAGTTGGTTTCCATTGTTTTTGTTTGAGAACAAAGTCATATCGGCATAGAGGATTGCTGATTATTACTTTTATTTATGTTCACAAAGCTTCTGTTTCCTTAGAAACTGTAACTCAGCAACAGATTACCAAATGCAGGGTTGACTGCATCCTGTGATGTGGTCATCTTGTAAGGAAAAGCCTTAGAAAAACACTCAACCTACAGCTGCTTCCTGAATGAATTAATTCAGTTTTTATTGTTTAACGTACTGAGAATACAGGGAAATGTGTAATGGTGTGGTGTTTTCTACCTACTTCATGTTATCTGTTAGTTCATCCTCAGCCAGTGGCTTCTTGGCATGAGACATCATCATTTTAACTGAAGATTAATTCAGCCTTGATTAATGATCTAAGCTTTTGATTGAACAAAATTTCTAACTGAAAATTGGCAACTTCCAGTCTGTATTGACCACTGAATACCATTTCTATCCTTATGAGGTTTTGATCGTACTAATATTGTTGTGTGCCTCAGTAAAGAATCCAGATATTCAGATGTAATTATGAAAGGAAGCTAAATTATTTTATCAGGAAGCAGAAACATAATGGAGTATAGTTCAGTGGAAAGCGGTTTCTTTTTTCTTTGCACTTTTAAAGTATCATGTTTCTGAATAACAACTGCAAGGTTCCCCATCTGTTCAAATTCATTTTAGTAATTTTAAAAATACACATTGTGCTTAAAATTTAATCTGTGATGTTAAATGACCTATAATGCAAGTGATTATGTTCCTAAGTATGACAGACACTTAATCAAAATAGAGATTTCAGTCATTCAGAGTGGAATCTCTTTGTCAGTATTGACATAAAATTGATAATCTGCTATCTAGTTGTTTGGCACCTAGCTTCACAAGGCCCTGTTTCCAATGCTCTCTTTAAACTTGGACTCCATTTCCGACGTTGCCTTTTTAAACTCACTGGAGCCCCATTTGCTGCAAACCCTTTAAGCCTACTGTATGTACTGCAAAATTTATTATACTGCTATGCAACATCTTTTTACAGATTTGTATGCTATGCTACTAATTTGACAGCATTTTTATGGTTTGGAATATCATTTCGTCACCATCAGAATCCTCAGCCAGCTGGATTATCAGATTTTTCTTGTATTTAGTATTTAGAGGAAATTCTTAAGAGATATTTTGGAAGGTGCATTCTGCAAATATTTACAAATAGTTGTCTGCAGGCGGTTTTGAGTGTTGTCTTACTGGGAATTTTTCTTGTCAGCTTGGAAGCATATTCATGTAACCAGTGACTGATATCTGGTAGCTTCTACTATGCATGTCAAGTCCCAGTAGATAGCTGATTGTTGCACTAAACGTGTACAAGTGATCATAATGTGCTTTCAGTCATCTGTCAGCTAAAGTGTGGCCCATAAGTTGTGGTGATCCTATTTTAAGGAAACATGGAACTTTGGGAAATAAGACAAAGAGCATAAGAAATAAGAACAGGAGTAGGCCATCTGGCTCGATGAGCCTGCACCCTATTTATAAGATCAAGGCTGATCTAGATGACAAAAGTCTGCAGATGCTGGAAATCTGCAGAAACACACAAACTGTTGGAGGAACTTAACAACTCAGGCAGCGTCTGGAGGGAAATGAACAGTTAACATTTTGTGCCGAGACTCTTCTTTGAAACGAGAAATAAATAGGCCAGAAGCCAGAATACAGGTTAAAAGTTCAAATTCAAAGTAAATTTATTAACTAAGTACATATTTGTCACTATATACAACCCTGAGATTCAATTTCTTGCGAACATTCACAGTAAATACAAAGAAACAGAATAGAATCAATGAAAGTCTCCATACAAGACAGTTGAACAATCAATGTGCAAAAGACACCAAACTGCAAATATAAAAAGAAAAAAAAGTTCTAAATAAGTAATAAATCTTAAAAACATGAGATGAAGATTCCTTGAATGCAAGTCCATAGGTTGTGGTAACAGTTCGCTGTTGGGATGAGTGATGTTATCCCCTCGAGTTCAAGAGTCTTGAATAATAGACTATTAACTTTTTCTGAATCTGGTGGTGTGTGTCCTAAGGCTTCTGTATCACCAACTTGATGGCAGCAGCGGGAAGAGAGCATGGCCTGGATGGTGGGGGTTGTTGCTGATGGATGCTGCTGCCTTCCCACAATGCTCTGGGTAAGTGAGCTCAATGGTGGTGAGTGTTTTACCCCTGGTGGATTAGGCCATAACCACTACTTTTTGCAGGCTTTTCCGTTCAAGGGCATTGGTGTTTCTATGCCAGCCAGTGATGCAGAAAATCATGTTTGTCTGTGTTGCTTCACTTCAAGTTGAGCTCAATGCTGAAAATATAAGCAACACACACAAAATACTGGAGGAACTCAGCAGGCACAAAAAATGCTGGTGAACGCAGCAGGCCAGGCAGCATCTTTAGGAAGAGGTACAGTTGATGTTTCGGGCCGAGACCTTTCGTCAGGACTAACTGAAAGAAGAGATAGTAAGAGATTTGAAAGTGGGAGGGGGAGGGGAAGGGGAGATCCGAAATGATAGGAGAAGACAGGAGGGGGAGGGATGGAGCCAAGAGCTGGAAAGTTGATTGGCAAAAGGGATACGAGGCTGGAGAAGGGAGAGGATCATGGGATGGGAGGCCCAGGGAGAAAGAAAGGAGGAGGGGAGCCCAGAGGATGGGCAAGGAGTATAGTGAGAGGGACAGAGGGAGAAAAAAGAGCACATGCCCTCTTCTCATTGCTACCATTAAGGAGGAGGTACAGGAGCCTGAAAACACACTCTCAACATTTCAGGAATTGCTTCTTCCAGTCCACCATTAGATTTTTAATGGACAGTGATCCCATGAACACTACCTTACTATTTCTTTTCTCTCTGTTTTTACACTACTTCTTAAATTTAATTTTTTAATATAAATATTGCAATTTATAGTTTTATCATTATTATATATTGCTATGCAAAATAAATTTCACGACGTATACTAGTGATATTAAACCTGAAACTGATTCTGATTCCAAAGGTGAGTAAATCAGAAGAAGGAAGGTGTAGGTGATGGAGAAGTCATGAGGGTAGATAAGGGGGTCAGAAGGGTAAGGGAAACAAAGGGGAGGGGACATCAGAGTAATCTATTGATGCTATAAAGATGCAGACCGCCAATATGTCATATGAGGTGTTGCTACCCATTTATGTTCAACTTCAACTTGGCAATAGAGAATGCCTTGGACAGATGTGTCAGTATTGGAGTGGGAAGTACAATTGAAATGGGTGGCCACCACACAACCCGAGCTGTTAAAGTGGACAGACTGCAGGTTGTTCGGCGAAGTGAAGCCCCCAATCTGCATCAGGTATCATTGATGTTGGAGAGGCAGCCCTAAGAGCACTGGATGCAATTGGAGAGGCAGCACTAAGAGCACTGGATGTAATAAATTAATTGAACCAACTTTATTTCTTGCATCCTTCACATATATAAGGAGTAAAAATCTTTATGTTACATCTCCATCTAAATGTGCTATGTGCAGTCATAGTAATTTATAATAAATTGAACAGTCAGTGTAATATAAATTAGCGTGAGTTCATCAGCCTGATGGCCTGGTGGAAGAAGCTGCCTCGACTTTGTTGTACTTTGATGTGTGTTGCTTGAATTTCCAGCATCTGCAGAATTCCTGTTGTTCGACTTTGTTGATCCTGGCTTTTATGCTGTGGTACCACTTCCCCGATGGTAGCAGTGGAATAGATTGTGGTTGGGGTGACTCAAGTCCCCAATGATCCTATGGGCCCTTTTTACACATCTGTCCTTGTAAATGTCCTGAATCATGGGAAGTTCACAACTACAGATGTGCTGGAAGAACTCAGCAGGTCAGGCAGCATCAGTCAGAAATGACGAGTCGACGTTTCGGTCCGGAACCCTTCGTCAGGACTGAAGAATGAAAGATGGGGAAGGATTTGAAGAATGCTTGTAGCTTCAGTTGAAAGACGTGTAATTTAAAAGACAAAGGGGTGGGGGAGGGGAAGCATTGACATCATAGCCCTGAAAACAATGGGTAGAAGAATGAGGAGGCGGAACCATGAGGGAGCTGGGGGAGGGGGTAGAGTAAAATAGGGATAGAGGAAAGGAGGGGGAGGGAATTACCGGAAGTTGGAGAATTCTATGTTCATACCAAGGGGCTGGAGACTAGCTAGACGGTATATGAGGTGTTGCTTCTCCAGCCTGAGTTTAGCCTCATCATGGCAGTAGAGGAAGCCATGTATGCACATATCTGAATGGGAAGCAGAGTTGAAGTGGGTGGCTACCAGGAGATCCTGTCTGTTGTGGCGGACGGAGTGGAGGTGCTCGATGAAGCGGTCCCCCAATCTGCATCGGGTTTCACCAATGTAGGGGAGGCTGCATGGGGAGCACCAGATGCAATAGACGACCCCAACAGACTCACAAGTGAAGTGTTGTCTTACCTGGAAGGACTGTTTGGGGCCCTGAATGGTTGCAAGAGATGAGGTTTAGGGACAGGTGTAGCACTTAGCACTTACAGGGATAAGTGCCAGGTGGGAGATAAGTGGGGGTGGACGTGTGGATAAGGGAGTCGCGGAGGGACCGATCCCTGCGGAAAGCGGAGATGGGTGGAGAGGGAAAGATGTGCTTAGTGGTGGGGTCCTGATGAAGGTGGTGGAAGTTGTGAAGGATAATGTGCTGGATCCGAAGGCTGGTGGGGTGGTAGGTAAGGACAAGGGGAACTCTGTCCCTGTTGTGGTTGCGGGAGCATGGGGTGAGGGCCGAAGTGCGGGAAATGGAGGACATGCGGGTGACGCCATCATTGATGATGGTAAAAGGGAAACCACGATCCTTAAAGAAAGAGGACATTTGAGATGTCCTGGAACGGAAAGCCTCATCCTCGGAGCAGATGCGGCAGAGACGGAGGAACTGGGAATAGGGAATGGCATTTTTGCATGTGGCGGGGGTGGGAAGAGGTATAGTCGAGGTAGTTATGAGAGTCAGTGGGCTTGTAGAAGATGTCAGTGGACAGTCTGTCTCCAGAGATGGAGACCGAGACATCGAGAAAAGGGAGAGAAGTGTCCAAGATAGACCAAGTGAATTTGAGGGCTGGGTGGAAGTTTGAAGTAAAGTCGATGAAATTGACGAGCTCAGCATGGGTGCAGGAAGCAGCACCAATGTAGTCGTCAACGTACCGAAGGAAAAGTTGGGGAGCAGTACCAGAATAGGTCATTATTCCCACACCCCGTACCACTCAGTTTTACCTCCTCCCAAAGATACACAAGCCTGACTGTCCCGGTAGACCCATAGTTTCTGCCTGCTCCTGTCCCACCAAACTTGTATCTGCCTACGTGGACTCCATTTTGTCACCCATAGTTCAGAGTTTCCCCACCTGCATCCAGGATACATCCCATGCCCTCCACCTCTTCAGTAACTTCCAATTCCCCGGTCCCAACCGCTACATTTTTACTATGGATGTCCAATCCTTATACACCTCCATTCCCCATCAAGAAGGCCTCAAGGCCCTCTGCTACTTCCTGGATAATAGACCTCACCAGTTCCCCACCACCACTACCCTCCTCCAGTTGGCAGAACTGGTTCTCACACTGAATAACTTCTCTGTTGGCTCTTCCTACTTTCTTCAGACTAAGGGTGTAGCTATGGGAACTCGCATGGGACCAAGCTACGCCTGCCTCTTAGTTGGTTATGTGGAACAGTCTGTGCTCCAGACCTATTCTGGTACTGCTCCCCAACTTTTCCTTCGGTACATTGACGACTACAGTGGTGCTGCTTCCTGCACCCATGCTGAGCTCGTCAATTTCATCGACTTTACTTCAAACTTCCACCCAGCCCTCAAATTCACTTACTCATTCTCTGACACTTCTCTCCCCTTTCTCGATGTCTCAGTCTCCATCTCTGGAGACAGACTGTCCACTGACATCTTCTACAAGCCCACTGACTCTCATAACCACTCTCATAACTACCTCGACTATACCTCTTCCCACCCAGCCACATGCAAAAATGTCATTCCCTATTCCCAGTTCCTCCGTCTCCACCGCATCTGCTCCGAGGATGAGGCTTTCTGTTCCAGGACATCTCAAATGTCCTCTTTCTTTAAGGATCGTGGTTTCCCTTTTACCATCATCAATGATGGCGTCACCTGCATCTCCTCCATTTCCCACACTTCAGCCCTCACCCCATGCTCCCGCAACCACAACAAGGTCAGAGTTCCCCTTGTCCTCACCTACCACCCCACCAGCCTTCGGATCCAGCACATTATCCTCCGCAACTTCCACCACCTTCAACAGGACCCCACCACTAAGCACATCTTTCCCTCTCCACCCATCTCTGCTTTCCGCAGGGATCGGTCCCTCCGCAACTCCCTTATCCACACGTCTATCCCCACTGGTCTCCCAGCTGGCACTTATCCCTATAAGCGTAAGTGCTACACCTGTCCCTACACCTCATCTCTTGCAACCATTCAGGGCCCCAAACAGTCCTTCCAGATGAGACAACACTTGAGTCTGTTGGGGTCATCTATTGCATCCGGTGCTCCCGGTGCGGCCTCCTCTACATCGGTGAAACCCGACGCAGATTGAGGGACCGCTTCGTCGAGCACCTCCACTCCGTTTGCCACAACAGACGGGATCTCCTGGTAGCCACCCACTTCAACTCTGCTTCCCATTCCCATTCAGATATGTCCATACATGGCCTCCTCTACTGCCATGATGAGGCTAAACTCAGGTTGGAGGAGCAACACCGCATATACTGTCTAGGTAGTATCCAGCCCCTTGATATGAACATAGAATTCTCCAACTTCTGGTAATTCCCTCCTTTCCTCTATCCCTATTTCACTCTACCCCTCTTCCAGCTCCCTCATGGTTCCGCCTCCTCCTCCTTCTATCCATTGTTTTCAGGGCTATGATGTCAATGCTTCCCCTCCCTCACCCCTTTGTCTTTCAAATTACTGGTCTTTCAACTAAGCTACAAGCGTTCTTCAAATCCTTCCCCATTTTTCATTCTTCAGTCCTGACGAAGGTTTCCGGCCCGAAACGTCGACTCATCGTTTCTTACTGATGCTGCCCAACCTGCTGAGCTCATCCAGCGTATTGAAAGTGTTGCTTTGATCACAGCATCTGCAGATTATTTTGTGTTACAGATGTGCTGGGCTGTCCGCACCACTCTCTGCAGAATCCTGCGATTCTCGCAGTGATGCAGCCAGTCAGGATGCTCTCAATTCTGCCCCTGTAGAAAGTTCTTAGGATTTGGGGTCCCATACCAAACTTCCTCAACCGTTGGAGGTGAAAGAGGCGCTGTTGTGCCTTTTTCACCACACAGCTGGTGTGTACAGAGAATGTGAGGTGGACATGGATGCCAAGGAACTTAAAGCTGTTTACCCTCTCAACCTCAGATTAGTTGATGTCAATAAGGGTTAGCCCGTTTCCATTCCTTTGGTAATCCACAACCAGCTCCTTTGTTTTTGCGGTGTAATCGTAACTTTGCTGGATCAAATAACGATAGCACAAAAAGATCCTTACTTATTTTTTCACCCGTTTATTTCTTTGAGCTCAGCCGGCAAGTGAATTTGGACCCGACATCGGGGAGAAACCCTTTCTCATCTCCCCGGCAGTTCTACAAGTTCACTGCCCGATGTCAGAATTGTCAGAAGTTATAAGGCCACCGATACAAAAACAATCAGTTTGATAACCATTCCAGTCAAGTCAATGGACTATTGATACAAAAGTACAATCAATTTGTTAGACACTCCAGCCATCTTAATTAAAGAAAAGAATGTCCTACCTGGTTTGCTGGAGCCACAACTTAATTACAAAGATAAGAACATCCGTCAAATTTATGCTTTAATTAAGAAAGGAATGTGCTGTCTAATTTCCATCAGGTACTGCTTTTTGTCAAATCAAAAGGTGTGACAAGCTCAGAGACATCTATGTGGATCTGGGCGAACTTTAATCATCTTGCTCCAAAGAAAGCAGCTGTGAGACATTATTCAAACACACTGCAGTCACAGACATAGTCCGTACTTAATTCGTTGTTTATAGGGATCTGAGAAACCCCCATTCCCTTAAACTTTATCAGCGGCTTTGAGGGATAGGTTGTTTTCTTAACACCACTGTGTCAGAGAGATGGCTTCTTCCCTATAGGCCGCCTCGTTATTGTTTGAGGTAAGGCCAATCAATGTAGTGCCATCGGCAAATTTAATTAGCAGATTGGAGAACCCTAAATAACACAGCTGGATTAACGTGTTCAAATTAAAGTTCAAGCTTATTGTCACATGACTATACATTTACACTGCCAAATGAAACAGTATTCCTCCAAATAGGGTACACCCACAAAACATAACACCCAGCACATAAAGAAAAATATTGCCATCAATAAGTTAATAAAATATTCAAAATGCACGTAGTACACAGCACAGGTAAACCATACAGTAAACAGTAATTTGCTCGCTGATCTAGTGATGAAATCTTGATGGTGGCAGGGTTTTCATTAGTGTCAATGAGTGAGAGAAAAAGCTATTACCCAGTTTGGTTCTCCTAGTCCTGATGCTCCAGTACTACCACCTGGATGGTTGTGGGTCAAAGAGATGGGTGGTAGGGAACCTCAACAATGCTTCAGGCACTTCATATACAACATCCCTGGTAAATATCACAAATGGGGAGGGAGACCCAGGTGATCTTGTTTCTTTTTACTATCCTCTGTAGGGTCTTGTGGTCTGATGCCTTGCAGCTTTCATACCACATAATGATGCAGTCAGACAGGACACTGTCAATGGTCCTCATGTAGAAAGTTGCTAGAATGGGGGCACAGAACCTTTCGTGCCTCAATCTGCTGTGTCTTCTTGACTAAGGAAGAGATGTTGTCAGTCCAGGTTAGATAGTCCGTTATATGCACACCAAGGAACTTTTTCCCTCTTAGCGCTGTCCATGGCAGAGCCGCTGATGTCCAATGGAGAGTGGTCGATCTGAGCCTTCCTGATGTACACAATTATCATCTTTGTCTTTCAAAACCCGGACTCCAGCAACGACCCTGGACACCTTCAAAGCGATTGCACAACCACCAACTGCGACTCCAGCCTTGAACTCCAGGCTGGGTCTTTATGTACTGCTACTGTGACTCCCGTCTCCCCTTCCCCCACCACCACTCTGCAACCCCGTCTCCCTCAAATCCCACCGTCAGCTCCCGGGCCCTTAGAGGATCCACCTTCCTCTCACCCCAACCCTCCCCTCTCCACCAACACCACCAGCCTCCGCCCCCCCCCCCCCCGATCCCAGCACTCAAGAGTCCAGCCTTGATCTCCAGGCCGGGTCTTCGTGTGCTGCTATTGTGACTCCCGTCTCCCCTTCCCCCACCACCACTCTGCAACCGTATCCCTCACATTCCATCAGCTACTCCTGGGCCCTCGGAGGCTCCTTCTTCCTCTCACTACAACTCTCCCCTTTCCACTGACACCACCAGCCTCCTCCCCCCTCCCCGCTCTGATCCGACTTCTCATCCGTGTCGGGTCTTTACTATCCCCTCCGACCTTAAACTCTCTGAGGCAGAGCGCTCTGTCCTCAGTAAGGGCCTTACCTTTGTCACCCTTCGTCCACACCTCAACAAGTTCCGCGTTGGCCGTGATGCTGAACTCTTCTTCCGCTGGCTCCATCTTCAAGCCTGCTTCTTCGGCAAGGACTCTCCCACCCCCACTGATGACCCCTTCTCCCGTCTTCAACCCTCCTCCTCTTCATGGACACCCTGCTCTGGTCTTCTGCCTGCTCTGGATCTCTTTATTGCTAACTGCCGACGGGACATCAACCATCTCGACTTCACCACACCTTGTTCCCATTCCATCCTCACTCCTACCAAATGCTCTGCTCGCCACTCCCTCCGCACTAATCTTAACCTTACTATAAAACCCACCGATAAGGGGGGTGCTGTTGTAGTCTGGCGTACTGACCTCTACCTTGCTGAGGCACAGCGTCAACTCGCAGATACTTCCTCTTATTTACCCCTCGATCATGACCCCACTAAGGAGCACCAGGCCGTTGTCTCCCACGCTATCACCAGCTTTATCCACTCAGGGTATCTCCCATCCACTGCTACCAACCTTATAGTTCCCACACCCCGCACTTCCCGTTTCTACCTCCTACCCAAGATGCACAAACCTGTCTGTCCAGGTAGACCCATTGTCTCAGCTTGCTCCTGCCCCACCAAACTCATTTCTGCATACCTCAACACTGTTTTATCCCCACTTGTTCAATCCCTTCCTACCTATGTTCGTGACACTTCTCACGCTCTGAAATTTTTCGATGATTTTAAGTTCCCTGGCCCCCACCGCTTTACTTTCACCATGGATGTTCAGTCCCTATATACTTCCATCCCCCACCAGGAAGGTCTCAAAGCTCTCTGCTTCTTTTTGGATTCCAGACCTAACCAGTTCCCCTCTACCACCACTTTCCTCCGTCTAGCAGAATTGGTCCTTACTCTTAATAATTTCTCCTTTGGCTCCTCCCACTTCCTTCAAACTAAAGGTGTAGCCATGGAAACCCGTATGGGTCCCAGCTATGCCTGCCTTTTTTGTTGGCTTTGTGGAACAATCCATGTTCCAAGCCTATACTGGTATCTGTCCCCCACTTTTCCTTCGCTACATCGACGACTGCATTGGCGCTGCTTCCTGCACTCATGCTGAGCTCATTGACTTTATTAAATTTGCCTCCAACTTTCACCCTGCCCTCAAGTTTACCTGGTCCATTTCCGACACCTTCCTCCCCTTTCTGGATCTTTCTGTCTCTGTCTCTGGAGACAGTTTATCTATTGATGTCTACTATAAGCCTACGGACTCTCACAGCTACCTGGACTATTCCTCTTCTCACCCTGTCTCTTGCAAAAATGCTATCCCCTTCTCGCAATTCCTCCATCTCCACTGCATCTGCTCTCAGGATGAGGCTTTTCTTTGCAGGACGAAGGAGATGTCCTCCTTTTTTTAAAGAAATGTGCTTCCCTTCCTCCAACATCGACTCTGCTCTCAAACGCATCTCTCCCATTTCATGCACATCTGCTCTCACCCCATCCTCCCGCCACCCCACTAGAAATAGGGTTCCCCTTGTCGTCACCTACGATCCCACCAGCCTCCGGGTCCAACATATAATTCTCCATAACTTCCGCCACCTCCAACGGGATCCCACCACTAAGCCCATCTTTGCCTCCACCCCCCCCCCCGGCTTTCTGCAAGGATCGCTCCCTACACGACTCCTTTGTCCCCCCTATCCCTTCCCACCGAACTCCCTCCCGGCACTTATCCTTGTAAGCGGAACAAGTGCTACACATGCCCTTACACTTCCTCTCTCACAACCATTCAGGGCCCCAGACAGTCCTTCCCGGTGAGGCGACACTTCACCTGTGAGTCGGCTGGGGTGATATACTGCATCCGGTGCTCCCGATGCGGCCTTCGAGACCCAACGCAGGCTGGGAGACCATTTTGCTGAACACCTACGTTCTGTCCGCCAGAGAAAGCAAGATCTCCCAGTGGCCACACATTTTAATTCCATGTCCCATTCCCATTCTGATATGTCTATCCACGGCCTCCTCTACTATAAAGATGAAGCCACACTCAGGTTGGAGGAACAACACCTTATATTCCATCTGGGTAGCCTCCAACCTGATGGGATGAACATTGACTTCTCTAACTTCCGTTAATGTCCCACCTCCCCTTCGTACCCCATCCGTTATTTATTTATTTTATATATATGTATGTGTGTGTGTGTGTGTATGTATATATATGTGTGTGTGTGTGTATATATGTGTGTGTGTAATTTTTTTCTCTCTTTTTCTCCCTCTGTCCCTCTGGGATTGTCCCTTGCTCATCCTCTGGGATTCCCCCCTCCCTTTTTCTTTCTCCCTAGGCCTCCCGTCCCATGATCCTTTCATATCCCTTTTGCCAATCAACTTTCAGCTCTTGGCTTCATCCCTTCCCCCTCCCCCTCCCCCTCCCACTTTTAAATCTCTTACTATCTCTTCTTTCAGTTAGTCCTGACGAAGGGTCTCGGCCTGAAACATCGACTGTACTTCTTCCTGGAGATGCTGCCTGGTCTGCTGCGTTCACCAGCAACTTTTAAGTGTATTGCGTGAAATTCCAGTATCTGCAGATTTCCTCGTGTTACCATCTTTGGTCCGCATTATGATATCTGCCTCACCTGGAAAGATAGTTTAGGCTCCCTGAATGGTGGTGAGGGTGGACGTGTAGTGGCAGGTGTAGTGTTTAACATTGTGCAAGGATGAGTACATGGAGAGGAATCAGTGGAGTGGAACAAACAGACAAAGGAGAGGGCAATCCCTGTGGATATGTGAAAGGTTTGGAATTCTGGTCTGTCTTTTAAATGTGTAGCTAAAACTGGTGAAATGTCTCATATGCATACAGTATACAGTGAACTGCCATTGAGAAGAGTGGCTGTCACTTAAGTACTTGAATAGGTACAATGCTCATTTTGGATCCAACAGAGTAGGCTTTATCTGATGTTTAATTTTGTAATATTCCACCTCATCCTTAAAAAATTTTTGTATCTCAAAAAAATGCTCAAATCTAAATTTGGTGGGAATCATTGGTAAATAGTATTCATGCTTTGTGTAACAAAACACTTATATTAATTCTGTTACTCAGGCTAGGAATGGCAATCTTGAGTTATGTTTTATGCAATTCTGAACTGCAGGTAAAATATCTTGTGCTATTGATATTATTGACTTGCATGGACCAAGTTATTTCCAACATATTTTCTTTTGCTAATTTAAAATAACTGATGTAATTTTGTTGATTTCAAATATTTGTTCTGTGTCTGTTTCAATGCCATATGACCTGTTGAGTATTAACAGCATTTTCACTTTTTATTTCGGAATTTTGAAATGCAGTACTTTCTTAATTTAAATTCAGAGGCCCAAGTGTGGAGTGACAGTATAGTATAGTCTACTCTAGTAGCTTTCTAACTCAACTGACATCAGATCTCTACCATGCATTTGGGCTAACACAGCCAAGTTGCAAATGAGAGAATTAACCATTACACCCTTGGACAATTTATGGTTATTGATAAAATGTAACAATTCTCAGATGGGCCATTTGGCAGGTGCAGAGCTTGTTTTGCTGCCAATTCATCTCACATGAACATCCTGGACTATGTTGAAATAGCCAATCTTGGGAGCAGCTGTGTGCACAATGTGCTAAATTAACTTCACTGTAACCTTTTGGTATTCTCTTATTCGACATTGATATGCTTATCTCAGTAAATACACTAGTCATGCTGGTGGTTGGTAATGAAAAGTGAGTTTCTGTGTCACACTTGCATCAAGCAGTTGTTGTAATTTAGCAGTTGGATACTAAAATAAACTTAGATTTATATGAATGGGAAAAGAATATGCAGTCTGTGTCACTGTCTATTTAATGGGGCTTAGAACTCACTGGGAAGAGAGGATCTGTTTAAAATGAAAAATAATGTTTTCATTAGGATAGCTGTATGGTTTTTCAAATTGCTGATAATGCTTTTAAATAATTTGAGCACATTTGCATGCACGATTATTTCTTTCCTGTAGGTTGAGAATTCCTGAACTAGCTCCACGGCCGCGGACTTTGTGTTTCATTTTCTGTGTTATTTGTTTACTTTGTATTGTTTGCATGATTTGTCCTGGGATTTTTTGTTTTGCACATTGGATGTTTAACTGTCTTTGTTGTGTGGGTTTTTATTAATGGGTTCTATTGTGTCTAATTGTTTTGAGGTTGCGGAATGAAGATGATTCTCAAGGTTGTTTATGGCATACATCAGTGATTCCCAACAGTGGTGGTTACGTTTCCTGTGAGGGTGTTAGGGGAAATGAAGTCGTTGAGGGTGGTAAGCGTATAACTTGCGGCATGAGACCTGACTGACTGTTAGTAGAGCAGGCACTTCAAAAAAAAAGAGGATGGGGCACTGAAACACAGGACAAACCACAGCTCTGCAGGTGCTGAACACTTATCACAATACGTCTGAAACTTTGCAATCTCATCCGACCTTACTAACTAGACAGACATTATTGGGGATGCGTAAATTAACAACCAGGATGTCTAACAGCTCCTCTTGATTCACGGCATGGAACAAATTTATGCAATTTAACAGCTGATAAGTCAAATACACCCTCTCAGCTTTCTCTACAGATCTAGGGGAAACAGATAATGCAACGATACAGTGCTGGTCGGAACCAAACAGTGAAATAGAGCCAATTAGTGAACCTGCCAACCTGGAGGATTCCTCTTGATATTCAAAGTGACTTCTGCTTCATGTGCAGTCAAGAACCATCTTTGGGGATTATGAGACTTTACTACGTGTTTGGTCAATTGCATTAACTGGTAAAGTACAAAGGTAGCTTGCGGAATACCAGCTTCATCTGGACTAACATTCAGATTCCAATCTGAATCCTTGTCAATGTAATTTTCGCTGTTGTATCATCTTCATCATGATCGAAATATTTGAAGAGCATTGCACACTCAAGACATTTGCCATGAAGGCTAAAAATGACCTTGATAGGACTCCCATTACTTCTAATAACATTCCCAAAATGATAGCAAAGTGGAAAATCTCATGCAATTGGTGAAAGATTAAGAGTGCCTGCTGTATCAGAAGTGCTCATCACTGTTCACAAAATGAATGCTAGTCTTTTAAAATCAGTTCTTTTGAGTAATAATTCTGTAGCTTGTTGTATTGATGAAATGAATGAAGACATTGAGTATCAACTAGGCACAGAGGTACAAAAAAAAACAGAATTTGGGATACAACTGGTTGAATCAACTGTGCGAGACAACGAGGCATTGCTAATGGCATTATGTATCAAAAATGGAAAAGTTTATGAAGAGATTCACTTTTATAAAACGTTAGAAACAAGTATCAATGGATAATCAATCTATGACGAGCTCAAAATTGAGGATAAAAGTATTCAGATTAGGGACATGATTTCTTGTGCAACAGATGGAACATCATATATGACAGATCGCCATGCTGGTTTAGTAGCATTTATGAGAGAAGAAATTCCAAGTCTGTTTGCAATCCATTACGTAATTCATAATCAACATCTCGCAGCCAAAAACCTTAGTGATTTTTTTTTCCCCAAGCCTGACTCTTGTAGTTTCTGCTATCAACTAAATTAAAGCCCATCCATTAAATAGCAGAATATTTTGCCAATTGTGCCAAGATAATGATGAAGTTTGAATGCTTGCTTCTTCACACTGAAGTGCGTTAGCTGTCAAAAGGCTGCTGCTTAAAACTTTTCTTTGATCTTTTTGACAGTGTGGTTGATCTGTTGCTGAAAGTCAACAGGAGCTTGGAAAATGAGATTGAACTTGTGGGTGGAGATGTGACATACCTAGCCAATCTGTATGACTAAATGAACAATCTAAGTATGAATCTGCAGGGTGAGAATTTCAATTTAATCCAGGCAAAAAGTGCAGTGTCCACTTTTATTAGAAAATTGGAAATATATAAGTAAAACACTGGGAGAAGAATGTTCTCATAGTTTCCCTGCATTGAAAGTATGGCATATTCTTTCACAGATGGTGATTTGCAAGAGTACTGCTTACAACTGCAGTCTCTGAAGAAGGATTTTCAGAATTGTTTCGCAATTGGGATGAAGTTTTGGTGTTGGTTTGCAGTGCTGTTTTTCCTCCAAACACAACAGTGTGCATTTCTGCCAAAAAGTTCAGCTTTTGTCTCATCTGTCTACAGAACATTGTCTGAGAAATGTTGTAGAACATCCAGGTGGTCTTTTACAAACTTGAGACATGCAGCAATGTTATTTTTGGAGAGCAGTGGTTTCCTCTGTGGTGTCCTTCTATGAACACCATTCTTGTTCAGTGTTTTTCTTATAGTGGACACATAGTCATAGTCATACTTTATTGATCCCAAGGGAAATTGGTTTTCGTTACAGTTGCGCCATAAATAATTAAGTAGTAATAAAACCATAAATAGTTAAATAGTGATATGTAAATTATGCCAGGAAATAAGTCCAGGACCAGCCTTTTGGCTCAGGGTGTCTGACGCTCCAAGGGAGGAGTTGTAAAGTTTGATGGCCATGAGCAGAGACTTTAGCAAGTTCTAGAGATCTCTGCAGGTCTTTTGCTGTTATCCTTGGGTTCTTTTTCACCTCCTTCAGCATTACACATTGTGTTCTTGATATGATCTTTGCAGGATGCCCACTCCTAACGAGAGTAGCAACAGTACTAATTTTCTTCTATTTGTAGACTTTGTAGACAATTTAATTTACTTTGGACTGATGAACACCCAAGTCTTTAGGAATTCTTTTGTAGCCTTTACCAGCTTCATGCATCTCTACAGTTCTTCTTCTAAGGTCCTCTGAAAGTTGTTCTGATTGAGGCATGGTGCATATAAACAGATCTTTCTTGAGAAGAGCAGGCTCTGTCAGTAACCTGAATTGTGTGCCTTTTTTTAATAGGGCAGGGCACCCCTACAACCCACACCTCTAATCTCATCTCATTGATTGGAACACCTGTCCCCAAATAGCCTTTGAAGGAGGTATTACCCCAGAGCTTCACGTACTTTTCCCAACATGCATGTAATATTGGATCATTTTCCTCAATAAATAAATGAACAAGTATAATGTTTTTGTGTTACTTATTTAATTGGGTTCTCATTATCTAGTTGTAGGACTTGCGTGAAGATCTGATCATAGTTTAGTTCATATTTATGCAGAAATAGAGAAAATTCTACAGGATTCACAAACTTTCTAGCACCACTGTATGTCAGGATGCTGCTTTTAACTACAGGTCAATGTATAACACCATCACTCCTACTGTTCTGATCAAAAAGTTCCAGAATCTGAGTGTCTGTACCTCTCTCTGCAACTGAATCCTGGACTTCCTAACCAGAAGATCTCAGTCTATGCAGGTTGGAAATAATATCTCCACCTCACTGATAACACTGATATACTTCAGGAATGTATGCTAATCTGACTGCTTTATTCCCTCTACACTCATGACTGTGTGGCTGGGCTCAGCTCAAGTGCCATCTATAATTTGCTGACGATGCAACCATTGTGGGCAGAATCTCAGATGGTGGCGAGAGAGTGTACCACCAGTTAGTTGAGTGGTTGAGTAGCAGCAACCTTGTACTCAACATAAGAACTGATTGTGGACTTTAGAAAAGGCTAATATGAGGAACCACACACCAATCCTCAAAGAGGGATTGGAGTGGAGAGAGTGAGCAATTTCAAGTTCCTGGGTGTCAATATCTCTGAGGACCTAACCTGGACACAGCATATCGATGCAGCTATAAAGAAGGCACAACAGGGGCTATATTTCATTAGAAGTTTAAGGGGATTTGGTATATCACTAAAAACGCTTGCAAATTTCTATAGACGTACTGTGGAGAGCATTGTAATTTGCTGCATCACTGTCTGGTATGGGAGGGGCTACTGCACAAAAACAAAGTAAGCTGCAGAGAGTTGTAAAATTAGTCAGCTCCATCATGGATACTAGCCTAGGTAAAATCCAGGCCATCTTCAAGGAGTGGTGCCTCAAAAAGGTGGTGTCCTTCATTAAGGGCCCGTCACCTAAGACATATATACTTAACAGTAATTCAATCTTTTTTCTCTATTATTATGTATTTCATTATACTGTTACCACAAAGTTAACAAATTTTACGACATATGCCAGTGATATTAAACCTGAATCTGATTCTGATCTTTGCTTGTTTCAAGATCAGTATACTGTTAAGCGGCGTATGTTCACTTCAGTGCTAATGAATTTACTCTTTCAATGCACTATTGAAATCTTCCTTTTTCCACTTTATGTAATATTTTTCTATTTTTCATTAAATTTTGTTCATTACATATATGAGGACACCTCAAAGCTATCTGTAGTGCGCAGAGTCCTGATGATTATCTGAGAACCTTCCCAGCGCCTTGTGAAATCTTCCATTTGTGATGTCATGTCAGCGCTCAAAAAAACTTCGTATTTGAGGTTTTCAGATTTTGGAAATTTGGATAAGTGTACTGACACTGTATTTTTTTGAAAATTCCTAGTTCAATTCCATTGCTTCTAATTACCTTTCTTCTATTTAGTGGGTTTACTTCACATAGTTGAATAGATACAATATCCCTCACTTTATAGATGTTTATTTGGCTAGCTTTTGCTATAAAGTGATTGATTATTAAGGATGCATGTCCTTGATGTACAAAGCAATTTGCACTGCAACAAACAATGCTTGCTGCTATGGGAATGAAGAAGAGAGATTTTATCAATATTAGCCAGAAGCAGCAATTGCAGTCCTAAACACAACAATATCAAAGAAGATTACAAGACTCTTGTCCAATAGTAGTGATGAAATACGCTGCTGTTTACAGAAATTTGTCAAGGACCTATTGAGGCAAAAACTGCATCTTATTGACATAGCAACACACATCAAAGTTGCTGGTGAACGCAGCAGGCCAGGCAGCATCTCTAGGAAGAGGTACAGTCGACATTACAGGCTGAGACCCTTCGTCATAATTGACTGCTATAAATAGACCTCAATTTTAGCACAACATTACACCAGAAATGCTTTGTGTTTTGAAGAGCAGGGATATTATAATGGAGGAATGAAAAATCAAGTACAGAGTTAGATTAGAATTAATTGGATGTTAACCAGAGTTTGATGAGATAATGATCCAGGAAAAATTGAACCTTTATGGCAAGAAGATAAGGGAATGTGATGGATTCAACAATACTGAATTTTCCAAGAAGCATGGAGATCTATATACTAGTTCATGAAATAGCTCATGCGCTAGTTAATTTAGCTGAACCAAAGTAACTGAAGCAAATCTTCAAGGAATATGGCTATTCACCTAAACAACTGTTTAACAGAGATGAGACCCTCTTGGAGGAGGATGTCCTTGCACACGTTAATCTTATGGGATGAGAAAACTACTCCAAACTTCCAGATAAAGATTGCTTTAACAAGGATAACTAAAGATAAACCCAATCAAACACTGATCTTCTAGTTGTGACAATCTAACAAAAACTCTGGATAATGGCACTAATCTTCCATGATTATATCATGTTTTCGCTCTACCACTTACTTGATCTATATTGTGTGAAATATAACACAACAGGGTTTTAGTTATCGTCAGCAATGCAGCTGGACATCTGGTTAATATTGAAGACATGGGTGATAACATCCAGGAAAGGTTTAAACCCCTTAATCTCATTTTATTGTTATACCCATGGACTAGGGTGCCATTATTACATTCAAGATTTACTCTCTGCACTGCTTATTATATCATTTTGGAGTACAGCGATAATAACAAGTTTGATGCTTGAAAAAGTGTTACAAACCAAGAAAACTGGAACTCTTCAGTACCTCTTGGAATATACTAAACTGTCAGTATATGTAGTAAATTACAGTCAAGTGTGTACGTGTTTTTGCTTGGTTGGTTTACAAACTTGAAGTATCTCCAAGGAATCATTGTCAATTTGCCAAACATGGCTGAGTTTGATGGAATATATCAGGATGATGCTAGGAGAGTTACTGGAGTCATGAGGTGAAGGATTTGTTGGAGTTTGCACAGTAGAGTGTGCATGGAGCCAATATCACCATAACAACTTGCAATAAGGAGATTTTTTGGGAGGGGGTGTTGAGAAAGCAACGTACATCTTCAAAGTTGACAATTTCAGCTTCAGCACAGCAACAGTTTTGTAACCACATGTTGGCAAATGCTTGTTTATAAACAGCTTTGAGTTGAAGAAAAGGTGAGTTGTCCAGCTGTTTGTTTATGCCTTCTTGATCAATCACCCAAGAAGAAACTTTGGCTTCAGCATTGCTATCTCCATTAAGTTCAGATTCACCATCACCACTTGCTGTCAGACTTGCTGTTCTAAGGACAGGCCGTCACATGAAGGTTAGTCAGAAGCCTACTATTAGTGTTAATTCAGGAGTTTGAGAGAAGATATTCTGTATAACAGAGATACATAACTTTGTTCGGGGAATAGGCATAATTAGTGTTCTTCTGAATATAGTGGTTTTCTCAGCATTGAATTTTATTGATAAAATTTTTTAAATAGCAGTTTAGTAAATATTTAGTTTCTTGGGCTTAGCTGGTTTCTCATACTCTGTCAATTAGATAATACAGAATAATATGCTGGGTATCCAGTGGAAGGTAACTGCTTATTTAACTACAGTAGTTGCATGTTTCAATTTGCAGTTGAACTATTTTCATTTGATTCATGTTTCCAATCAGAACTGAAAGATTTCTCCATATTGGTATGAAATAATTGGACTGTACTTGGTACATATGAAATAACAGTTACTAAAGAAAAAATTGTGTTGTCTTTTCTCTTTGTACATTGGTTTGAATGAGTGCAATTCTTTAAAACAAAATATAGCACTAGCTGTAATGAATGATCTGTATGCCATTTGATATGTTTAGGATCTGCAGAATTCATTTGAAAAACACTATGGTTAAACTGTTAAAAAGACATCTGGAAAGAACGAAGTACAGGACAGAGAAGGCCATTTGTTTGGCGCTTTCTACTTGTTGCCATTTTATCGTTTATTTGAACTCCAGTATATGATGAACCTCAAAAGTTTGATGTTTTTTAGTTTCTTCTAGCATATTTAAACAGAATTTCATTATTAATCCAGCCTGGCAGTTTAATTTTTAATAAAACTATTAGGAGAGAAATCAGAGGAAAGTAGTATTCATACTATTGTCCAGGCTAAAGATTCTCTGAAAAAAATCAGTTAACCTTTTGTTTTGCAGTTGTTGTGTATTTCCATATTTTTGGTGTTTGTTGTTCATTTTCTCTTCATTAATGTAATTGATTCCAACAAATGATGAATTGTTTCTTTGAAAGTGACATTTTCTGGAAAATACGCTCAGTGGAGACTTTATTTAGGTACCTCCTATACCTAGTAAAGTGGCCACGTACTTAAGGTCTTCTGCTGCTGTAGCCCGTCCACTTCAAGAGTTGACATGTTGTGCATTCAGAGATGTTCTTTTGCACACCATTGTTGTCGCACATGGTTATCTGAGTTACTGTCACCTTCCTGTCCGCTTGAGCCAGTCTGCTCTGACCTCTAATTGACAAGACGCCCACGGAACTGCCGCTCACTGGATTTTTATTTTGTTTTTCACGTCATTCTCTGTAAACTCTAGGGACTGTTGTGCGTGAAAATTCCAGAAGATCAGCAGTTTCTGAGATGGGCACCATAAATCTGGCACCAAAAATCATTTTACGGTCAAAGTCACTTAGATCATATTTCTTCCCCATTTTGATGTTTGGTCTGAAAAACAACTCTTGACCATGTCGACATGCATTTATGCGTTGAGTTGCTGCCACATGATTGGCTGATTATATTTCTTTACATTAATGAGCAAGTTTGGAAGTGTACTGTTGAGTACATTTTGAAGATTTGAGGAATTTGTTATGCATGCCTTGTAACTAGAAAACTTACCAGTTCATTAAGTTCAATTAGAACCCTCATTATCTTGGACATCCTCTCCTCATTGCTACCTTCAGGGAGGGGGTACAGGAGCCAGAAGGCCCACACTCAATGATGCGCTCAGTTTATTCCTCTCCTCCCCCCAACCATTTCAGCATTCATTTGTTTTCTATAATTTATAGATTCTTGTCTTGCACTGTAGCTACAAAACATATTTCTTGTCATGTCAGTGATATTATACTTCTAATTCTGAGTTGTGGAACTAGAACCCATGTTTTTGTTTCGCTAAAATAAGAAGGGTGGGGAGGGGTGGTGAATCTGGCAGATTAACATGTCAGTTTAGAAGAGAGTTATACATTAAGAGTTTTCTTTTCTCCAATTAATATTGACAATATTAAAATTTCAAACTTTGCCAGTTACTGACAGCTCTGCAGGAACTATAAAAGGGCCAAAACTAAATGTGTAACGTAATAGAGTAATTACATGATAAATGCAAAACAAATTTTGTGGAATCAGTAAGCAATCCACCTATTGTACATCCTATATTCAGTTCATATTTCTGTTGGGCTAGTTCTTAAATGCTGTTAATTTTAGCTATGCCTTCTACTCTGGAATTCCTATAGTAAAAAGCACTGCCTCTGAGATGCTCCTTAAACCATGCAAGTTCTTGATCATCAGTCCAAATTCTTTTTTCCCCCCCTAGGATGTAGCCTTCATGAGATGGATTAGCAGTTATTGCCCAGCCCAAATTAGTTCATGAACTGCAATGCTAACTTCGGGCCAAACTACTTTAAATTAACAAGATAATTGGTGGATTTTGGTCACAGTTAATCCCACTGGTTTGTTTCTTTTTATTGCAGATAAATTTAACTTAATGTTGTGGAAATACATGTGCCATCAGATTAAGACCAAGTCTCTGGATACTGGTTTAATCACTTAATTACTTCAAAACAATGATGCACACAACTGTGGTACAATAGTGAAGTGTTTTAGTAAAGCACACGTTGTTGATCATTGGTACTAATGAAGAAAGGAATACTATCCCAGATCACTCTTGAATGTAGTCATTCAAAGGATCATATAAAGAAACAACATAGTGAACTGTAGCATTTGCCAACTAGCTTCTTGTAAAATCACATCTAACACTGTCAAGAGTTTCATTGAGCTAAGGGGCACACTTGCACTCCCAGCTTTTAAAGAGATTTCAGAAAAACACAGAATAGTCAGATTTCCTGCCAGTTCAGATATATTGGTTGAAAAATATTTGGACATAATTATTTCTTCATAAATGTACTTGATCTGCTAATAGAACTACATTTTTTGTTACCTAGTGCTATCTTTTTGAGATTGAGATTGTGAGGGGTCTTGAAATTTGCTAGTATTGATTAGAGTTAAATTTGTATTGACAGTGGTTACCTTCTTTCAGATTTATTTGCACTAGGATGAATAACTATTTTTGTAGGGATTTGCAGGAGATGCAAGGCCTCTCCAAGAATGTACTAGTGCTTTCAGGGCCTTGGTAGGAGCATGCCTGTTTATAGACACCTGTTTGGGATTTGCTTGTGTTTGGAGCAACATCTCAGGAATGTATTATTGACAGAAACACTCTGGAAATTTGCCAGTTTTTTGAGTCATTTCCAGGGGGGTGTAACATTAATTGCAGGAGTTGGAAGTGTGGCAGTAATTGCTCGAACTTCTAAGGAGTGTGCTGCTAATTGCTAGGGCACCTTGGCAGCATGCCATAAATTGCAGGGGCTCCTTGGGGCTTTGCCAGTAATTGTTAGGACTCCTCAACAGTGCACTGTTAATTGCTTGGGTTCCTTAGTCCTATATCAGTAATTGCTAGGCTTCCACAGCAAATGTGATGGTAATTAACTCTGCTTGATGGGGATGCTGTAGTTTTGCTGGGACTCATTGAGAATATTTTCTGGGGTTTTTAGGAGAGTGTGAGTAACCTCAGGGCTCCTTGGGCATTTCTATATCAGCTCGGAGTACACAGAAAGGTCACAGTTCTTGCTGACATCCTTTAAGAGTGTGTGATTCATTTTGTTTTGGCCTCCAACATAATGTGCCCAATGTATTGCTCTAGAAGATACACAGGCATCTCTTCATAGGTGTATCAATGTTTGGTCGGCTTGAGGTACTTTGGAATTAATTGGTAGTGTTTCTACTTGTTAGGAGTTTATCATTCACTCTTGCTGTTCCTTAGGAAGGTCCTCCATTGCTGAAGCTCCTCAACAAGCCTAGTCTCCTAGCTTACTAAACAGGACCAATGCTGATCTATAGCTGAAATTTGATTCCAGCTGGTTCAGTAGTAAAGCGCTTATGGCAGCTTTTTTTAACCACCTCAAGATCCAAAAATGTAAACCATGTTAGAAATGCTTGAGTTCTGAATGGTAGATCTGTAATAGATTGAGATTTACATGTGTTCCTTGATTAAAGACTGCACACTGTTACTAATTTGATTGGTGTCTTTACTCTTGAGACTCTTATTCAGGCCTGCCAGAGGTATGTGCAATACACACAAAATGCTCGAGGAACTCAGCAAATTAGGCAGCGTCCATGGAAGGGAGTAAACAGTCGATAATTTGGGCGGAGACCTTTCATCAGGACAAATGAAGTCCTAATGACTTAATCGTTGTTCCTGATGAGGGGTCTTGGCTGAAATGTCAACTGTTTATTTCTCTATAAACGCTGCTTGACGGTGAGTTCCTCTAGCATTTTGTGTGTTTTGCTCAAGATTTCCAGCTTCTGCATTCCCTCTTGTGTTCCTGCCAATAATATGCTAGATTTTAATGTTTATGCCAGCTTCTCTGAAGCGCTTTGTCATGTTTATTCGTGGCATTGTTTAAGATGTATAGTCCCAATTGGATCTAGTGTTTAAAGCTCTCTGCATTGCTCATGTCCTTGTATTGCTTCTACTTTTGTTCCTGCAATGAGCGTGTTTTTGGTTTGTGCAGATTGTAAGAACATGATTCGTATTTCGATTTCATATCTGTGTTGCTACACTTGTAGAGTCAAGTTTCAAATGAAGTGACAAAGCAATATCATAGCTGTTTCTCCATCTAAATGTTTAGGATTCAGTGGGACTGTTTAAAGTATGACCAAAGGAGCTTCTCTGTTGTTCTCATGAGAAATTAATTTTCAATTAATGCTACCTGACTGGATTAAACGTTTGTTAGTCTTATTGATGTGTATATGACTACACAGTGTACAATTCAAAACTATTTAAGAAATTATCAAAGTTCACCTGTTATTATTTCAAAATGTTCTTTTTCTCTTTCTGATTTCAGAACTCTTTTCTGTAAATGTTTGCATGCAGTTATTAAGACTTTCAGTACCTGTATCCATGCTTAATAAGAAAATGATTTCTTACATTGTTCTCTGTAAATTAATTTAGGTACAAAAATATGTGTACAAATTTACAATTGCAAAATTCAATAATAATCAGAATAAAATGGCCCAAACCATGTTTTGCATACATCATGTATGTTTTATATTACATTGAATTTCAGCCAGGTCATGTTTGTTTTTTCTCTGTTCACCTGCAGATGAATACTTCTCCAGCCACATATTACTGTCGAGCATGGTGCATGAACAAAGTTTGGGACTGAATGACACATTGGATGCTTCAATAATAAAAAAGCAGGACAAAAGTGTAAACACAAGCTCCATGCAGTCAACTTTGCAGTCCAGTTTGAATCTGGAAGAAGAAATTCACCTGAACTTTGAAGAGACCACAACACAAGTAAAAGATACCAGCTGGTCAGGAAAGTTTGTGCTCTCTGATGACTTAGAATCCTTAGCTGCTTATAGCAACCTGGATGTGGTCCCTTTATCACAATCTTTCACCACAGTCATTACTGAAGAATTTCAGCCAACAATGCCACTGCCTTCAATCACAGCAGTATCATCAGTATCTGTTAGTTTTTTGAAAAATAAAGCCACCAGTCAGTTGTCAGATCTTTTTATCTCATCAGTTTTTTTCTCCAGTTCCAATTTGGTTCAATCAGTATCCTTTCTAGCTAAGTCTGCAATGCCGATTCTGCCACCAAGTGCACAATCATCTCAAGTTGTAAGTTCATTCTTTTCTTCATTTTCGGTCAGTAACTACGGTACATGGCAATCCACTGTCATGACGACACCAACAAATTGGAACAGCTTGGAGCTTCTGAAGGAGAACAGTGAAACAGCTCTGCTGAATTACATTGACGTGGCATTCAATAGAACAAAGAGCCCCGTTAACTATACGGAAGGAGAAAATGAGCTATTTCCAATTTCAAATGGCATTGCATTAATAAATAGCACAGGAAAGTTTGAAATCGTTGGAGAATCTACCATTGATCAAGTTGAAACTTTTCATATTGCTTTAACACCAGAACTTGTTTCTGCAAGTTCAATGTCTGCCTTGCCTCCAATGGCAACATCTGATGCTGCTTTATCTGAAAACAATGCAATGAACGATGGAGTGATGTTAACTGAATTTAATGGATCAATGCTTTCCATTCATTCGCTTTCATCGCCTTCTACTCATGGAGCTATACCTTCTTCACATGGCTTGTTTCATACACAGTTGTTTGATAATGATTTTGGATCTGGTGATGACCCAGAAATGACAACACTCAGCATATCAAAGACTGCTGAGTTTGTTCCAACCTCCAACTTGATTTTTGATTCATTTAATCCAGATTTACTAGAATCCCAAGTCTACAACACGTATTTTCTAACAAGGCCAGTTCCAACTGTTTCAACAAAACTCCCAGCTTGGTCTGTGCCTTTGTTGATTTCCTCATCTTTCAACACCATCAATCCTCCAACAACCCATTCCTTAAATCAGAAACTGTTTTCGTCATTTGAGGATAATTTAGTTATTAGTTCAGTTACTCCTTCTGTGTTGATAAGTGAATCCCCAGTATTGGTACCTACAGTCAATGAGAATTTCTCATTCATTGTAGCTGATATGGATCTGAAACCAACAGTATCACTGAATGTAAATATAAGTTATCCTCCACAAGTTACAAGTTATTTAACAAATTTCATAGCAACTGATTCCCTTAAACCAACTAGTGGGCTAGACTCTTCAGTGGATTTTGTTTCATCTTTGAGAAATGATTTGTCGACTGAATCGGGTTCTGTTTTGTCGACTGAATACTCAAGCTTATTTGAGCAACAGATAGAAACTCCAGCAACGTTTGAGACAGTGTCTCCTGGAACATTATCTAGTATTTTAACACAGGAGTCCACATTTATAGAACCAGAGCCTACAACATCTAATTTGTTGGCAGAAAACAATAATAGTACAAATCTTGTCATAATGCTTGAATCTTCATTTAGCAAACCTTATTCCGGTGGTACTTTTGAAAGGACCTCATTCTTTGAGGCATTGTCACCTTCAATTGATGAAGTACAACCCACATTAATACCATCTGTTTATGAGTCAATTTTTACTGCCAATAGTACTACAATAGCTGATCGCACTCCTGAAAGTTTAGTGCACTCTTTGCCAAATGTCACGCTACTTAGTATCAGTTTGATATCTTCTACAATTGCTATCACCACAGATCCTTTAATTATTCTGAACTCTACTGTTGAAATGCCATTTTCTTATTTTCCAACTTCAACCCCACATGTCTTTCCAGATGTTCTCCCATCAACTACAGAGACTCATCGGATTTCTGCTTCTCTCCTGTTGACTCCACCTCCCCCATCAACTGGAAACTCTTCAAATCCTAACCCTGTGGAAACTTTGCCTGCAACAACCACCACAGTCCCAGTCCACAATCTCACAGCTACCCCAAACAGTGTTACCACGACTGCAGTAGCCAGCAGCACAGGTTCAAAACCACCCTTTCCCATGACAACCCAAACTACAGTTTCTGCAACAACCAAGAATTTTGTGTGTGACGTTAATGAACTCGATTCCTATCTTGTAAGAACAGGTAAGCTATTTCAGTTGAATATCCTAGATTTCACTGCACTGTGAAGGGCCTTTGTTCATGACATATATTTGTTTGGTCAGATTGAGAAAATTTAATAAAAGGATACATTGTAATCAGTATTAATGTAAAACTGCCATCGTGGTTGAGGATATTTTAAATGAATTTGCGTGAAACTGCAAGATAGGGACTATTTTTTATGTAGTAAATTAGTCACAGAATGTAAGATGCTTTTATCCAACTCCATTTTAGATTATTCATAGCCTGTTATATGATACTTTAAACTTCATACTGACTTTGCAATAAATTTGGAACAATAAAGTAGAACATAAGTTAATTGGCCTTTTAGACAATTTATCTGAAGGTACCTTGTAACACTGACTACAGCTGGAGTTCTGCACAACTCCATAGTTCACAAGGGATGATAGCATTAATAGTGTAAGTTGTCATTTTTAAAGAAAACAGTTTAAAGCATTTAAGTTCAGACAAGACATCTGCCAATTTATCTTCAATATCAATATATATTTATCACATCATTTATTAACTGTGTAGGGGGACATATTAACCTAATTCTCAACTTGAGTTCACTGAAAATAAATGATTTTCTCAGTTCAAGGAACAAATCTATTGCTCGGAATTGATTGCAAATATAAGGAGGTTATATTCAGTAGGTAGGCAGTTGGTTAAATCATATGTAGAGTACTGGTTTAATTAAGCAAATATGCTAATGTATTGGTAACAGGACAAGAGTTCCTAAACTAGTAAGTTCAAGTTCACACAGTATATACAACACACCGCACTGCACCACACACAACCACAATTAAATTGACAAATAATAAGTCAAATAGGTCAGTTTGGACATATTAGGCTTGAATAAATTCAGCACATAATGAAAGTACGGATTCAGTAAAAGCTGCTTCTCTTCGGACTAACCCCTATTAACGTCAATGGATCTGGAGTTGGGAGGGTAAACAGCTTTAAATTCCTTAGCATCCACATCACCGAGGACCTCACGTGGTCTGTACACACCAGCTGTGTAGTGAAAAAGCACAACAGTGCCTCGTTCTCCTCAGACAATTGAGGAAGTTTGGTATGGGCCCCCAAATCCTAAGAACTTTCTACAGGGGCACAACTGAGAGCATCCTGACTGGCTGCATTGCTGCCTGGTATGGGTAGTGTACCTCCCTTAATCGCAGGATTCTGCAGAGAGTGGTGCGGACAGCCCAGCGCATCTGTAGTTGTGAACTTGCCATGATTCAGGACATTTACATAGACAGGTGTGAAAAAAGGATCACTGGGGACCTGAGTCACCCCAACCGTGGTCTGTTCCAGCTGCTACCATCCAGGAAATGGTAGCACAGCATAAAAGCCAGGATCAACAGGCTCCGGGATAGCTTCTGCCACCAGGCCATCAGACTATTTAACTCACGCTGATTTGAGTGTATTTCTATGTTACATTGACTGTTCTATTTATTATAAATTACTATGATTGCACATTGCATAGTTAGGTGGAGACGTTATGTTAAAGATTTTTACTCCTCATGTATGTGAAGGATGTAAGAAATAAAGTCAATTCAATTCCCAGCCTTGTTCTGTTTTCCAGCTCTAGGTCCACAGCCTGTGGCACTTCAAGTGCATATCTAAGTTCTTTTTAATCCTTTTGACATGGGGAATATTAAAGAGCCTTCATATCTTCATTTGTCATGAAACTATAGTATACTGGCACCCACAGCCCAGCAGACTTTTCAAACTGATAATGTTATTTCTATTACTACCCCAAAACACTTTTCACTTTATTTATGTGTTACACTTTATTACAATATATTTCCAATGAACAGGTGATTGCGAAGGGAGTACAGGAACCAGTTGTAGGCCCCTATCACTGGATGGGAAAAGAAGATCAGTCCTCAAGTTCTACTACATTTTATATCTATCTCTTCAGTTATGTTTCTGCAGGGTGGAGGTAGATCTATTCTTATCCATGACTCTCAAATTAGTTTGCAGTTAAATTTCCCTCTGCCTCGTTTATTTCAAAACCGAAACCTAAGCCATATTCTGTCCATTCTCATGCAATTACCAATTTCCTGTTTCGGGATGATCAGAACAATAAGATTATTTGAGATGTATTCTATTATTTGGCACAAAAATTGAAAACAAAGAGAACTGAAGATGCTGGATATCCAAAATAAAAACAGAAAATTCAGGAAATATTTGAGCGTCGCAACTTACATAGAGAGAAGTCGAATTAATGTTCCAGGTCAAAGACTCTTCATCAGAGTAGATTGTATGTGGTCCTAGCTTATCTTCCATGTTTATATTTCATGCTGTGGCTAATAAAGGAGAGTTTTCATAAACCTCTTTAGTCACTTTATCTTTCTCTCCTCCAGCATGTGGACACAGATACAAGTTGTGGGATACTTTCCATGCTGTTTAATTTGTAACCAATTTGTAAATGAAAAATATACTAAAAAATTTATCTCAGAAATGAACAAACCAAGTAAAAGCAAACTAACAAAGCATATTCAGGAAATTATTATTTTGAAGGCTAAAGTATATATTGCAGGAATGATAAATAGACATCTTCTATCACACTAAACCAGAAAAGTGGGACAACAATTCCTTGCATCTGAGTGTAGTTTTGCAAAACTAATTCTTCTGTCTTGATGAATTGTAACTTTTTGGATGGATGCCCTGCCTAGAGAAACCTTAGCTGTGTAATTAAATTCTGACCGGGCAATTTTAAGAAATAGTCAGTACAGTGAATGTTTAAAGAAGATAGGTTGCGACATATTCATGCGTTTGGTACTCATTCAATGCAGTGGGTTGAATGAGCCATTTGTTTTGTCTACATGCATACCAAAAAGAGTTGGGAGAATATTTTCATGAAAGAACCGCAAATATAGATTTTTAGATTTTATATGTTTTTGAGTTTGGTGCAGAACTTAATCTGGAATAACCAGAGTGCCTCCACCTGTTCCATGAAAATGTAGGTAGGTCAAATTGCTTTTGTCATGAAGTTAAACTGCAGTATGTTATTATGTACTATACAATTCCCCCCTCCCCCCACCAGAGTCAAGGTGAATTAACATTCTGCCTCGTAATTATGGAGGCATTAAGCAAAATGATATTTATTGTGTCAAGTAATATCATTTCTCAACAATATAATTATTATTTACAACTTATACTATTTTCAGTGCCAGAACAGCAGAAAAATGAATGTAAAATTGATGCTTATTTTTTTACATGATGAAATATTGCCTATCTCTTCCAGTGTTGTAAGATCACACACCTTTTACTGCAATATATTTTTAAATAGTCGCAGTCTATCTGATATAGGTTACCTGCCTGTTAAAGTACATATGTTGCTTGCAAACCAGTTAAGACATTATTAGCTTATTAAGCTTTACTTGTATGTGTCAAATTCAGTAACAGTGCCCATTTAAAAATCCTTTCCTAATGCAGCTTCTTCTATCTTAAATTATAATATATTTGCTATTTAACACATTCACCAGATCTATCTAACTAGAATGACATGTTTTCCGTGGGTTGCAGGAGAATCTAATCAAGAAAGACCAGAAAAGATCCCAACTTTTGTTTTTGAGGAATAATGGGATCGTAAGCATCAGCAAGAAAAAAAAATTAGAGCAGTTAAACTGACATTCCCAAAGGACAGCTCACACAATGTCCTTGTGTCTTCCATCAGGATGGGATCAACCCTCAGTCTTCAGACTTGAATTCGGCCATGTTGATGTGACTACTATTGAATAGCAGTGAAGCAGATTATTAGTTCAGAGTACTTGGAGCATGCGTAGTGCTGAAGTTTCTACATGATGCGGTGGTACACTTTAGTTGGATCCATTTAAAATGGCATAGTTTGTTCGGCTTTGGCTTTGCTAGGTAGAAAACTTAAGATGAATTGGAAACCTTCCTGATCTATGTGAACCTTCTGTGCAATTCGCCCTCTCAAATTGTTGAGTGTTGGTCAAATTCAGGCCATGTGAAAGTTTATTGGAAACATTTTGGAAAAGGCAGCTTGCAGGATTGGTAGTATCTAATGATTTTTCCTACCTATTTCTTTCTCCAAGTTCTGCAACTAATGGTCTTTTCTGCTGATTAGATTCATTTTGTTGGTTAAAAGAGTGACACAACATTGTGGGCCAAAGGGCCTGTACTATGCTGTAATATTCTATGCTCTATATATGAGGGGTGATTGATAAGTTCACGGCCTAATGTAGAAGGAGTCAATTTTAGAAAACTTAGCACATTTATTTTTTGCTACATTTATACACTTAGTCCAGCGGTCGTGGAGCATATGGATCCCTTCTTTGTAGAAGTCGGTGTCTTGGACCTCCAGAAGTGGTCCACAGCAGGGGTGATTGATAAGTTTGTGGCCTAAGGTAGAAGGAGATGAATTATTAACTTCAAACTTTCTGCGTAATCACTCAGAGTTGAACTGCACATGCATGTAACGAGAGCTGTATAACTCATCTCCTTCTACCTTAGGTCACGAACTTATCAACCACACCTGCTGTGGATCACCTGGAAGTCCAAGATGCTCTCGTTACATGCACGTGCAGTTCAACTCTTTGAGTGATAATGCAGAAAGTTTGAAGTTAATAACTCATCTCCTGCTTTAGGCCACAAACTTATCAATCACCGCTGCTGTGGACCACGTCTACAAAGAAAGGATCCATATGCTCCATGACAGCTGGACTAAGTGTGCACATGTAGAAGGGGACTATGTTGAAAAATAAATGTGCTAAGTTTTCAAAAATTGACTCCTCCTACCTTAGGCCACAAACTTATCAATCACCCCTCATACTTGGGATATACCTGAGTTACTTTTTGTCATTCATAAGAAATGGCCAATGTTTGTTCCACATTCCTTGTTTAATGTGGTAGATTATTTCAGGGTCCTCTTCCTTCAGGGTCAATTACATTGTTTGGTACATAAGAATCGCATATAGTCAGGTATGGAAGACAGATTTTCTTTTATAAAGAACACTGAACCAACAGTGTTTTTGTGACAATTGAATGAAGATGATCACCATTGCTAAGACAGATTTAAATAACTGATTTTAAATTCTGCAGCTGTCTTAATAAAATTGAAATTCATGCTTCCATGTTATTGGGCCAGGCAATGTTGACTTAGTCTGTAAAACCAGAGTCACTGCTCATTGTTCCTTCTGAATCACACCTGCGGTCATAGTCATAAGCACAGAAACAGGTCTTTCTGTCCATTGTGTTAAAGTTAGCCATGTACATTAATTTCATTTTATTCCTCAGGTATTCTTAGTGACTTTCAATGCCACCCACTCCCTCCCTAATTATGCTGGACACAATTACACTGAGTATCATTTATAACCTTATAACTAGCATGTCTTTGTCATGTGGTAGGAACTTTATGCACCCAGGAGAAAGTCATATTATTGTGAATTGTCATGCAAACTTCACACAGCAGCATCCAGCCAGCGTGGATGTAGAAAGCCAGTGTTTCAATATGTCTGCACACTGATTTCAGCATTAAGCTCTAATTAAGGTTTGGACTCCAGGTATCATTGCGTGGTGATCCCAATCCTGCAACGTCCCTGATTTTATTTATTTTATTTATTGATATAGTGTGGAGTTGGCCCTTTGGTCCACGGTACTCCAGCAACCCTTAACAATCCCAATTAACACTAACCTAATCACAGGGCAATTTACAATGACCAATTAACCTGCCTGGTACAGCTTTGGACTGTGAGAGGATAATAGAGAACCTGGGGAAAACCTACACATTCCACAGGGAGGACATACAGACTCCTTACAGAATGGCACCAAAATGAACTCTGAACTCCAGAACATTCTGAGCTCTAATCACATTGTGTTAATCACTATTCATAGTCATAGTCATACTTTGTTGATGCCGGGGGAAATTAGTTTTCGTTACAGTTGCATCATAAATAATAAATAGTAATAGAACCATAAATAGTTAAATAGTAATATGTAAGTTACGCCAGTAAATTATGAAATAAATCCAGGACCAGCCTATTGGCTCAGGGCATCTGACCCTCCAAGAGAGGAGTTGTAAAGTTTGATGGTCACAGGCAGGAATGACTTCTATGACGCTCTGTGTTGCATCTCGGTGGAATGAGTCTCTGGCTGAATATACTCCTGTGCCCAACCAGTACATTATGTAGTGGATGGGAGACATTGTCCAAGATGGCATGCAACTTAGACAGCATCCTCTTTTCAGACACCACCGTCAGAGAGTCCAGTTCCATCCCCACAACATCACTGGCCTTATGAATGAGTTTGTTGATTCTGTTGGTGTCTGCTACCCTCAGCCTGCTGCCCCAGCACACAACAGCAAACATGATAGCACTGGCCACCACAGACTCGTAGAACATCTTCAGTATCGTCCGGCAGATGTTAAAGGACCTCAGTCTCCTCATGAAATAGAGACAGTTCTGACCCTTCTTGTAGACAGCCTCAGTGTTCTTGACCAGTCCGGTTTATTGTCATTTCTTATCCCCAGATATTTGTAATCCTCCAACATGTCCACACTGACCCCCTGGATGGAAACAGGGGTCACCGGTACCTTAGCTCTCCTCAGGTCTACCACCAGCTCCTTAGTCTTTTTCACATTAAGCTGCAGATAATTCTGCTCACACCATGTGACAAAGTTTCCTACCGTAGCCCTGTACTCAGCCTCATCTCCCTTGCTGATGCATCCAACTATGGCAGAGTCATCAGAAAACTTCTGAAGATGACAAGACTCTGTGCAGTAGTTGAAGTCTGAGGTGTAAATGGTGAAGAGAAAGGGAGACAAGACAGTCCCCTGTGGAGCCCCAGTGCTGCTGATCACTCTGTCGGACACACAGTGTTGCAAGCACACGTACTGTGGTCTGTCAGTCAGGTAATCAAGAATCCATGACACCAGGGAAGTATCCACCTGCATCGCTGTCAGCTTCTCCCCCAGCAGAGCAGGGCGGATGCTCTTGAACGCACTGGAGAAGTCAAAAAACATGACCCTCACAGTGCCACTGGCTTGTCCTATACTACCGTGTAGTATATACTACTGTGCCTCATAATAGAAGGAAAAGCTGGGGATGGAGTATTGTTAAGTTTAAGCTTCTAGGTACCTTCAACATTTAGAGGTAGTTATAAATAATTAAAATTTAAAAAACACCAAGTTAAATAAAAACATTTTAGAAATATAAATAAAAATAATGCAAAAAAGAGGGTGCCTTTCCCATTCTAAACTTCTAAACTCCGAATTCCTAAACTGTTGTCCTCCACAATATCTCCTCCATAATCACGATCAGCATAAGTGCAGCACAAGGCTCCAATGCCACATTTAAGTTTGCTGACGGCACCACTATTGGCCGAATCAAAGGTGGTGAAGAATCAGCATATAGGAGAGAGATTGAAACAACAACAACCTCTCACTCAACATCAGTGAAACCAAAGAGCAGGTTGTTGTCTGTGGGGGAAGAAATCAAGGTTCATGAGCCAGTCCTCATTAGAGGATCAGAGGTGAAGAGGGTCAAGTCTTTAAATTACTTGGATTTATCTTCTCTGGATAGTGTATGGTGGCATACGTTCTTTGATAATGAATTTATTTTGAACTTTGAACTTACAAACCTAATTGAACTCAATGAGAATTTGGTTCCTATGCTGGTCTGACAATGTTCCAGATGGTGATTTTTCCCAGTGTTGTGCAGTAGGCTGTACTGACAAATTGGGTTCCCCAAACCTGTCAGTCAGTCCTATACTTGAGTGTTTCTCAGCACAGGCCAGGACTGACTTCAACACAGCCTGGTATGGAAACACCAGTGCCTTTGAATGGAAAATCCTACAAAAAAAAAGTAGTAGATTAGGCCCAGTCCATCATGGGTAAAGTACTCCCAACCATTGAACACATCTACATGAAATACTATTGTAAGAAAGCAACCTACATCATCGGGGAACCCCACCACCCAGGCAATGTGCTGTTCTCTTTGCTACCATCAGGAGGAAGGCACAAGAGCCTCAGGACGCGCACCTCCAGGTTCAAGAAATTACTTCCTGTCAGCCATCAATCAGGCTCTTGAACAAATGATGATAACTTCACTCAACTTCACTACAAATAATTGAAATGATCCCACAACCAATGTACTCACTTTCAAGGGCTCTTCATCTCATGTTCTCATCATTTATTGCTATTTATAGTATTTATATTTGCAGTTGCACATTTTGTTGTCTTCTGTACTATGGTTGATCTTTCATTGATCCTGTTGTAGTTACTGTTCTTTAGATTTGTTGAGTATACCCACAAGAAAGTGAATGTGGATAATAAAAAGAATAAAAAGTGCTTATAAAAAGAATTCACCCGCACCCCCAGAAGTCTTCATGTTTAATTGTGTTACGACATTGAATCACAGTGGATTTATTTTGGCTTTTTTGACACTGATCAACAGAAAAAGACTTTTTTGTGTCAAAGTGAAAACATCTCTACAAAGTGATCTAAATTAATTACAGCTATAGACACAAAATAATTGTTTGCCCCCCCCCCCTTTAATATGACATGCCATATCATTACTGATGTAGCAAATTGGTTATAGAGGTCATATAATTAGTTAAATGGAGATTACCATGTGCAGTCAAGGTGTTTCAATTGATCATAATAAAAATACACTTGTATCTGGAAGAAACAACTGCTGGTGAGTCAGTATCCTGGCAAAAACTACACCAAGAAGACAAAAGAACACTCCAGGCAATTCCACGAAAAGGTATTGAAAGCACAAGTCAGGAGATAGATGCAAAAAAGTTTCCAAGTCACTGAATATCCCTTGCAGTACAGTTAAGTCAATTATCAAGAAATGGAAAGAATATGGCACAGCTGTAAATAGACCTAGAGCAGGACGTCCTCAAAAATTGAGTGACAGTGCAAGAAGGAGACTAGTGAGGCAGGCTACCAAGAGACCTAGGACAATTCTGGAGGAGTTACAAGCCTCAGTGTCTGAGATGGGAGAGTCTGCACATACAACAGCTGTTACCCGGGTGCTTCACCAGTTGCAGCTTTATGGGAGAGTGGCAAAGAGAAAGCCACTGTTGAAAAAAAAACTCTCATGAAATCTCGGCTAGAGTTTGCCAGAAGGGATTTGGGAGACTGAAGTCAGCAGGAGGAAGTTTTATGCTCTGATGAAACCAAAATTGAGCTTTCTAGCCATCAGACTAATTGAGACGTTTGACATAAGCCAAATGCCACACTTCATCAAAAGCACACCATCCCCAACGAGAAGCATACTGGTGGCTGCATCGTGCTGTGAGGATGCTTTACTGTAGCAAGTCCTGGAAGGCTTGTGAAGGTAGGGGGTAAGATAAATGCAGCTAAATACAGGGAAATCCTGAAGGAAAACCTGATGCAGTCTGCAAGAGAACTGTGACTTGGGAGAAGATTTGTTTTCCAGCAAGACAATTACCCCAAGCATAAATCAAAACTACACAGGAGTGACTTAAAAACAACAAAGTTAATGTCCTGGAGTGGCTAAGTCAGAGTCTAGACCTCAATCCAATTGAGAATGTGTGGCTGGACTTGTTCACTCAAGATTCTCATGCAATCTGGCAGGGCTTCAGCAGTTTTGAAAAGAAGAATGGGGAAAAATTGCAGTGCCCAGATGTGCAAAGCTGATATAAACCTATCCACACAGACTGAAGGCTGTAATTGCTGCCAAAGATGCACCTACTAAATACAGACTTGAAGGGGGTGAGTAATTATCCAGTCAATTATTTTGTGTTTAATAATTGCAATAAATTTAGACCAATTTTTTTTCACTTTGTCATGAAAGTCTAAAAAGCCAGTTTAAATCCACTGTGATTCAATGTTGTAAGACAACAAAACGTGAAAACTTACAAGAGGGTGAATACTTTTTATAGGCACTGTATGTGGTGACATAAATGTACTTTGATAGTAGCATTTATTTTGAACTTTAAACTGACTGGCTGCAAACATTGCAACTCAGCTCATTAATCCAACTCTTTTCTGATCCTGTATTATAACTATTATGCCACCAAATCACATTTTATAGTTTGCCATAATCCAAAATGCTGTTTATATTGCCTTATATTGACCATCTCAAATAAATGAGTCAGGAGTTATTTGGGGAGAAGTAGTGTCTTACCAAGCATCTAATAATAAAACATTGTTAACCTGATGTGTCAAATAATTCAAATGCATGAATTTGTATGTCCTTTCTATAATCTCCCTCTCACTTCTATTCTGTCTGTGTCTTCTGAATTGTAAAGATCATTAGCCCCAAAATTGCTTTTGGGATGTCCATTATGTGGCAATATTCAGAAATGGAAAGAAAGTAATGGCACATCCATTTTCTTCCACAGTGCTCTCTGACCAGGTGACATCACGTCAGGATGTGCTTGCATCACTAAAGGATGTACTGAGCCAGCGTTTCAAACGGGATGTGGAACTTCAGGTATTCACTGCATATCTGGTCTTGACCCAGGGATTTGGATGTGATGGTTTGTAAGTTTTTAGTTCAGGTCCATTGTTTGAACTATATTGAATATAGTTAATTATTTATTATTGAAGTTTGTTTCTCATTGTCACAGTGTGAATCAATATCTTATTTTAATTTTGTCTATTTGTTCCCCAAGCTATTTCCCAGTGACTTTCCAAATGTGTTGGTTATGCATTGTTTATTTTAAGGCTGTAGGCTATACTCCACTGAAGGCTACATTGTGTGATTTCTACAGAAGATGTACAGTGCTAGTGGGTGAAATGATACCTTAATTGTTTATGGTACACTTGTGCTAGATACTGGGCTAATTGTTGTTAATATAAAATTTTATTATTCCAATAATGCAACTTTCCTTGTTATTCTAATAATGTCCATTTAAAAAAACTTTTAACTTTTACATTATATATTTTAGAACTTAAGCTCTTTTTTCTATTTCTTAACACATGATTTATGCTATTACTAAAGTCAGTATGATGTTATGCCTCCATTTCATGACTTGAAAATAGACTCCTTGTGAGATGAGCTGGAGTATTATGTTGGTGATGTGGTGCCTGTCTCTCCTGTCATAGAAGTTATGCTTGATGTTGGTGGTATTGTAATGCTGTTGCTACTCTCTGCTTTGTCAGTTCTAGTATCAGCCAAAGGTCCTATTCCATTTCATTTGCTGGCTTGTCTCGCTCTGGATTACATATGTCCTTGGAGCATCAACATTATTGGTAGCTTTAATTGAGTTCTATGTCTTCATGACTCTATCATGTAGACACTTCCTATGTATTCTCAACAACTTGAGTGATGATTTAATACAATTATCTAGTGTTGACTCCTTTTTTCTATTGATAGTTATGAACTTATTATTACTTGTTCTTGTGAAGGGTAGATTTAGCCTGGAGATATTCTGCTGTACTTTCTGAATTCTGTAGCTTGGTTGGCAATTTCCTGACAAACTTAAGGAGAAGTAGCATGGAATGACATACCGTTTGGAACTCCTTCAGTTATCTGCAGTTCATAAGGGTGCTCCTGACCGTTTGGATACTTTACTTGAAACCATTTCATCTTCTGCAAGTGGAAATGAAATACTAGTGTTGAAGCTATGTCACTCTGCAGACTCTCAAGATAAATTGTCACTTCCAGGTTTCTCAGGAATCCTTTATTATGCAGTTATCTTGCAAACATGATTGAAACTGCTGTGGTAATTATGCAGCTCTCAAGTCTTTAATCCCTCTAATGAATGGGAGTGTGTTATACTTTTCTACGATGATGTGATGACTTTGATTGTATATGAATGTATTGATTCCCAGTCTCTGCCACATTCCAGGTGGTACCTTGCAGCTATCTTTGCTTCTAGTGCATTCTGTACTTACAGCAGTCACTACATACTAGATCTTTTGTCGGTTAATCCAATATACAACAACTTAGGCAAGGATACATCAGATATGTATCTTTTGGAGTAATTTCGTTTCATCTTTTTTGGTATGATGATCCCAGATCCAGCCACTTGAACACCAGCTTCCAGTGAAAAAAAAATTTGATTGACCCAGTAACATCTTGTGCTCACAATGTTTGTCTCTCGTTTTCATTCTTCTCATGAATAATATGCTGAGGAAGTATTGGTTTTACTTCTGATCCATTTTTGACACAGCTTGTTCAAATTTACTAGTCAATGTATTTTCACATCTGGATCTCTTGTGCTTCTCCTGTAGCCACATTAAGATAAGCTACTTGCTATCATAATTTCTTTGTTTAATCTGTATTACAAAGTAAAAATCATAACTAAATTGAGAGCAATTTTGTAGCTTTGTGGCCTCTGTATAGATTGCTTTTGCAGTTAGCAAATAATTTATATTAGCATACTATTTCATTGTAATATTTCATTACGAATATGAAGTAATGCTTCATATTAGTATTGAAGGAAAACATTTTAGCCTGTTGATCCATGCTGATTCGGAGAGCAATCCCCATTTTTCAGTATTTTTATTGGCAATTCAACTCCTTCATTTCTGTCAACTCCCTCACCCCACTGCCTCCAGATTCCATCATTAACTGACTCTCAGTGAAAATTCACAGTGGTCAATTAAATTGCCAACCTTATACTTGTGTCTATCTTTATAGTTCAATACAGTATGCAGCTGATGTAGCTCAGTTGTCATTAATCATGACCCAAAAGATCATGTATCTTTTGGATTGATTCTCCTTGCATCCATAATCACAGGGTGAATGCACAAACTCCAAATAGTCAACAACAGAGGTTAAGGTTGAATCTAGGTTACTAGAACTACAAAGTAGTGTGCAGTGCACAGAAGCAGATGTAAACGTTCATTGAGATCATGGTTAATTTTCAAGTTTGCCTCTTTTCAGCGCTATCACCATATCCGTTGTTTCTTACATTCAGAAACATTCAGATTTTGGTTCTGAGTGAACAAAATGACTCCAATATCCTCCAGGGTAGAGAATTCCAAAGTATTACCCATCTCCTAGTGAAGGCACATTTCCTTATTCCTATCTTAAATGGACTACTCCTTATTCCAAAGGGCATACCAGTCCTGGACACCTCCTGCATGTAGGCATTCTAGTCCTTCAAGAATTTTGTAAGTTTTGATGAGATCCCTTCTTGGTCTTATAAGCTAGGCAATATATTTCATACTTTGTGAACTCAGATGGGGAGCTCTGGGAGACCATCAGTCTCCCTGGTAACTGATCTGTATGAAGTGCATCAAACTGGCAGCTCCTTAGAGACAGTGTTGAGGAACTGGAGCTGCAGTTCAGTGACCTTTAGTTCATATGGGAGAATGAGGATGTGAGAGATGGGAGCTACAGGGAATATATCCATAAGGAGCCAAAAGATGAGATGTGAAGGAAAGCTTGACAGTAAAATAAGGGATACCAAAAGTTTTTTTCAGGTATATGAAGAATAAAAGAGAGGTGAGAATGGGTATCAGTCTGTTGGAAAAGGACATTGGGAAGGTAGTAATAGGGGACAAAGAAATGGTGGATGAACTTAAGTATTTTGCATCAGTCTTCACTGTGGAAGTCACTAACAGTCTGCCAGAAGTTCTTGCGTGTTAGGGGGCTGAAGTGAGTGTAGTTTCTGATACTAAGGAGAAGATGTTTGGGATGCTGAATGGTCTGAAGGTAGATAAATTACCTAGACCGGAAGGACTACATCCTGGGGTTCTGAAGGAGGTACTGTAGCTAAAGAAATTGTGGAGGGATAAGTGGTGATTTTAAATAATCACTAGATTCTTGATTGAGGTTGATATGTTCTTGATTAGTTTTGGCGAGAAGGATAATAAATCAGGCATGATGGATTTCCAGGGTAGGTTTAATGGGCTGAATAGCCTTATTCTGGTCCTATGTCTTATGGTATTACTGCTTATTCATTATGCATACAGTACACTTATTATACTTGGAACTACTATGTACTTCCTCTGTAGTATGTCTTAAGTGAGGGGACCAAAACTACGCAGTATTCCTGGTGCATTTTCACAAAGGGCCTATAAAGTTTGAGCAGATTTTCTTCAGATCACCTTTGAGATGCAGAATCTCACATCTGTATTTTATAAATGTTAGCATTGCTCTTTCTTTGTGCACTTGTTTCTGCATTATTTGAATAGAAGTGCTAAGTGCTTGTACTAAGGTGTTCCTGGGCCTTAACAGCAACATCTAAATGTTATTGATTGTTTTTGTTTCATTTAGTGTAATGTTACAAGCTTGTTTTGGTGTACACCACCTCCTTGTTAAAACATAATTTCATGGGATTGTGACCATCTGGTGTTAGTTCTTTCAGCTTTACCTTCTGATCTAACAAAGGGGGAAATGAAAATATTTATTGGAACAACCCTCAACCTCCTAAATTTTTCCCCTCATCCTTTGATATTTTCAATTCAGTGTTAGGTGTGATTTTTTTTTTCTCTTTGCTTGGCATAATTTTTGACTTGTCTGCAGAAATGATTCTAAGGACAGGCGTTATTTTCCTTTCTGATGCATTTCACTTGCATCCAGTGTATCTGGTTCTTTGCATTATCTTATGGAGATAACAGTTGTGGGTTTTGCCATCCACTCCATAAATCTAGATGTCACTTCCTTTGCTTATTGCTCTATTTCATCCTCTGTAAATATCATCTACAGTGTTTACTACTGAAACACCACCAGCGTTGGATAGATAATGGAACTTCTACTGTCAAGGGCAATGATAATTGCTGAAAATGGAGATTTTTCATTAAACTTCATACTTCATTACATGTTTCTGGTATTACTAAGTTTGCCAAAAATCTTGACCTCTCCAAGTGTGACATGCTTTTTTCCAATGTTGGATTTTGTTAATAGTCTCTCTTAGTCACCCATATTCAAGTCTTTTTGTGTCTAGGCATATCCTTACTGTGCATTAGGTTTCTCCCTGAGCAGTGTTCACCTAGTTGTTTTGATTTTTGCCATTATCTCGCTTGTTCCATCTCAATCCCTGTTGAAGCTTTCTTTAGCACGTGATGTGAGAGTGAATCACTGAATTCACGTGGATCACTTTTCAAAACATTCAATCATAACATCAAATGATTTTGGATATACTTGAATAAAGTCTGTTTTGCTTCTTTATAATCAGCACATTACTGTCATTTTTTTGTTTTCTTCATCTGCTGGTTTAGTAAAATTAACTTCAGTTGTTACATCTTCTCAGAACCACAGTAGCTGTTCTTATAACACAGGACACAAGACTATTCTCCCTTTAGCAGGTCTCTTTGATGTAACTTGTTGAAAATTGTGGAATGTTAGCTCCTGCATATGACTGTGCTTCACTTCAAGATTTTTTTTATGTAACCTTTTTACATCTTCTTTCAAGATCGCGGAAAACCTTTCGGTGTAACCTGAGTGGTATGGTGTGTCCTGCCCTCCCATACCAATTTCTACTTTTTGTATTCTTGGTGAGTTTGCTTCTCACCTACTAGTCTGGGTGGTGGTGTGAATTTAATTTCTCTAGGAATTGGTACATCCTAGGAATTGATACATTCTACTCTGTGCAATGGTATCATTTAGGTATTTCATGTGCCTTTGCATTATGTCCTTTTCCATGGTATGGCTGTTCTGATTTCTCTTTTTTTCCCATCATTCCTCTGTGTTTCCACGATAAATTGACAAATCTTTTCTCATCAGTAGTTGGCTTTCCACATAATTAGAGCTTCATCCATATAAGCTGTACTCTTTTTCTGTGAATTCATGTGGTCACAGCTACTGGATGGCTGCCTTTCAGCTGACTTTCATTCTCTTCCTTATGTATTAACTAAATCAGCTCTGTTTACTTTTCTAAGACTGATATGAATGCTGGTTGTTTGAGTAGTTGGTGTCTTACTCTGTAATCAGTGAGCAAGAAACTGTATATTCTGGAAACTTGAAATTAAAACAAAATTCTGAATAAATACAGAAAGCAGTTCATCAGTGTTGAAGAAAGAAACTGAAACAGTAATTTGATATCTTTCTTCACAGATGCTACCTAATGTTGCCTGATGTCCTGAACATCCCCACGTTTTCTGTTTCAATTTCAGCATCTTCATCTGTCTGTCTGTGGCTTCCTGTGCTTTGGTCTCTCTACGGCCTCCCATAGTGAGCTCTCCTTCCCAATCAAGGCTTTGTGCACATTTGGTCTACTGTGTCCCCAATGAGTTGGTCCACCTGCTATGCCCCATTCCCCTATTTCCTTTTACTTACTCTTTCTATTTTTAAAGCTTGTAAGGAATCCAGCAACAGGCTCATCTGGTTCCTGCCTTTGGCTTTGGAACTCTTGTCTGAGGATCATTTGGCTTGGTTTCATCTCAAGGTGTGTGCTATTTTTTTTCTTTGAAAGGACTTTTAATCTCTAACTAGCTTATTCCTCAGCTCTTGAAAAGATCCATTGTTTCCTTTACAATCCACAAAAGAATGTATTTCTGGAAGACATTTGATTTGATTTAATCAAACAATAGTAGTTGATTATCAGCTAAAATTTTTGCTTAAATTTTCCATGTGTCTGACAACATCCTAGTTCAACAAAGCCTAGAGCTGTGCATTTGTCGCAGCTACATTCATGAATTTGGTCCATACAATCAGCACAGAAAGTGCTGATTTTTTTAAAACTCAAATTCAGAGTGTAGATTGTTTATTTGATGTGGATCTTTCTTAGTCGGTTGCTGTCATTATGAAGCATTATTGTTGCCAGAACTCTGTTTGCTATGTATACTTAAAGGGTTGAGTCTGTCTGGGTAGCATCCAACCTGATGGCATGAATATCGATTTCTCCTTCTGGTTGAAAAAACCATTCCCTCCTCCTCCTCCCCCCCTCTTTATCTATTCCAAACTCTGGCTTCATACCTGTTTTCTCCTGCCTATCTCCTCCCCCTAGTGCCCATCCTCCTTCCCTTACCCCTGTAGTCCATTCTCCTCACCTGGAGAGTCCTTCATCTTCAGGCCTTTACCTTTCCCACCCACCTGCTTCAAACATCACCCTCTAACTATCCTCCTTCATCTCCTTCCACCTTTTTATTTAGGCGTCTTCCCCCTTCCTTTCCAGTCCTGAAGAAGGGTCTTGGTCTGAAATGCCAAATGTTTGTTCATTTCCATGGATGGGGCCGACCTGCTGCATTTTGTGTATGTTGCTTGTGACTTACAGAAGTTTATTTTCAGACAATAAGCCAAGTGTTGTCCAGAGATACAAATGTAATTTCTATCCGGAATCTCATGACTAGTGAGTGATAGGGTACATAAATGCTAAAAGTTTACCTGTGTCTATCACAATATAGACCCCCATTCATTCTTCTGATAATTCCCTGAGAAAAAGTGCAGAAAGATGTGATTGAATGTTTTTTTTAGGTTATCATCTCGGACAGGAGGAATGGGAATGTACTTCCAGCTTCACAAAGCAAACAATAGGACTATTAATCAGAGATTCCTATTTATCTCCACGTAATATGTAATCTTCTTTAAGTGCTCATATCACCTTTTAAATTGACTTTCTAGGGACTTTGTTAAATATCTGTATTATAGATATCTGGTAGAGGCACCCTTTTCCATCCAACTTCTTGACATTTTTATGGCACTGACAAGGTGAATGGTGAGGCATTTTTCTCTCGCATGGAGGGTCTAGAACTGGGGAGCTTTGTCTCTGTAGCAGAACCTGCACTGTTTGGACAAAGATGAATCACAGATCTTTTCTCTGAGGATTGAATATCTTTGAAATCTCCATGCAGTGGATAGCATGTTGAATATTGTTAAGCCTGATCTATGGACTTCTGGATACTTGGGTGAAACCGGAGGAATCGCTCAGGCATGTTCAAGCAGATCAATGGCCTACTTCAGCTCCTGTTCCTTATTTTCCTGTTAATGTGGAAATGCAGAGAAATTGAACAAACAATCCGAGTCTTTACATAAAATGTGCTGTATTTAAGACACATTCTCAAAGAACCTGTTGTACTTATGAGGAACTCGAACCTAAAAATAGTGACTCTCTCCATATTGAAGCAGCAAATCTGATTAAATCTCTTGGACCTGATAGTATGGCCCATGAAGTTTCCTTGATTCTATGATAGTATCTGTAGATTGGTAAGTAGCAAATGCTAGAAAAGAGGGAGGGAGGAAATGGGTGACGCAGTGATGTAAATTCAGTTACATCCAATACGTCTGTGTTTGGAATTTGCATATTCTCCCGGCGACTATGTGTATGCCGTCAGGGTGCTCCAGTTTCCTTCAACATGGGTGGGTCACTATAAGTTGCTCTTTTGAGTGCTAGAGTCTATAGTGAGCAGGTGGTTGATGAACACATGAGAATAAAATGGGTCAGAATATAATTAGGCTTAAAATTGATTGGTGACTCCATGCTGTATCGCTTTGACTGTAATTTTACGGGTGCGTTACAGAAAGCAACTTATCCAGGTGCTTCTTCATCACAGCTTGTTATGGCAGCTGCTCTGCCCAAGACTACAAAAATTGCAGAAAGTTGTGAAAATGGCCCAGTCTATCACACATACCAGTCTCTCCTCTACTGATATTGTCTGTATTCCTCGCTGCCTCAAGAAAGTGCCTGTTATAATCAAAAACCCCTCCCACTGTGGTCATTCTCTCTTCTCTTCCCTCCCCTTCCATCAGATAGAAGATACAAAACTTTGAGAATGTGTACCGCGAGGTTCAAGGAAATCTTCCATGCTGCTGTTATAACGCTCTTGGAGGGATCTCTTCTAAAATAAAGAACTCCTGATCTCTGTGCTGAATTTCATCTACTGAATCTTAGTTGAATTACCTGTAAGATTAGTTTATTCTTGTACTCACTTGCCAAAGACCCATGCCAGCTGTTTTAAGCTTATTCTCCAATTTTTATAGTAAAGGTAACTCCTTATTGTTAACAAGCTGCTCTAATAAATGATAGTTGTTAACCTCCCGCACTTCTAATCTAAATCAATAAGTCAGTGATTCAGGAACAGCTTCTTCCCCTCTGCTATCTGATTCCTAAATGGACATTGAACCTGTGATAATAAACTTGATTCTGATTCTTTAACCACTCCAACTTCAACGACTACAACTCTTATTTTGTGTTGGCTCTCCTCAATTTAACCCTTCAAATCCAGATACCATTGAGGTAAATCTATGCTGTAACCAAAGCCAATATATTATCCCTAAGGTATAGTGCCAAGAATTGTCCAGTACTCCAGACTGATGCAATTAGAGTTCAGTTTTTGGAGTTTTCTTTTGTCAGATACATGAAGGACAGGTAGCTAACTGCATTGAATTGAGAACCTGCTGGGAATGTTTGCCTGGAAGACTACATTGACATTAGCTAGCTTATCCGGTTAGTAAATTGAGGATTTTATGAAGGTAGTCTTGTTTTTCCAGTGCCTTGAGCAATTTCCTAGTGTAGGCAATCCAAGTTGCAGATGCAAGTAAAAGTAGATTGTGAGTTTTGTCAGTTCTCATGTCTAGAGCTTCAAATATATTTTTCCTTCATTCTGTGTTGGCACATTGAAGGTGACCATGACATTCGCTGCTGAGATACAGAGTGTTCGTGTTTTGCGGGGTCTGTCTATGAGCCTTTATTATCAGAAGGCAATGTGATGCAACAGGGCCAGGTTGTTACAGGATCTTTGACTCACAGATGTGGATTGTAAACCTGCTATCTCTTGGATGCTTCTGTGAAAGGATCAGCCTAAAGACAGTCCTACCTAAATTCCACCAACATGCTGGTTTCGCTACCAGAGGCTATGTTACACCAGACCTGGTTTATACTAACATACCACTTGCATATAAAGCAGCCACTTAGCCCCACATTGGACTCTTAGGTCACTTATCTCTAACGTTTAATTCCAGCATACAGATCAGTGATCAAGCGGGTCAAACCAGTTCTAAAGGTGGTGAAAACATGGCCTGAGGGTGCAGTCTCTGCACTGCAGGATTGCTTTGATAATACAAACTGGAAAATGCTCAGGGACTGTTTTGATAATACAAACTGGAAAGTGTTCAGGGAAAACGTTGCAGAGAATTTCCAGCCACTTCAGTGATACCAGGGACACGAGGCACATGTGGCAGGGAATTCAGAGGATTACAGACTATAAGTCTACTCTACGTGTCAGTGACCAGAATGCTTCTCTCCCTAAGAGACTGAATGTCTTCTATGGCCGGTTTGATGAGCAAAATGAAGAGCTAGCGTGGAAAGCACCCCATCACCCCATCACCCCAGGGGAGCAGACACTCCATCTGGCTGAAGCTGAGGTGAGGAATGTCCTAGCTGGAGTCAACACATGCAAAACTGCAGGATCTGATAATATACCAGGTCGGGTTCTGAAAGACTGTGCAGCCCAGCTGACGGATTTAATCAATATCTCTCTGGAACAATCCGTTTTCCCCTTGGTTTTCAAGGTGGCAATCGTTATTCCAGTGCCAGAGAAAGTGACGGTAACCTACTTAAGAGACTCTTGTCCGGTGGTATTAACATCAGCCATTATGAAATGCTTTGAGCAGCTGGACATGGAGCACATCAAAGCCTTTCTCCCAGCTACATTGGATCCTTTCCAGTTTGCTTATCGCTCAAATTGATCCACAGATGATGCAATAGCCTCTGCCTTGTCCCACCTGGAAAATCGGGACTCATATGCCAGACTGCTGTTTATAGACTTCAGTTAGGTATTCAATACCATCATATCCCAGAAACTGGTGGGGAAATTGTCCCCGCTGGGGCTCAATACTTCCCTCTAAATTGGATACTGGACTTCTTAGCAGTAAGGCCACAGTCAGTCTGTGTGGGCAGCAACATCTCTTGTCTTGCGCTGAGCACTAGTGCTCCCCAAGGCTCTGTGCTCAGCTCACTGCTGGTAACACTGCTGACACACAACTCTGTCACAGGATCCAGCTCAAACCATGTCATCAAGTTTACAGATGATACAACAGTGGTTGGTCTAATCAAGAATGATGATGAGATGGAGTATTGAGAGGAAGTGGAGCGACTGGTGAATTGGGGTGTGAAGAACAACCTAAGCCTAAACGTGGAGACCAAGGAAATCATTGTGGGCTTTAGGAAGATGCAGACGAACCATCCTCCCCTGCAAGAATGTATGTTTCCTCTGAAGGGAGAATTAAGTGCACCAGGTTCTTAGGAGTTCACATCACAGATGACCTCACCTGGTCTCTTAGTATCACCTCACTGAATGAGAAGGCACAGCAGCACCCTCATTTCCTAAGAAGATTGAGGCAAGCAAGTCTCTTCCTCCTCCTCCCCCATCCCTCCCCAGTCTTAACTGCATTTTATTTTACAAAAACACCATTGAGCATCCCCATCTGGTATTGCTGGTATGGGAGCAGTCGAGCATCGGACCTCAAGTCCCTACAAAGGACTGTGAGAATAGCTGAGAGGGTCATAGGGGTCTCCCTGCCATCCTTCAAGGATATTTATCAAGAACGCTGTGCCCGCAGGACCCTTTGTATTACTAAGGATTCCATCCATCCATTCAGCATCGTCTTTGACTTTCTACCATCAGGCAGGAGACTATGATGCATAAAAGCAAGAACGGTCAGGGTAAAGAACAGTTTCTACCCCAGACCATTAGGCTTCAAGCTCCCTGCCGCATCATATTCAAAGTGTCACTGGTTAATCTGTTCCGTATTTTACATTGTTTAATATCAATGTTAGTTAGATGTGATTCATCTGTAAATTTTATCCTTGCCCTCATAAGTAATCATGTGTTATGTGTACTACTGTGCTTTACACCATGGTTCAGAGAAACATCTCATTTCTATATACATTATATGGTTTATATACATGTATGTAGTTAAATGTCAATAAACTTCACTTGAAAGTTGACTTGTGAGCTTCTGCAGAATCAAATATCATTTGTATACTACAGCTCAATTAGTGAGGTTTGAGCAACTTTGGTTTTGGACATGTCGAATAGCTTCCTATTAGTTCTAAAGACCTGATTCATTTCCATGTGAAGTGTGTTGAGCTGAGACTCAACGTTGCTGTAAGAAGCTTGAGGAAAGTGCTGAAGCAATGATGCAGCTTTGTTTATTGCCAGTTTTCAGTGCAAATGGTTCTGTTGGCTACTTGTTGGTTACAATCATAGTTTGTATGTCCTCATGAAGGAAAGAAATTTCTAAGGTCAGCTGCTTTGAGGGAGGTATTCTATAGTCATTCCTGATTGATGGAGTCAAAAACTTTAGTGAAGTCAAGAGAAGCCACAAGCAGCTAGTTTACTTCTGGTGTAGTTGCACAGTGAGCATCATGTTCCTTTGTGCTTCTTCACGGGCAGAATCCACACTGTGAATCTATCCACTGTGAGGAGGCAGATGAGGAATACCCTGTGGATGACTTTCTCTGTTGTGGACTGTAGGAAGACCACTCTATAGTTACCACAGTCTGACTTATTGTTGAGATGTCTTGGGGTATCCTTGAATAGCATTCTAATGCATCTTTTCTTTGCCTTGAATAATTGTCCATTGAAACACGCTCTTTTTGTATTCCCACTATGCTTGCATTCCACATAAATCCTTCCTGCTTCATTTCTAATTTATCCTGCTATCTTGTTCTTTGCAGTTCTAAGTTTTTATTGATTTATAAATAGCTTTATGATTTTACCATCTGTATTCCCTCCTCCCTAAATTTGTTTCTCCTGAATTAGTTTTACCTAGTATAAACTTCTTCTTCTCTTGCATTGCGGAGTCCATAGTTTTGTGTATGTCTGTTTTTAATTCATTTTAATCGCATTTCTGCATATCCTAGAAGGTCCCACTTTTCCTGGACTAACTGTTCTTGTGCGAATGTGTCTGGTCTGTACTAGAATCGTCTCCAATACTTTCATTTATTTGAAGGATGATATATGGAATTCTCTTTAAAGTTTATTACTTCATTTAAATTTGTAAATCTTTTATAGATATCCAGTTGCCCTCCTACTCAGACAAGAATTTCAATGGGAATAAAATTGAAGGGATGAGGGTGGATGGTGGTTTAGAGGCAGTGTTTTATAGGTGCATATATGTTAATATACTGTTGGGGCAGAGAGAATGAGAAAAGTCATGGAGGACAGCAATTAAATTTTTAAGTTAGGGTTAACACTGGGAGTAGAGAACAATGACATGAATCACCAAAAACTAGAAAAGGGAGGAGGTTGAGCACAAAACGATTGAGTTTGCATGGGAGAGAACAAGCCAGAGTAACAATGAATTGCAAGGAGTGTAGTGGAGAGCAAATTTAATATGAAATTATTCTCGCTGCTGATTTATCTGAAAGCTTAAGGTTGGCCAAAACTGCCAACACATTTAATTAAGTTGTCAACAATGAAAGATTTGGTTTTAAGACGTAAAATTTTTAAACATTAATAGTGCAACTATAAAGATAGTCATGGCAGCTGGTGCTACTGTTGAGTTAAAAATGAATAACACACTGCATTCATCTCTGAGGTAGGAAAATATTTTGAGGTGGAACAAATTTGGATAAGAACAATATGGATCAACTTCACATGTGAGCTGACTAGCTAAAAAAAATTGATGTGGCAGAATGCCAGGGGAACTGCAAAAGATTGGAAGCACACAAGCACCATTTTATTCTGTTGATCTCTTATGCCTGAGGTTATAAATAATTCAGATAGAAATGTCATTATCAATTGTAATGAACAGTTGCTGAACTACAAAGTCTATTCAGTACATGCATTGAATTTTCTAATATAGTCAATGAATAGCCAATTAAAAATTTATTTAACTGTAAGTTAATTATTAAACAGTGAATAATTATGACAATGAGTCAGTTAAATTTACTGAGTAGGTTATTTATACATAGTGGCATCATAAAAAGAATTTCATTTAAACAGAACTTTGAGCTTTTATTTTAAAATTTAGTTTTGAGATTATTTTGCAGGTTGTGCATCTGTTTTTAAAGATTACCAGCAATGCTAAGTTGAAGGCAGTCCCAGCAGATTTATACCAACATTTTCACAAGAAAACAATGTGATCCAAGGAAAAAACATAAAACGTATTTTGTAAAATACAGACTTTTGTTCATTTTTTTATACGGTACTTAACTAAACTTGTTTCATATATTGTACGTGAATGGTTTGGACTACAAACGTTTGTAATTATTGCTGCCAAAAAACATCGAGTCTTTGAATGTTTTTAAAGCAAAGGTAGATATCTTTTTGATAAGCAGTAGGTGGAAGGTTACAGGGAATGTAGAGTTGAGATTACAATTAGATTAACTATAATTAAACTAAAAGGTAGAGAAGGCTTGAACTGTATGGTCTATGAAATTCATATATTTGTATGTTGGTTTACTTTTGAAACTTAATTCTTGTTAATTCCTTGATATTTGTATGTACCAGCAACTCATTACAGTCGGTAATCTTGAGAAAGGTGCTGACCAGAAATCTGGGAGGAGACTCTGTCCCTTTATTCATGTAGACCATTTATATTCACCTCAGCAGGCACATGGAGGAAAAAGGTGATGACTTGGAAATGTTGCTCAGAAAATATTATATTTTTTGTTTTTTTGGGGGAGGGGTGGAGGAATACAAAACGGAAGTAACAAAATACTTTCAGGCAAATGTTATGTTCATTTTTGTGAGCCTTCCACTCTCTAACATGTAATTAGGATCCATTCAGCTGCAGGAGGGAAATACAGCTTTAGGCAGTGATTATTTTCCTGTATATCTCCACACATGTAGCCACGATGATTGTTAATAAAATGATTGTCATCACCCTTTAGCAGAATTTAAGTTTTTCAAAGTTGCTCAATTTGGTTTAACGGTTAGAGAAACAACATAGCAGATACTGTTTAACAATGAAGAGAAGTAACCATTTAATTGTTATCAAAGGAAGTTCTGCCCACTGTTAAATTCACTGTAAAATCTCATCGATTTTTCCCATTTTTCCAGAAGTCTTGGATAAAAGCATCAAATCTAAACCTTGTATTGGATTTGACACTTATTAAAATGGTGCTTGTGTGTTTCCTTGTTTTTTTGTACCTTGCCTTCAAAAAAAGACATAAAAATTACTTTTACAGAAATTTATTTAAATCTTCTTGGGCTATACAACAGAGAATCACTGGTTAGTGCCACCACACAGTAGACTGATTAATTATAATGCTTTTGGTCATCCAGTTTGAAGTCTGGGATGTATGTAGATCCCTGTCAAAAAGACATCTGGGACTGTATGCTACTGTGCCAAAAACCTGACATGAACTCCTGTCACTAATATTACAGTACAAAATGTATATTTCAAAAGCCTTTCCAAAGATAATAGTATGTTAATTTTCCATCCACCCCATTATTCTCATCACTCGCTTATTAATCAAAAGAAATATTTTTTCTTTTGTTGAGACTGTCAAAGCTCTGTATAATTAGCAAAATCTATTGAATCTTCAGCCTTGTGTTCACTGTTGGTAATGTGGAAAACAGTATACTTTCCTTCAGCGAGAATTCTATCTTATCGAATCTGGAAGGCGTGCTTTAACTGTAATCCCCTTACTTGAATGAGTCATTCAAAACTGCACATTGTAATCAATGTTTAGTATAGCATCATTATCCTCTTTGCTTTATTGCCTATTTGTACAAACCAAATACTGTTGGCCTTGCTATATTATATGCAGGGAATTCTGTAAATCTATAGGTTTCTATGCTAATCTTTGCTTGTGCCAAAATTTGCATACATATTCCTTGATTGGTCAAAAAGAAAGTCTTATTTATTTATCCCCTCATGCTTTTCCAAGAAGGTCGAAATGTCTTCATATCAGCCAAACAGTCTGTCTTCCTACAGTTTTCTTGCATATATCTACCTTCTGAGTTGCCAGCAAATCATTTTCACCATATGGCCATCCCTGGGTTACAAATGCTCTGGATTTATGATCACCAGTATATAGTAATGAGCAGCCAGATTATTAAATTTGCAAGTCTGATGTACATACATACAAACAGAACTAATTTCCACAATGCTTTCCTTCATGCTCTCTCGCGCTCTGTCACTCTCAAGTATGTTTACCACATAATGATTCTTGTTTATTTTTTGACTTGTGCACAAAATCAACTTCTGAATGTCTATATCAATTACCTCAGGATAGCCTGCATATGTTGAAGTAGTTCCAGCAGAAGGTCCGTCATCTCAAGGGAAACCAAGAATAGCCGATAATTGTATATGAAATTTTGAAAAATTCTAAAAATGGATTCCAAGACTCCATGTGCTCAATTCCAAATATTCATTATAACAAGAACAAATTTTCCAGCACACAACCTTGAGTATACTGCATTCTGTTAGGTTGACACCCTAATCCTGTGTCAAAATGCATTAGCTATTCATTGAAGAAAAGAAGTGATTTTTCCCAATTCTTCTGGAAATGTTCCTTCATTATTTACCAGAAATAGAAAACTCATGACACCTTGGTTTATCATATCTTGTGGTCCTTACCTACTTGATAGTTGTCAGTTTGGACAATAACCTATTGCACTCAGGATTCACTGAGATATTGAATGGCGTGATGTTTTTCTTTTCAAACTCATTCTTATTTTTTCTTAAAGATTAATGCTATTGTACTCTGTGATCTCCCTTCTTTCTATGAATGAACCTACTTGCCATTTATGTAATAATTTTTATGCATTTGAATGGTTGACCTGAATTCTGTGGATAATTTTATGTTTAATCCAGTTGTTTAGTGTGCTATGGAATAAAATTATATCAAAATATGCTTTCAATCTTGGAATCTAGAAAAAAAAATTTCAGTATGTTATTATTAATATAAGTAATATAAACACTTGGCTTTGTTTAGTATTATTTTTGCTTTATTTTCTTTCTTAATTTTCTGCTACTAGGTTTTTCAACCGAATCAAGAGTTCATGTTCATGGTGACGGCAGGCCCCATTGTTTTCTCTGCTCCAGCTGTGCTCAATGCTCTGTCTCAAAGCACACTTGTTAGTGGCGCTTCTCCACTTATCCTTTCTCTCCAGCCAGCTCTGACACCACCAGACCACCAGGCGCAGGTTCAAATTGGTGAGAGTTTGTAATGTTGTTTGATTCTATGGCAAACTGTACATCCTGTAATTGTGCACCTTGCTGGAGATGTTTAATGTGTGTATTCATTGCACAATAACACTGCAGCCAGCTATCAAATGGATGACATCTCAATATAGGGTCATAGTTCAAAAACTAAAAGGATTAGGGAGCTTCCTGTACAGGGTGTAATTGAGTGATGTGGGTGAAAAGGGTCGGTGATCAATCCATTATCAGTTCTGAATTGATTCTTGTAATTGCCTGAGGACACCTAAACTCAGAGATTTGCCAGGTTTTCCTTGTCTTAGTGCTGTACAGTTAGGTCAATTTTGGTCGTAGTTTTCCTGGAGAAGTTGGGAAGTTGAGAGGAAAAGCCCACTGATGTTTCAGCACGTAATCTACCACAACATATGCGTTTATGCAGCCAATTTTTGGGGCCTTGAAGGATTGAAATCAACTGAAGTTTGACAGCATGTCCAATAAGGGGATGAGACCTTGAGATTATAAGATGCATTTTGATTGAAAATGACTTGGCCTTCACAGCTGTCTTTAAATTCATCACTTTCTGACTCAAGAAATTCCCACTCATCTCCGTTTTAAAAAGACATCCTTCTGTGCTGAGCCCGTGCCCTTTGTTCCTAGATCCTCCCACTATTCGAAGCATCCTCTTCATGACAGTCTATCTAAGCCTTGCAAAATTCAGTAGGTTCCAATAAGGTTCCCCCTCATTCTAAATTCCAATAACTACATGCCCAGAGCTATCAAAGGCTTCTTGTACGTTAAGCTGTTCATTCCCAGGATGATTCTCATGAGCCTCCTCAGCACCCTGTCCAATGGCAGAATGTCTATCTTATATATGAGGTCCAAAACTCTGCCATGCATTTTCTTTCTTTCTTTTTAAATCTTTTTATTAATTTTTCCAAAATTATGAACAAAATAACAATGTTGATACAAAGAGATTGGAATAGTCTTATTGTTGATAAACATATACAGAAAAAATTTCAGATAACACAGGTATAATAGACTTCCAAACTCATGATGTAATTAATCTCAAAGAAAAAAAGAAATAAAAAGAAAAAAAATACAAAGAAAAAACTCAAAAAAAAAGAACTAAATACTAAACCCAAAAAAGCAAACGGAACAAAACAGAGCTGGACCAATATCTTAAATCGAACACGTTCCATAATGTCGTCAACTCCGCTCTGCTATTCATATATTTTAAGTTAATAAGAAGGATTCGGAAAGGTCAAATTACATCATATGAAAATGTTGAATAAATGGTTTCCAAGTTTCTTCAAATTTTACCGAAGGATCAAAAATATCACTTCTAATTTTTTCCAAATTTAAACATAATATAGTTTGGGAAAACTATCGGAATGTAGTAGGAGGATTGGTCTCCTTCCAGTTCAATAAAATAGATCTTCTGGCCATTAAAGTAACAAATGCAGTCATCCGACAGGCTGAAGAAGACAAAGATCTATGTTCGCACCTTTTCAAAAGAGTTGAGAATCCAAGTAAACACCCACCGACTCTCCTTTGTCTATCCTGCCTATTATTTCATCTAAGAATTCCAACAGATTTATCAGACAACATTTCCCCTTAAGGAAACCATGTTAACTTTGGCATATTTTATCGTGTACCTCCAAGTACCCTGAACTCCTTTTTTCTGTCTCCTGTTGTAATTTGTACTCCACATCCTGGCTACTTTTGGAAGTTGTATATTACTCCCATCAGGGTCTTTTTACTGTTGCAGTTTCTTAACTGTACTCATGAAGATTCTGCATCTGATTTCACTTCTTTCTAAGCATTTAATTTCAATTTTTACTAACAAAGGCACTCAACACCCTCTGCCACCAGCATGTCTTTTCAATATGATGTCTATCCTTGGATGTTAAGCTCCCAACTGTGATCTTCTTGCAGTCGTGACTCAGTGATGACCACAATGTCATAGATTACCACCAGTTACCAGAAGTTAGAGAAATCAATGTTCTTGCTATCAGGTTAGGGCTACCTAGATGGTATATGAGGTTGGAGGAGTAACACATTATATTCTGTCTAGGTAGCTTCCAAATTGATGGCATAAATATCGATTTCTCCAACTTCCATTGATATTCTCCCCCTCCCCCACTTCCCTATTCTATTTCCTCAGCCTGGCCTCTTGCCTCTTCTCACCTGATCATCTCCCCTTGGTGCCCTTCCTACTTCCCTTTCTCCCATGGTCCACTCTACTCTCCTATCAGATTCCTTCTTCAGCCCTTGACATTTTCCATCTATCATCTCCCAACTTCTTACTTCATCCCCCCTGCCCTAACCACCTGACTTCACCTATCACCTTCTAGCTTGTCCTCCTTCCCCTCCCCCACCTACTTATTCTGGAATCTTCTCCCTCCCTTTCTCGTCCTAATGAAGGGTATCAGCCCGAAACATCAACTGCTTATTCATTTCAATTGATGCTGCCTGACCTGCAGAGTTCCTCCAGCACTTTAGGTGTGTTAACCTTATTTTGTTATCTTTTTCTAATTCAATCTTGTTGTTTTTACCTTTCTTTCAGCTCAGTTCCTGTGTTCTCTCTTTCTTTGTATTGCATCCTTGCACCACATGGGCCAATGACAAGATGGCCTCCTTCATCTGCAGCATGTATTTCTTACCTTTTTTAAAGTTGTTTCTTTAATGAGGGTTTTTAAAAAATTACAAGTGCACACATGGCAGAAAGCAACATGACTGAAAAATTTTGAAAAGGTGTTCTGATTAATGTGTGGGCAGAACCATATGTTGGGATTAAAATGGTCTAGAGAATAGAGCTTCTGCATTGTGCAGAAACCAAAGGAACTGACATGGTCCTACTTAAAATAAGAGTGATTTTGATAGAATGGAAACAGTTATTAACACTGGCAGAAGGGTCAATAGATAGAAGTTACAAATTGAAGATAATTGAAAAGGAGCTGTAGGTGGAGGAATAATGAGAATTGCTGAGCAAGTTATGTGGAATTTGGTCTTGAAACCAAATTATTATGTGCAGGAGGAATTATCTTTAATTATAACATTAATGGCTGGTTTAGTATTAGTTGTCTGTTATATTTCCTTCAAAGGAAAAGTACTAGGCAAGTTTAATACTCCTGTCTAAAGTCACATTTCCTACCCCAACAACTCCACCCCATTGACTATAAAATGCCACCTACTGATCCAACTGTGTACCTACAGACAATAGGTTTATATTCATACTGTCTTAAATGTGGGCATTTATGATAGACCAAAATAGAATAAATATGCAAGACAAAGGTTTGCAGGAGCTCACCCTTCAAAAAAAAAAGTTATGATCTAAGCTGTTTCTTGTCACTAAAATGGGGACTGTATTTCAACATTAAAATCTTGTACTTCATATTCTGAAACCATAATTCAGTTTATTCAGTGACTCAGATGAACTGTGATCAAAGGAAATCATCACTCCTTTGTTGTGTAGCAGTGGTGTATGCTGTTGACACTGCTACAAAGGGAAATGAAACAGGAACAGTTTTTGAAGTTGAATGAGCGGTTCATTAATTCAAATGGACCAGACCTAATTAATTATCAATTGGACCCATTTGAGCTATGATTCCACAGTGCTGTTGGCAGTGAAGTGACAGCAAGTGCCAAAGACTGTAGTTGGTTCCAAAGGAGCATCAAATCAGGCTTAACCCTCGAATTTAGAATAACAGAGCTAGATATGCCCCATCCTATAGCATTTCGGTCAGCTGGTTGAGATCCCCAGCAGCTAGCCATTTAAGAAAACCATTGTTGCCATTCAGCAGAAAATAGGACCAATTAGCAGATGCAGTTCTCCAATTATAGAAATGAGCCACTGCCAGCACTGGTCCAAGGCAGTCCCAACAGCTCTTCCAGCACATAACTGAAGAGTTACCTGGAATGAGGCTAGGTTGTTGGGTGTATTTAAGGCAGAGCTTGATAAGTTCTTGATTGGACACAGCATCAAAGGTTACTGGGGGAAGGCCAGGGAGTGGGGCTGAGGAGGGGAAGAATGGATGAGCCATGATTGAATGGAGGAGCAGACTCAATGGGCCCAATGACCTAATTCTGCTCCTATGTCTTATGGTCTTATGGAATTGCCAGTTCTAGCAACAGCGGCCTAATTATAGTGGAAATCAAAAACTGTAGGTGTTGGAAGTTTGAAACAAAATCAGAAGATGCTGGAAAACCTCAGCAAGTCAGATAGCGTCTCTGAAAAGAAAATCAATCAATAGTTTAACTCTGACCCTTTGCCAGAACAGTTGTAGTGATTGCCACCTGCTTCCTGTCTTCCTTCTGAATCAGGCATTTGGAAAATGAGTCACAGCATAGACATTATCTGAATCAGCCATTTTGAATCAGGGGAGATCAGTGAGTGGGAAGATGTTGATTTTTTTTATTTGAGTTGAGTCCATGATGGCTTGATTGCTTAGAATGAAGTGAAATGCATTTTGTCAAATGAAGCATTTCTTCCCAGGCCGAGAGGGGTACCATTCAGAGCTGTGTTGCCCTGAATGCCATGTGTTTTTGTCCTTTTGGGAAGTTGTAAGCAGTTAGATAGCTCCTATTCTGCTTTACCATGTTTGGCCAACTGTCACTACAGTGCATTCCTGGATAACTGATGAAATGTTGGAAGGCCATGAGAAATGATTTCATTCTAGCAAACACAAGTAAGGTAATCAATAAGATAAACAGGTAGCTGGAGTAATTACAAGACCAATAATCAACATTGTTTTTCAGTAGACCAAAGTAATTGATTCAGATTCAGATTTATTTACACATATATCAAAACATGCAGTGAAATGAGTTGTTTGCATTAATAACCAACACAGCAGGGGGGAGAGGCAGTCTGCAAGTGTTACCACATATTCCAGGGCCAACATGTTAGCATGTTCAACATGCACAGAATGTTCAAAACAACAACGCAAGCAGTAACAGAACAAAAACAAGACTGCAACAGAACAAGCAAATTGCCTCTGTTAATGAAGAGTTCTAGGTATTGCCTGCATTGGGTAGACATAATTAGTACCTTTGAGAGAGCACTTGGTTGTCGTCATTCACTGAGAAATTTCTTCATTTCAGTTCTTCCTTTCACGAGCTAGTACTACTGTCAGATTTGTGTAAAAGCTCTCTTGAGTCACAGTAATATATACTCATGGACATTGCAAACAATGTCAGTGCTTGATGTCTGGAGGGCCCAAACAATAACAGTAATGTACTGTTCTGTATACCTCAGGAAATTAAAGCTGCAAAAAGCAGGGTTAATACAATGATCATTGGAGAGGCTTTAATCTACCTATGATCTGGGCTCATCAAACAGGGTAATATAGTGGAGGTCAAACTCAAGGATTGCAAGATGCTTCTCTAGATACCATGTTGTGGAATGTGCAATAAAGCCATAGCCAGTGTGCCAAATGAACTTGGCAGGTCACGCAGCATTAGTGGAAGGAGAGAGATTGTCATGTTGTTCCAAGCTTCAGCATCTACAGTCTCTTGTGTCTCTGCTACATAATGAAATAAAAGGTGAATCAATAATCTTCAATAAAGGAACCTTTAAGAAAGGCAGGTCAAATTGTGATAGAATATTATTTTCTAACATAATTGAATGTGAAACTGGCTATGATGCTGCCAAAAAAGGTAAAATTTTGAAGTTCAAAAGAAGTCCAAGACATTGATAACAAAATGGAAAATACCATGATGATACTGCTGAGTCTGAAAACAGACTAAAGGCTCCTGTAGTTACCAAATGGTAAGCTTACAGCTCAGAACTATTTCTGAACTGTTTGGTGTACCTCTTGATTTTTAATGTGAATTTTATTTGCTTAGACTTACTAAATAAACAATACAATACATTTGCCTCAAGAACAAGGACACTTTTGTTGGGATTATTTGCCTTGAGATATTTGAAGCCATTTGGGAGTTTGGCTGATTATGGGATGACTGCAGGAATTTTCAAGGATAGAACACCCCTGAATTTCGTCACTGTGTAACAATAATATTACACTGCTGCCAAAAAAAAATAAAGTACACATGTTGTTTGAAGTTGAGTGAATGGAGTTTGGTAATTCAGATCAAATATAATTAATTAATTTTCAATCAGACTTATTTGATGGTATCAGCAGTTAAGCAGCCAGATAATAGTGCAGCGCTATTGCAGTTTGAGGTGTTGCGGTTTGGAGTTCAACTCTGGCACTGTATGTAAGAAGTTTGTATATTCTTCCCATGACCATGTGGGTTTCCTCCAGGAGATCTGATTTTCTCCCACGTCCAAAGATGTCCCCGTTAGTTGGTTACTTGATCATTGTAAATTGTCCTCTGATTAGGCTAGTGTTAAATAGGTAGGATGGAGAGATAGAAAGAATTATCAGTGTATGACTGAAAGTTATAATGGACACCAGACAGGACTTGGGTTTTGCCTCTAGAACATAATATGGTCACAGTGGAAAGAAAGGCAGGGACTGTGCTTTAGATAACTACAAGAAAATGAGCAATAACTCTACAGGATTAATTCTACGACCTAATGAAAAGCGGTCTTTAATGGGGATTACTGTGAAAAGGCATGATTATTATCACTCATCTTGAAACTTATAGTATTTAAAGTTGCATTCTGTTCCAGACCCTTTTGGTTCTCCTAGATAGCCTATTCCTAGACAAGAGTCATCTACTTGTGAGATCCATGCTGCTCACTGAAATATTTGTGGTACTCAAGAAAGACTCAAAATTCCACAGGAACTTTGAAAACCTTAATAGCCTTTAAGTTGTCCTGATTTATTCTGACCTTCTAGTCCTGAGGCCCAGCTGTTTGTTTAAGCAGAGTCACATTCTCTAGGGTCTGGTCAGCAGAGGTCACCACAACAGCATCTGGAGCGTATGAGCCAATTACTTCTGGCTTCAGCTGCAATATGACATGGCCCAAGTAGACGATCTAATCTGCCACCAACAGCAGCACAAGCTCAGGCCAGTCAAAACAGCCCTGCTTCCACAAAGTGGGCTTTGCCTAAGTCACTGCTAGTCCAAGCAGATTTTCCTGTCCAATCTCTTATCTCCACTCTGGATCACATGTGCCCAGCATCCTGTGTGGTGAGTAATGAAGATTTACCTCAAAAATACTCCAAAAGTGAAATTCCTAATCTCAGGACAGTTTAACTGATTTTTTTTTCCAAAGGCGGCATGCTAACAAAATGTACTTCATAAAATGTCAGTGCTTATTGTGTCTCCTTTCTCTTCAGTTCTGCAGTTTGTCCCTCGTTACGTTGATGTGAGATTCTGCAACTTCACTCAGAGAATTGAGAGGGGACTGACAATGGCATTTGCAGAAGTGCGCCGCAGGCAACATGAAACTGAAGGCTTTGCTATTCAGGTGAGAATGAACTGCAGTGTTCCGATTAAACCTACAAAGGTCTCAAAAAGGAAATGTACTTCAGAAAATTATGGTATTTAATCTCTCCTTTCTCTTTAGTTCACTGTCTTATGACATATCCATGCAAGCCAGAATAAGTAACTATTTTAATAATATATTTGATGTAAAATAGTATATTTAAGGGTCAGAGTGGCAAGGGCCAAGTTAATAGCATTCTGTGATATCATACATAGATTAAGTGTGGAGATTCAGATTTATTTATCACATGTATAACAAAGGATAGAGTGAAGTGCATCATTTGCATTAACAACCAATACAACCTAGAGATGTGCTGGGGCAGCCTGCAAGTGTCACCATACATTTCTGCACCAACATACCAACGATACTCAACAGAACACAACAAGCAACAAACAACAACAAAGAAGCCCTGCTTTCCCCTTCCTACCCGCTCTCCCACCGATTAACACATATGACAGTCTTTCAGCTCCAAGACAGGCAGACAGCCTCCATATCCAGGCTTTGGCCATCAGGCTTCAACTTCCAGACCACCAATTAACCTTCGAACTCTGATCTTTGGTATCAACCCCCCAAACTAACCGATAAAGGGAACCCAAACTCTGGGTGTGCCAACTGACCGGCCCTCATGTCACCAGCTTGCATAGACTCCTAGCCACTGGCCTTTGCGTGCGGAGCAGAGGCTCAGATTGCAGATGTCCTTTGTCACTTTGTCCGTGTTGTTTGACTTTGAATGCAGAGTGTGGAGCAGAAGCCTGACTTCTAATTCCTTCACATCACGTTCCCTAAACCCTAGCCTGACCTCTAAGTTCCCCCTCTGTCCCCAAGACTATCACTACAAATATTTTTTTTTTTAAAAGCAGCTAAGCCTAAGCCATGATCTCAACAGATACTGCAGCTCAGCACCATTTTAACATAGGAAAAATTACCAGAAGTAGGAGAAATTGATGTTTATGCCATCAGATTGGAGCATGAGGTGTTGCTCCTCTAACCTGAGAGTAGCATCATCTTGGCAGTAGAGGAGGTCGTGGACTAACATGTCGAAATGGGAATGGTGACTAGAATTAAATTGGTTGGCCACCAAGAAATTTCAATTTTGGATGCAGCAAAGATGATTGACAAAGTTCAAAATAAATTTACTATCAAAGTGCACCCAGTATATCTCAACATATACTACCCTAAGATTCATTTTCTCACAGACGTGCACAGTAAATACAAAGAAACACAATGGAATAATGAAAAATCACGAGTGACAAAGACGGGCAAAAAAACAATGCGAAAAAGATGACAAATTGTACAAATACAGAAAAAATGAAAAAAGAAACAAAATAATAATAAAATAAATAAGCAATAAATATCAAAAACATTATGTTTTGAAACTCCAAAACATAAAACTAATTGGAAGAAAAACAAGTGAAACCAGAATGCAAGTCTAACTTCATTTTCACTTTTAAGTGAGGTGCAAACATATAACGTGGTAGCTTCATGACGTATGCAATTCACTTATTTTCACATATGACCAGTAATGAATTACTTAAACAAAGAATGCTTACTCAAACAATATATTTACAATATTACTGAAATACTAAATACACAGCACTCCTCCCTGCTTAGCTACAAACTCCGACTCAATAGAGAATGCATCTCAACTATATGCACAATATACAATATAATACAACTACTATATACAGACATCCACAGCAGTGTAAATTTTAAATTGTCCCATTCAGGCCTAAAGGTTTCATCGCTGTGGAGGATTTTTTACTTTTGTAGGATAATAGTTTTCCTGACAAGGGAAGTCATTCTGCTTGGCAGGTGAGACTTGTGGCTGTGAAAACAACCTTAGTTCTGGAGCCTCTTCCATGGTGGTTGTACAGGTTGACTCTGAGTCTGCAGGAAGTTGGTCTGACAGCTCTGGGCACCTTTCTTCTCCTTTTCTTTCTGGATCTACTTCAATCCTTCTCTCATGGTCCTTGTTTCTTTCTCTCTCTTTATCATAGTCTTACTCATGGTCTTTCTTGCTATCTCTTCTGTCTATTTCAACTTCGTCTTTTTTTTCCTCAGCTTCCTTTTTCTTCAAATTTCTTGTGAGTATCTCTGAATTTACTAACTTCTCGAGAAATTATGTCTCGTTTACCCTCTTCCATTTCCATAGCACTTATGTCATCCTTCTCTTCCTATTTCTTCTGTCTGGTTTGTGCATCTTGATCTTGAAAAGGTGCATTTAGTTCACTGGAGTATTCACTCTTTCTTTTCAAATCTTTTTATTGTTATACACAGGAAAAATAACATGAGTACATCGAAGTAACAACACTTACAATGCCTCAAAAAAAAAACATTATCTTAAAGATTGAAAAAAAATTTTGTGATTTTAAAAAAAAAACCTACTAAGCAGAAAAGTGAGGAAAAAGAAAAGAACCCATTGGGTGTACAACCCCGGAGTCATGCTCATACAAAAAGCTTCTAAAAATAAACATCAAACCACCAGCAAGAAAAGAAAATATATTTTTAAAATTTACAATTAGATCGTGGAAAAATTATATCAATTAACTCAAATGATAATAACGAGCAAATGAGCCCCATCTTTTCTCAAAATCAAATAAAGGTTCAAAGGTTTGACTTCTAATTTTCTCCAAACTAAGACATAGCATCGCTTGAGAGAACCATTGGAGTATTCACTCATTAGTCCTTCTATTGCTCCCCATTGAAATCTGATTTCTCCAGTTGGTTTCCATGTCCACAACATCATCTGATGAATCATTTGTTTTCATATCTCCATTGACTCTTTTTGGCCTTCCATTCATCCAGCTGGGCTTTGGTCTTTGCATGCACTTTTACAAACAGCTTTTTGTCTCCTTCCTGAAGTTCATGCAGTAACTTTAAGAAACATAGATAGATATTTTATTGATGTCAAAGGTACTTACAGTGTCACAGTAGCATTACAAGTTCACTGATATACAAATATACCAATGCAGAGTATTTTCTGGTTTTCTATACTCACAAAAGCCGAGTGCTTGCAACTTTACTGAAGTTCCTTGAACTATCTTCCAGTTTAAACGCAAGCCACATTTTGCATTAGTCTGATGAACATAGTAGAAACTTTCTTAGATATGTTGCCTACAAAAACTGTTGTAGTTGGACCACTGCTTTTGTCACTTACACTATTCCTTTGAACAGCATGGTCCTTCCTTAGTCCAATATGCTTTCCATTCAAAGGCACAGAGTTTGGCACCAACACCTGTTTGTCGTCTGTTGACAGTAGTTCATGGTGTACAGCATGGGGACAGTTGTGGCATCATCCAGTACCTTTCCTAGTTCACTTTCAGTTGGCTCTATTCCAGTGAATGTAGGAAACAAATAGAGGATGGATATCCAATCAAGTTGTAGTTGTCTTAGCCGCCCCTGGCCTCACAATGCTGGCCCTCCTGTTTTTACCACATACAGTACTGTGCAAAAGTCTTAGACCACCCTAGAGAAAAGGATGTTGGAAATGGTTTGGGTGTAGGGGTGTGGGACAGGTGGCAGAGAAGGAGTACCGGGGTGGGGGTGGGGGGGTTGCGGTAGTGCGTGTGCAGAAACACGCAGCCCTGAGACAACAGGCGCTGTCATTTGATTCCAAGCAAATGGTCAATTGATCATTACAGAATGTCTCTCTGGTGCTTCGTGCTCCCTTCCCCTTTTCCCAACCATGATGCTCTTCTCCCTGCCCCCTTCCCACTCTCAATCCACAATGGAGACCCATATCAGAATCATTCACACATGTCATGAATTTTTTTTGCAGTATCAGTACAGTGCATTACATAAAATTACTGCAGTACTGTGCAAAAGTCTTATGCACCCTAGCTGTACATATGTGCCTAAGAGTTTAGCACAGTACTGCAGTAATTTTATGTAACACCCAGTGTGGCTTGAATTTCACTGCTACAAATGTCATTTCACAGAAGTTATCTTTTCAACAGTGTAAGTTCTTCGTTGGATATCTACAGTATCTTTGAAATGCCATTTAAACTAATTTTGTGGAATAACTGAAACAGCTGAGCCCGTGTCCAATTTCATTTTAATTAGCTTGCCATTCACGCCATTGCATGTCTTTTGTTAATTTTCATTTTTAAGGTCATCTATCCAGTCTTGCATCACTCTCATCATTATCAGATTTTTCATCAACAGCATTTAGATTAGTGCTCTTTTTGAAACTGCAGCTTTCCATTTATTTTTGTCTGCCCAGCATGCTCTTTGAAAGTGCCTTACTTTGTTGCATTTTCTGCAAGCTTCACCTTAAATCTGCATTGGTCTGGTGTTCGCAAGCCTCTGCCATAACGCTAACACAATTTGTTCCACCAGGCCAATTTCTGTTTAGACATTGCAATTTTGTTTATGCTCATTTTCATTCCTGACTGTAACTCAAGTCGTGCCTCTCTGAGGTTTCTGTTAATACAGCTATTTCAACTGCTCTTTTAACTGCAAGTTGTGCTTTGGATGGCATTTTTGGATGTGTTCTTGTAAGACTGCACAAACTAAATGATCTCTCAGTGAATCATTAAGCCCATAACTGAACTGAGAATGCTCACAAACTTCAATTCAGCCACATATGCTGAAATAGAATCCCCTTCCTTTTGATTTTGCTTATGAAGCCTAAAGTGTTCTGCAGTCAAGAATGGTTTTGGTTCTAAATGTTCCTGCCTTGCTTTCATGATATCAGCAAAGCTCATTTTGGCTTGTTTGGTTGGAATAGTCAAACTTTTAAGCAAGCTGCATACTTTTATACCCAATGCACCCTGCAAAGTTTGTACTTGTTTCTTACTTGCTTTAAAATACTATTCAGTCCATCCAGTATGCAAAATCCAGTTATCTCTTGTGCAATCAAATGCATCTATCTTCTTGAGGTAGCCAGCCATTTCTGCATTTTAAAAAATGTATTATTAACATTAATGCCTGATACTCACTATTTATGAACCTCTGAATACATCCATTTTCTGCATTTTTTTAACTTGCTCATCTCCTTTTCCAAAGAAACCTAGTGTTGCAGCTTTTTTTAACTGGACCGTTTCTTGCTATGCTGCCTTTTTTTTAAACCTGATTGTTTCTCACTGCGCTTCAACACATGGGTAGTTGTCTTCAATTTGTTTAATACTTCCTCATCGCCACTGTTATGTTTTGTAACTCCAAAACATAAAACTAATTGAAAGAAAAACAAGGAGGTCTGGAATGAGAGTCTAACTTCATTTTTACTTTTAAGTGAGGCACGTATGTATGATGTGGTAGCGTCATGCTATACGCAGATCACATTCTTTACATATAACCAATAATAAATTATTTAACAAACAAAGAATGCTTACTTGTACAATATTTTTTCAAAATTGCACAAATATTACTGAAATATTAAATGCACAACAAACGTGAGTTGTAGAGTCCTTGAAAGTGAGTCCATCCTTTGTGGAATCAGTTCAGTATTGGTGTGAGTGAAGATCAGTGAAATTATCCACCCTTAGTCAAGAGCTTGATGGTTGAGGGGTAATAACTGTTCCTTAACCTGGTGCTGTGGAATCTGAGGCTCCTGTACCTCCTTTCCAATGGCAGCAGTGAGAAGAGAGCATGGCCTGGATGATGTGGGTCCTTGATGGATGCTATTTTCCTGCACTGGCACATCTTGTAGATGCTCTCAATGGTATGAATGGCTTTATCCATGGGCTGCATCCACTGCTTTTGTAGGCTTTTCTATTCAAGGGCATTGATGTTTCCATACCAGACCATGATACAACCAGTCAGTATACTCTCCACAGCCCATCTAGAAGTTTGTCGAAGTATTAAGTGTCATCTTGAATCTTCACAAAATTCTAAAAAGTAGAGGCACTGCCATGCCTTCTTTGTTATGGCAGTTGCGTGCCTGACCCAGTACAGACCCTGTGAAATGATAACACTGAAGAGTATAAAGTTGCTGACCCTCTCCATCTCTGATCCCCTGATTAGGATTGGCTCATGTTCTTCCACGTCAATAATCAGCTTTTTGGTCATGCTGATATTTAGTGAGAGGTTGTTGTTGTGGCACCGCTCGGCCAGATTTTCAATATCCCTTTTATATGCTGATTCGTCACCACATTTGATTCAGCCAACAACAATCAGCAAGCTTAAATATAGCATTGGAGCTGTGCTTAGCCTTACAGTCATAAGTACAAAGCAAATAGACCAAGGTACTAAGCACATAGCTTGGAGGTGCACCTCTGCTACTGGAGATTGTGGAGGAGATGCTGTTGCCAATCAGAACTGACTGGAGTCTGCAAGTGAAGAAATTGAGGATCCAATTGCACAAGGAGGTATTGAGGCCTAGTTTTTGGAGTTACTGATTTGTTTTGAAGAGATGATAGTGTTAAATGCAGAGTTGTAGTCAGTGAAGATCTTCCTGATGTATGCATCTTCACTGTCCAGATGTTCCAGCATTGAGTGGAGAGCCAAGAAAATGGCATCTGCTGTTGACCTGTTACTGTAGGCAAATCGGAGAGGATCTAAATCGCTTCTCAGGCAGGAGTTGATATGTTTCGTCACCAACCTCTCAAAATATTTCATCAAATGGATGTATGTGCTGTTGGACGATAGTCATTGCAGCAGGAACCATGTTTTTCCTGGGCACAGGTATGATTGAAGCCTGTTTGAAACAGGTGGGTACCTGAGACTACCAAAGTGAGAGGTTAAAGATGTAACTTAATCTCCTGCCAGTTGATTAGCACAGGTCTTTGGTTCTTGTCCAGGCACCCTGTTTGGGCTTGATGCTTTCTATTGGTTCACCCTCCTGAAGGTTGCTCTCACATTAGCCCCAGAGATTGAAATTACAGGGTTGTCAGTGGGGGTGGGGGGGGGGGTTAAGGGAATTCCTGAAAGTGGCTCCATGTTTTGTTGGTCAAAGTGTACACAAAAGACATTGAGCTAATCTGGGAGTGAATCCTTGGTGTAATTTATGTCGCCTGCTTTTACTTTGTAGGTGTGATAACATTTAAGCCCCGGCTCAACTGTCAAGCATAATTCAAACATATGTAGTCTGGAATTGTCACTTAGCATGTGAGATGACTTTCCGGAGGTTGTATCTGGACCTCTTGTGTTTTATTTGGTCACCAAATCTGAACACCACTGATCTGGCCCTCAGCAGTTTGCAGATCCCTTGGTTCATCCAGGGCTTCTGGTTGGGGAAGATTCAAATGATTTTTTTAAGATCACTTATCCACGACTGGCTTCATCAAGTCTGTGACAACGTTAGTGTATTTGTTCAGATCCTTCAATCTGAAGCGGTCCCCCAGTGTACACGAGGTCACACCAATGTAGAGGTGGCCTCTTTGTTTTAAACTTAATCTCAGCTCATTATTAAAGTGATGCTGTGGACAAGAGATGGTCATTTTCCATCCTGTATCAGTAACTGCATTCCAAAACATTCTTTATTGTGTGTGTATTCCTTCAGGATATTGAGATGAAAGCTGCTGTATGAAGACAGACGTATTTATCTCTCCAAATAATTAGAGATTTCTGATAAAAGGATATGTTTTATATCTTTCTGTTCCTTTTATGTTAAAATATTGGAAAAGATGTTATGTATCTCCACATTATTAATATGCTTTTATTATCCTTAGATGTGTGATACCAGATGATGTATGTGTAAATGAGGAAGATTAGAGTAGATAGGAGAGCTGTCTTTCCATTAGGAGGAAACAAGAGCAGAAGGTAAATACCATTGTATTCGATTTCTGAGGTGCAGCTCACTTTGCAAGTTGTTGAGACTTCTGGTGATCACATGCAGCAGTCTGCCTTTTAAATAGTGCGTTGCTCTGAGCAAGATAACAAGGTAAATATTGATGAGGAGAAACCATTTGGGCATCTTAGTTCATAGTTCCAGAATGTCTCTGAAAGTTCCATCATTACAGAATTCATTGGTTATTCAAGTTTCAAGAGATTTTACATTTGTTAATTTATCCGAGAATGTTGTGTGTGAAGATTGTTTATCTCAATATTTCTTTTTGTTAATTTACTGTAAATTTTGTAGCACCCTGTCCTACTAGGTTCTCTAATAATATCTTTTGGAATAAACAAATCACTAACAACAACGATATTGCAGTTGAAATAAAAATATTTCTGAATGAACAAAGTAATAGTATGTGTCTATGTGCACTAGAATTTGCTGTAAAAGGACTTATTTTGAAATATGTTAGTAAAATTGTAGTAGAAGACATTAAATTGAAAGTATGTGAAGGAAACATAAGAAATTGTTTATTTTATTGCAAAATAGTACATACTAATAAGGACTTTACCTTTGCCTTTTGCATTTGTTGGTTCTGACGCTTGCATCTCCCCACCCAACAGCACTTGCGGGAGTAACTTCATCAGTAGGTCTGCAACAACTTAAGGGCAGCACAAGGATAATTAGGAAAAGGCAGTTTGATGGCCTTGCAAGAGATGTCTGATGGGTTTCTATGGCAATGATGCAAACTTTGTAAAAGCTTTGTGAAAACATTGGACAGAAAAATATGTTTGATTTGTAACTAAAAACAGCAAACTAATGACTTAAGATAACATTCCCTGGAGCAGAATATAAATTTTTGATGTCTTTCCAATGAGGTTTATCGTGGATGACCTAGTGAATTGATCCAGTTTGTGATATTTCTGAAAAAGGTGCAAAGAGAAAGCCACATTATAAATTTTTAAAAATGCTCATAACAGACCAGGCAGCAACTGTGGGGAAAGAGGGGAAAGTAAAAGTTAATATATCAGGTTAATGAATTTTAAACAAACTAGCATGTTATTGATTTGTGAATAAGGAACTCTGTTATAACCTTGAATAGTGACTCTGTTATGGCCCTGCAGAAAATCTCCACTCTGCCTTTGTAACATTGGTTGAGAGTTCAAGTGCTTTGGACTAATTTCAACATCATTGGCTTTAAGAACATAGAACATAGAATAGTACAGCATAGTACAGGCCCTTCAGCCCACAATGTTGTGCCGACCCTCAAACCCTGCCTCCCATATAACCCCCCACCTTAAATTCCTCCATATACCTGTCTAGTAATCTCTTAAACTTCACTAGTGTATCTGCCTCCACCACTGACTCAGGCAGTGCATTCCACGCACCAACCACTCTCTGAGTAAAAAACCTTTCTCTAATATCCCCCTTGAACTTTGCAACTTAGAAGAATGTACGTCACAATTTTTTGATCAGAATTGCATGCAGAGAGACATTCCAACCTGATGAAGTTCATACTCATTCATTGGGCACCATGGTAGCATAGTGGTTAGCACAAAACTGTTACAGCTTGGGCATTGGAGTTCAGAGTTCAAATCTTGCATCGTTTGTAAGAAAATTTGTACGTCTTCCTGTGTGTGCATGGGTTTCCTCCCATGGTCTAAAGTGCATTAAGTTAGAAAATATAAAAACAACAATGGATGCAAAATCAAGTATAACAGCAGCAGAGAGCGTGCAGTGCAGGTAGACAATAAGGTGCAAGATCATAACAATTATTGTGAAGTTAGGAGTCCATTTTATCATTCTAGGGAACCGTTGCATCGTCTTACAAACAGCAGGTTAGAAGCTTTCCTTAAGCCTGGCAGTACATGCTCTCAGATGTGTGTGTCGTTTACCTAATAGAAAAGGGGAGAGAAATTGCCAATGAAAATGAAAGTGATACTCATTATAAGCCATGGTAGCAATTAACTATTTCAAGGTACACAACAGCAAAGAACTGGTGAAGTCTCAATGTTGAAAGCACAATGGCTCACTACCTTCACAAGTTTGTTGTATCACTCTTCCATGAAAAAGTAATTACTTTTCCTGCTGCTTTCCATCCTGTGCACAAAGAGGGCTGTCAGAGAACAGCCATAAGAGATGTTTCATTTTGCAACATGGCCTTGTATTTCTCAGTCTCTCATAGCAGTCCCATTGTCAGAGGTTGTCATTATTGGTACTGGAAGAATAGCCAAACAGGACAGAAGACTTCCAACATAAGGATAATAATATTCCACCACTGCAAGAATAGCTGACAGCTACAGCATCAATTCCTTCAACTCACAATTGTATGCTCCTCCTTTATTTGAAAAGCACCCTGAACTGGCTAACAGCTAACAAATGTGATCTTGAGCTAACAACAGGAATTCTGCAGAAGCTGGAAATTCAAGCAACATACATCAAAGTTGCTGGTGAACGCAGCAGGCCAAGCAGCATCTATAGGAAGAGGCGCAGTCGACGTTTCAGGCTGAGACCCTTCGTCAGGACTTGACGAAGGGTCTCGGCCTGAAACGTCGACTGCGCCTCTTCCTATAGATGCTGCTTGGCCTGCTGCGTTCACCAGCAACTTTGATGTATGATCTTGAGCTACTCTACTACGAAGGCGAAGTGTTAAACAACCTTACCAGGTTATGCACTGAGGCCAGCTAAGATTTCTCTATGTACCCAAACATGTCAATTTCCAACATTTGAAGATTTGTTCTTGGTGCTTGGGGCAGATTGAGGAGAACGTTTGAGTGGTTAGTATGCAAGGACTGAGGAGAGGATAGTCACAGCTTCTATGCATTTCTGTGTTTATTTATGTCTGTAAGTGACAGCAGTGTTTTAAGTAGTGTGCACTTGTCTATGTATATCTTAAGACACAGCTTATTTTGCTCTGCTCTTTTGTACAAGTATTTTCATTACTGGAAGAGTCCAAGAGTCACTTCCTGCTGGGGTCCTTGTTGCAGTGGCTTTGCAAGATCAGGTGCACACATGCACGGGATCTAACTCCTATACACATCCCTTGACCAGGACTTCAATATCCCTTTCTGGAATCTATGTGTCTCTCCCCAGCCATGTGTGGCTGTTACAGGGAGTGCCAGTTGAGGGGCTGATGGTGTTCTGTGATTTCTACACAGCAAATTATTGGATGTGCTCAAGTGAGCACAGTCTCATGAGGAAAAGCATATTTCAGTATTGCTTTCTAGATATAAGCTGCACTCGTGCTGTTTTAAGTATCTTTTTAACCAATTTCTTAATTTCTTTCGTGTGATACTTGATTTACTGCTAATATTAAAGTGAACCAAAATGTGTGAAATCCACTTTCTAGATTGGTATGTTTGGGGTAACTAATAGAAAAAATCGTGGTTCTCCCTTTTTGTTATGTAACAGATTTCCAGAAAGTATTTTTGTAATTAATTTTGGGAGAATGTGAAATGTAAGTACGTGCCTGTCATATGAATGGGAATGGAAAGTTTGTTGAAAGTTCAAAGTAAATTTATTATCAAAGTACATATATGCCACCATATACAACCCTGAGATTCATTTTATTGTGGCCATACTTAATAATAGAGTCAATGAAAGACCACATCCAACAGGGCAGACAAACAACCAATGTGCAAGGAAAAGCATTCATGTGGGGATTAATCAAACCTTTTGTGATTTTTATTCTTCTTTATATCAATCAGTCTCCTCGAGATTCTAAATATATGAATGATTTTTTAGATAAGTTAGACTTCCCTCAGATTTCACAGGATATGTCTTCTTTATTAGATACTTCCATTACAATGGATGAGATTAAGAATGTTATTTTTTCTATGAATCTGGGGAAAGCTCCTGGCCCTGATGGGTTTACCGTTGAATTTTATAAATGTTTTGCTTCTTTATTGATTCCTTGGCTCTATAAGGTTTTTGAGGCTTCTTTGAAACTTGGTAAACTTCCGGAATCTTTTAATAGAGCATCAATTTCTCTAATACTAAAGAAGGATAAAGACCCTGCTCAATGTGCATCTTATAGACCAATATCTTTATTAAATGTTGATTCTAAAGTTTTTTCTAAGTTATTAGCAAATAGACTAGAAAAAGTACTTCCTTCTATTATTTCGGTAGACCAAACGGGTTTTATTAAAGGTCGTTACTCTTTTTATAATATTCGTACATTGTTAAATATCGTTTATACTTCCTCACAAAATGTTCCTGAGTGTGTTATTTCTTTAGATGCCGAGAAAACTTTTGATAGAGTAGAATGGCCTTATTTATTTAAGGTGCTTGAAATGTTTAATTTTAGCTTGAAATTTATATCCTGGATTAAACTGTTATATCACTCCCCTGTAGCCTCGGTTCGTACTAGCTCTTTAAACTCACCTTTTTTTCCTCTCTTTCGTGGTACTCGACAAGGCTGTCCTCTTAGTCCCCTATTATTTGATATTGCATTAGAACCTCTTGCAATTGCTATTCGAGAATCTTCAAATATTACTGGGATAACTCGGGGATTAAAGTCCCATAAATTATCACTCTATGCTGATGATTTACTTTTATATATTTCTAATCCTGAGAGATCCATTCCTGCTGTTTTAGAGTTATTAGCACAATTTGGTCTTTTCTCAGGTTATAAATTAAATCTTAGTAAGAGTGAACTTTTTCCGATTAATAAACATCTTCCCTTATATTATAAATTTCCATTTAAATTGATTAATAATTACTTTTCATATCTTGGGATTAAAATTACTTGTAAACATAAAGATTTATTTAAGACTAACTTTTTACCATTAATAGACCATATTACTCAACTTTCATCTAAATGGTTTCCCTTATATTTAACTTTGATTGGTCGTATTAATGCAGTTAAGATGTTTTTTTTGCCAAAATTTTTATATGTGTTTCAGGCATTACCAATTTTCATTCCTAAATCTTTTTTTGATAAAGTTGACTCTAAAATTTCTTCATTTATTTGGCAGAATAAGAATCCGAGACTGGGTAAAATACATTTACAGAAAGCTAAGAGAGATGGAGGTTTAGCATTACCTAACTTTAGATTTTATTATTGGGCTATTAATATTCGACATATGAAATTTTGGTTACTTGACCGGGACATACTATCTATTCCTAAATGGGTAGCATTGGAATTACAATCTGTTCAGGGTTATACACTTGGTTCTATTTTAGGTTCCTCTCTTCCTTTTGATTCGAAACGTCTTAAGCAGGTCTCTAACCCGATAGTTAAATATGCTTTGCGCATTTGGTTTCAATTCAGAAAATTTTTTGATCTTAATCAATTCGGGTTAGCGATTCCTATTTTAGGTAACATATTTTTTCCTCCCTCTTTTACGGATCGCGCTTTTCAAACTTGGAAGACTAAGGGTATTTTACGGGTTTTGGATTTATTTTTAGATGGTTCCCTTATGTCTTTTGAACAATTATCTAATAAATATAACTTATCAAGAATACATTTTTTTAGATATTTACAAGTTAGAAATTTCCTAAGTACTATACTTTCTTCCTTTCCAATGCTTCCTCCTATATATATTTTAGATTCGATAATTAACCTTAATCCATGTCAGAAAGGTGCATCGGCTATGATTTATAATATTATTATGAAACTTAGGAAAGCTCCATTTGATAAGATTAGGGTAGATTGGGAACAGGAATTGGGGCTTACCATTTCTGTGGATGATTGGGGGCAGATTTTACAATTAGTTAATACTTCCTCTATTTGTGCTAAACATTCCCTAATTCAATTTAAAGTGGTTCATAGAGCACATAGGTCCAAAGATAAGTTAGCGCGTTTTTACTCGCATATTAATCCTTTCTGTGATAGATGTTCGGGGCAGATAGCCTCTTTAACTCATATGTTTTGGTCTTGCCCTACTTTGGAAACTTTTTGGAGAGATATTTTCAATATTATTTCTAAGGTATTAAATATAGATATCTCTCCTCACCCTATTACTGCTATCTTTGGACTACCTAAAATTTCTAGTAATCTTTCCCCTTCAGCCCGTAGAATGATTGCATTTCTTACTTTAATGGCGAAAAGATGTATTTTACAACATTGGAAAGAGCTTAATGCTCCAACTACCTTTTTTTGGTTTTCTCAGACGATTTTATGTTTGAATTTGGAGAAAATTAGAAGTAACCTTTATGATTCTTCATTTAAATTTGAAAGATTTGGGGACCTTTTATTCGATATTTTCATTTAATGTAATATTTACCCTTCTTGTTTTTTTTCACTGTTTTTAATGGAGGTCGGGATTGAGGACGTGATTTTAAGTTTAACTCTGTTTGGTTTCAAGTTAGCCCATTGCTTTGCCTTGCTTTTAGTTAGCTGCACGGTGGATTTTTTTTGGGGGTTTTTTTTTCTTTTTTTTCCATTGATATATATAAAATTTAGTATACTATTATGTTATCTTGGTTTCTTATGCTTAAATTACATTGTTTGTAGTATTTTCTTTTTGGTATTGTTATCTTTTGGAATTTTATTATACTTTAACATTGTATTAATGTTTATATGGCTTACCTTTTTTGTATACTTACTCAATAAAAAGATTTAAAAAGAAAGAAAGAAAGGAAAAGCATTACAATAAGGTAACAGTTTCAGTACAATTTGCAGCCTGTACTAGGAATGTGCTGCTTCATGGTGTGGCTCACTAACCAGTGAAATTCTGTAGTGTTTCACAAAAGCTTTAGAAGGGTCATTAGCTGAAGAGTAATTGGTTATACATGGCTGTGCATCAGGGTGTGAAAATATGCTTGGGTGTCTTTGATTTTGCATGCTCATTGGATACCCTTTTTTCTTGAAAATGAGCATTAATGTCTCAAAGGCATCATCTGTAAATGTGCCTTCGCGGCCTAATACCATTTGTTCTGCAGCAATAAGCACCTCCAATCACTGCATGCTCTGTTAATTTGAAAAATGATACTACTCATTTCATTTGGTCCCCTCAGGGACTCTATTTCATCTGCACTGCTAGTTAGTAGATATCCTGGTAAAATTCATGACCTTGAGCACCAGACTGATGGTTCGGAAAGCAGTGTTAAACTGAAGCTTCATCTTTGTTTAAGTAGATGTTGAAGATTTCATATCCTGTGATGATTTCAATTAGCGTCTTTTAGTATCTAGTCAGCATTTATCCTTGAACCAGAAGCACCTAACTTTTTGTTAGTAATATTAGTGCCTCTCTGCAGAATGGAGACAGCATTCAGTACCCCTTGTGATTAAGAATACCTTGTTTCTACCTCAGTTCTGTAATTTCTGAGATGGCTCATGAGACAAATGTGGAAACTACAGTCTTTGCAACATATGACAGAAGATTCTTGATAGGATGCATGTGACTTTTAAAGAAATGCACCCTTTTGATGTATTTACATCTTTTTGATGAATGGAGTCAAAGCTTTTGCTGCTTCTCCACTTGGAAAGCTAACGGATCAAGGATTCTAAGGAGCCAGCAATGATGGTACACTTTTACAAAGAAGTATCGAGATCAGCCTCGGAACTTCCTTGTGTCCACCTGGAAATTTCTGCCCACAATGGAGCTAAGAATAGTTATGCCTGTTTTGAGAGTGAACAACATGGCTTGGCTATCAGGACCTTAATATTAAGAACCGGGTTTGATGGAGGATGCTATTGTTGTTTCACTTATTTTGTTGGTGGTATTTCTTCAATGCCTTTAGGTGCCTGCTGTAGGTATCTAAATCCCAGAAGCATTTGGAAGCTGCTGCCCAGTAGACCATGTTTGTGCTGAATCGAAGGTGTTTATATTTTCAAGTACTCTTTATCTGTAGAAACTATAGACTCTCTTGGTGCACTGAAGACATCTCGACATTTATTTCTGACTTTACTGACGGGTACCCTGCAATATGATCCACGTTATCCAGTGAATCATTATTTCCACTTCCAGCTTCTGTTTGTGCACATTCAGACAACAGTTTCCAAGTCATTGTCATTGTGTACACTTAAGCATGTGAGAGGATGGGCCTAAATTCAAAATCCACAAAATATAGGTCCTCTATACCAGCTAATCCCTACCATGTCAAAGTAATTCCAGTCCTCCATATTTGCATACTTGATTAAACAGCAGTTGCCTGTTCCTGAAGAATGATTCATCTTTCAGTACCAATTAAAAAAGTTGCCACTTATCTGGATTGTAAGATGACATTGGTGCCATTCCATTTGTTGCACCTCCTGCATAGGTAGATGGCTATCTGTCCAGCTTTGCTGTACACACCACAGAAATGCCAATTTTAAATGGCTTAGTTGAAGTTAGACAAAGGTCTTCAATGTATTTCAAATAACTTTTTATACCAGGTGGAATAGTGACTACGGTGATTCTGGATCCAATTCTTCTCTAATAGATGTAATTATAAAGTAATATTTTATAAATCTATGTTGATAACTTACAGTTACAATTACACTGTTGTCCATGTACCATCAGCAAATCTCAAACACCCGATGCAATTGTGTGCAAATAAACCCCACTAGGATCTAGATACAGTATGCGTCTCATCTGGGGTGAATTTTAGGTGAATTTCATAGCCCAAGTGTCCTTTAACATCTTCCTTTAATAAGTGTCCTTTAATATCTTCGACTGATATTCGTTATGATTAACTTATATTGGGAAGGTGAGATTTTTTATTGACAGTGAAATGGCATCCCAGAATGCATCAAAATTTAGACCCTCTTCCAGCCAATCCCTGCTGTGTCAAAATTAGCTTGAGGAGTAGAAATGGAAAACATTCAAGATGAAATGGCTAACTAAAGACCACTGATGATGAAATTTGTGAGAGATAAAGTTCTAAACAACCTATTTTCATTAATTCATGCTCCAGTTAATTTATGTCATAAACAGGCCATTCAAAGGAGAAAATATCTTCTACCCAGTGTGAAGTAGGACATGAAGCTGTAAAATGCTTATCCATTTAATTTTATCTTGCAACATCCTGGTCTTAAATTTCCATAACTGCTATTATACTTTGGTGCACAGTTAACTTTTGTTTGGCTTCATTTCATGCAGATAATAAATGTTACGCACACAGTGCAGAATTTGGGAGGATTACGGCAAGGCCCCGTTAATATAACCTTCGCTATTAACAGTCAGCGGGGATTCCTGAATGGCTCAGATGTCAGCGACTTGCTGAGGATACTGAATCTGGTAGAATTTAGTTTTTACCTTGGATTTCCTGTCTTTAAGACAGCTGAACGTAAGTTCTTTTCCCATTTATTCAAGTTATGTATTTATCTTGATGTAACAATGCTCTCAGATTTGTGGATGCACATGGAAGCAAATTAGTTGAACTGATTTGGAAACTACTTGTGTATGATCCAATTTAAGAAGTATACCAGCCAACTTGTTAAAAAAATATATTAGTTTAAAAAGTGCTGAATTTTCTAATTTAGGTATCTAGTGTCAAAATCAAACACACTTTATTGGATATTCAGAAACAAACGCTGGCCCACAACATACAGTAAACACTTCAGAATCAGGTTCATTATCACTGACATATATCGTGAAATTTGTTGTTTTTTGGCTGCAGTATAGTGCAATACATAATATATACTGTAAATTGTTATAAGAATTATGTATTAAAAAATTAATGCAAAAAGAGAGCAAATGTAGTGAGGTAGTGTTCGTGGGTTCGTTGTCCATTCAGAAATCTGATGGCGGAAGGGAAGAAGCTGTTTCTGAAGTGTTGTGTCTTTGGGGTCTTGTACCTTCCCTCTGAGTAGTGGGAATGAGAAGAGAACATCTTTCGGGCGGTGGGGATCCTTAATGATGGATGCCACCTTTTGAAAGTACCCTAGATGCTGGGAGACTCGCACTCATAATGGAACTGGCTGAGTTTAAAACTTTCTGCAGCTTTTTCTGATACTGTGCAGTAGCTCCTCCATACTAGACGGTGATGTAACCAGTTAAAATGCTCTCCACGGTGCATCTGTGGAAATTTGCTAAAGACTTTGGTGACATACCAAATCTCCTCAAAGTTGGCTTTAGAATTTAAAAAAAGCCATAAATTGTTCACTCAATTTCTACATGTAACTGATTGGCAAAGTATACCTGTAACTCACAATGCAGAGTACTCGATGAGCTTTTTCCAATAATGCTGAACCTGAGCTGGTTCCATGCATATGTAAGAAGTATTCAGTCTAACATCCACAGAGGAGGCTACCTGCAGCTCATTGTTCCCATTAGAATCAATGACTTGAAGATGGTTAACATATTTACACTGAGGTGTATTCTTTCCTGCCTGATTAGAGAAATTAAAAGTTACATGGTTGTGCTACAATGAGTTTGACATCCTCGAGGATACGCAACCCTTGGGAAACCTGATTTATGAGATACAGTCTACTCTTTAAAAATTAGATGTAAATAATCTGCTTTATATTGACGGTTTAGATATGTCATCCTTAGCAGGTGTCATATAGATTTGGATGTTCTCTAGCCAAGGGCTCTCAATTTTCTAAATTCAAGAGCATGGTAGCCTTGCTGCCAGGAAGTGCCACTGGTAGGAATTTAACACCACCAGCTATCCAAATTTAAGCATTTTCTATTTCGCTACTGTAGTCAATGGCCTGGTTATGTTTAAAGATCATTATGCAGGCTTAATTAACACACAGCTTCCTTCTGTAACTAGGAAATTTCTAGCAAGAAAAGTAAATCATACATAATACCTGGGGAGTATGTTTAAGAATATATTGCACACTGCTGTATCTGCTGATGATATGGCTGACATTTTCACTTTTACAGTACAGTCTGGTGATTGTCATATGGATCTGGCCCTGATGGAATTTCATTTTGTGCTTTCAGTAATTCTAATAACAGAGGTGCTGCATGAAAACAAATCTAAGAATTATTGACTTTGAAATATGTGACAAAAATAAGCACACCTTGTGGTTTAGCTTCTATGAGGAGAAATCTGTAGAGATGTAAACTGTACTTGAAATATTCAGTTTCATGTAAAAAAAAATCTGCATTTCTAAATTTTCACAGCTATCTATTACCCTGAACTTAACCGATCATATTTACTGATGGCTTCTTGGATAAAGACAGGTATGTTTCTGCAACTCACGCACTTGGCATATCTACAGTCACACTAAAAGATTTAGTAATGTGGACTTCTGTTGAATACTGACAGCACTAGGCCTAAATAGAGGGAAAAAAATAATTAGCCATATGTACTTCATTGCTGAGGTAACATTTCACATTGACTAGTCACTCAAAAAGCTCTATGTGATAGCTGCTGAACAGGACAGATGGACCTTACAAATTAAGGCTTTTGACAACAGGAATTGTAGCTGAGCCTGGTCCCTTTCTAGTTTTAATCTTCAGCTAAGATTAGCTACCTGAACACACATTAACATCAAGCTTGAGACCCAGTTAAAACCTCTCATTACCTCCAATGCAGCCCAATCATTTGCCAAATGAACACTGTTTGTTTTGGTTTAATCAAAGTAACTTAACCGAAATTGCTGAAGTTGAGATGAATACAACAGTAGTTATCATGTGAAAATGAGAAAAATGTGACAATCCAGGATGACTATGAAGAGAGGGCAAATCATTGTTAAAAGCTTGTTCATAGATGACAAATATGCCAACAGCTCCTAGAGCTGACTAAAACTGTTCAGATTAAATACTGGTATGGCCATTGGAAGGGAAAGAATTCACAAAGATTCACACAATTTTGGACATGATCATTCCTACTATCAGAGTATGTATACAGTAACCCATCCTCAAATGATACTGGAAAGAACTAGGAGAAGATTAAACCTCAGGGAGTGCTAGGAACCATGAAGCCCATCTCTAGGGAATTGATCTTTGAAGCAAAATTAGATAAATCACAATTTAGCCATGAAAAGAATATATTGAATTGATCATGCAAAGTACACATGAATACATGTCACTCAATATGTTGTTATAATCTGATGTAGAAAGTAGGAGCAGATGTAGATCATTAGACCCTCTGGACTTCCTCTGCCATTCAGTCCTAGCTCATAATTCACGGCAGTCCTTCAGTCCCACCTTTTTGCCTATATTCCTTGATGCTATTAACATTTACAAATATATCTACTTCTTTCTCAAATATATTTAATAACTTCCACTTCTTTTTGCAATGAAGAATTCCAAAGGTTTTGGGTGTAGAAATATCTCCTGATCATTGTTCTAAATGACACGTCTTATGTTTTGAGCCTGATTCCTGTTTTGGACTCTGTAGCTATTGGGAACATCCACTCTCTATCTTGTCTGTCTACTTCTATTAGAATTTTATAGGTTTCTCTGAGATCCTCTCTCATTTTTCAATTAGTCATTGAACTTAGACAGAACCAACCCTCCTTTATACATCAGTCCTTGCATCGCAAGAGTTAGTCCTGTAAACTTTTATTACATTCCTTCCGTGGTAAGAAATTTCTACATCTGATAAGGAGACCAAAACTGCCCACAAAACTCCAGATAGGGTCTCGGTGAGGTGCTTGCAGCTGAAATGTACATACTTACTCCTTAATTCAAATCCTCCTACACTGAGGGATAACAGACTACATACTTCCTATCTGCCTGTTCAACTGAGTGCTTTGCTACCAGCAATTGATACGCAAGGACCTCTGGTCTTTTTGCACCTAATCTTTTCCCAGTCTACCACTGTTAAAGCTTTTTTTTCTGATTTTCAAACCAAAGTTGATAGCCTCACATATATGTATGTTGAACAAATTTGCTATGCATTCGCCCATTCAGCCATCATCTGTTATCTTGGAGCCTCTTTGCATCCTATCCTATCTTTGCATCTTGTACTCTGTCACTTCAGCTATGTGATATCTGCTTAACAGACGTGTTGCATTAAGTTTTCTCAATATGTTGTAAATAAGTGAGTTACAGCCAATGACCGCTGCAACATTCCTCTAATCATCCAGAGAAAAATGCAGCTAGTCTTAATCTCTCCTTCCAATATGTCAGCCAATTCTAATTCCATGCCATTATAGTACTTGCAATCCTATATGCTTTAATTTTGCACATGAACCTCGTATATTGCTATTATAACAAAAGGGAACACAAACAAGAGACAATTTGCAGATGCTGTAAATCCAAGCTTCTTAACAAAAGGGAAAGTGACTGAGTGGAATTGCTCCATTTATGGATTACTTAGCATGGAATAAACTCTAATATTGTTATAGGAAATAGTTATGGTTGAAGATGCAAGAATGTTGAAAATGGCAAGAGTTGCAAAAGGCTTTTCTAGAAAGCGTCCTTATTTATATTTTGTTTCAAATTGTCAGTTAGCCTTGCAAAAAGCTTCTGATGTGTTTTAGCGATCTGGTCAAATTTTATATCACTGTGAATAGTGCTTTTTAACTTGAGTTTGTAATGCTGGCCATTATTTCTCCTCTCAGTACTTCTGGGTGTGCATGACAACCATATACAGGACAAAACCTTTCAAGCTGAACTTGAGCGAAAGCTAGCCCAACTGATCTGTGAAGCAACTGGGTCAGCAAGGCGTTGGAAGCGAGCAAGCACCTTGGGGAATAATACTGTTCAGGTAGGCAGTGCCTTGCAAATGTCAGGCATCATGCAACGACTTGCTTTCTACATTTTTCAAACTTCTGCTTCTGAATGAAAGGCAAGATTGGTCTGTCAGTATATTATTTTCCTTGGTAAGCAACTAATGTAAGGAACATTCAGAACAGATTTGTCTGTGGCAAGATGGTAGATGTGAAAAAATTAATCAATTATGAATTATTTGACATGCTTGGGACTTGAATGGCCTATAATCTTGTTGTGGTTGATGTTCTGTCCTATTTGTATAATATTAATCTGATATAGGGAAGTTTTTATTGTTGTACTAAAATCTTTTGTATTTGTTCAAAACTTTGGTATATTCATGACCTTCTATAAACTTAATTTAAAATTAAAGTATCATTGTAATTTGAAACTAATATCTGATTATTCATTAATTTACAAATATTTTATTTTATATTGGACAGTTGATGTCTGAAACAGATTACCATTCATTTATGGAATATTACTTCACTAAGATAGTCATTAGTCTTGTTTTTTTATGAAGCTGCTTAAACTGATTTCACCTTTCTTTTTGCTTCTTATACTTGACAAAGCTATCTAATTTGCATTAGCAAGTTGTAGATTGATACAAACAAAAATAGTAATGTCATATAGGAATTCCATAGACTGTTGAAGGAACATTACTTGCAGGGAAATTTGGAGGAGATGGGACGAGCGTGATTGTTTGGTGGGGAGATGGGTCAGAATCAATAGGCTGAATGGCTTCCTTTAGTGTACTTTGTGAAAAATGATCAAGGTGCTTGCAAGTCTGCTTCATTCACGGGAATTTGAACAGTATGGTAGGATAAACAACAGGAATTCTGCAGATGCTGGAAATTCAAGCAACACACATAAAAGTTGCTGGTGAATGCAGCAGCAGGCCAGGCAGCATCTCTGGGAAGATGGTAGGATAGGCCTTTTTTCAATATTCACTATTAAATGCTTTCCATTGCTAATGCAAAATTATGGGAGTAATTCAATATTGTTTACCCAGTACATGAGTATAAAAGAAAGTGAAGTAATTGTTACTCCAAATTTGATGCAGCACAAAAAAAGAAAAAAAAACACAATAAACATAACAACCTAAAATAGATTACACTGGACAACAAATTTTTTTGACAGTTGCTTCCTCAGAAATGTGTTTTTGTTTATGATTGACTGCTTGAAGCTGAGCACAAATATAATTTCGGGCTACTTGTATCATGCAGGAATTTGGAGAAAGAAGAAATTAAGTTTTATGGAATATAACACATTTAATTACATACTGGTGCTGACACTTTGCAATAGTTCAACTAAGCTAAAAATATTTTAATGATTTTCATTTGTACTTGGTGTCTGAGGCTTCTAGGTTAAGTGTTCAACAATAATCATTAAAGGATTAAAGGAATTAAAGCAACTAGCATTAAAGGAAACCTTTTGCCATGCTTGTCACTGACAGTGCTGAGATTTGGACAGAAGAAGTCTGAATGGAAATGCAGAAAATGAACCTTCAGTGACGTGTTGTACTTCATGGTTTTATATGCTGGAAGTATGTTTTCAACCAGCTGCACATAGTTTGGTGCTCTGTAGTGGCCAAGAAAATTTTCAACACCCTTGAATGTCTTCCGTGCAATTTCCAGTCCCACCAGAAGTTCTTTGAATTGCCTGTCATCGATGACCTGTTTGATTTGTGGATGAAGAAAAATGCCTTCCTTAATTTTGGCATCAGTTATTCTGGAATAATAAATATAGGCAATTTCAAAAAAATGGTTCATGATAGGGAAATTTCATGGTGATTTTTCACGATCATCAGCCCAAAATCCATGAGATACTCACAAAAATATTCAGCAAGCAACTTTTTGTTGTCCAGTGTTTGTATGTGTAGATTGATTATACAGGTTTTCCCTGCTATCCGAAGGTAGAGCATTCCTATGAAACGGTTCGTAAGCCGGAATGTCGTAAAGTGAATAAGCAATTACCATTTATTAATATGGGGAAAAATTTTGAGCATTCCCAGACCCAAAAAAAACCTACAAAATCATGCCAAATAACACATTAAACCTAAAATAACAGTAATATATAGTAGAAGCAGGAATGACATGATAAATACACAGCCTATATAAAGTAGAAATACTTTTCTGCAGCACTGTCTAGCGCAGCGAAAATCTCGCGGAAGTGCTCTCGGCAAAAACACTCTGTCCAGTAATCTTTAAGCTATGAAGCTGCCAAATCATACCAAATAACACATAAAAATACACAGCCTATATAAAGTAGAAATAATGTATGTACAGTGTAGTTTCACTTACCAGAATCGGGAAGACTCCAAAAAATTGCAGTTTCGTCACAGTTAAACACTTGCTTATACGAATAACCACCTGATGCAATCGGCAATGGCCTCTGATCTGGGCCGACATTTACATGCTGGGCGGCACCTAATTAATTAGCTTGTTTATTTCGGCTTTTTTCTTGAAGATGTGCTGGATGCGTCCCGACTATCGCTGCACCACTGCGTCTTTCGTGGCCCGGTATCAGTCGGTGGCCTGAAGGTTGGGGACCACTGCTTAAACTATGAAGCTGCCCTCGCCTCAGAAACCGATCAAACCACCCATGACTACCTTTAAATTCAGCTTTCGTAACACTTTCATCACCATCGTCCAGTGCTTTCTGTTTCAGCTTATTAAAAAGACTGACTGATTTCTCCTTAAGTATACGAAAACTTAACAGAACACCACGCTTTGTACACCCATCAATCCACTCAAGCAGTAGACTTTCCATTTTATCCATTATTGGATGCCAACTAAGAGAGACCACTTTGCTATGAGCAGAACCAACAGTAACATCGGCAGCTTTCAAAATTCTTTTTCTCTGCGTATAAATAGTGTGAATGGTGGACGCAGGCAAGTTCAACGTGCAGACAATGTCCTTACTTCGTTCACCACGATCGAAATGCTTAATTATGTCTAATTTTATGCTAAGTGCAACACCCTTACGAGCTCTTTTAGGCTTTTCCGATACCTGAGAACTCATCTTGCTAATGGATGCACAAAATAAATGGAGATAAAGCACATGTTTAAGCAATGCCGGCTAGAATGCAGTTCCGGGGGAGGAGCTTGGCTGTTTGGGCGGGCGCTGCCTTTTTTTACACGCTGCCTTTTTTCGTAACAGTGAAAGCACCTTCTGTTAGCGAAAACAGTTAACTAATGTAGGTCTTTCGTAACAGCGGGGTGACGTAAAGCGAACGTTCAGAAAATGGGGGCTACCTGTATGTACATAAAGTGACACTAGGTACAGGAGTGTCTGTACATAAGATGACAGACAGGAATTGATAAAGGTGGGGTGGGTTAATGGGTAGAGGTGTTGATCAGCCTTAATGATTGGAGAAAGTAACTTTTTTTTTGAGTTTGGTGGTCCTGGTGTGGATGCTACTAGCTTTCTCCCCTATGGAACTGGGACAAAACAATCCCTGAGCAGGGCGGGTAGGATCCTTTACGATTTTGCTAGCCTTTTTCCAACACCTCTCTGTATATATGTCCTTGTTGGTGGGTAGGCTGGAGCCAGTGATGCATTGGGCAGTTTTGACTTCCTGTTGTAGAGCCGTCCTGTCCACCACAGTGCAGTTTCTGCACTATACGCTGACACAGCATGTTAGGATGCTCTCTACTGTGCATCTGTAGAAAGTTGTAAATATTGATGTGCATAGTCCCTCTTTCTTCAGTCTCCTCAGAAAGCAGAGGTGTTAGTGAGCTTTCTTGATTGTGTTCTCAGGCCACAAGAGATTGTGTCAGATGTGCACTCCCAAAAGTTTGAAACTGCTCATAGGCTCTACTGCTGTGCCACTCATATATAGAGGGGTGTGAGTGGTGCGCATTCTCCTAAAGTCGATAACTATCTCCTTTGTCTTATCGACATTGAGGAAGAGGTTATTTGCCTGGCACCAGGCCTCAAGGTTTTCCATCTCTCTAACAACACACACAAAATGCTGGAGGAACTCGGCAACCAGGTGAAGAGTAAACAGCCTGGGGGGCACCTATGTTCAGGATGATGGAGGGAGGAGCAGTTATGCATCCTGACTACCTGAGGTCTGTTATTTAGGAGGTCCAGCACCCTGCAGCGGAGTGGTGTATTTAGACCTAGGAGTTTGTTTACCAACGTCTGAGACAATAGTGTTGAATGCCAGACTGAAATCCACAAAGAACATTCTGACATAATTGTCCTTGTTTTCTAGGTGTGTCAGGGCCAGGTGTATGACAGATACTATGGCATCTGAAAGCAAATCTCAGCTTTCCAATTAGACAAACAGAAGTTTGAGAATCCCAATTGATTGAGACCTCCAATGCCAGAAGAATCACGAGCACAAAGCCCTCCAGTTCTCAAAAGAGCCAAACTGCTCATTTATTAAGAATATTTTTTAAATTGTGTATTGAATCATTTTTTTTTTCCCTTCAATTTTCTTTACTTTCAAAGCTGAAACTAGCTCCCTGGACACCCCAATCTGCTTACTGGCTGTTTTCCATTAATAAAGGCAATGTCAACACACTATAAAGCCTGGAGTGCCAGCTATGATCTGGAGTGATGATTATGACTGACTGTGCCCATCCCACTATGCAAGCTCAAAAATGTGATGACCATTATTAATGCACAAACTGCTCAAATAGCAGACTGTAACATGAAACTTAGGATGTGGTGTACAAAACAAACACTGCACTGTGGATTGTAACTGGGTATTAATTCACAGTCATGAACAAACTCATTTTTTTTACCTCTGAGTAACACAAAGTAGTGTTATTAGTAAGTTATAATTACTATTAACCTCCACTACTGACGTGTATATCATACCTCCAGTGTATACCTTCAGAAGAATGGGGTTGAGAGCGATAATAAATCAGTCATGATGGAGTGGTGGACAGACTTGATGGGCCGAATGGCCTAATTTTGCTCCTGTGTCTTGTGGTCTTAAAGAAGTGCAGTACATGTCACTCCAGCTGCCAGTACATTTATATTTATGTTTTTATCTCCAAACTTCATTAGAATAAAGAAATATGTGGTAAGGTGCTTGCAAACAAAAATATGCAGAAGAATCATAAGGTGGGTTCAGTTGAAAATATTTTGGCCTATTTGATCCAGTCTCCCAGCATGCTTTCTTAAATTGTTCCTGCCTTTCTACCAGACAGTTACAACTATTCTGCACTCTTTCAAACTTATGATATCCTTCCTGTCGATAGGCTATCAGAATTGCACATAGATTTGGTCTCAACAATGCCTTGTACAACTTCAACATAAAATACCAACTTCTGTACTCAATACTCTAATTTATGAAGATCAATGTGTCAAATGTGCTCTTCAAAACTGTATCTACACGTTGCAACACTTTCAAGGAATTCTGAGTCTGTATTCTCAGGTCGCTCAGTTCTATCACATTCCTCTGTGCCCTGTACTAAATTCCATCTGCCATTTTTCAGCTTATTTTCACAGCTTTGAAAGCCTTCAACACTGTCCGTTATAACCCCAATCTTGACGTCATCCATAAATTTGCTGATCCAGTTTACCACATTATCATTCTATTGATCTGTGGTCCTTGGACCCTTTGGTTAATGGTAGGGGCTCCATTGCATAAAAAAAGGTTGGGAGCCCCTGATATAGATGATATACAAAAATGGACCCATTATTGATCCCTGCAGCACACCATTAGTCAAAGGCCTCTCTGGCTTCTCCCACTAAGAATGTTGAATCGAATGGACTGTGTCATCCTGAATCTTCTAGACCAGTGTCTTATGCAGGATTTGGTAAACGGTTGATTATGCTCTTACACTTAAAGGTCTTGGTAAAGTTCATGTAGACAATGTCCACTGCCTTTCCTTCATCAACCTTCCTCAAACTTCCTCAGGAAACTCTCTAAGAATGCTTGGAGGCAACCCACCAAGTAGAAAACCATACGATGTGCAAAGAAGGTTCTTTTACTTTCAAGCTAGGAAGTCCTTACTTGATTGTGCATTGTTGGTAACTTATCCATCTATAACTGAGAAAAGCACAGCCTTCAAACGTTGGAAATCTGAAATACTAGCATGAAAATCTGACCACAGCAGATCAGCCAAATTTTCCGTTCATGGCCTGTTAACAAAACTGAGAAAAAATTCTATTTGAATCCAGTGAAAGTGGCTGAAATTTACCAGGCTACTGGGCTAATTCCTGAGGTGAAAGGATTGTCCTTTCAAGAAAGGCTCTACAGCTTGGGTCTGTATTCTTTGGAGTTGTGAAGAATGGAGGACAACTGTAATTGGACATATCAGATCTTTAGGTGGTTTGATTGGGTAGATATTCAGAGGCACATAAACGGCTAAAGTTTTAGAGGATTGTAAACTCTGCTGGCTTCATCATGGGCACAGGCCTCCCCACCATCGAGGACATCTACAAAAGGTGATGCCTCAAGAAGGTGGCATCCATCTTTAAGGACCCCCACCACTCAGGACATGCCCTCTTCTCATTACCACCATCAGAGTACAGGTTCAGAAGCCTGAAGACACACACTTGATGTTTTAGCATCTGCTTCTTCCCCTTCACGGCTGGATTTCTGAACTGTTCATGAATCCATGAACTATCTCAGTGACACACATACAATGCTGGAGGAACTCAGCAGGCCAGGTAGCATAAATGGAAAAGAGTATAATCAATGTTTCGGGCCAAGACCCTTCACTGGGACTGGACAAAAAGATAAGGTGTCAGAGGGCGCCTGTCTCACTAATTTTGCTCTCTTTTTGGACTTTTTTATTTTGTTTGTATGTTTTATTTTAAGGGTATTTTTCACTCTGTATCACACTATATTGCTGCTACAAAACAACAACATTTAAAGACGTATATTAATTGATAATAAACTTGATTCTGTTTCCTATTGAGTCCTGATGAAGGGTCTCAGCCTTAAACATCGGCTGTTTACTTCTTTCCAAAGATGCTACCTAGCCTTCTGAGTTCCTCCACCATTTTGTGTGTGTTGCTTGGATTTCCAGCATCTGCAGATTTCTTTGTCTTTGATTCTGTTTCATTGGTATGTAAGTTATGGGCAAGGAAATAGAGCTGCAAAATAAGAAACTGCTCGTTTGAAACTGAGGAATATAAAATGGTGAATCACTGAAATTCCCTGCTCCCCCAGTGGGGGAGGCCATGTCATTAAATATCCTTAAGGTGAAAATAGATAACTATTTGAAAACTAAAGAATTGAGTGTAATGGCGAAGAAGGGTTGAGGTCAGGTAGGTCTGTTTGGTGGGGCAGGCTTGAGGGGCCTGGTCTTGCTCCTGTTTTCTTGTTACCTTATGAAATGGTAACTTTTTACACATGCTGTCTGACCTTATGAGTAAATAAACTAATTATTTATTTTTAATAAACTGAAGCAAATCTATCAGAGAATTCCCTCGGGTTTATTTATCCCCATTATGTACTTTGCTTTCTGAACTTTTCTTTCCATGTATATTGGATAGTAGCTTATTTTACCTCTGATCAAATACACTGAAGTTGCTGCTGAGCACTTTATGATAAGCTCCTAAGTGCTATTCATTTTTATTAAAGTTGGTTATTAAATTTTTCAAAGAAATTTGCATTGTTTGGATTATGATCCCAGCAAAATTTATTTTAAAGATTTTACTTATTTAAAACTTGCACAGTGTGAAGTTTATTCAGGCTAAACCTCTTCCCTTGTGTGGCTTGTAATTGTCTCATAAATATTCTCTTACTCTCACTGTAAGTACCTTGGGTGCATTCATATATTTGGTAATGGTTACCTCTGAAAATGCATTCCTTCTGTGGGAGTGATTTTGAGGCGAGAGGACTGCAACTAGCAGGGCACTGTCTACGCCACCCCGAGCTACCTGCCAGTCTAGTCATCATATGGGAGCCCAAATATGGGAGGATGAACCCTGGGCGCTCTCCCAAGACTATGGTCAACACGCTCCTAGAAGATAGTGGCACGGCTAATGTAGATGAACTGATCACACTGATGAGGGAGAGGGAGAAGTGGAGAGTCCGTCATTGTGCCCGACGCCGGCCCCCTAGGCCTGAGTCGATGTAGTAGTGGTAGGTTTTGAATCTTAACATTGATTTTGCTTTCTCTAAGTGTAGGTACTTTTTCCTCTATTTTTCCCCTTTACATGCCTGATAAAGTGTTTATTGGATAAAATAACAGTGATTTCAGCAGTGGAAAATGGAGTTAATGACTCAGAATATTATCCCTTCTGCTTTCTGTGGCTTACTGTATGCCACCATGAGCACAAACTGTCCTCCAGTAACTTGACCTAGCATTCATTCTCAGTGATCTGAGAAATCAGCCAGCATCAATGTGCATGTGCTTTGGCATTGATACTTGTATTCACATAGAAAAAAACCCATAGAAACTACAGCACAGAAACAGGCCTTTTGGCCCTTCTTGGCTGTGCCGAACCATTTACTGCCTAGTCCCACTGACCTGCACACGGACCATATCCCTCCACACACCTCCCATCCATCTGTCCAATTTATTCTTAAATGTTAAAAAAGAACCTGCATTTACCACCTCATTTGGCAGCTCATTCCATACTCCCACCACTCTCTGTGAAGAAGCCCCCCCGTAATGTTCCCTTTAAACTTTTCCCCCCTCACCCTTAACTCATGTCCTCTGGTTTTTTTTCTCCCCTTGCCTCAGTGGAAAAAGCCTGCTTGCATTCACTCTATCTATACCCATCATAATTTTATATACCTCTATCAAATCTCCCCTCTTTTCTTCTACGCTCCAGGGAATAAAGTCCTAACCTATTCAACTTTTCTCTGTAACTGAGTTTCTCAAGTCCTGGCAACATCCTTGTAAACCTTCTCTGCACTCTTTCAACCTTATTTATATCCTTCCTGTAATTTGGTGCCAAAACTGAACACAATACTCCAGATTCGGCCTCACCAATGCCTTATACAACCTCATCATAACATTCCAGCTCTTATACTCAATACTTTGACTAATAAAAGCCAATGTACCAAAAGCTCTATTTACGACCCTATCTACCTGTGATGCCACTTTTAGGGAATTTTGTATCTATATTCCCAGATCCCTCTGTTCCACTGCACTCCTCAGTGCCTTACCATTAACCCTGTATGTTCTACCTTGGTTTGTCCTTCCAACATGCAATACCTCACACTTGTCTGTATTAAACTCCATCTGCCATTTTTCAGCCCATTTTTCCAGCTGGTCCAAGTCCCTCTGCAGCTCTGAAAACCTTCCTCACTGTCTACTACACCTCCAATCTTTGTATCATCAGCAAATTTGCTGATCCAATTTACCACATTATCATCCAGATCATTGATATAGATGACAAATAACAATGGACCCAGCACTGATCCCTGTGGCACACCACTAGTCACAGGCCTCCACTCAGAGAAGCAGTTCTCTACTACCACTCTTTGGCTTCTTCCATTGAGCCAATGTCTAATCCAATTTACCACCTCTCCATGTATACCTAGCGACTGAATTTTCCTAACTAACCTCCCATGCGGGACCTTGTCAAAGGCCTTACTGAAGTCCATGTAGACAATATCCACTGCCTTCCCTTCATCCACTTTCCTGGTAATCTCCTCGAAAAACTCCAGCAGATTGGTCAAACATGACCTCCCACGCACAAAGCCATGTTGACTCTCCCTAATAAGCCCCTGTCTATCCAAATGCTTGTAGATTCTGTCTCTTAGTACTCCCTGCAATAACTTACCTACTACCAACGTTAAACTCACCGGCCTATAATTTCCCGGATTACTTTTCGATCCGTTTTTAAACAACGGAACAACATGAGCCACTCTCCAATCCTCCGGCACCTGACCCATAGACAGTGATATTTTAAATATTTCTGCCAGGGCCCCTGCAATTTCAACACTAGTCTCCTTCAAGGTCCGAGGGAACACTCTGTCAGGTCCCGGGGATTTATCCACTTTAATTTTCCTCGAGACAGCAAGCACCTCCTCCTTTTCAATCTGTACAGTTTCCATGATCTCACTACTTGATTCCCTCAATTCCATAGACTTCATGCCAGTTTCCTTAGTAAATACAGACGCAAAAAACCTATTTAAGATCTCCCCCATTTCCTTTGGTTCTGCACATAGCCGACCACTCTGATCTTCAAGAGGACCAATTTTATCCCTTACACTCCTTTTGCTCTTAATATACCTGTAAAAACTCTTTGGATTATCCTTCACTTTGACTGCCAAGGCAACCTCATGTCTGCTTATAGCCCTCCTGATTACTTTCTTAAGTATTTTCTTGCACTTCTTGTACTCCTCAAGCACCTGATTTACTCCCTGTTTCCTATACATTTCATACAACTCCCTCTTCATCTTTATCAGAGTTGCAATATCCCTTGAGAACCAAGGTTCCTTATTCCTATTCAATTTGCCTTTAATCCTGACAGGAACATACAAACTCTGCACTCTCAAAATTTCCCGTTTGAAGGTTTCCCACCTACCAATCAGATCTTTGCCAGAGAACAACCTGTCCCAATCCACGCTTTTTAGATCCTTTCTCATTTCTTCAAATTTGGCCTTCTTCCAGTTCAGAACCTCAACCCTAGGACCAGATCTATCCTTGTCCATGATCAAATTGAAACTAATGGTGTTATGATCACTGGAACCAAAGTGCTCCCCTACACAGACTTCCGTCACTTGTCCTAACTCGTTTCCTAACAGGAGATCCAATATTGCATCCCCTCTAGTTGGTCCCTCTATATATTGATTTAGAAAACTTTCCTGAACACATTTTACAAATTCTAAACCATCTATACCCCTAACAGTATGGGAGTCCCAATCAATGTATGGAAAATTAAAATCCCCTACCACCACAACTTCATGTTTCCTGCAGTTGCTTGCTATCTCTCTGCAGATTTGCTCTTCCAAGTCTCGTTGACTACGGGGTGGTCTGTAATACAATCCCACTAATGTGGCCATACCTTTCCTGTTTTTCAGCTCTACCCGTAAGAACTCAGTAGACAAACCCTCTAATCTGTCCTGCCTGAGCACTGCTGTAATATTTTCCCTAACAGCAATGCTACTCCCCCACCTTTCATTCCTCTGCCTCGATCACATCTGAAACATCGGAACCCTGGAATATTAAGCTGCCAGTACTGCCCCTCCTGTAGCCAAGTTTCACTAATTGCTATAACGTCATAATTCCACGTGTCAATCCACACCCTCAACTCATCCGCCTTCCCCGCAATACTCCTAGCATTGAAATATACACACCTCAGAAGATTTTTACCACTACTCACAACCTTTCTATCAGCAGATTTGCTTGAACTTTCAACATCATTTATTTTCACCCCAGCCACACTGTCAGTTCTGGCACTCTGGTTCCCATCCCCCTGCAAATCAGCTGATATTTTAAACTTTATATAATATAACATAGTCAAAACACAAGTGGTATTCATTAAATTGTTCTTTTTGCAAATATCATTAATATAGGAAATCCCATCGTACTTGTTTTTTTTTGGAGAGGTTACATTTAATTTGTTTTATACATAACCACAGAGAATGTGTTTGTTTAGAGTATTTTTTGGAAAGCTCTATTTTGAAGTTTGTGTGAGTGTTTTCTTTCCACTGCAGTTAATAATATAAATTGACTGAGCCCTCCTGCTGTAAATACAATGCCTATAAAAAAGTATTCCCCCCACCCCACTACTTTGGAAGTTTTCACGATGGATTGAACTTGGCGCTTTTTTTTTACACCGATCAATAGAAAAAAGACTTTCGTGTCAAAGTGAAAACAAATCTCTACAAAGTTATCTAAATTAATTATGAATATAAAATGCAAAATAATTGATTGCATAAGTATTCCATCCCCCTTTAATATGATACACCAAATCATCATTGGTGCAGCTAACTGGTTTTAGAAGACACATAATTAGTTAAATGGAGATCTGTTTTTGGAGATCTATGTACAGTCAAGGTGTTTCAATTAATTGTAGTAAAAATACACCTGTATCTGGAAAATCCAACTGCTGGTGAGTCAGTGTCCTTGCAAAAACTACACCATGAAGACAAAAGAACACTTCAAGCAACTCTGAGAAAAAGGTTATTGAAAAGCACAAGTCAGGAGAGATGGATACAAGAAAATTTCCAAGTCTCTGAATATCTCTTGCATTACAGTTAAGTCAACCATCAGAAAATTAAATCCACTGTGATTCAATGTTGTAAAACAATAAAACATCAAAACTTTCAAGGGGGTAAATTCTTTATAGACACAGTATCTGCACAATGAATGCGTATAGATTTGCCCCACTTTTTGTTTTGAAATAATGTTGGATAGAAGTATAAATAATGCCTTTGGGAGGACAATGAAGTTATCTAGCATTTCACTATTCTGCCCCTATCCCTGCAACATTCTCCCTCACACAAAGAAAGGGTCAGCCATGATTGAATGGCGGAGCAGACTCGATGGGCCAAATGGCCTAATTCTGCTCCTGTGCCTTATGGTCTTATTTACATAAACTCTTTTTTGATTCTTCTACCATTTGTCTGCGTTAGAGGGTAGTTTATAGTAGGCAGTTAATCTACTGGCATGCTTCATGGGAGAAAATCCATCTGGTCACCGAGAGAATGTACAAATCCACTGAGATGATAGCTGAGGTCAGCGCTAACTGCTGCTCCATCATGCTGTCCACAAGCAATTTAGAAGCGATTCTGTCATAGAAGGTATTGCAAAGAGGCAGAATGTATCATTGCTATTGAAAATATTTCTCCCACTTGATCATTTTGTTTCTTAAACTGTCTGTTGTAGAATTTCGAGCCTATCAATTTTAATCAATCATTCTCAGGGGACTTCTGTTTAAGAGACCAACTAATTTAAATGCTCTTATTGGGGTGTGCTCTTACTATCCTAATTCATAACCTTGTTATATTAATCAATTCTGTTGGACTAGTGAACTAGGGACATCAGAAGAATTTTAAAAATTGAACAGAATATGTAAATACTTTGTTGCCTCAAGCAATTCTGCAAAATAAATAAGTTACTGTTGAGCATATTCAGCAAAGATACACAAGGTTAAATTAATAAGCAACTATATTTTGCATGAAACTAGGAAGGAATGTTCTCTGCAGCACTGCTGATTGAAAAGTTTGTATGTTCATCTGAGCAAACATCAAGAGCCACAGGTTAATATAACTGGCATTTCCATGATGCAGTTCATGACACAGCATAGTGCTTTAGTGGATGAATCAAGGCTATGGTGCAATATAATACTTTGTATTTCAACTCTGTAGTAAAGGTGCAACCAACTATGTCAGGATTTCAGAATAATTATTGCTGGCCTCTTGGATCATTGCCATCTTTTACCATGATGTTAGTGTCGTCCATTTCTTCTCAACAACTATCCTACAGTTTGCTGTTAGTCTGGCCTCCATCATAGATTTGCAAATCCTTTCTCTTCCATATTCCTTCTGTTATTGTTGAAAATGCCTAAATGCATTAGCACCACTCAGTTATGAATTTCAGTTAAGTTCCAGTTATGCATGTTTTAAATCAAGTTTCAAAATCTCCACATCTCTGTTGGTTTGCAGGTTGTGAATATCACTAAGATTATTGGTGATGGGAGTCCAGCTGAACTCATATACTTTGTGGAGAAGCAGAATGGGGAGCGCCTCAATGCAAATGAAGCAGCCAACCTCATCAACAAAATAGATATACAGAGAGCAGCAATTGTTCTAGGCTATCAAATACAAGGTGCATTGGCGCAACGTAAGTCTGGCTTTTATCTTACAAAGCTCAAAAAATGTGGAGTGTACAGAAAGTAAGGAAGTAAATTGATGGTACTGATCCAGAAAATTATTCCCATCATATCTCTCTGTTGTAAATCCAAAAATCAGTCTATTTGATCTATCAGTGACCAGCTGAGCCATGCATACTAATTTTGTGCTAGTCCAATAGGTTGATACTGGTTATGAGATTTAATGATTCTGTAGTTAATTCTGGCAGCTCTTGAGCTTTTATTACTTAACTGCTTGGCCGGGTCGGAAATGTCTGCCAGAAATAAGGAAGATTCATGTGTGTTGTCCACTGCTCTTGTGTGCTGCATCTTTATACTTATCGAGCAGAAGTCTCCAGAAATGTATGTATTAATAAGGAACATGTGCTTTAGTATTTTAAAAAAAGGTAAAATATACAGCAGTTGGGCGATGCAGGAGAACAAAGAAAAGAATTAACAAGTAGGAGGAACTGTTCCAATCAAATCATAAAGTTCAGGGAATATTTGAGGTTCAAAAAATCTGCACGGTGACCTGACTATTAGTTGGCCATTCTGTGTGCTTTGCAAACGTGATTTTTCAGGCTACCCCTTAAACCAGGGTAAGTTTGAGGTGATGGTGCTTGTACAGTAATGTCCCTTGCGGAATTTCGTATTAATCCAGCCGTATCAGACGAAAGAGCAGGACAATCAGTCCTTCAGTCCAACACTGAGATTCAACAAGATCAATTTGTAAACTACTGGTGTTAACATCATGTTCCCATAACCAATGACTGCTTTATACGAATGTCACTCTGTACCTTGAATATATGCAATGACTCCCAATTCCACAGCACATGGAGAAGAAAATTCCAACAACTCAACAAAAAAAAAACCTCAACTTCACCTTAGCTGGCTAGTTCTTTATTCTGTAAGCATGCTCTTTGTTCGAGAAAACCTGAATGCAGAAACCTCTTCCAGCAACCAACATGTGCTGTATATATCTCTCAAAACTATTTCCATAAAATTACCTCTTATCCTTCTAAATAAGTGTAGGTACAGTCTATTCTACACGTCTTCTGACATCATTCTTCACCCAATCGTCAATGCAGTGAACCTTCTCTGCATTGTTTCCAATGCAAGAATGTAATTCCTTGCATAGAGATCCACCCCAGGTAGGGTTCTATTACTGTGACCTGTCCATAATCCAATCAGTTCATGTCAGAAACATACTGTGAACTGAGTTCCTAATTGGCAGAAGATGCCTGTAGAATTACGAACATAAGAAATAGGAGCAGGAGTAGGCTATCTGGTCCGTCAAACCTGCTCCACTATTCAATAAGATCATGGCTGATCTGGCTATGGACTCGTCTGCACCTACTTGTCTTTTCCCCATAACCCCTAATTCCCCTACTATGCAAAAGTCTATCTAACCTTGTCTTAAATATACTTACTGAGGTGGCCTCCACTGCTTCATAGGGCAGAGAATTCCACAGATTCACCACTCTCTAGGAAAAGCAGTCCCTCCTCATCTCCGTCCTGCATCTACTCCCCCAAATCTTGAGGCTATGTCCCCTGGTTCTAGTCTCAACTACCAGTGGAAACAACTTTCTTGCTTCTATCTTATCTATCCTTTTTATATTTTTATATGTTTTCATAAGATCTCCTCTCACTCTTCTGAATTCCAGTGAGTACAGTACCAGGCACCTCAATCTCTTCTCATGCTACATTTACCTGATGGATCCATTTCTTTCCTGATGCCTCGCTATTTCTTCTTTTAATGATAGCTTCATGCATTTTCCCAACTACAGATGTTAAACTAACTGGCCTATAGTTACCTGCCTTTTGCCTACATCCTTTTTTTGAACAGTGGCAAGACATTTGCCTTCTTCCAATCTGCTGGGACCTGCCCAGAGTCCAGAGAATTTTGGTAAGTTATCACCAGAGTCTCAACTATAACCTCTGCAATTTCTTTCAGTACCCTGAAATGCATCCCATCAGGACCAGGGGACTTTTCTATCTTTAGGCTCACAAGTTTGCTCAGCACTACCTCTTTATTGATAGCTAAAATGACAAACGACTGCTGTAACTTGCCTCGTACACCATTTCCCAGTACGTCAGAGCGGTGTGGAAGGAAATCGTCCGCTAACTGGAAATAATACTGGATGCAACATACCTATTGTATCAAGGTCCTCATTTCCCATCACATCCATGTCATCTCTCTTCAGCATGTTACACCACCGTGACAACTGACACAAAATAGACATTCAAAACTTCCGCCATTTCCTCATTACCTAATATCAATGACCCCTTCTCGTCCTCCAAGGCACCTATATTCACTTTGCCATCCTTTTTTATATAATTACAAAATCTTTTACTATCCGTTTTTATATTTTGTACTAGTTCATTTTCATAATCTATCTTCCTTTCTTTATTGCTCGCTTAGTGGTTCTTTGTTGCTTTTTAAAGTTTTTGCAATCTTCCAGTTTCCCATTACCGTTGGCAACTTTGTATGCACAAGCTTTAAGTTTGATGCCATCTTTATTTCCTTAGTTTTTCATGGCGGGCTCTCCCCACCCTCATTGTCCTTGCTTTTAACTGGAATGTACTTCTGTTGAGCACCATGAAAAATCTCTTTGAAAGTCTTTCACTGTTCTTCAACCATCCCACCATATAGAATGTGTTTCCAATCTACCCTGTCCAACTTCTCCCTCATCGGATTGTAGCCTCCCTTGTTTAGGCATAATACACTGGTTTTAGATCGAACTATTGCACCCTCCATTTGTATGAGAAACTCGATGAGAACCCCGATCTGCAAACTCTTATACAGTAAATTTTTATGCGGCACCTTATTAAGTAGAGTCATAGAGTATATAGCACAGAAAAAGCCCCTTTGGCCCATTTCATCCATGTCAACCTGACTTTCTGCCTGGTCTCAACTACTTGATCATATCCCTCCATACCCCCTTCATCCATGTACCTGTCCAAACTTGTCTTAAATTCACATTGACCACTTCTGCTGGCAGCTCATTCCACATTTGTACCACACTTTGTGTGAAGAAGATTCCCCTCAGAATCCAGGAAGGGGTGCTAGTACTTCACCAGGGAGGGGGAGGGGCAGGAGGTGCAGGGTATAATTTAAAATTGTAGTGGGATGGGAACCAGAGCACCATATCAGATAGTGGAGTAGTTGTGAGGAAAGATTTTGTTCAGCCTACATACTTTGGCAGGAATTGAAAGGTTGAGCATGGTAGGAAGTAATGTTCTGAGTTGTATATTTCGATGCAAAGAGTATTGTAGGAAAGATGGATGCGTTTAGGGCATGGATCAGCATGTAGAATTATGACATTGTAGTCATTAGTGAGATTTGGTTGCAGTAGGGGCAGGACTGGCAACTGAATGTTCCAGGATTCCATTGTTTTAGATGTGACAGAGTGAGAGGGATTAAGGGGAGAAACGTGGCACTGCTAGTCAGGGAAATGTCGCAACATTTCTCATTTCGGACAGACTGGATAGCTCATCTACTGAGAGTTTATGGGGAGCAATGAAGAATAAGAAAAGTATGACCGTGTTAATGGGATTTTATTAAAGACCATCCAGCAGTTATATTAGAGACTACCCAACGGTCCACAAGATTTAAAAGAGCAAATTTGTAGAGAGGTTGCAGACTGTTGCATGAAACATAAGGTTCTGATAATAGGTGATTTTAATTTGACACATTGACTGGGACTCCCATACTGTAAAAGGGCTGGATGCGAAAGAGTTTGTTAAATGTGTCAAGGAAAGTTTCCTTAATAGAGGTCCCAACTAGAGAGAGTATGATGCTAGATATCCTAATGGGGAATGAGACAGGGCAGGTGACAGAATCTTGTGTAGAGGAACACTTTCTATCTAGTGATCATAGTGCAGTTGGTTTCAAGCAAATTAGGTCTGGTCCTCAGGTTGAGATTCTAAATTGGAGAAAGGCCAATTTTGATGGTATCAGAAAAGATCTGGCAAGTGTGGATTAATTGAGATAGGTTGTTTACTGGCAAAGATGTTCTTGGTAAGTGGAAGGTCTTCAAAAGTGAAATTTTGAGAGCACAGAGTTTTTATATGCCCGTCAGAATACAAGCAAGGAGAACAGGTTAATGGAACCGTGGTTTTCAAGAGATGTTGAGGGCCTGGTTAAGAAAAAGGAGGAGGTGCGTAGCAGGTATAGGCAGGAAGGAGCAAATGAGGTACTTGAGGAAAAAAGAAATGCGGGAGAACATTTAAGAAGACAATCTGGAGGCCTAAAAGATCAGGAGGTTCCACTAACAGACAAGGTGAAGGAGAATTCCAGGGGCTTCTACAGATATATTAGGAACAAAAGAATAGCAAGGGTTAAAATTGATCCTCTGGAAGGTCAGAGTTATCATCTATGCATGGAGTGAAAAAGATGGGGAAGATCTTAAATGTATTTTTTTGCATCTGTGTTTGTACAATGAGTCATAGATTTGAGACAATGCAGCAGAGAGGGCATGGACCCTATAAGATCACTGTCTTGGGACAAATTAGGGTGGATAACCCCTCTGGGCCTGACGAGGTGTATCCTTAGACCCTGTGAGAGGCCAGTGCAGAAATTGCAGGGGCCTTAGCAGAGATATTTACAGCGTTCCTAGACACAGGCGGGTTGCCGAGCTAATATCGTTTAAGAAAGACTTTGAAAATAAACCAGGACATTACAGGAAAATGAGCCTGACAGCCACAGTAAGTTATTGGAAGGTATTCTAAAGGACCAGATATAAATAAGTATTTGGACAGACATGGACTGATTAGGGATAGTCAGCATGGCTTTGTGCATGGTGGGTCAAGTGCAACCAATCTAGTAATTTTTCGAGGAAGTCACCAGGAATGGTAATGAAAGCAAGTGTGTGGCTGTTGTCTACATGGACTTTAGCAAGACTTTTGACAAGGATCCACATGGGAGGTTGCTCAAGAAGGTTTGGTCGCTTGGCATTCAAGATGAGGTAAATGAATTGGCTTCATGGGAAAAGCAGGAGGCTGATAACAGATGGTTGAAATTTTACAAGGATGTTGCCAGGACTTGGGGACCTGAGTTATAGGAAATGATTGAATATTTTAGAACTTTATTCCCCAGTGTGTAGAAGAATGAGGGGAGATTTGATGGAGGTATACAAAATTAAGGGGTATAGACGGGGTAATGCAAGCATGCTTTTTCCACTGAGGTTGCATGAAACTACAACTAGAGATCATGGGTTAAGGGTGACAGGTGAAATGTTCGAGAATATGAGGGGGAAATTTTCTTTTGCTTGGGGTAGTGAGAGAATGGAGCAAGCTGACTGGAAGTGGTGAATGTGAATTTGATTTAAACATAAGAGAAATTGGATAGGCACATGGTTGAGAAGGAAATGGAGGGCTATGGTCCAGGAGCAGGTCAAAGGGACAAGACAGATTAATAGTTTGGCACAGACTAGGTGGGCTGAAAGGCCTGTTTCTGTGCTGCAGTGTTCTATAACTGTTTCACCTTTCACCTAAACCTGTGACCTCCTGTGCTAGTTTCTCTAAATATACTGGTAGTACCCTTTTATGTAAGATCCCAATGTTACATATTAAGCTATAACTGCACCATAGTTTATTCCTTTCTGAATCCCTCCATTATATTTGCTGCTTTTCAATGCTGTGACGCTACTTCAGAATCCAGGGAATATTAGTGGATTACAACCCACAGAAGGGCTAAAGAATGTGAGAAAATTATATTGAAAAGATTGAGCCTAATAACTTGCAATTGTAATAAATTGTAATTTTAGAAGTCATGCATTGGCCTCTTCAAATCAGTTCTGATGCAAGAAAATTGGCAGTTTGTAAACTTGAACACATTTAATGTGTGTTTAAAAACTTCAGTTTTTCGGGAGAAAGTCAGGCGGCACCTTATCAATGCCAGGAACAGTTTATCTTAATTTAAGGGTCTGTGGCCTGGGACTTGTTTACAGGGTATCTTGGACTATCAAAACTACCAAACACCAAAACCTTGTGCTTTCTCACCAAGTACCAGGTACTGTTGCCTCTATCAACTTCATTGCTACACCTAGGTACTTGTCATAAATGGCTCATTGTCCTTGAATGAAAAGAATTTTAGTTGTTTCTATTTTCTTGAATAATAAACAAATTCAGCTCCTTTTGATTTATTTCTGCAGACCATTCAAATAAGTGATTCCTTTGTTGGTGGTATTATAAGGTTTATCTGGACACATTTATGGTTTATTTCATTGTTCCAGAGGCATTTGAAATTCCTATGATACTGGATTGATCTGCATTTGTGCTTAATCTTGAAATGATAGACAATGCTAAAAGAGGACAATTAATAATGCACTTTATCACATTCCAAAATGCTTTACAGTCAATCAATTTTGTAATGTAAACACCGATGATTTGCACAGAGCAAAGATCCGCAGTTTGTTTTGATTGATGGAGAATGTGTAGGTCTCTGGCCAAATTCCAAGCTCTTATTTATGACTTGACATCACCTGAACAATGGACGGAAAAAGAGAGCAGTCTGTTATTTATGGGATTTTGTAATGTTGCCTCAGTTCTGAATTGAAGTCGCAGTTAAAATTGTCTTCTGATGTAGTGCTTACACTTTCACTCAACCCTCAAATGATTCTAGCATGAACTGTATACAGTGCTTTGAAGAAGTATTCAACCCCCACAACAATTTTGAAATTTTACTCTCATTTTCAAAATTTAAAATATATTGAAGTTGGATTTTTGAGCTAATCTACCCAATGTTATGTATCATGTCAAATCAAAAGAAAAATTCCAAAACCTGTCAACAATTTACTAAAAGTTAAAAACATGAGAAAGTCTGCAGGTGCTGGAAATCCAAGCAGCACATGGAGGAAAATGGAGGAACTCAGCAGGTCGGGCAGCATCCACGGAAATGAATAGATAGTTGATGTTTTGGTAGAGACCATTCTTCAGGATTGAGAATGAAGCAGGAGGAGGGGATGGAGGCTAGCAGGAAGGTGATTAGTGAAGCCAGGTGGATGAGATGGGTCAAGGGCTGGAGAAGAAGGAATCTGATTGGAGAGGAGAGTGGATCATAGGAGAAAGGGAAGGAGGGGAAGCAATAGGCAGGTGAAAAGAAGTAGGAGGCTGAGTGGGTAATAGAAGAAGAGAGGAGGAGAGGGGAGAAAGCAATCAGTATTCATGCCATCAGGTTGGATGCTACCCAGACGGAATATAAGATGTTGCTCCTCCACCCTGAGAATGACCTCATCTTGGCACAGGTGGAAAATTACTTATAATTTAAGAGATAAATATGTAACATTTTTGAATATTTGGCACCCTTATTTACAAAAGATAGGATGGCATATTTAAGTGCTCCGATAAAGATCTTGGTCCCTTGGGGAAAGTAACGAATAATTATACCAAATTTATTTTGAATCCCATGGAGCATGTGGAAACCTTCCAATACCCAGGCGGCTCTTTTTTTTCTCTTTTCTTTCTTTTTAGGCAGGACTATATATGGCGGGGGGGGAGGGTAGATTTTATCTTTTCATGTATTATAGAAACATAGAAAATTGGTGCAGGAGTAGGCCATTCGGCCCTTCGAGCCTGCACCGCCATTTATTATGATCATGGCTGATCATCCAACTCAGAACCCCGCCCCAGCCTTCCCTCCATACCCCCTGACCCCCGTAGCCACAAGGGCCATATCTAACTCCCTCTTAAACATAGCCAATGAACTGGCCTCAACAGTTTGCTGTGGCAGAGAATTCCACAGATTCACCACTCTCTGTGTGAAGAAGTTTTTCCTAATCTCGGTCCTAAAAGGCTTCCCCTCTATCCTCAAACTGTGACCCCTCGTTCTGGACTTCCCCAACATCGGGAACAATCTTCCTGCATCTAGCCTGTCCAATCCCTTTAGGATCTTATACGTTTCAATCAGATCCCCCCTCAATCTTCTAAATTCCAACGAGTACAAGCCCAGTTCATCCAGTCTTTCTTCATATGAAAGTCCTGCCATCCCAGGAATCAATCTGGTGAACCTTCTTTGTACTCCCTCTATGGCAAAGATGTCTTTCCTCAGATTAGGGGACCAAAACTGCACACAATACTCCAGGTGTGGTCTCACCAAGGCCTTGTACAACTGCAGTAGTACCTCCCTGCTCCTGTACTCGAATCCTCTCGCTATAAATGCCAGCATACCATTCGCCTTTTTCACCGCCTGCTGTACCTGCATGCCCACTTTCAATGACTGGTGTATAATGACACCCAGGTCTCGTTGCACCTCCCCTTTTCCTAATTGGCCACCATTCAGATAATAATCTGTTTTCCTATCTGTATTCTTTTTGAAAACTCAATAAAAATTATATTATAAAAGAGGCCATGGACTGACATGTCAGAACAGGAATGGGAATCTGAATTAAAATGTTTGACCACTGGGAAGTCCTGCTTGTGGCAGATGGAGTGGAGGTACTTCACAAAATGATACTTCAGTTTACGAAGGGTCTCACCAATGTGAAGGAGGCTGCATTAGGAGCATCGGATGCAGTAGACGGCCCCAGCTGATTTGCACCTGGAGCCCTGAATGGAGGGGAGGGAGGAGGTGTATGGGCAGATGCAGCACCTTGGCCACTTGCAGGGATAAGTACCGGGAGGGAAATTAGTGGGGAGGGAGGGAGTGATCCCTGCGGAAAGTGGAGAGGGTGGGGAGGTAAAGATGTTTGGTGGTAGGATCTCTTTGGAAATTAAAAACTGAAATTAAGGATGAAAAAGTATACATTCCCTTTGTAATTACTAATCTAACTTTCCTCATTAGCTTACCAGTTCACCCGGTTTTTTGATTTAATAAACTGGAGGATCACCTGTTTTCAATGATTTCATAAGAATGCTGCAAATGCACCCTCTCTCTCCAAGGTCCAACAGGATGGTAGACGTTCAACAGACCAAACCTAAACGCTTCGCTGCCAGCAGCAGGCAAAGCCGAGGATTTTGGGGCCTTCCCTCCGGAGATTCCTGATCGCACAGTAGCAGCGGCAGCAAACCGGGCATTTCAGAAGTTACTCCAGATGTTCCTCCGTGCTCTGATGCCTGTCTCCATCAAATCAGAATTGTGCACGGCCCCTATTTAACAATACAATGTCATTTCACCGGAGAGGCTACACGCGCTGCGACGTGCCACCATCTTCTCTTCCCGCCTTGAAGACAAATGAAGGACAAAAGCACATTCAAAAGAAGTCAAGGAAATGAAAATAGAGAAGGACAAATCTGGGGAAGGATACAAGACCATCTCAAAGGCACTGAACATAACTTGGAGCTCACTGTAATCCATAGTTTTAAAAAAAAAGTGGGGGGAAAAAGTATGAAACCATAGCCACACTGCCTAGGTCAGGCCACTTCTCTAATCTTAGTTGCCAGAAAAGAATTGCACTTGTTACTGAGGTTACTGTGATGCCAGTAATTACTGTGAGTGGGCTGCAGAAGTCAGTGGCTGCAACTGGCGATGGAGTTCATGGCTTGACAGTCTCTAAGGTCTTGCACAAAAAAGTGTATTTATGGAAGAGTGGCAGGGAAGAAGACCTAGTGCATATCCTTGCCCGTAAAGACTTTGTGAAGTGTTATGTAGAAGATACTGTAAAAATGTGGAAGATCTTGTGATTGGATGAGATTAAATTGGAACTTTTTGGCCTCAACAAGCAGTTGTGTAGTGTAAATCCAATACTGTGCATCAATCACGTAACACCGTCCCTTCTGTAAAGTATGGTGGATGTACCATCATGCTATGAGGATGCTTTTCAGTAGCAGTGACTGGAAATCTGGTCAGGATTGAAGCAAAGATGAATGCTGCGAAATACAGAGAGATCCTGGATAATAACCTGCTAGTTCTGCCAGAAAGCTTAAACTGGGGAAGAAGTTCGTCTTTCAGCAGGACAGTGACTCAAAGCACACTGCCAGGGCAACCATGTGGTGACTTCAATTGAAGAAAATTGATGTCCTTAAGTGGACCAGCCAGAGTCCTGACCTTAATGCAGTTGAACATCTTCGGCAAATCCTCAATATTGCTGTCTATCACTATTCACTAACTAGACACAGTTTGAGCAATTTTGTAATGAAGACTGGGCAAATCTTGCTCCATCGTGTTGTGCAAAGCTAATAGAGACTTATTCAAAAAGGCTACTGGTTGTAGTAGCTGCGAGAGTTAGTTCAACTAAGTGGTTGAATATTTTTGAACTTCTGACATTTCAGTTTTTGAATTTTTAGTTTTCCTTCCTTACAATTTTCCCAGTTTTTTGGGCTGTGCCATTTACAAAAAAAGGAGCACGTGATTTACAAATACAAATTCTTAGTTAAAATGATGAAAATCCCTAGTTGTGATACCCATTTGTGTGAACAAAGGACTGGGGGCTGAATACTTCTTCAAGGCACAGTATGCAATACTTCTGGGTTGAATCGCTAAACCATACATTGATAGACTGTTTATACCAAATATTTTCTAGTTGTAAGACATGTCTACTCCAAATGCAAAATAATTAAAGATCTTGTGAATTTTCACTTCATATTTTGGGTGATTAATTTCCTGAGTGAATAATGGAGAACAACAATAATTCAGAAGAATAATGGAGAATTTGAACAAAATAATTCTCCCACTGACTAGTAGTAAAGTTGTACGTAGAATACCCCTCCACTACCACTACCATTTGGTTGGTCTAGTAATGTGCCTCAATAAATTGTAAGTTGTTGCAAGAGGTGACAATTATCAAGTTGCCTTAAGCTGCATTGAGTTAATTAACAATTTGGTAAACTCTTGCAAGTAACATACTCATGTGATCTTATTCAAGGTATGCTAATGTAAACATTTACGGTATGTAAGCAATGATATCCTGGAAATATTAAGAAACTGATTGAATATAATGCATTAATATGGGGCATGTGAGTCCAAGATTGTGCTCCAGGAGCACCGTGTGAAATGGGCAAATTTTAAACTTGCTTGGATTTATAATATTCCCATCAATTACTTATTTATTCCTCCCTGATTTCCCTGTAGACCTGCAACTTATTTTCTCTCATATGTACATCATTTGTTTTCTTTAATTCCTTTTCTCCTTGCCTAATCATAAAGGATAATTTTAACTAACTAACTAATCTACCAGCAGGTCGTTGCAACATGGGAGGAAGCCAGAATACCTGGTGGAAACCCATGTCAATGCAGAGAAATTGTGCTGACTCTACACAGACAGCACTCGAGGTCAGGATCCAACCTGTGTATATAGAGTTAAGAGGCGGTGGAGCAAATTGTTGCACCATTATGCCATCTGTATGTGCTACAAAATGAAAAAGAGAGAAGACCACACTGCTAGCTCTAATCACTTGTCCCGTAAAGTCTTTCAGAATCCAAAAGTCACTGTGTATAATTTTAGTCCAAGCAGTATCTATATTGTTTAGTGCAATCAATTGTACTTGTGTTAAATATGAGTGAAAATGAAATAATTCGTACTAGTGTATGCTTTATCAGAGAATTTAGGAATATAATTCTTTTTAAAGAGTTTCATTAGGTGCCTCATTTGGTCGTAATTTTCTTTTTATAGCGGTAGAGAGAGTTCCGACCTCATCTCCAACAGAGGAAAATAAGAGTTTGTGGATCATTGTAGCTGTGCTTGTACCAGTGATTGTGGTCATCATCATCATCATGATTCTGTACTGGAAGTTCTGCCGAACAGACAAGCTGGAGTTTCAGCCAGACACCATGAGCAACATTCAACAACGACAAAAAGTAAGAGATTGTATAAATCAAAGTCTATTGATGTTTCTAATTGCAGAGCTTATGGTGAAGGACTCTAGTTGGATTTGAAAAGAATTTGGTGCTGTATGTAAGGAAATAGTAATCAGGTTTATCATACAGTAACTTTATAAGAAAAACAAAAGGAACGATGTCTAATGGGTCATGAATTTGATAAATCAGAATCAGGTTTATTATCATTGACATATGTTGTAGTTTTGCGGCAGCAATACAGTGCAAGTCAAGTTTATTGTCATTTAAATATATACATGTATATAATGTATATAACTATATAATGTACATAGAAATGAGACAAAGTTTCTCCAAACCTGGATGTAAAGCACAGTAGTACACATACATACGATAACTTATGAAGATAAGGATAAAATCTGCAGATGAATCACACATAAATAACCAACTAAAGTATATTAATATTAAATATTGTAAAGTGCGGAACAGATTAACCAGTGGCGCTTCGAATACAATGAGGCAGGGAGTTCAGAAGCCTATTGGCCTGGGGAAAGAAACTGTTTCTCATCCAGACCGTTCTTGTTTTTATGCATCATAATCTCCTGCCTGATGGGAGAAAGTCAAAGAGAATGCTGGATGGATGGGTGGGATCCTTAATAATTCTAAGGGCTCTGCGTATGCAACGCTCCTGATAAATGTCCCCGATGGATGGTAGGGAAATCCTCTCAGCTGTTCTCACAATCCTCTGTTGGGATTTCTAGTCTGAGGCTCGACTGCTCCTATACCAGAAGGAGATTCAACTTGTTCCTGTAAAACATGAAACAAAATTTACTAAGTTACAAAAATAAATGAGCAGTGTATAAGATAAATAGTGAGTTACTATTCATGGACCATTTAGAAATCTGCCAGCAAAGGGAAAAATGCTGTTATTAAAATGTTGATTGTCTTCAGTCTCCTGTACCTCCTGTCTGATGGTAGTCACAAGAAGAATGGTGAGAATGTCTCAAAGGTATCTTCGATGGCAAGGAGGGTTGTACCCATGATGGAACTGGCTGAGTCTATAACCCTCTGCAACCTCTTGTGATCTTGTGTATTCGAGGCTCCATACCAGGCTATGATGCGGCCAGTTAACATGCTCTCCACTGTACATCTGCAGAAATATGCTAGTCTTTAGTGGCAAAACAAGTCCCCCCAAACTCCAAATGAGGTAAAGCTGCTGTTGTGATGGATTCCTCTGAGGCATTGACCCCAGAATTTGAAGCTGCTCACCTTTTCAAACACTGACCCGTAGATGAGGATTGCTGTGTGTGTTCTCCTGACTTCCCCTTCCTGAAGTGCACAATCAATTTCTTGGTCGTTCTGAAGTTGAATTGCAACATCACTCAGCTAGCCAGTTATTGTTACTCCTGTGCACCTCATTGCAATCTGAGATGCTGCCAACAGCATGATGTCATGGTGAATTTATAAGATGGAGTTTGAGCTGTACCTAACCACACAGTTATGAGTGTAGAGAGTCAAGCAGTAGGCTAAGCTTGCATCCTTGAGGTGTGCCTGTGTTGGTTGTGAAAAAGAAGGAGTTGTTATCTGCACTGACTACGGTTGCCTGATGAAGTTAAGGATCCAGTTGCTGGAGGAGGTACCGATACCTAGGTTTCAGCTCGTCGAATAGTAGTGAGCTGTTGAACGCCAGGCTGTAATCGATAAACAGTAGCCTGACATATGTTTTGCTGTTGTCTAGGTATTCCAAAGTCAATTGGAAAGCCAGTGAACTTGCAGCTGATGTATTGTGGCAGTAGGTTCAGGACCATGCTCAGGTAGGGGTTAATTCTAGCCATGACCAACCTCTCAAAGCACTTCATCACAGTAGATGTGAAAGCGATCACTACTGGAGCAGCTCACCCTGCTCTTCTGTAGCACTGGTATGACTGATGCCCTCCTGTAGCAGATGGAAACCTCAGACCACAGCAATGAGAGCTTGGAAGTTTTCCTTGAACATTCCAGCTAGTTGGTCAGTACAGGTGTTCAGTGCCATATCAGGCACACCATCTGACTCTTTGAAAGGGTTCACCTTGAAAGATGTTCTGATGTCATTCTCTGAGATAGAGAACACATGGTCACCAGATGCAGATAGTGTAATAATTTAAGCAGTAAAGACATGAGGAGGGAAAAAGCATTTTATTTCATCCTAGCAAAAGGCTGCTAAGTCTCTTTTGTCTCATTCATCCATGCAACAGAAATCTGTTTTGGTTGAATTACAGTCAGGTTGATGAGAATGGCAGTTGAACAATAATGGAAAGGCTGCGAGGATAAAAAGAAGTAAACTCTGTGACAGACCTATGTAATCTAAGTATTTCCAGGGTCTATTTTTAATTCAGATTTCCACTATCTATTATATTTTTGCTTCTGTATTGTTAAATCAAACAGTATGTTTTCTGAGATCTTGCTCCAGGAACTGTAACGGAATAACTTGCCCAGATATATTATGTCCTCGGAAGATGATGTTTCTCAGGTTGAAAACTTTAGAAACATGTTGGAATTTGGTGATGTGACTTGCATAATGGAAAAGGGAGACAATAACTAAACAAAAGAAGGAAAGAAAAATTGATGCTGGTGGAAAATGTAGCTCTCTCTTATGTAGTCATTAGAATAGTCCAATTTCCAAATGGAGTTTTTGCTTATCTTGATGAATACGTTGTTTAGAAAATGTGGAATTTAAACACTCAAAAGGAAAATAAGCTCTCTGTTTCTAGTAGCAGTATATCCTGTTACCCAGCAACTCTTAGATAATGTCAATCATCAATAATAGAAAGGATGCTTTGTGCTAAAGCAAGGGATCTCATGTTTCCAGAGTTCTTTTGCAGTGGGCAAGTTGGAGGGATTAAAAAGAATGAAGTGTTCTGTGTGTGTGAGGAAACACAGTATTTGAATGAGAAATCATTTTATTGATTTGAACACTTAGTGCACTAGTTGTGAATACATGGGGACAGGAATAGGCTACTTAGGTTCAGCAAATAGTTCCATCTCTCAATTAAATCTTGGATGGTCTGAGACCTAATCCATATATCTACCTTATTCTCTGTCTATCCTTTAGTATCCATGAATGAAAATTGCTCAATCTCATATTTTAAAATAGCAAGAGAACTTGCTATTTTAAAATATGGAAATGAGCATTTTTGCAGAAAAAGTCCCAAACTTTCCTGTCACAAAGAATAGAAAATCTGCAGATGCTGGAAATCCAAGTTACACATGAAAAGTGCTGGAGAAACTCAGCAGGCCAGGCAGCATCTATGGAAAAGAGTACAGTCAATGTTTCAGGCTGAGACCCTCAGCAGGACCTGAGAAAAAACATGGGGTCAGAGTCAAGTTTGGGGGAGGGAAGGGGATGAAGAAACACAAGGTGATAGGTGATACTGGGGGGGGGGGGGGTGGGTGGGTGGGAGGAGGAGTGAAGTAACGAGCCGGGAAGTGGATTGGTGAAAGAGATACAGGGCTGGAGAAGGGGAAATCTAATAGAGGACAGAAGGTCATGGAAGAAAGAAAAAGGGAGAGGCGCACCAGAAGGTGGTGATGGGCAGGCAAGGAGTGAGAAAGGGAAATGGGAATGGGGAATAGAGAAAGGGATGGGGGGATTAACGGAAGTTTGAAAAACCAGTGTTCATGCCATTGGGTTGGAGGCTACCCAAACGGAATGCAAGGTGTTGCTCTTCCAACCGGACTGTGGCCTCACGTGACAGTAGAGGAGGCCATGGCTGGACAGGTCAGAATGGGAAGTGTATTGTGCTGTAGGTTTTCTATGTTTCTATGTTAAAATGGGTGGCCACTGGGAGGTCCCTCTTTTTCTGGGGGGCAGAGTGTAGGTGCTCAGTGAAGTGGTTTCCTAGTCCACATTGGGTCTCACCGATATACAAGAAGCCACACTGGGAGCACAACATACAATAAATGGCCCCAATAGGCTCACAGGTGAAGTGTCGCCTCACCTGGAAGGACTGTTTGGGGCCCTGAATAGTAGTGAGGGAGAAGGTGTAAGAAGCGGGTATACCACTTGTTCTACTTGCAAGGATAAGTGGCAGGAGGGAGATCAGTGGCGAGGGACAAAGTGGACAAGAGAGTTGCATAGGGAGCAATCCCTGCAGAAAGCAGAAAATGGAAGGTACCCAGAGGGAATATAAAGTGTTGTTCCTCCAACCAGAGTGTGGGTTCATCGCAACGGTAGAGAAGGCCGTGGATTGAAATATCAGAATGGGAAGTGGAATTAAAATGGGTGGCCACTGGGAGATCCCGCTTTTTCTGGCAGACAGAGTGTAGGTGCTCTTTGAAGCACCTTCCATGGCCTTCTGTCCTCTCCTATTAGATTCCCCCTTCTCGAGTCCTGCATCTTTTACCAATCAACTTCTCAACTCTTTACTTCACCCCTACCCCCTGACTGTTTCACCTACTACCTTGTGTTTCTTCCTTCCCTCCTTCCACCCTTTTACTCTGACGCCTCATCTTTTTTTTTCCAGTCCTGATGAAGAGTCTTGGCCCAAAATGTCGACTGTGCTCTTTTCCGTAGATGCTGCCTGGCCTGCTGAGTTCCTCCAGCTTTTTGTATGTGTCACCCAAACTTTTCCCAATCTACATGTAGAAGTATTTCTTAACATTATTCTAGTTAGCTATGTTTCCAATTTTCCAGCCATGCCATCCAGAATTAGACTTCACAGCAGTGTCAATGATTTCTTTTATGTATTTCTTCAATTATTTTTAATGTATTAGAAGTTTAAATATCTTCGTTGATGAACTCTTCATTTCACAGCCTGCCTTGTTGTGGCCCTTGCACTTTATTGTCGATCTACCCTGCCCTTTCTCTGTAACTGTAACACTATATTCTGCATGCTGTTGTGCTTTTCTCTTTGTAATATTTCAATTTATGTGTGTTTTGAAATTATCTCTATGGATAGCAAGCAAACAAAAGTACTTCACTGTATTGTGGTGCGTGACAATAATAATTACTAATATGAAGAAAAGAAAGATCAAACATGGTTTGTATGGTTGTGCATAGCTCAGCCATTTTTCTTGTTGGGTGTTTGTGCCTCAAAAGGATATATTTGTTGCACATAAATTATTAATTGCTGTTTGTGATGTATATAACTGACCTGGATGAAAATATAGACGGATGGATTTGTAAGTTTACAAATGATACGAAGATTGTTGGTGTTGTGGATAGTGTGAATGACTGGCAAAGAGTACAGCAGGATAAAAGTCAGTTGTAGATTTGGACAGGGAAATGGCAGATGGAGTTTAACTTGGCTGAATGTGAATTGTTGCACATTGGAAGGTCAAGCATAAAGAAACCCTTAACAGTACAGATGAGCAGAGGGATCTTGGCGTCCAAGTTCACAGCTCCCTGAAAGTGGCTACACAGGTTGATAGGGTGGTTAAAAAGGCAAATGGCATGCTTGCTTTTATTAGTTAAGGCATTGAGTTCAAAAGTCAAGAAGTTTTGTTGCAGCTTTATAAAACTCTATTTGGGCTGCATCTGGCGCATTGCATACAGTACCAGTCGGCCCATTATAGGAAGATGTCAAGCCTTTGGAGTGGGTAATGAAGAGGTTTACTATGATGCAGCCTGTATTAGAGGGTATGTGCTCTACTGCGAGGTTGTACAAACTTGGGTTGTTTTCTGAGTGGCAGAGGCTGAGGGGAGATCTGATAAGAGGTTTATAAGATTATGAGAGGTATAGATAGAGTAGACAGACAGTATTTTTTTCCTGAGGTTGACATGTCTAATACTAGAGGACATGCTTTATTGTGAGAGGGGGTAATTTCAAAGGAGATGGGAGGGGCAAGTTTTTTTTTGCCCAGGGTGGTGGGTGCCTGGAATGGGATGATGGTAGAGGCAGATACATTGGAGATTTTTAAAGAGATGTTTAGATAGGCACATAAATGCAAAGGAAATGGAAATATATGGATGTTGTGACAGTGGAGGGGATTTGTTTAGTTCGCCATTAGATTACTAATGTACTTGGTTCAGCACAGAATTGTGGGCTGAAGGGCCTGTTCCTGTGCTTAACTGTTCTGTGTTTTATTATGAATGTTAGCCATTGTTTATGTTATGCCTAATAATGTAGTTTTCCAGTGCATAAAAGCCAGCTTGTGCCTCATATCTTTGTAATTTGCTTTGTTTGATTCACGGCCCAGCTCTTGAATTGAACCAAGTCATTTCCAAAATTCTACAATATTTTGATTCATAGTCCTGGTTTTAAAATAGCCTATTTCCCATAAATTCTTTAATATTCTGATCTAACAAACCACCTCAGGTGCATTTCATGAATTTGTTCTCTGTGCTGTTTCTCAATTGTTTTTCTCTGGTCTCTGTGAAGCTTAGGTGTCTCATGATTATTGTTTTACCCTTATTGTGTCCTTAATTTACTGTTTTGTGCTTTGCCCTGCATTACCACTGTAGTTTTCTACCTTTAGTTATTTCTTAACTCAACTGAAATTGGTATTCCCTCTTGGTTTTCTCCAGTCTGTTCTCTCTGCTGCCTTCCTCCCATTCTTGATCACCAGGATTATCCCTGCTTTTCCATTTTATCTGCCTCATGTGAAAATTCAGCATCCTGGAGTAATTAATTCCCAATTTTAATTTTATTCTTTTTTTTTTGTCCTGTCCTCACTAAATGTCCACGTCTACCTTCCAAAAGTGATTGGATACTGGTTGGATATCACAAATACTTCCCTGACCTTTTAAAACATTTTTCTCCTCACCTTATTCCTTTTTAAATGAGCTTACAGTTGCTTTCCTAACCCATCAAAATCCAGGAAGGGGTCTAGAGTAGAATAGAGAAAATTGTAAACACGAGGAAATCTGCAGATGCTGGAATTTCAAGCAACACACATAAAAGTTGCTGGTGAACGCAGCAGGCCAGGCAGCATCTATAGGAAGAGGTACAGTTGACATTTCGGGCGGAGACCCTTCGTCAGGACTAACTGAAAGAAGAGATAGTTAGAGATTTGAAAGTGGGAGGGGGAGGGGGATCCGAAATGATAGGAGAAGACAGGAGGGGGAGGGATGGAGCTAAGAGCTGGAAAGTTGATTGGCAAAAGGGATATGAGAGGATCATGGGATGGGAGGCCTAGGGAGAAAGAAAGGGGGAGGGGAGAAGCCCAGAGGATGGGCAAGGAGTATAGTGAGTGGGACAGAGGGAAAAAGAGACAGAGAAAAAAATTAATTAGATTATGAGGACTCTCAGTCCTCGTTTATTGTCATTTAGAAATGCATGCATTAAAAATGATACAGTGTTCCTCCAGAATGATATCACAAAAAAAAACAGGACAAACCAAGACTAAAACTGAGAAAACCACATAATTATAACATGTAGTTACAACAATGCAAAGCAATACCATAATTTGATAAAGAGCAGACCATGGGCATGGTAAAAAAAAAAGTCTCAAGGTCCCGATCGATTCATCATCTAACGCAGGCGGCAGAAGGGAGAAACTCTCCCCGCCATGAACCTCCATGTGCTGACAACTTGCTGATGCATTGGAAGCACCTGACCACAGCTGACTCTTGAGTCCATCCGAAAACTTTGAGCTTCTGGCCAGCCCCTTCGATACAGCCTCTTGGAGCACCATTCTCTGCTGAGTGCTTCGACCCCGCCCCGGCCACCGAGCAACACGTAAAGCCGAGGACTTGGGGCCTTCTCCGGAGATTCTGGACCATACAGTAGCAACAGATGCCAAGCAGGCATTTCAGAAGTTTCACCAGATGTTCCCCCGTGCTCTCACATCCGTCTCCATCAAATCAGGATTGTGCACGGCACCCTACTTGACAAATAATAGACATCACCACCGGAGTGGCCACTGCGAGCTGCGTCGTGCCGCCATCTTCTCCTCCCACCTATGTCATCATCAAAACAATTAATATATAATGGATGGGGTACGAAGGGGAGGTGGGGCATTAACGGAAGTTAGAGAAGTCAATGTTCATGCCATCAGGTTGGAGGCTACCCAGATGGAATATAAGGTGGTGTTCCTCCAACCTGAGTGTGGCTTCATCTTGACAGTAGAGGAGGCCATGGATAGACATATCAGAATGGGAATGGGACGTGGAATTAAAATGTGTAGCCACTGAGAGATCCTGCTTTCTCTGGCGGACAGAGCGTTAGGTGTTCAGCGAAAATTGTCTTGTTTTTAATTCTCAGCAATGAATTTCCTAGTATATTAATTCCATTCAGTTTAAATTTTCACTGCATTTTGACACTTTTTTTTATATTTGAGCCACAAACTTTCAGTTTTGTATAGAAATACTAAATGTTAGATTAGAGCATCCTTTGTCTTCCCTCATCCCTAATGCACGTGATAGTTTAGTGAAGAAAGGTTCAAAAGGAGACATTACGTCTTTCGAAAGCAATGTTTGGAATGGTTTAAACAACAGCTAGTTCCTTGTATAATTTGGAAAACTTTTTAGGAACTGTAAGCATGGAAATTAATTGTATGAGTTCAACTGTGAAGAAAGATTGATGCATTTTCTTTGTAATTTTAACGTTTAGAGGACATTGTCTAAAATTTTGGCTTGTGATTTAATTAATTTTACTTGTAGAGGATGAATGCACACGCACCTTCTGGCAGGTAGCTTGGAAGCACAAAGCTGTCATTTTTGCTAGCATATACTTGGTTCAGAAGGGCTTGATGTGCGTTGCCTGAGGATAGCGTGATGACCTTTCATGCTTTAAAAGATTCTAGGTGAACCTTGGAAGTCAGTACTGTACAGAACACCTTCCCATTGTGAAAAACATCCTGAAATAAGAAGGAAAATAAATGACGTCTTGTCCCATGGCACTTCCGTATAAAGAATACAGTGCGAATGTAGTCCAGTGCAGCTGTAGCACTGACATTGGACAGCAATCTGTTCCATTTTGTTGGAATAGATAAATATTATCTTTTCTCAAACCTGTCGGACAACACCAAGAATGCTAGAGTGAGTAATGGAGTAAAATAAATGAGGTCACATGCTGTTAGCAAGAGATAAATTATAAAAGGTTGTTTTAAAAGTATTTCAAATAAACAGGAATATGTTATCCTTCTATTTCTGCTAAAATGTTGTCTTGCATTGGCTAAAATGAAGGGATTGAAAGATCAAATTATATGGGCAGAGGCTTCATCACAGTTGTTTATATTCATCTAAAAGGCTTTCAAATTCTTTGTCACTGTGTACGTAAAAGTTATAAATTAGGAAACCAAATTAAGCTCGCAATAAATTTTGCCTAGTTTCTCCGGCCTCATACTGCATGGAAAGTGAGAACAATTGGTTTTGTCTATTCTATCTCTTTCTTTTCATTGGATATGATAAGAAGCCTTCTTTAGAATTTTGTTCAGGGTCTGTGCATCACTGATAAAGCCAATGTGATTGACCTCAAACATCCACAACCATCTTTCTTTGTGAGTGATTTCCCCCTCAGTGATTATTATGACACAGAAAGGGGTCATTCAGCTCATCCATAAGACATTGGAGTAGAATTGGACCTTTTGGCCCATCGAGTCTGCTCCGGCATTCAATCATGGCTGATCCTTTTTTTTTTACCTCTCCTCAGCTCACATCCCCAGCCTTCTCCCCGTAACTTTTGATGCTGTGTCCAATCAAGAACCTATCAAGCTCTGCCTTAAAATACACCCAATAACCTGGCCTCCACAGCTTCCTGTGGTAACAAACTCCCCAAATTCACCACCCTCTGGGTAAAGAAATTTCCCTGCATCTCTGTTTTAAAGTGATGCCCCTCTATCCTGAGGCAGTGCCCTCTTGTCCTAGACTCCCCCAACATGGGAAACATCCTTTCCACATCTACTCTGTGTAGGCCTTTCAACATTCAAAAGGTTTCAATGAGATCGCCCTCATCCTTCTAAATTCCAGTGAGTACAGACCCAGAGCTATCAAGCGTTCCTTGTATAACCCTTTCATTCCCAGAATCATCTTTGTGAACCTCCTCTGAAACCTTTCCAATGCTGGCATATCTTTTCTCAGATGAGGAGCCCAAAATTGTTCATGATACTCAAAGTGAGGCCTCACTAGTGCCTTGTAAATCCTCAGCCTTATATACTAGACCTCTTGAAATGAATGCTAACATTACATTTGCCTTCCTCGCCACCAACTCAACCTGCAAATTAACCTTCAGGGTGTTCTGTACAAGGACTCCCAAGTCCCCTTGCATCTCAGATTTTTGGATTTTCTCCCCATTTAGAAAATAGTCTGTACATTTCTTTCTATTGCCAAAGTGCATGACCGTGCATTTTCCAACATGGTATTTCACTTGCCACTTTCTTGTCCATTCTCCGAATATGTCTAAGTCCTTCTGCAGCCTACCTGTTTCCTCAACCAATCTTCATATTATCTGCAAACTTGACAGCAAAACCATTTATACCGTCATCTAAATCAATGATGTACAGCATAAAAAGAAGCAGTCCCAACACCAACCTCTGCAGAACACCACTAGTCTCTGGCAGCCAACCAGAAAAAGATCCTTTTATTCCCACACACTGCCTCCCACCAATCAGCCAATGTTCTAACCATGCCAGTAACTTTCCAGAAATATCATGGGTTTTTAACTTGGTAAGCAGCCTCATGTGTGGCACCTTGTCAAAGGCCTTCTGAAAGTCCAAATATAAAACATTCACTGCATCCCTTTTATCTATCTTACTTGTAAACTCTTCAAAGAATTCCAACAAGTTCGTCAGGCAAGATTTTCCCTTCAGGGAACCATGCTGACTTTATCCTAACTTGTCCTGTGTCACTAAGTACTCCAATGCCTCCTCCTTAACAATTGACTCTGACATCTTCCCAACCACTGAGGTCAAGCTAACTGGTCTGTAATTTTCTTTTTGCGGCCTTCCTCCTTTTTTAAACAGTGGAGTGACATTTGCAACTTTCCAGTCCTCCGCCACCATGCCAGAGTCCAAAGATGTTTGAAAGGTCATTGCTAATGCCTTCTACAATCTCTACCACTACCTCTTTCAACACGCTAGGGTGCAGTTCATCTGGTCCAGGTGAGTTATGTACCCTGATCTCTTTCAGCTTTTTGAGCACCTTCTTCCATGTAATAGTAACAGCACTCACTTCTCTTACCTCACACCCTTCAACATCTGGCACTCTGCTAATGTCTTGCACAGTGAAGTCTGATGCAAAATATTTATCTAGTTCATCTGCATCTCATTGTCCCAGGTTATTATTTCTCCAGCCTCATTTTCTAGCTGTCCTATATCTACTCTCATATCTTTTTTTTATTTTTTACATACTTGAAAAAGCTTTTACTCTCCACTTTGATATTGTTTGCTGGCTTGCTTTCATATCTCTTCTTTTCTCTCCTAATGATTCACTCTGTTGCTGTCTAAGTTTTTAAAAGCTTCTCAATTCTCTATCTTCCCACTAATTTTTGCTTTTTTGTATGCCCTCTCTTTTGCTTTTACATTAACTTTGACTTCCATTGTCAGCCACAGTTGTATTATTTTGCCATTTGAGTATTTCTTCACTTTTGGAATACATCTATCCTCATTTTTCCCAGAAAATCCCACCATTGTTGCTCTGCTGTCATCCTGTCCAGCATCTCCTTCTGACTTACTTTCACCAACTCCTCTCTCATACCACTGTAACTTCCTTTACTCCACTGAAATACTGCTACGTCAGACTTTACTTTCTTCCTCATCCGCAAAACAATCCCGTCAGTCTTAACACCCCCCCCCCACTTGTATCCTTGTAACTTATTTTCCCCTCAACTCCTCTTTTGAGTCTTTGCCACGAATCTACATCATGGTAAACTTTCAGGGGCCAGTTAACCTTCCAGTGTGCCTTTGAGACTTTGGAAGAAACCAAAGCACCTGTTGAAAATCATATGGTCACCAGGAGAATGTGCAAACTCCACACCAACCTTTCCCTGAAATCAAGAACAGACCTGTGTTGCAAGAGCTCTGAACCAGTGACTCTTAAGAGCTGTGCCGATTGAAGTGCATAATGCTGCTGGGTCATCTTGATTAGGCTTTTAGATTAACAAATAGTACACAGGTTTCAAAATAGTTCACTCTCCCAATCACACTGCAAACTGTCAGTAATGACTATGCTTATAGATTATGTTGGTGTAATTCTAGTACGATTTTTAAACTAATTTACATTTGAACTTCATTTCCTAACTTGCCTTTAATGGCACATACTGCTAGTGCCTGCCCAAAATGAGCTATGTGCAAAATATCTTGCAAAGTTTCAAATATTAAACTATAATAATCCCTTTTAATATGGAAGATTTTAGATACAACTCCTGTTAAAACTTTAACGTACAACCATCAAGATGATAGCTGTTGTACATTTGAAAACTTAGTTTAATTCTGTGCTAGCAGTTTGTACTCAGCAATGAAAACAGGATGCTCCACAAACCATTCAGTAGCAGTGGAAACAAATGCAGTCAATGTTTCAGATCCTCTCATCAGAACTGTTCTTTGCAGTTTCTTTCAAATAGAATTGCATCGTTGTTGTTTCAGCTAACAATGTCCTGAATAGCCAAGGCAAGGCAATAACCAACAGAGTGCCAATGGAAGTATTTCCAGCAAGACAGTAGAAGTATGTCAGTAATTCCTACTGGTATTCAGAGCTGTCAGTATTTGGAGAGAGCCTTTATAAAGTGCCATTCATTGCACAAGTAATATTAGAGATATGAGAGATGAATGTTGGCCAGGTCTCTGGGGAGATATGGCTGCTGCTTCTTAAAATGCTATGAAACCTCTTCCCTGACAAGTTTGGCTCTAATGACACCTGAATTATGGCACTTGCTTGAAATTGTATTAATAACTTTTCAATGTCCTGTAAGTTTTGTGAACAAGGATAAATTAATAAAATTATTAAAAATAAAATTTGTTTTTGGGAAGGGGGGTGCAGTGGTCTAAAATATGCACAAGAATTAATGAAAAACAGAAACTAAAGATTAATTCAAGACTAATGTGTAAATGACAAATAGATACAAAAGATTAAACTATAACTAAATTCCTTCATTGGAAATGAGTCGAAACTTGATATCCAGCAGTACAAGTAAAAAGTGCAGAATGTAGGGCAGAAAGAACACTTGAAGCTGTCTGGGAAAAGACCTTTATTACATTGACATTTTTTCTTTATTATTTGACTCTGACAAGCAGAAATACTCAACTTGACAATTATAGGACATGGAATAAGCAAAATTGTTGATCATGTCCCTGACTTACAAAGACACTGTTCTGATTTTTTCATACTAGGCCACATATTAATTTAATAAACAACAGATATCTTGGTTTAATAACAAAAACAAATATTGAAGCTAAGGCCATTTTTCTTCAGTACAGTCAGATAAAATAGAATTTAGTAGAGTGATATTGGAGTAGCCTTTTTTTTTTTAGCAATGCTGATGACAACTTTAGGATTTCATGTTTGAAGATGGAAGTCCAAAAATACCTATAGTGTGAACATACAAGCGTTTCAACACTTAATTCAGAACAATGTTCAACAAAGGAGTATGAATTTGGGTGAGATGCTCACTGCTTATCGGATAAACTTTTTTTCTTTTTCAATATTTTTATTAATTACTTGCATAGACAAATACAAAATACATTATGATATCATGGAAACAGAAACAAGATTGAATTGCCCCATAACTATGTATAGTAAATTAACCGTAATATTGAAAACGTATATTTTATTCTAATCTAAAGCAAAATCAAAACCCCATAACAAAACAGAAAAAAAAAGGGGGAAAAAACAGCTGTTTGGTTAAAAGAAAAGAAAAAAAAATCTCTGACATATAGGCGTAAATTCAAACATATAATAGCCATCATCATTGTTGACCAAATCGAAAATTGTGAAAGTAGTTCTAAAAAGGTCCTCATAATGTGAAAAAATCTTGTCTAGGTATAGAAATAGAACACCTAATCTTCTCCGGATTTAAACGTGACATAACATCAATCAACCAATGGGCATGAGTAAGCGGAGCGGCATCTTTCCATTTAAGCAACAAAATTCTTCTGGCTAAAAGAGAAATAAAAACCAAAATATGCAAATCATTCGGCTTAACAGTAAAATCATTTCCTCCAACAATGCCAAACAAGGCAGTCAGAGGGTTGGGTTTAAAGTTTACTTTAAAAAGCTCCGAGAAAGTTTGAAATACTTCTTTCCAAAATTTATCAAGCCGCAGGCAGGACCAAAACATATGAATTAGAGAGGCCTCGTCAAGATTGCACCTATGGAGAAAAATCTGAGTAAAAACGAGAGAGCTTATCTTTAGTCATATAGGCTCTATGAACCACTTTAAATTGTAAAAGAGAGTGACGCGCACAAAATGAAGAGGTGTGAACAAGTTTAAAAATTTCATTCCAAGTATCCTCATCAACTGAAATCTGTAGGTCATGTTCCCAGAGGTTTTAAATTTTGTCGAACGGAGTGTTTCTCAATGCCAACAACATATTATAAATATTAGAAATAGATCCATTATGAAAAGGTTTCAAAGTAACAATTGTATCAATTAAATTCTTATCTGGATATTTAGGAAATGTATAAAGTTGAAAACACAAGAAGTCTCTAATTTGTAATTATCTGAAAAAGTGAGCTTTACGAACATTATATTTAATAGATAGTTGATCAAATGAGGAAAGACTATCTCCAACAAACAAATCCTGAAAACAGTTAATACCTAGTCTATTCCATTCTTTAAAAACTACGTCAATCAAAGAAGGTTTAAAATAATAATTAGAAAAATTGGGACTAGGGAGTGAAAAACCAAATAGCTCAAAGAATTTTCTAAATTGTAACCGAATCCTCAAAGAATGTTGAACTACAAAATTATCATTTAAATTACTTAAGGATAGAGGAATTGACCAACCAAGAAGAGAAATAATAGAAAATTTATTAACAGAATTATCTTCTGAAGAAACCCAAACTGGACAGGCTTCACGATATCCAAAATGTAAGGTAGCATATGTTGACTGCCCAGTAGTAAAACCTAAAATTGGGTAGGGCTAATCCCCCATTTTTTTTTTTTAGCTTTCTGAAGATGAACTTGGGTAAGATGCTCACTGCTTATAGGAGAAACTTGTCTGATGATTTGATGTGAGATCTTAAGAAGTACGGTACAGTGTTTTGCTAGCTTTACAGAGGACAAAGACTATGAGAAAGTTTGAGCAATTGTTAGTTTGATTATTTTAGAAAAGATTCTCCAAAACATTTTAGTTTAGATCTCTTTTGACCTTGAGAAGTGTTGTGAGGATTAAAGGTTTTTTTGTTTCTTGTGTATTGAACATTTTAAAAATATTGAACCTCTCTACTACAGCAATGCTTAGCCTTTTTATAAGGTTAAGTCTGGCTCTGTATTATTTGTGAGCAACCCTGGTTTTGGCCAAACATGTAATGGCACTTTCCACCTTGGTAACGGGGAAGTTGGACATGCCTAGCAGAATGAGCTATAATAATAGAAAGAGAAAAAGTGAGTCCAAGTCACAGATAGATGACTGACAGCAATAGTCAATTCTGATACTGGAAGAGTGTGTTACCTAAATTTGGAAAATTTGATACTGAGTTCTAAAGACTATAACATACCTGGACAGAGAAGCAATGTTGTACCGCCGGGTTTGTCTTGTGCCTAATTATAAGGCAGGTAAAAGAGAACAACACCACTTGGAAATCCCTCTCTAAGTCACTCACCATCCTGACTGGAAAACATATCGCCATTCCTGATTGTCACTGGGTCAAAATCATGGAATTCTCTCCCTAGCAGCACTGTGGGTGTACCTACACCTCAGGGACTGCCGTGGTTCAAGAAGGCAACTCATCACCACCTTCTCAAGGGCAACTAAGGATGGGCAATAAATGCTGGCTTAGCTGGCGACACCCACATCCCATAAATACATAATTAATATAGTCTCTTGTGAATGCATATTATCTGTGCATGCATATTGGGTTGGAACTTCAGAACAAATTAGACAAGCTGCTTGAGAAATGCAGAATGTTCCACAATAGAAAGACAAACCATTCAAGAATTAAGTAGATTGAAATTCTTCAACTAAAACCACTGTCTCAATTATACTGCCGGATTTGGCATCTGAAATAGGAAAGGGAGGTTGATGTTTTTGGGAGATTCCTTTCAATAGCAGTAGAAATCCATTGAGGATTTCTGGTCCCTTTTAGTCATTCCTATGTCTCGTCTGCTGTGTATCACAGCTCAGTGGCAGAACCTTCTACTGTCATATCCCTCAGCTTCAGAATTACACCCCCCACCACCCAAAGCCCAGGTCATTTTTGAGGTCCTTTCGTTCAAGTTTGTTATAAAGCTGTGCCTACATTGAATGGAAGTCAGGACAGAATATCCATTGTAACTCAGATTTAATGTGGCAGCTCTGTCTCTGTGCAAAATACCCTGATGTTGCAACCTTTGAAGTTTATAGTGAATTTCATAATTTAACATATTTTTCATCTTTCTTTAGATGTGGCTGTTCCTTTCTCTTTCAATTGATTGTTTTTTCACCTTCTGTTTCTAAATGTCAGTTTTTAAAGTAATGGATATCTTAAGAACTTTGATTTGTACCCTGTAACAGACATTCTCTTCATTTTTTCCACCCTCCTACCCTGCAATCTATACATAACTCAAAGTTGCTGGTGAACGCAGCAGGCCAAGCAGCATCTATAGGAAGAGGCGCAGTCGACGTTTCAGGCCGAGACCCTTCGTCAGGACTAACTGAAGGAAGAGTGAGTAAGGGATTTGAAAGCTTTCAAATCCCTTACTCACTCTTCCTTCAGTTAGTCCTGACGAAGGGTCTCGGCCTGAAACGTCGACTGCGCCTCTTCCTATAGATGCTGCTTGGCCTGCTGCGTTCACCAGCAACTTTGATGTATGTTGCTTGAATTTCCAGCATCTGCAGAATTCCTGTTGTTTGCGTTTAAAATCTATACATAATTTGCTTTTAACTTTTCCAGTCTTGAATCAAAGATCCTTGATATGAAATGTCAACTCTGTTCTCTTTCCATGGATGCTGCCTCGTGCATTGTGTTTTTATTTTGGATTTTAACCATCAGCAACTTTTTTCTTCCAAGAAAAATATTTGATGTGTTTTGAGGTTTGGCAGTTTAACTGTACTCTGAGTCCAATGCTTCAAGTCAAATAATATGAACTGGATGCAACTTGCATCTCAACCATCTGTGAAGTGAACATCATGATTCTTATCATTTGGCAGTTTATTTTATCACTAATTTGCAAGAAAACAAAAGAGTTCCACTTTGCAAAGGAGCCCAAAAGCAGAGCTTAGATCAGAGACAGCAGCCAAGTAATGCCACACCAGCTGAACTTTGGACAGATCAACTTGTATGTCAAATGGCCACCTACTTAACAATCCCAAAGCCCTTCATACTTGATGCATTTCCAGTATAGAAGAAGGAAGCTACAACCCATACAGATAGTCACCATACAAGTTGCTGGTGGTGACACGAGACATGCAACAGGGCATTATATTTCCACAAATAAAACTTTCACATTGCTGCTTTTACTTTCCCAATATGTCATAAAGTAAACATGCTTGGTAAACCCAAAATTAGAATCCATTACATCAATGCTGGCTACTCAGTATGTATGTATTTATTTATTTATTTGCTTGCTTGCTTGCTTTCTTATTATAACTTATGGGAATTTGTATGTCTTGCACTGTACTACCACAAAACAACAAATTTCATGACCTATTATTATATGACAGCATAATAAATCTGATTCTGATCCTCATACTTCTGATTTTTGGAAATGACTAGTTATTTTGTAACTGAGTGTGAATTCACAATTGTAAGCATATTGCTGTTTCTTCCCTCTGAGTGCCTACATCTGCATTCATTATGATCAGTATAAGCATCAGCATTGTCTATCTACTGCATGGATTAAAATTTGGGGTACCCAAATCAATCATAGTTCTGTTAACTTGTTGAATCATTTAACTAAGTAGATAGCAAATAGCAAGGCGAGCACCAAGTTTGTGGGAGTGCACATAAGGGACAATCTCATCTGGTCCCTCAACTCTACCTCTTTAGTCAGGAAATCACGGCAGCATCTCCACTTCCTTAAGAGATTGAGACAAGCAAGCGCTTCCCTCCTTCCTCCTCCATTCCATCCAATTTTTACTGGAGCACCATTGAGAGTGTCCTGACTAGCTGCTTCCCGTGTCTAGTACGGGAATTGCAAGGCATCCAAGTGCAAGACCCTATATAGGATTGCGAGGGCTGCTGAGAAGATCATGAGTGCCTCTCTTCCACCTATCCGAGATATTTATCAGTAGTGCTGCATCCACAGGGCCATTAGCATTGTTAAGAATCCCTTCCATCCTTCTGAAATTTTCTTTGACCTCCTGCCATCATGCAGGAGGTACCATAGATTAGGACAAGGACTGTTAGATGGGAAACAGCTTCTTCCTTCAGGCCCTGAGACTACTGAACTCCCTGCCACCACCAGGTCTCATTGCAAGTGAAGCACCAGTCAGTCGCATTATACTTTTTAACTTGTGTCATAAGTTCACATTATTGTTTAAGTTATTTCTAGTAATTGAATGACAATAAACTTAAACTTGATCTAAGCTGAGATTGAATGCCTATAGTTATGAGCTTAAGAACATTGAAGTTTCCTTAACCATAAGTGCTTAGAAAGTCATCTTAGAAACTTAGACCATGTCAAAGTGGAAAAGAAAGTGACTGAAGATGAATGGTGTTTTAAATTACAAAGCCTAGCTTAGTGCAAAGAAATTTTTTAAGAAGCTTGAGTTTTGTCACTACTCCAGGCTATATTTGAGCATAATGTTCAACACAGTACCTCACTTAGGTTCTCCATGTGTTATAATATCTATATCTTCAGCTCTAACAGATCATCACATTTGCCTTCTCAGCTTCAAGTGCCAAGTGTTAAAGGTTTTGACTTTGCCAAGCAGCATATTGGTCAGCATGGTAAAGATGACATTTTGGTCATCCATGAAGGTTTGCCACCTGTCTCAGCAAAGGACAACTCGCCATCTGAGAACGGTGATGTGTCCAGTCCTCAGCCGAAGGCAGCCAAACTGTCCAAAGGGCTTCGACAGAGAAGTCGGTAAGCATAATCCATTACATAGAGCATTAACTGCTCAACAGCAAATGTTTCTTTCATTCAACGTGAAATTCCAATAAGTGATGATGCCACTTGAGTTTATGCCTCACTTCTCATGAGAAGTTGAAAAATGACAGTGTCTTAAGCTGATTTGCTTGTGCACAGTGGTGGGGCATTGACCAGTTTTAATGCAAAACTTGATCCTTGGCTCCAGAGTATGAGGAAAGAAAAGAGAAATGTAAGTTTTACATCCTGTAAAGAAATCTCAAAAGACATTAATCAAAAATGTGTAACTAGGGTGTTAACAATTTTTCATTTTTACTTGTAAAATGCATTGCTAGAGAATTTAACGAATGCAAATTTTAGAACATTTTGTCGAATTTCCACATGTTATGGTACAGATCTTCATACACTAGAAATAGTCAGTGCGGACCCAGTTAGGTTTTTCCAAGCTGCTGAATGTAGAATTGAAATATTTTATTTGAGGCTCAGCCTGAGGTCCTGACATCCTGAAGACCCTAAAATCCTCCCTTGATAGCCTGTGTTTCTTGCTGATTTGATCTCTTCACCTATCTAATGTAGAATAGTTATTCTAAGAGCTGGCAGTCCAGAAACCAACCCATTTCTTCCTGCCTTCCTAGAAATTGACTGAAGTCTTATGTTAGCAGCATTGCCAGTTATCAACAAGAAAACTGGAGTAAAAATTGACGTTTAAAGTTATTAATAATGAGCTCTGCTGCATGTAAGACTGATGTTTAGTAAGTGAGATGAGAATGTCAAAATTGAACTTTTCCACACACATAAGGAATGTCCAAAATAGTGTCGATTTTGTGTGGATTGCGGTCAATTTCTCTTGGAGCCCTGTGCCCGTGACAGTGTTCCCTGATGGGTTTAATCCTCAGGGCCCCTAACACAATCCTTACCGCTCTTGCATTTTTCTAAGTATTGATTATTTTGACAAGTGGATCATTCCACTGTGAAGTTAATAACAAAGTATTAATTGCTATCTGCTCATTACAGTAATAATGTATTTGTGCGAAGGCTGTCCTTTTTGTGACAATAGAGTACTCTGATATAAATTTTTAAAACTAATCTTCAAACTTCAGAAGTCAAATTAGAATCCCTCATTTCCTGATGTTGCAACTTGTTTTGGCTGATATTTATTATACCAAGGCATTTGTGATGTATCATAGCTCCTAATCCACTATCAAGAAGAAAGAGACAACATTTTGTCGTGGGGGGGGGGAGAATAGGTCTACAATTGAAAATTCTGATACATTCTCTGCAAACTGTAGCTTTTGAAGGTTAATTTTAGATCAGCTGACTACACATCTTGCAATCTGCATTTTAAAAACAATCACAAATCCAGTTGCAGTCCAAGTGAATTTATCTGAAATCTGTCTCATGTAAACTGGGCGAGTGGGGAGCAGGGTTTGATGTTTTAAATGCAATGTCTGTCTTTGTAGAGTTTCACCTTCTGAAGCTGAATCCACTGCCAGTGAACAGTCCAGTGGCAGAGAATCTGTCGAGGATATTCCAAGAGCTCCTGCAATTCCTAGTGGCAATAGACACATGACAATCAGAAATGGTTTGTATCCGCTAACATATTAGTAATACATTTCAAGTTTATACATGACATATTTTGAAATGAAAGAAATAAATGAAGGAGGAGCCAGTTAACATTTAGTATAGTAAATACTTGCTTGATTTGGAGATGACTCTGAGTACAGCCTTTGCAGAAGATGTTTCACCTTTAAAGTGCAAACATATGTATTTCCTGTACTAGAGTAAACTGGAACCATTTCTTTTGGAGGCCTTTCCCAGCTGTTATTCCAAACACATGTATGTGACACTTTTTTTGTATGTCATTTCCCAGTTGACCCCACAGGCATCTTGTTTCTCAGCTTGACCCTAGGGATATTCCAGTTACTCAGGTGAACCCAGTGGCATTCCAGTTTCCCATGAACCTGTGACTAAACTGTTTACAATAAACTACAAAGTTTATTTTGTACATAGTTCTCTAGGGAGAAGGATAAGAAGCCCAAGCAATTAAGGTAACGAGAAATTCTGGAGTTAAAGGCAATATTCAGCTTCATTTTCTACATTATTCTCAAATTCAAGTTCTAATCCAAATACTGTGCACTTGAAGTTACTATATAAACATAACTGCAGCCAATATCCTTACAGTGAATAGACAAGTACGAACTGTCCATGAGATAGAAAAAATACAGGCAACATTTTTGCAGCTATGTGAATGGCTGCAATATCATTAAACAAGCACACTATACTATGTGATTTGGAAGATGTCAATATACACCATTGTTACTTATGTAGATTATTTGTACTTGAACACTGCATCCAAAATATTCTATCCTGCACCAGTTTGGAAGCATTGTTTATCCATGTGCTAATATTTTCAGAATCAGGTGTGTGTGTGTGTGTGTGCGTGTGTATATATAGAATATATAAGTAATGTGTGCCATAGATTATGATTCCATCATACATTCCAAAATATTTTCTGAGAACTGTACCGCAAGCCATTTGGGAGGCCTGTAACCTTTTTACAAAGTGCCATTATAACAGAATATTTAATGAAACAGGTAATCATTTGGAAGCCAGTGGTTTGATTTATTTCAAGGCCTTTGAAGGTAGATGCTTGGTAGTGGTTTCCATGGATACCAGAGCCACATTTAAGTCTGCTAAGAAAATCTTCTGCATGGGCTCAGATTGCTCAGTGCATAGAAAGCAATGCTGGTGCCCTCTACCTGTCTGAAGTTGTTACTGGAATTGGTATATTTGGAAAAAGAGCAATTGATTCACTCCAAGTGAGAATCAAACCGCAATCAATGATCACTGGTGCTGTGAAGTGATTACATTAGGCTCTATGCTACCGTGCTGCCTAAGTGATTCAATCCAAACATAATTGTATAATGAAATCGCAGTGCCAAACAATCATCTTTGTGGATCACTTTATTAAAACCCTGTTAGTCAGAAATAGTTGAAGTTCCAGCACTAATTTGCATGATTAAATTTCAAACTGATGTACTCCCAGCAGCCTAACTTCTTTTATTGTCTCAAGATACTGAAACCTCATCCACTGTCACTTTCAGCACTCCTAGATTCCCAATTCCAGTTGCTCCCCTTCCATGAAGCTGCCACTCCTGTTTCCTTGTTGTTCATCTATATACTACTAAAACTCTCATGCTCTGTCTGTCTGCTTGTGACCTCTAATTAGCACAAACGGTGCATTACAGCGGCACTTTTTTGGCTAAATTGAATTAAAATGCGCTAACTTACAGAATGCAGGCAAAGTTCGGGGTTATATATTCATATAAAATTGCTCATTCGCCAAAATCAACAGGCTCCCTTTTAACCCGAGAGCCGATCCTTCATCATGGAAGTAGGACGCGACAGCCCGACGCATGTGCACGGCCAGCCTCAGCAGTGACACCTACTGGAGCAAAAGGGCAGGGCAGCTCTATTTCGAGGGGTCACATTCTGCTAATCACCATCAGCATGTGCAGGATTGGGACAGATCTAACTGCCACCCATCAAGAGGAGATAATTAAATCTTATTGTAATGGCGTACTTCGAGACACCCATAAAACCCTTTGCTGCAGTCAAAGGACAGCGGTGACTATATCACGTCCATTTAGGAGAGCGCCAACCACATCATCAAGAATAATCAGCATCGTATTGTTGCAGAGGGAAGTACAGAGGGCGGGTCTTGAAGTTTAGTGATGAATTTGGATTGTATTCTTGTGTTGAACACAACTACAGTCAACGAACAACAGCCTGACATATGAGTTCCTTTGTTCAGGTAGTCCAGAGTAGAGTGAACATTTTATGCACATTGTTTTCAATGGAATGAACACCACTCCTCTGAGAATGGGTTGCACCCTATTAGCTTGTTCTGGGAATGAAGGAGATCTGAATACAAACCAAAATAATGATTTTTAATATTTTTCTCTATCTCTCCTGTCTTGATGTTTGATGTTACCATGTGGTTTCCAAAATTGGAAAAAAACACTTTATGGAAACCACCATAAGGCATTTCATCTTGGGAAACCATTTCACTGGATTGTTAGGCTTTTAATTCAAATAATATAGTCTAATAGTAACATTACTGTAATGTTGGATCCCAAATTACTGCATTAGATTTTCACCAGCAGTGTAATTTGCCAGTTATTCTTACCAGTCATTCACTGTCTGTGCTCTGATGTTCATGTTCTATTCCAGAGCCTCATCAGACTGACAAGCCTGATGAGCAGCCGTCCTCCGCTTCCATTTTTGATCATGTTGATCGGATGTCACGCCCATCAGAAACAGGCAAATGGCTACCAAACAAAATTCAGCTGATCGCCATGCAACCGATTCCAGCCCCTCCTTTACAGAATCCATTACTTCCCGAGCGAGTGGCTGAAACAAACAAAATCAATAAAGAGGTAAGATCTGCTGGGTTCCTCAGAGAAATGGAATAGGATTTTACAGTACAGGGGTTGCTTGAATCTCATGTGAATCCAAGATGTTCTTTTATACATTTAAATGTCTTTCAATAATTTACATATCATTCGTTGTGAAGGCACTTGGCACTTAATACATTGCTAGCTCGCTGACTATGAACTGAAGTATACAAAACATGGCTGTCATCATTTTATCTCACTTTGTCATGTGTATACACATAAACATATTCAGTCATACACACTACAGGTCGAGTACTTATTCAGAATGCTTGGGGCTGGAAATCTTTTGAAATTTGGATTGTTAAAAATTTTGATATATATAATAAGATTGGTTTGGATCGCCATCATTTCTATCTCTGAATTTATGTGCTACTGGTAAGCAGTCTTCGTCTTACACTTGTTCATCACACATATATGTATTTACTTGTAAAAATTATTCCATTTCAAAGTAAAATTTATTATCAGAGTACATAGATATCACTACATATAATCCCGAGCTGCTTTTTCTGTGGGCCTACTTAGCAAATCTCTAAAACAACGACTGTAAAGAGGATCAATAAACAACAAACTGTTCAAATGCAGATATAAATAAATAGCAATAAATAACAGCATTTAATAACAAGATAAAAGAGGCCTTAAATGAGTGTGTTTATTCCCTTTTGTTCAAAAGCCTGATGGTTGAGGGGTACCATCAACAGGTACAGGTAAAAGTAGAGGAGGTGGTTTATGCATCTACGTGAATTGATCATGGTGCACTAACTCTACCATTACAGACTTCAAACCAATGAGCTCAATTACTTCTACAGTCGCTTTGACCGAGAGAACAAGGTCACCCTCAAAGCGGATCTCCCACCTAGTGAACTGCCTCTCTCACTTTCCACCTCCAATGTTTGCGCCACCCTGAGCAGGGTGAATATACGGAAGGCAGCTGGTCCGGATGGAATACCTGGCCTTGTGCTCAGAGTCTGTGCAGGGCAGTTGACCAGGGTCTTCACGGACATTTTCAATCTGCCCCTGGCACAGGCAGTTGTCTCCAGGAGCTTCAAGATAGCCACCATCGTGCCAGTACCGAAGCATTCCACTTCCGCCCAGTTGCACTCACCCCCATCATTGCAAAGTGCTTTGAGAGACTGGTTCTATCACATCTGAAATCTTGTCTGCCCACTACCCTGGACCCCCATCAATTTGCCTATCGCACCAACAGGTGTACAGAGGACGCCATCTCCACGGCACTTCACTCTGCCCTGGCCCACCTGGACAGCCCCAACTCTTATGTCAGAATACTGTTCATTGACGTTAGTTCGGTGTTCAATACTGTGATCCCCTCCAAGCTGATCACCAAACTTCGCCAGCTTGGTATCAGCTCATCCCTCTGCAATTGGACCTTGGACTTTCTGACTAACAGACCCCAATCTGTTAAGTTAGACAATCTCTTCTCCTCCACTCTCACCCTGAATACTGGCGTGCCTCAAGGCTGTGTGCTGAACCCTCTTCTGTACTCCCTTTTCACCTAAAACTGCATACCTGTACATGGTTCTAACTCCATAATCAAGTTCGCAGACAACACCACAGTTGTTGGCCTGATCAGAGGGGATGACGAGACAGCCTACAGGGACGAGGTCCAGCACCTGGCTGCGTGGTGTGTCGATAACAACCTGGCCCTTAACACCTAAAAGACCTATTGTGGACTTCAGGCATGGTAGGAGCCACACTCATGTCCCCATCTGCATCAACAGAGCTGTAGTGGAGCTTGTATCAAGCTTCATATTCCTTGGTGTCCACATTTCCGATGACCTCACCTGGTCCCTGAACTCCTCCATCCTGATCAAAAAGGCGCAACAGCGTCTTTATATCCTGTAGAGAATCAAGAAAGCTCACCTCTGTCCCAGGATACTGTGGACTTTTACCGCTGTACCATTGAGAGCATACTCACCAACTGCATCTCAGTGTGGTATGGCAATTGTCCCGTATCGGACCGCAAAGCACTCCAGCATGTGGTGAAAACTGCCCAGCGGATTATCGGCACCCAATTGCCCACCATTGAGAACATCTACCATAAACGCTGCCTGGGCAGGGCGAAAAGCATCATCAAGGATGCATCTCACCATAACCATGGACTTTTTACTCTCCTCCCATCCGGTAGGCGCTACAGGAGCCTCCACTCCCGCACCAGCAGGCACAGGAAGAGCTTCTTCCCTGAGGCTGTGACTCTGCTGAACCTCACATCACAGTGCTAAGCAGTATTGCACCCATATTGGACTGTCTCAGTACTTTGATATTTGTATGCTGTAGCACTTTTTATTCGCAGTTATTTTGTAAATAATACTGTTCTTTTGCCCTTCTGGTCAGATGCTAATTGCATTTCATTCGCTTCGTATCTGTACTCGGCACAATGACAATAAATTTGAATCTAATCTAATCTAATCCAATAACTGTTCTTGAACCTGATGATGCGAGTCCTGAGGGACCTGTACCTTCTACAAGATGACTGCAGTGAGGAAAAAAAACATGGCCTGGTGTTCAGGATCTTTGATGGATGTTGTTTTTCTACAGCAACACTTCATATGGATGTGCTCAGTGATTTGGAGGGCTTTACCCCTGATGTACTGGGCCAAATCCACTACCTTTTGTAGGATTTTCTGCTCAAAGGCATTGGTGGTGCCATATCAGGCTGTAATGCAGCCAGTCAGCCCACTTTCCATCACACATCTATAGAAATTTGCCAAGGTTTTTGATGACATGCTGAATCTCCACAAACTCCTGAGGAAGTAGAGCTACTGTTGTGCTTTCTTTGCAATTATATTTATATAATGATTTATATTACGTACCATCAATATAATGAAAATATAATGTGTGCAGGGTAACAAAAACAGCACAGCAACATCAGGAGAATCAGTTTTTGAACGAAAACGAACAGTACATTTTCAGTGTCAATCTACAGTGACGTGCTTTGATTAAGAAGTTGCAGAACACTATATATATATATATAATTTTTTTTAGGTTTTATGTGTACTATAAAAATAATCAGCATTATAGACTTATTCTGGTGTTAGATTTTTATCAGCGACAATCTTGGCAAACCCTTTGAAGTCCTCTGCTGCTTGGTGATCAGCAGACACTTAAAATTTAAAATACTATGCCTTTTCTTAAATTTATGCAACCAGCATGCTGAATGTTCGCAATTACCTTCAATTTTCAGTTCATCATGATAGATTTGCTTATTTCATGAGCAGCATACCATAAAGCAGCATATGCTGACGAATTGACTCTTACACTCCACAATCAAGATATTAATTTTTCACTTTATGCAGTGTTTTTCTATTTTTCATTAACTTCTGTTCATTACGTATGTGAGGTCAATTCTTAGAACTGTCTGTGGTGTGCAAGGAGCTGCACATTGCCTGGGAACCTTCCAAGCACCTTGTGGAATTTTCCATTTGTGTCATCGTGCCAGTGCTCCAAAAAGATTTCAAATTTCAGAGGTTTTAGAACTTTGGATAAGGTGTGCTCAACCTGTATCTCTATCTTTCTCACTCTCACAAGAGGTCACGTGTGCACACATGCTTTCCCTTTCTTTCTTTTTAAATCTTTTTATTAAATAAGTATACAAAAGGTAAACCATATAAGCAGTAATACACTGTTAGAAATTACAGGAGATATTAATACAGAAAAAAATTGATACAAACAGTGCAATTTAAACATAAAATAATAAGATAAAATAATAGTATACTAATTTTATATATATATATATATCTCAATAGAGAAAAGGAAAAAAAATGCTTTCTCTATTATGAGCATGTTCTCTTTATATTTATAAAACAAAGCCTCGTCTTATCATTATCTTTGACTCATTTTCACTAATCACCAATAAAGTACTCACTTATTTGCCTATTGAGATGATGAGTAGTTGTGAACTGATTGCTCACCTGTTTTTTTTCTTTAGATCCCTCAAATTTGCAGTCAATGCTATAGAAAGTCCACTATGCTTCACTGTGTTTAAATCTGATGTGTAAACCAACAAAGTTATCCAGCGCCTTATCTACTTCCTAGTACTAAACCAGATTTGGTTATCTTTTGTGTATGTTAGTTGAAACTCCAAAATTGCTTCTGCTGTCCTTTGGTAAGCCCCCACAAAGGTGCCAGAATGATATACAAAATTCAATATCTTCCCATTTCTACTTTAGGTTCAGAGAGCTTTGAGACAGAAATCTGAAATTGAACATCATCGCAATAAGATCAGACTCCGTGCTAAAAGGAAAGGACACTATGACTTCCCCGTCATGGATGAAGTTGGTACCATTGAAGCAAAGGAGCGACGCCGAGTCTACCGCAGAGCTCAAGTTCATATTGACAGGATCCTTGATCCCAGTGCAGATGTCCCTGTGGAACTGAGGAAAAGGTGGGCGTATAAGATATGTATTACAAAGTCATCTTGAAAAAGAACCTTCTAATAATAATGAATAAATACTTAAATAAATGAACTTCAAGCTATCTTTACCTAAGTTAATATTTTAAAGTTCCCAGGTTTATTTTTGGAGAGGAGCACACTGTTGGCCTGTACCTTGCACTACCACTGAAATGGGACAAACTGGATTTAAATGATGACCGGGAGTGAACATGAAATTAACATCAGTGAATACATCAATAAAACTATCTTACATATAATGAATAAAATATTAGATTAGATTAGATTCAACTTTACTGTCATTGTGCTGAGTACACATACAAAGCCAATGAAATGCTGTTAGCATCTAACCAGAAATGCAAAGAATGGTGTTACTTACAAAATAACTGTGAATAAAAAGTAAGTGCTACAGCACACAAATATTAAAGTACTGAGACAGTACAATATGGGTGCAGTACTGCTTAGCGCTGTGATGTGAGGTTCAGCAGGGTCACAGCCTCAGGGCAGAAGGTCTTCCTGTGCCTGCTGGTGCGGGAGCGGAGGCTCCTGTAGTGCCTACCGGATGGGAGGAAAGTAAAAAGTCCATGGTTATGGTGAGATGCATCCTTGATGATGCTTTTCGCCCTGCCCAGGCAGCGTTTATGGTAGATGTTCTCAATGGTGGGCAATTGGGTGCCGATAATCCGCTGGGCAGTTTTCACCACACGCTGGAGTGCTTTGCAGTCTGATACGGGACAATTGCCATACCACACTGAGATGCAGTTGGTGAGTATGCTCTCAATGGCACAGCAGTAAAAGTCCATCAGTATCCTGGGACAGAGTTAAGCTTTCTTGATGCTCCGCAGGAAATAAAGGCGCTGTTGCACCTTTTTGATCAGGATGGAGGAGTTCAGGGACCAGGTGAGATGCTCGGAAATGTGGACATCAAGTAATATGAAGCTTGCTACACGCTCCACTACAACTCCGTTGATATAGATGGGGATGTGAGTGTGGCTCCTAGCATGCCTGAAGTCCACAATGATCTCCTTGGTCTCCTGGTTGTTGTCGGCACACCACACGGCCAGGTGCTGGACCTTGGCCCTGTAGGCTGTCTCGTGAAAACGTGAACAGAACCGGTATTAATTGTTTTCTTCATTCCACATTGTTATGGTAGATTAAGCATAGGCAGAAATAAAGTGATGCATATACCAAAGATAGCCACATTAAGCACTGATCTTCCTCTCCTTTCCTCATCAATTGGCCTACCTCCCATCAGACTGGCCTCACTAACCAGCAGTGTTCTTTATCTTTTCAAATCTGTACTTTCAGAATCCATTTACAATTGCAGGTGGTCTTTTTATAACATCAAGCTGCAAAGAGGGTATATATTGATGCATCACATTTTCTACATGATTCTTGAGCATTCCTCAATCTCTCTGTGCTTACAAATAAATTGATCCCAAGTGGATCTTTTGGTCTCATTCATTTCAGCTATCGTGGCAAAAGATCTCCACGGCAGAGGCGGAGACATCAGGTGAACGGCAGCATGACAGATGCAGAAAAGGACAGGCTGATAACCACGGATAGTGATGGGACCTACAAGAAGCCACCTGGAGTGAACAATGCAGCCTATGTTGTAAGCACAGAAGAACCATAATTGTCTGCAATTTTTTCTTAAAAGTCTTATCAATAATTTTTCTCTCATTGTTATGAAGTGCTTGCATTATTTTCAGACAAATAAGTAAACAAGCACTTAGCTGCAACACAGTTGTTACTTTACACCTCAAAACTTTTCTCTTTGACAAGCTTTTTGGTTTCTCCACTGTTCTCTTGTTTCCTGTTAAGTAACTGAGAGTCAAAATGCCAACCATCAAGCACGCATTTACACTAATCATACATGAATCCTATTTTTTTGTCCTTCTTTATCAGAACGCCTCCTAAGTTGTTGAACTGGGCAACTGGGCTCCTGAGTTGAGTAATTTACAGGAGCTGATTAACCTACAACTCCTGTGTCTTTGCAATGTGGGGAAAGTACCAAAACATCCAGAGGGAACACAGAGTCATAGGGAAAATATTGCCAACTCCACATTGCACAAAAGTTCAGAGTTGAACCATGATCACTGGAACTGTGAGGAACCAGCTCTACTGGCTGGGCCACTGTGCCTTCAGCTGCTTTCTTAGGAATACAAGATGCCCATGACTTGTGGTAAGGGCCATGAACCTGCCTCACTGTTCAATATTATGACTAATCCTGGGGCTTTTGTACTTGCCCCATCTGATCCCATGTTCCACTTCAGTCAAGCTCCAGTAATCTGCTGTCAAATTATACAAAGAGTCTTGATTGTTCTGCAAAGTGGTTGATGTTTCCTGTGCTCTCTTTAAACCACCAGTTCCCACCCTGGGGTCCATAGAATCCCAGCTTAAAACTCACTCGGACTCACTTTCCAGCATACTTTTAAATCACCCGGGCTCCATTCCCTTGTTCCTTTTAATATCTGCCAGTCCCAAGGGTGCCAGATTTTGAGTTCTACAGTACTGCTTATCCAAGTATCTACCACTTGTAATAACTAATAACCTTCCATAACTTTTTGAGGCAGAGAAATCTTTACCCCATTGACTTCTCATCTGAACTTTAAATATTTCACCTCTATGCTGAGAATTCAGCTCTAGTTTGAATTCTCCAGCATGAGAAAAATTCCTCTCAGCCAGTACTCTCTGTCCCTTCTAAACTTCAATAAGTATCAACTCAACCTGTTCACCTCTTCATCAAGGCCTGGGATTCAAACCGGTGAAACTGCTCCACAATGTGTCTTCTTCACTATAAACATAAAGGTTGCATTCAAGTTCAAAAGAGGTTTTGCCATAGTCAATTACAATATCAGCAGTGTGTTTTTTCTCTGATTGCTGGCTGTGAGGATCAAACTACCGCTTCCTAATTACTTGCTGCAACTGCATGTTTACTTTCTGAATCTCATGAACCAGCACATCCAGATTCCAACCCGACATTTAGTAATTTCTTCTCATTTAAGCAATTATTTTAGTTCTATTCCGCTCTTCCCTCTTACTTTCCCACATCACTTTGTAGTTGCTCCTTTTGGCCTGGTCAGTGAATAGGCCAATATCCCTTTGCATACTTACACACTTTCTGACCCACTAAGATGTTTTGCTTGTTATCATGAATGTTATTGGGTTGTTCATAACTTGTTCGAATAAAGCACCAGAAAACATCCAAGGATACATTTTGGACCCTAACTACTTCTGTAACACCACCTACAGGGGACTTGTAGGTAAATTAAGAGGGAAGCCTATATCCAACCTTCGTCATGTCAGAGTTGAAATGTTCTCATGCCCCTCACTGCTCTACAGTGGATTTTTCTAGACCTTGGCTGAAAAGTGTGTCTGTTAATTTGGAAAGATAAATGCACACAATCATCTTCATTTAGAATTTGAAAAGAAAATGCAATATTTCAGTCTTTGTAGATATGAGGTAGATGGAGTTTACTTGTGTTACTCAAATGATTGTATAAAGCACATTATACCTAGTGTGTAGGGAGGAAGGGGACCACTTAAAATGAATAATTTCAGCATGATTGACTGCACAATCCTTACTAGATCACCAGATTCTCAAGTTGTTGCCCAAGTATGGAAGAATTGACCCAATATGCAGAAAGGTTGAACAGAAGTGAAAAATGTTTTGTTTTCAAGGAAGCTAAATTGCTGCATTATTTATATCTAGAGTTTTTTCGACCAGCCTACAGTAAAATATCCAGTCTGTGAGGTTGACATTGAATGCTTTTCATTTTACGCCACCTCATATTGGAATATTTTGAATTTGGAACTAGTTAAGAATTAGCCTGTTTATTACAAGCCTGCATCTTGCTGCTCCATGGCACAGCTTGTTGAAGCTCCAACTAACCGTGAAATTACTCCAGCTAGCACACTTGTTAAATGGTTAATTGAACCGGATTTCTGGATTATGCCACTAATAAATTTTTGAACATAATTTTTCTGTGATTGCTTCCTTGTTCTTTCACAGAATTATGAAAATGCTAATGCTTGATTCTGAAAAGACAATTTAAATAAAAGATCTAACACTGGGTAGGAATACAATGTTAACCACCTTCCCACAGCATTCCCACAGAACAATTGACCTTTACGTTATCTCCTTTCATTGCCCCAACTCCAGTGACCTAATCTTGATCTGGTTCTGTATTTTACAGTCGGACCCTGACCTGCCTCCGGAGCCTAGACCTCACTCTCCAGCTCATACTCACCCTCCCCCTCCTGCCCCCCCACCATATCTCCCGCCACAGCCATCCATTGAAGAGGCAAGGCAGCAGATGTACTCTCTGCTGGATGATGCATTTGCTTTGGCAGCTCCAGGTAGTCCTGGAAAAGTCTTATCAGCAGTCAGCCATGGTCAGCCAGCCACCAGCACTCCTATCAGGGGAACCAAAGTTTCAGCTAACAACCACTGGACTCCAGTGTATGAACAACCCCAGAGTCTCAGCAATCCATATGTAACGGTATGTAACATGTAAATCATTCCACACAAGTGTGTTCAAACATGTGTAAACACTTCCATGGTGCATGCACTGCTGAAGTCCCAGCAGTATGATATTCATTTCTTTTCATCATACCATCATATTTTATTTTGACTTTATTTTCATCCAAAATTTTAATCATTGGGGTAATGAAATATAGTTAGCAGTGTTCAAGAGGCACTGATCTTAGTGAGATGAATCGATATTTGGAAAAGTCTTGAGCTGCCAGGTACTATTTGCTGGGTATGTACTCAATTCAAATGAGATCTTGCTTAAGATGGCAACTTTCCATTTCAACCTTCTGAGGGTGATTCATTCTAAATCCTAAGATCAAAGGACATAGAATCTAACATTCGTCATAAAATCTGTGAGTCCCTTAAAACCACAAAAAGTCTGTGAGAAGTCTCATTACAGGCTTTTTAAATCACGATGTTTCATGATTAAGGCAATCCATAACATTCAGTTCTCCTTTCTCTAACCTTTTTTTTCTTTTCCAATAACAAAACCTGACTCTGCTAGTGTAAAAGAGCTTTTTCTGTTGGGTGTTTGTGTCTACTGAAACAGAAAGGGAAGTTATTGATCAAAATGTGTGTTAGATAACTTAGCTGTAGTTAGATTTTTCTATTAACTCCTGGCAGTGCCAAAATTCTTACACTCTTGTTTTCCATTGGTTATAATGGATGGAGCTCTAGCCTCTCTATGCACCTTACCATGATGCCCATAACATCATTACTTTAATGCTGGTACTGATGTCTTTGAAAGAACACAAGCTTGCAGATGAAACTCCTGCAGTTATTTGTGCAGTTTACTTGCCCCATGGTCCCATTATGACAACAAACAGCAATTTATTTTAGTGTCTAAACGAGCAATAATAAAATGCTACATTGAGCAGGGTTTGTTGAACTTGATTTCATTGGTAACAGTCTGATAATATTGCAGTAGTAATGTGGAGAAATCTAATGCTGGAAGTAGAAGTGGAGGGGCTGATTAAATATCACCAATTTTCATGCATTGTTGCTTAATTTAGTCTGCCTTTGCTACTTTTGGCAGTGATCATCATTTTTAAAATTGGAAGAATCAAGGTTAGCATTTAACTAATAAAATTGTCTCTTTGGTCCACAGAGGTATGAAGATACAGGATCAAATCAGCCATCTGCAGCAAGCCACCTGCACAGGTAAGATACGAACAAATGCACTTTATGAGATAATAAGGAGCACTGCTAAAGCATGCAAGTGAAGTCACCTCAACCTTTACTGTTTCAATTCAGTAAAGCCTTGTCCATGAAGTAGAGCAATTGGAGCATGTATCTTGAGAAGCTGTCTTACTAAAGGGAGAAAGCCAAACTGAGGATCTTCCAAGTTGATAGCTTAAGTGCTATATTTTAAGGTATCCAAATAATTTAAAAGTATAACATTTAAGGATGTGTTAGATGATCATGTTTCTCTGTTCATTATATTTACTGATCCAAATTCTGTAGGTTGCTAGGTATGAAGGTGGTGCAGTAACTCTGCTTACAATTGTAGGTAAACACAGTACAGGTTGAGATTTTTTTTAACTCTTGTTAACCTCAGCTGTCCTTTAAGTTGTGTTGGTCATTGTTATGTTTGCCTATTTACCCTCTGACACATTTTTCACACCAACTGTGTGGTTTTCCCTGCTGCTGTCATTCAGACAGCATGCAGAGAGATCCTTCAGAAGGTTAATGATCTAATAAAGCACATAGTTTTACAATGCAATTAAAACATATGCCATGCCCGAAGAACAGCAATCTGTCTCCCATAACAAACATATTTACGATCCATTCGATGTCCATGATCAGATCATGTATTTCAATCCCAGCATTATTTTTATTCATTACTTATAAACTCATTTGTAGTCAGTCATTTTTTTTATAGACAGAGCCCCTGATTCAAGACGGTTTGAAAATGCAAGCTAGGAGAGCTGACAGCCATTCATCCAAGGAAATTTAATCACACTATAAAACCTTTTAATGTCTGATGTGCTCTCCCTTTGGCACATGAGAATCAAAGATATCCAAGTGGAATTTTCCAAATTTTGCTCAACGGTTCATGGTTTCACCTCTGATGTTTCCATTCCAGTTTAATGGCTCAGTGCGTGGAAAGCCTTGCACAACAGAAAAAAAATCTTCTTGACCTCCTCACTACAGTTCCCTTTGCATTCTTCCAATCCAAAACAACAAGCAAGCTGAAAAGCTTTCATACACAGACTAATTTCTTCTTCCTTGGCAAAAGAACAATATATTTTAAATAATGCAATATAATGAGTTTTAAATTTTAGAAGATCCAGAAAACAGTGACCTTTCCCCAAGAAGTAACCGTAGTCAAAGTCAACCAATTCAGATCCAGGAGATAGCATGTTGCCCCTTGCACAAACTTTCTATCCAGCTTTTCTGTGCACTAGCAGCAGCTGACAAGAAGTAGACAGAATCAGCAGCAGAATACTGTAGGGTATGTGTACTAGAAGCCCATTTCTAAACTATCTTTTAACTGCAAGCTGATACTTAACTCCTTCATCTGTCTTCTAAATTCATGGAGTTCACACCATGAAGTAAAATTAACCCTTGCATGTTTATAAGCTGTCCAATTGTGAACCAGTACAAATGATTCAGCATTTTAATTCCAGTTTTTACTGAATCATGAACCTTTATTAAAGCATTTGTTTAGGAAGTTTAGTAATAAATAATCCTTTATCTCCTTTTGTGTAAAATACCGAACAAGAATTTTGCATGTATTGCTAAATGTTTGTTTCTAATTTCTTCCTTATATTTGATTCAGTTCTGGATATATGCGGCCAGGAGAAGAGATGAGACAAGAGCAGTCTCAGCAGGAAATCCTGTACTCAAACAGACCCATGTATGCTGATGAATTTCAAACAAGACCTCCAGGAAATAATCCTGGTACGAATGTATAGTGTGTTGATTGTTTTAGAATTTATCATCTGTGATCAATTGTAATACTTTAGTTCCTTTTCACAGTTCTCACTATTACTGCATTAATGTGAGCAATTTACATGAATGAAATTCCTCAAACCTCAGAATCAGGTTTAATATCATTGGCATATATCATGGTTTTTTTTGTTTTGTGGCACTAGTTTATTGCAATACATAACAATAGAGAAACTATAAACTACAAAAAGAAGTATATATACAAAATTAAATATGTAATGCAAAAAGAGAGGAAAAATAGTGCAGGTGTTTCTGGATTCATTGTCCATTTAGAAATCTGATGACAGAGAAGAAGAAGCTGTTCCCGAAATGTTGAGTGGGTATTTTCAAGTTCCTGTACCACCACCTTCATGGTAGCAATGGGAAGAGGACATGTTCTGGGTGATGGGGGTCCTTAATGATGGATGCCACTTTTCTGAGGCATTGCCTTTTGAAGGCTGGGGAGGCTCGTGTTCGTGATGAAGCTGGCTGAGTCTGCAATTTTTTTCAATCCTGTGCGGGGCCCTTCTGCAGCGGATTGTGATGCAACCAGTTAGAATGCTCTCCACAGTACCTCTAGAAATTTGCAAGTGCCTTTAGTGACATACTAATTCTCCTCAAAACTCTTAGTGAAATATAGGCCCTGTTGTGCCTTCTTTGTAATGTGTGTGCATACCTGCGTGTCTTAATGCTGCTGTCAGACCAAGATTGATTTTCATTGCCCAGTAACTTCTGAAAAGCTGTTCAAATGGTAATCAGCATCTTATTTAATTAAAGTAAGTGTATAAAAAGTATCAAAAATTGGGTCATAGATATCTAACAGTATGTTCTTCCATTACTGAATAATTATGGGATTTAGTATCTGAATAACACTCCCAGTTAAACTGAAGGTATGGATGTAGTTGTTTAAGTTCTTTAGCAGCCAGGAAACTTTGACTGCTAGATCTTGCCTCTCTCTCGAGCTGAGAAAAGCAGAGTTTAAATCACAACAGGAACCTTGCACCAGATGTTACTGGTTAATTACCAAATCCTTTTGGATTAATAATTGACTTGTCAAAGATTTACAGTATTTTATCATTGCTTATTTGTGCATCAGACCTTTGGAAAGACTTTGGCCAATCTTTAGATTTCCATTTTTCTTTTGGAGTCCTTGTTTCTGTGAACAAAAGTGATACGGTTCCCAAAACGTGTATGTCACAAGTGTGTCCATGTAGCTCCTTGAGCAGTATAGGTATTTGCTCACCATGATTTAAATCCAAAGGATATAAGTTTTCTCTGCTTCTTTGTAATGATTAACCATTTTGATCAGATGTTTGAGGTAAATCCTTACTCCAAGGTATGAAACCTAAATGATAAAAATTGAATTAAATGTTTGAATTGAATTCTGTACTTGTAGTCTGCCAACCAAATGATACATTTCCACAAAACTCTATCTAGTGATTTTGTTATAAACTATAAAAAATGGAATCTATTGGGTCCTTCATTTGAGCTCATGAAGTAGTATTGCTGAACTTACAGGTCCCTTAAGTGGATGTGTCACTGCTATGAATGGATGAGTCTCCCAGTGTTGTTTAACAGTATTCCTAAAGCTACTGAGACAGTACCCAAGTGTTACGTAGAGAAGATTCATAAGGGCGAATGTGTATCCATATGATAAGTGATCATAGATTGAATGAGTTTCATGACCCTAGGCCAAAGCACATTGAGCACCAAATAAAAAATTTTCTTCTGCACTCCCCTCATTTCCACCTCCCCCAAATGGCGGTGCCTTCAAGGGGTGACATTGAATTTATCTAATACTTAGCCCGTGTGGCTATCATGGACTACATCATGCTGAAAGTGTGCATTTGAATCTTATCCTGCTTTTCCTTCCTTTCACCATGTACACCTCAGTTAATATAGCACAAGTCTAGTTAATATGATATGTATGCAAAAGTAAAGCATGACTTAAGTCAATAATAACAAATATTGTACGACATTTTTAATTTATAGTCATAGTGGTACAGCACAATATGGGCCATTCAGCCCACCACAACCTGGGCAACCTAGTATCCCATGTACAATAATCGCATTGCTCTGCGTTAGGTTCACATCTATCTATGCCTTGCGGCCTTGAATATATATAGTAGTTGCACCTGGCTCCACCGCCACCTTTGGACACATACCTGATATCAAACACAGCTAATTTCTTTTTGGGAAGCCTTTCATAATGGTGGGTGTGATGATGTACTCATAATAACACGTACAAAGTGCTGGAAGAACTCAGCACGTCAAGCAGCATCTGTCCCTTAAATTCCCTTTAAAACCCCCCCTCTCATTTTAAACCTATATGCTCTTATTTTTGATACTCCTACTAGGGAGAAAAAGATTCTGACATGTATATTCACTAAAGAAGTGAAAAGTAATTCATGTAGAAATTTGGATGATCCTTTCCACCCCTGAAAGGACCAATATTTTTACTGTCTATCCACCTGTTCCGGATGTCTTGGCACTCTCTCCTGATCTTACCTACCATGCATCTTTTTTGCCCTCCTAAGTTCTCTTCCATACTCTTTATATTCCTTGAGAGGCTTCCACAGTCCCAGTTGTCCAGATCCACCATATGTTTTCCTTTTCTTCTGTTCAAATCTTCAAGATACTTTGGGACCCAAGATTCAATAATCTTGCCATCTTTGTATTTCACCCTTGCAAAATCTCAGTGGTCCTGAACTATTACTATTGTTTTAAAAAACACTTTTACCCACAGGCCTCTGTTTCCAACCTGTTTTCACCATGTCCTTTCATTTGCTACTGAAATCAACCTTACCCTGTCTCAACCCCTTACTCTAATCCCATTCCATAACTACTTTGTACCTTACAGAATTATATTCACTGTTCCTGAAGTGTTTTTCCCCTCCCAGCCATTTTCTCCACTTGCTCAATTTCTTTTCCTAAGATCAAGTTGAGCACTACCCCATCTTTAGTATGACTCCCTACATGTTGACTATAAAAAAACACATCTTGGTTCAAGCTCTCATCAAGTTTGTTAACACAACTTGATTTAAAAATTGTCTGAACCGTGAAATGTTTTTTTAATCCATTTGAAAACAAAGCTTCTATACAACTTGATCCAATTCCATAATATTGAGGCTAAAAGTTCAATAATGACTTGCTAATTTATTTTTGTGAAGGCCTTCACAATGGTGGGTGTGACGATGTACTCATAGTAACATATACAAAATGCTGGAGAAACTCAGCACTTCAGGCAGCATCTATGGAGATGAATGAAGAGACGACATTTTGGGCAGTCCTGATGAGAGATCTCAGTCTGAAGCATGGACTGTTTTTCCTGTCCAAAGATACTGCCTGACCTGCTGAGTTCCTTCAGCATTTTGTATGTATTACTTTTGATTCCCAGCATCTGTAGAATCTTCATGTTTATGATTTGTATCCACAGTTGATAGTTTCCTAGTCCTTGTGCAACCATAGAAATGAATTGTTTATCCATTATGTTTCTGACTTTGTTCTATTAGCTGCTTGGCATTATACTGTTAGGTAGATTTTCATGATTCTTTGTTGAAGAACTTTGGGACTTGATTATTCTGTTGAAGAAGTAGCTTTAAGAACAGTGTGAAGTAGGAAGTGGAAGAATGCTCTGAAAGGAAGATCATTATAGAGCATGGCAATTACATGGATCTTTGTCTCATTATGCTGAACTTTATTTGCTTACTTCGTGTTATTATGAGGTTGTATTGGATGAACTTGCATTCTGAATTTCCCTAACTAGTAGAACACACATATCAGTATTATAAACAGGGTCCATTGTTCTTAGCATCTGTTTAGTCACCCATCAAACACTGCAACAATTGCCAAAGTGATGGTCAAAAAAGTATTAGTGGTAAACCTGATACATCTACTTTGGGATTGCAGCGAACATGCATTGCACGCACAGAATCCAGGGGGAACTGTTGTGTTCTCAAAATACAGAACAGAAAGTGATGGAAGTACTCAGCAGGTTAAGCACCATCTGTAAAGTGAAAAAGAGTGAGAGAAAACTGTTTTGGATCCATGCTTGTGGATTCCTGTGTACCAAGCAATGTAATGTCCAATTTAGAAATTTTAATTTGCAATTCCTCATGTAGTTAAATTTTCCAAGTTCTGATAAAATGTGCGTTCTTACTCTTTTCTTATATAAAGGCTTACCTTTGTCCTCATAATTAATTTACTATGTGAGAAATCATTTGAAACTTCAAAGCAGGACTATGGTGCTGTTTCATTACAGCAAATTAAAGTATTAATTTCTGAGAACTCAGTACAAAATTCACTACTTACGGATTGAATGAACCACCAAAAGAAAGGTATGTCAACAGCAATCTGAAAAAGAAACAATGCAATATACTGCATCTGTGGAGGTGACCTTCCATGAACCTGTGAATAATAAATTAAATCTAAACAAGCTAGGATAATCGGGATAAATATTTATAAGGCAGGCAGTCAATACCATCAATCCTTCAATCAGTAGTAATATGTGCTTTAGCTTGGAGCAGTTTTCTTTTATTTTCAGTTAATGTGTGAGAATTTCACAGGCAGTATAGCAAGGTCACACACCCATGTTCTTCAACTCTCAACCTTTTCTGCATTTAATCATTCTACTCACCTCCTTGGGTTTTGTTAGCTATTTAACCATGTTTGGTATAAAGTATTAGTCTTTTTTTATTAAAATGTTTATTTGGGAAATGGCTATTTGACCCAGTAGGTCTCTGCCAGTGTTTATGCACCATGCACACACTTGTAAATTTTTTTCCTCCTGTTGAGTTATCCTTCTTTTGTACATTTATCTCTATCATTCACACTTAGTACCAAAGATGGTGGAGAAAGCACTTAATGTACCTCAACATTGCACTGGCAAATTTAAGGGCAAGCATAGGCAGTTGAGCATCATGTCTACTCTGCCATTAAATAAGATTATGGCTAACTGTTTCTGTCTGTTCCATATTTCTTCACTAATCCCATTTCCATTGAATCCCAATGATTTATTTTTTACTCAGAAAGGGATTCCAAGCAAGTTTGGATCTGCAGTGATCTTACTGAATGACAGAGTACACTGAAGCGGTCAACTTGTCTATTCCATATGAACTGTCTTAAATATGCTCAGCAACTGAGCTTCTGGGGACTGTTTTCTCCAAAGGTTCGTTGCCCTCTCAGTAAAGGTCATTTCTCCACGTCTCTGGCTCAGTGTTGGTCCCTTTAATTTGAGTCTGTGACCCATGTTTCTTGATAGCCAGTTAGAGGAAGCACCCAACCTGCACATCAGCCCTTTGAGGAAGTGGTATAATCCAGTAAGATCACTTCTAAACCTTGGAGAGTATGGACTGGGATGGTGAATTTGTTGTTGGAAGAGAGGTTAAACGGAGTGAAAATCCACCATTCCAGGACTCAATCAAAAGAGATTTTCCTCTACTCCTCTTCACTAAGTGGGGAGATCATATCTATCTGGAATGTTATCTCACCACAGCCCTGTATTATTTCACTAAGATGCCACACTGTTATATTGAAGTCATCCTGTAGAGTGTTCGGTTTGTTCAGTTCGAACAAGCCCATGTTCGGTTTGCTTTCCTAATCACATGTGTGATAACTGAGTGATTCATGTCCAAGGGCACCATCTACTTTCAGTCTATCACTATTAAAAAGAATATTGTGTTTTTTTTTAAACCAGGGTGAATAATATACTTTTTCTGCATTTCATCTGTCCTGTCTCACCCATTTATTTACTTTCCCACAATATTACTGCATCCACTTCACAGCCCACCTTGCCACCTAGTATTTGTATCATCAGCAAACCTAGATACATTGGACTTGCTTCCCTCATCCGAAATACTGATATAATGAGCAGCTGGAACCCCAACACCATTCCCAGTGGCATCCCACTAATTTCCCAGTCTGATAATAGCCCATTCATTCCCTGTTTCCTGTTCATTAAGTAATCCTTAATCTGCCCTCTTTTCTATTTCAGTGGAGCATATAGAGGGCCCAATAATTGCGTCTTTATCACCTCAGTTAGCATTTCTTCTTGCAGTTGACAGTTTTTCAGGATCAAAGTAAATTTTTAGTGAGTGGAGCTGGGGATTTGTTCGTAGTTTAACAACCAACACATTTGGAAGATATTTGTATTGCTGCCCTTCATTTCAACTGATCAAGCATAATGGATGCTGCGTGGTTTAGAGGGTATGGATTATGATCAGAGATTAAGGGAGCTAGGGCTTTATTCTCTGGAGAGAAGGAAGATGAGAGGAGACATGATAGAGGTGTACAGGATATTAAGAGGAATAGATAGAGTGGATAGCCAGCACCTCTTCCCCAGGGCACCACTGCTCAATACAAGAGGACATAGCTTTAAGGTAAGGGGCGGGAAGTTCAAGGGGAATATTAGAGGAAGGTTTTTTACTCAGAGAGTGGTTGATGTGTGGAATGCACTGCCTGAGTCAGTGGTGGAGGCAGATACACTAGTGAAGTTTAAGAGACTACTAGACAGGTATATGGAGGAATTTAAGATGGGGCATTATATGGAGGCAGGGTTTGAGGGTCGGCACAACATTGTGGGCCGAAGGACCTGTAATGTGCTGTACTGTTCTATGAAATAACACATACAAGATGCTGAAGGAACTCTGCAGGTCAGGCAGCATCTATGGAAAAGAGTAAACAGTTGACATTTCAAGACCCTTCATCAGGACTGTGTGTATTATTTGATTTCCAGCATCTGCAGATTTTCTCATTTGTGAATCATAATGGAGATCCCTATTTGAAATTCTCCAGTAAAATTCTATCAACAAGATAAAAGAATGCAGAATCTGTAAATTTCAACACTTCTGAGGGGTACTCCCCCTTTTCCTCACTCTATACCTTTCTCTACCATCTCCTCTCCTGCTCCATACACCATCTTTCCCATTGCCACCATCCAGTCCTCTTACTCTTATCCTCTGTGACTACTATGCTGTATCATCAGTGTCTGTGCTGTATTGAGTTAGCTTCTGTACTCCTTCATCGGAATGCCCTGTGTCACACTCTGGCTTACTGTGTGTCACTCACTCCCTCTGGCTTGTATGTTGTTTGTACTCCATTGCTCTTTGGTTTGTACAGCAATGCTTGTTCTCTCTCTGCCTCACTTTGCATCCTTCAGAGTCTCACTGGCTCGCCTACATCCTTCCCTGCTACCCTAGCTGGCACCAGACCCACTCCATCTCTGCACCATGCTGGTCGGTCATCTCTGTACCCACCCTGCTAACTGACTCTAAATGTTTGTTACTTCAGCCTTTCCTTGCTTACCTGCATTCTCCGCTTTGTTTCCTCTGATCCTGCTGTCATCTGCTTCTCTAAATTAGCCAATCAATACTTGAAGTGTTTCCTTAACCAATTTTCCTTACCGTCCACCTCTATCATTGTCGTCTTCATGTGTTATTTTGCTTGTCTTTTGTTATTCAGCCCCTCCAAACTGATTTTCCAATGAAGCCTTTCCAGAAGATTTGTACAGGGTTATCTAGACTTATTAGTTGTGTTATATTTCATACTATTAGAGAATATTGTTCAGTTATGCTTGCATCCTTTGCTGTTACAAACCATTGGTTACATTTTTGCAGTCTTGAAGTTTTAGATATAGTCAAGACATGGAATTAAATTGCTGCAATGGCAGAAGGTGCAACAAATCACCGTAAAAGGAGAGGTACATGTAACTCATGTAAGACTGATTTATAGATTTTTTTTGGTAATGGGGAACAGTTCTAGAGACACACCATAAAAAGAAAGAATAAATAAAGGTAAGGCACAAGTTATAAATCACTTAAAAGAGCAAATAAATGTTAATTGCATGTAGTAGCTTTCTTTGTTCTTCAATCTCATTTGAGTCAGTGTAAGTTGTGGTTTTCTGTTTCTCTGCAAAAATTAAGGTGACAGCTGAACTATGAGTATGGAAGTATTAAATCAGCACCCACATTACATTTAACGGGCAAACTTCTGTAATTCCCGGAGAAAACATTAAATCTGCACGCTAACTTGTTTGTTCAATATCACCTCACTCGTGCTTTTTTGTAAATGGTTTTCATCTCCCCATTCTTCTTTTCTGTACCGATAGCACTGACGTTTGTTGAAGATAGAACTCCATGAGTTTCAATATTCTTTGTATTTCATTTGTGATCACATTTGAAAGGCCAATTATTGGAGATAAAGTAACAGAGGCTAATAGTACTGAGGCTAGTGTAAATATCACACAACTTTTGCCATTTGCTTTGGGCAGTAAAATGCAGAAACCTGGATGCTTCTGTTCAATTAACTTCATTATCTGGATTTGGAATGCCTGTAAAGTTGTGAATATTTTCCCAACACAGACCCATAAAAGACTTAATGAAATACCAATGCTTATCCATTCAAATATAATTGAACTTTTAACAACACTATGTTTTAGTGTTTAGGGACAGTCTCCTTGGCATTGACAATGATCTTTTTATGTATGGAAAGTTACTCCTTCAGATCTTAGATGTAGAAAATAAGGCTCATGGGCCAAGTTTAATCCTTGATGATTTCCGACGTGCCTCCAATAAGCTGCCACACACAAGCCCCAAGGCAATGTGTGGAATACATTGCACCATGAGTTCTGACTGTTGCAGATCACCTTAAATGAGTGAATTGAATCACATGCAAGAGAATTTGGTTGGAGGCTAGTTGGGTATGAGAGTCGAGGTGTATTAGGAGGAAACTGATTGAGGAGTCCAGAATAAGGGGGTAGAGCAATGCGATTGTGTATGATTTGAATGTAAATTTGGAGTAAGAAATAAGAGCATGGCAGATGTTGGATTATTAACACGTAAGATTTATTTATAGATAGTATATTTTTTTTAATAGTGGGGACAGTTCGAGAAACAGGCAGTGAATTTGACGAGCATGAATTGATTAGTGAAATCCATCATGAATTTATTAAAGACAAATCAAGTTTAACAAGCATACACCATCAAAAATAATCTATTAGCCGGGGATTTTCAATGTAGGAAGTGCAGCTTAATTTGTGGACTTGGAAAAAGAATTTCAAAAGTTCCCATGTCATTGGCTTTTCACTTAAATTGGATCAGCACGAAGAGGAGGAACAGCAAACTAAGTAATAATTAAAAGCCCTTCTTCAGTATGGAGGAAGTATACAGTAACAATCCCCAGGAGATTCTACTAAGACACAAATTTTCTTACTGTGTGTCGAGAACTTAAACTTCAGTGCATGATTAAAGAAAACTTAGCTTTATTGCTCACAAGTACATTGAAACATACCGTGAAATACATAGATTGTGTCAACAACCAACGCGGTACGAGGATTTGCTGGGGGCAACCCACAAGTGTCGCCATGCATCCAGCACTGACATAGCATGTCCACAACTTACTAACTGTAACTAATCTGTATGTATTTGGAAATGTGGGAGGAAACCGAAGTACCGTACAAACAGTGGCAGAATTGAACCTTGTTTGCTGGTGCTGTAAAGTGTTTCATTAAGCCACTACAGTACCATGCCACTCCTACAATTTACAAATTTGCAAATGATGCAAAAACTACATGCATGCTGACTTGTGAGGAGGATATTAATAACAGAGATCAAGCCAGTGTGGTTTGGTATTCTCAGTGTACAGTTCAGTACTGAGAAGTGGGAAGTACTGTATAATAATTTGGCAGGAAGAATAAGAGATGATAGACACAGGAGGGTACAATTCTAAAAGCAAACAAGAACAGATCTGGGGTTATATAGCAATGAAGTCAACGAGGCTCGTTGATTAAAAAAAGGTCAGTGAAGCACATAAGATGTGGGCATTGTAATCAAAAGCCTAGAGTAAGCAAGTTGGAATGAGCCTTTATAAAAATTCAAGCTCAGCCACAACATGTGCCCAGTTTAGGGTACTACAGGATGGGAGATATGTAAAGGTTTGGAGAGGTTTGCTGAAAAGATTTACTACCATGATCACAAGGATAAGAGACATTAGTCATGCGGATAGACTGTACAAGCCATGAGTACTCCCCTTGGAACAGAGGAGATGTGAGAGATTCAGATGGAAGGTTTTTAAGTTGTTAAGGGTATGGATAGATTATATGGTGAGAAACTGTTTCAATTTGTAAATGTGTAACTTGAAGAAGTGTTGCTTACCCTCACTATTTGATTTAATTTTGGAACCATACTTTTACGGGTAATTAGTCATGGCGTAGCTTCAATTACAGCATTCAAAAGGGAGCTGGTTAAGTACCTGAATAGGAAGTATTTGCAGGGCTATAGGGAGAGAGCAGGAGAATGGGACTTAGTGGATTGATCACACCCAGTAATAACTCAGTGGACTTGAAGTCCTTGTGTTCTATCTTATAGAATTACAGACTGGTTACAGAGCAGGAGAAGTCTTTTTTGTTTAAACAAGTTGCCTACAAGACACTTGAATATACTACCTAGGCTTGTGATTGAAACAGACCATATTAAGAATGTACGTTATGTAGGTGATTCGAGGATTATCTAGGATGAGGAGGGGGACTGGAGCTTCTCATTTGCTGGATTAAGCACAGTGTTTAATCTACTGAGTCCAAAGTTCTGTTGATGTGTTCTAATTTCACTGTAATAAATAGAAAGTAATTTGGTCCTAAATTTGTATTTTCCACAGCAGTTCATGTTTATCCACTGTCTCAAAGTCGTGTAGATGGTAAAGTCACAGCACAGCCAGGACAGATGCGTGGTGGAAGACCTGGGCCTCAAGGAGTTGTGGGCTGGACACCATATGGTAATGAAGATGGATTGGTGCATCAAGCTCACAGCAGAGAACCAGTAAGTCAAACTTAGCTCTTTTGGATTTTTTTTTTTGTCTATTTTCTTTCCTTTCAATCTTTCAAAAAAGTTGCAGTGCAAAGGGTGGAGGACAGGAAGCACTGCAGAGGGGAACTTGGAGGCAGCTGTGGAGAATGTTGCAGAGCTGGTAGAAGGCTCAGGGTGCTTTGAAATCCTTAATGTAGAAGCAACATTGGAGAGGCACATTGAAAAGATTAGTGGGAGTGCAGTGACAGTAGGAGTGCTGCCAGGTTGGATAGGTGGATGAAGCATTGATTTTTGCTTAACCAATTGTGATGGACAATAATATAGAGTATTCAGTTTGCAAGCTGTTGTAGCTGTACTTGCAATAACTAGGCATGTAGCTTGGAAAGGCATACAATGGCTTATTTCTAGAAATAATTATGACAAGATTTTCACAGTTATTATTACAGTCAGACTGATTTCATATCGCTTCATTAATTTTGTGTATAACCAGAAGTGATTGTGGAAATATGAGGTAGGAAATGTGTAATCAAGAAGTGGTAAAGAGGGACAAAATAATAAGAAAAACACATAGCAAGTACAAGGTTAATGCTACTCAAAAAGTACTTACCTAGAAATTTGGTGTGCCCCACCATTTCTAGGGCTCCAACCTTCCTCGAAACATAGTCAAGGCCCTGAGTGTTGTATACATTTTGTTATGAGGAGGGAGAGCCAGTAGCCATAAGCTGAAAAGACATAGTGGCATGAGATATGTTGGAGTGGTGGTGTGGGCTCAGTTCCTGTGTTAGGGTTGGGTGAGGTTACAATATGTAGTGTAAGAGACAGCAAGAGCTTCTGTTAAGGCATGACAGTAGGTAAGCATAAGATGATGATGGAGATTCAGTGCCTGTGCTGAGATTCATCAGGAATGGGACTGAGAAATGGTTACCAGAGGAATGAATGTAAAATAAACGACTTTGTTTTACTGGTCCCAGTTCAATATTATGGTATGAAGACCTCTTTCTGATGTTGCTCTGTGAGTGTTCCTGGGTCACCAAAGTCTGTTCCTTTGCAACAAACTGAGAAACAGAAGGTTGACCGAGATAAATTTTTAGAAATAAATTCAATTGTATTTCTTGACCAATGTATGAATAATGAATACTTACTGAGCAGCCCTGACTAAGCAGAATTTGAATACTTTCATTGGATGGTCCAATGCAATGACTGAGAGAGTTGCTGTCATTTCAGCAAATAGTAATTGTCATCTCAAATTTGAGTACTTGTCATAGCTACAAGCTCTGCAATTCTTCTGATACTTATCATTGTGCACTGCAGAGACAGAGATATGGAGGCCATGCCAGCAGTTACTGAGGAAGTAATATGGAGCTAGGGATACACAGGGCACATTCAATTTTCCCTGTATGTCTTGTGAGCTGAATGTGCGTACCCACATCCATCTAATAGAGCTCTTCTCCACTTAGTTGGCTTCCAATTTTTGTTGTGTAACACAGAGGCCTGGGCATTGCAGGCTGACCAACTGCTCCCTATACTTCAGTGTTCCTCCTCGGAAGAGATGAATGGACTTGTGTGTAGTATATGTTTCTGCACAGTTTTATATTTCTTTGCTATTGAATGTTTATAGACACAGCAAGCTTGAATCATTTTTATGGGCCAGAACGTGCTGGACATGGCTTACTACCCAGACCAAAATGTTGTTGTGCTTACCCATCGATACATCATGTTCCAGATCCAATGTTTTGTCGGAACAAGATAGAGCAGACTCTCAGCATATTGCTGTATAGATGTATGTATTTATTCAGAGATAGATTCTTGTTTGTATCACCAGCATTAGTTGCTTTATGGCAGCTGTACTTTGTGATACATGGTAATAAAAATGATAAATTACAAAAAGAAATATATACAAAAAAAATTAATTGAATACATAGTGCAAAAAGAGAGGGAAAAATGCTGAGGAAGTGTGCATTGTCAATTCGGAAACCTTATGGCGGAAGGGAAGAAGTTGGCTTGAGACGCTGTTTATGTTTAGGCTCTTGTACTCCCTCCTCAATGGTAGCAATGGCAAGAGGGCATGTCCTTGGTGATGGGGGGTCATTAATGATGAGGTGTCCTCTGCTGCAGAGGCTAGTGCCCATGATGGAGCTGGCTGAGCTTACAACTTTTCCAGCTTCTTTTGGTCCTGTGCAGTGACCCCTTCATTATGAAAGGGCAATATAACCAGTTAGAATGCTTTCTGTGGTAATTCTGTAGAAATTTGCAAGTGTCCTTGGTGGCATACCAATTGTTCTGAAATGTCTAAAGTCATGCTGCCATTGTAATTACATCAATATGTTGGGCCCAGGATAGATCCTCAGAGATGTTGACACCCAGGAACTTGAAACTGCTCACTCTTTACACTTCTGATGCCTCAATGAGGACTGGTGTGAATCCCTCGACTTGCCATTCCTGAAGTCCACATCAATTCCTAGGTCGTGCTGATGATGTGCAAGGTTACTGTGGCGACACCGCTCAACTAGCTGATCTTTCTCACTCTTGCACACCTCCTTGTCACCATCTGAAATTCTGCCAACGATAGTTGTGTCATTGGCAAATTTATAGATAACATTTGAGCTGTGCCTAGTCACACAGTCATGGGTGCAGGAGTAGACCTGTGGGCAAAGCACGCCTCCTTAAGGTGCTCTCATGTTGATTATCAGTGAGGTAGAGATGTTATTTTTGATTCACGTAGTCTGTGGTGTCCCAGTGAGAAAGTCAAGGATCCAGTTCCAGAGGGAGGTACAGAAGCTTTTTGGAGCTTTTTGATTAGAACTGGGGGTATGATTGCGTTAAACGTTGAGCTGTAGTCAATAAACAGCTTCTTGATGTAAGAATTACTGTTGTCCAGGTGATCCAAGGCTGAGTGGATAGCCAGTGAGTTTGCATCCACTGTAGACCTATTGTGGGGATGGGCAAATTGCAGATACATTATAGTTACAGACCCTTCCTGCCCAACAAGTTCGCACCACCCAGTTACACCCATGTGACAAATTAACTTACCGACCCATATGGCTTTGGAATGTTTTCATTCTGTTTTCAGCTGTTTGGTACACTCTGGAGCATTTAAAATTTATTCAAAAGACTTAAATAATTGAAAATATAACTTATAATAGTAACTTATTATAAACTGACAATGTTAAAAATAAAGTGAAAGAACTCTTTAATAGTTGAATGTACTAACCATTCAGGGTAAGTGACCGCAACCAGCCCCAGCATAAGGCTTGAGGGGTCAGGTGTGACGAAACTAGACCCCCTCTCTACACATTAGTGAGCCCTGCAGCAGAGTGAAGGTCTGATGCACTGGCACCCACTTTCTTGCTTCCTCTCAGATGAACATATGCATCCACTGCCAGTTGAAGTCAGTCTAATGAAATTCCATTGCCTACTGACTCCAGTTCATACTGCTGTACAAGCAGAAAAAGAATGAAACCAGACAAAATACCTGAAATTTGCCAAGGCACTGAATTTTGACATAGCAGTTTCACTGTCATCCACAAATATTGTGAGAGCTTTTTCACAAACTAATTACTTCATATTCATTGAATCGAATTTTCCAGCTAAAGCACCTGTCTCCTTCATTACAGTATGTTCTGTCTTGTTGCCAGGACAGACCTACCAAAGCGAGCAGCACAGTGGTAGAAAGATAGGAAGGATTGATCGTTTGAGTCCTCAGCCAATGTTCCATCTGATTTAGAAAGATTGTAGACACACTCAACACAATGGATCTTACCCTATTTCCAAGTATTAAAATGGATAGCTGCTGTCGTGCCTTCTTTACAGCTGAGAACTGGAAAAAGATGAGGACTAGTATATGTTCCCTCATCTTAACCTTTCTAAAGGCCACAATCAATTCTTTGGTCTTACTGATGTTGAGTGCAAGGTATTGCTGTGACACCATTCAACTAGTTGGTATATTTCACCATCTGAAATTCTGCCAATGATAGTTGCATCATCAGCAAATTTATGGATGACATTTGAGCTGTGCCTAGCCACACAATCATGGGTGTAGAGAGAGTAGAGCAATGGGCTAAGCACACACCCCTGAAGTACTGCAATCTTTCTAAATAAAATTATACTGATCTGACAGCTCAAAACTAAGCATCTTTGAGGAGTTGTGGCCATGATAAGCGGAGAGAATGTAAACCGCCATAATCAATAACATGGTGGTCTAGCTATTGTTCACTATCATTGGAATCAAGCCAGGGAATTAAATCTGCTTCAAGTAATGAAGGCCATACCAGAAACATTTAGTTGTACTTGAAAATGCCAATCTAGAGAAATGCAACACAACAATATGTAAAATTGACATCCAATATTCAGCTAAGTGATCCCACAATCAATAGATCAGACCAAAGCTGTACACTCCTGTCACATCTACTTGTAAATGGTGTTGTGCAATTAAACCGATAACAGGAGGTAACGTTTCCAAGAACATACCCTTCCTGGATGGCTTGCACACCCTGTGATTGCTAAAGATGAGGCTGAAGTACTCATAACCATATTCAATCAAAAATGCTGAGTAGTTAGTCCATCTGGACTTCCTTCTGCTAATCCAACTTTCACGGAAGTCAGTTTCAATTGGATTCAGTCCACTTGATAACACAAAAAAGTTGATAGCCCTGGTTACAGCAAGGGCTATGGGATAAGATAAAACCCTGGTCTTTGTACTGAAGACTTGTACTCAAGAACTAGCTGTGCATCTATCCAAACTGCTCCAGTACAGTTCCGAAACTAGCATCTACTGTTATGTGTGGAGGTTTTTGCCCTGGCCATCAAATCAGGACAAATGCATTCTGGTTAAGTTCCACTCAGCCAGTCCACTTTCAATCATCACCAAAGTGATGGAAAGTGTAGTTGATAGTGCTGCTAAGAGGCTCTTATTCACTAACGCCTAGTTTGGGTTTTGCCAGGACCAGTCGACTTCACCCTTCATCACAGCCTCGGTCCAAACGTGGAGGAAACTGGGTTACGAATTCTTACTTGTACAGTCTTACCCAAGCAAGAAATAGTGCCTTGTATGGGGAGGAGGTGGGGGGGGGGGGGAATGAATTTAATAATCCAAAATATGTGGTGGTCATAACTATTTAAATTACTTGTGAGTTTTTGTTTCTAAAATTAATGATAATTGAGCTGATCGCTAATGAATTGGCTACCTGTTCACTTTTTTTTTAGAAGATGATACGCTAATCAATGCCATTTTACACATCGTGTGTTCTGTGTTTTTTAGCCAACTACTCGAGCGCACCTGGAATATGTGTCGCCACTCTATCCAATGCAGAGAACGTCCCTCCGTGACCCTTCAGCACCATCTTTGCACTTGCAGCACTGCAACGCTCAAGAACCCGGTGAGGGCTTTCGCTCCAGTTGCACAGAAGAACTTGTATCTGGCCAGTCCTCCACATCTCTCATCAAAGCCATTCGTGAAGAGCTTCTCAGACTTTCACAGAAACAGTCAGCATTTCAGAACATGCATAGCTGATCTTGGGGAAGAGGGTCCCTGAACTATTTGCTTCCTACGGAAGCCAACTGGAAAAATCTACAATTCTATCTCCGAAGAAGAGTTACTTGTTGGTGAATAGAACCACTGATGTATTAAAATGTTCAGCACAACTAGATTCTGTTTTAACATCGTGCTTCCAAACAAAGGTGGCGCCACCTTCAGGTTACAGCCTGTAAGCTGTACCTCGCCACTCTGTTGAAATTAACGGTTATATTCCGTAGTTGGAGATGGGGGTGGAAGTTGACTAGCTAGTTGCTGTAAAAACTTTAAATTTCATTCAGCAAGGCAGGAAAAAGACATCAGCAAGCAAAAGAAGAACTTCCCTATCTACCTTGGACGTTAACTTCTCTAACTTGGTTACATCCCAGTTTCACTCCCCCTCCCCCAACTAAGCACGAAAATTCTGTCTGAACTCTGACATAAGAGCCTCGAGGAACAGGACAGAATGGGAGGAAGAAAAGGCAAATGAGAGAGGGCCACATTGAACAATGCAATTTATGATGGTAGTAAAACTTGAGAAAGAAAAAGTTTCAAAGGAAGGAAGTAGTACTGTGAACAGTTAGCCTCGGATAGCTTTTTCATAGATGTATGTGCAAACGATTGGAATTGGATTTGAAACAATTAGGTTAATGAGGCTTTGATAGATTACCTAATTGCTTTTTTAAATGAAAGTTGAGAAGTTGTAATTTGGACAGATTTTAATAAATTATCAGGACATGGGCAATAATCAGAAAGTATTGAACACGACCCGAAGTAGGAAATCCAAGGCAGGCAGTATTATGAACCTTTTAAATGTTATCGAAAATTTTTCTTCTTTGATGCAAAAGTATGTGGTTCAAGTGCATTATTGACAGAATAAGCAAGAAATTATATTGTATAGTGAGCAGAGAATGGCCGAGGAATTTTTACCCTTTCTGGAGAAGAGAATTGGATATAGTGGTTGAACTTCATCGTACAATTCTCCTGAAATGGCACAAATGCGTTGTACTTGGGCACAAATGCATTCATCCTCTACCAAATCAGCACTTGATTCCATTTTTATATCACTTCAAGAAAAGACTATCTGCAGAATCATCGCAGATGCCTGTGACTGACGTATGGCACCACTTGTCTTACTTGCTTTTGTCTATGACCACTACAGCATAGTAGAGTAAAACGTAATACACTTCCTCTTTGAATTGGATGAGTTAAAGGCAATGCTGTGGGGATTCCAGAAATCTTCAATTAATATGTTCACTGGCATTCCTTGAAAGTTATAACTGACTTATTGAGATTAACCATGACCAGGATAACTGGTCTGCTATGACTGAAAAGATCAGTTTCGTCCTTTCCAAAGAGGGATCCAAGACATTTGTCAGTATTTTGAAGGTCAGGTTCTGTGATTCATTCCATTTTCACATGGCCTTGATTATAAAATGTATAGGTGCTACAGGCCAGAGTATTGTGATTTTTATCCTTTCAGCCAGTGTTTTGTGGATTCTGCTCATTTGTGGCCTTGATAATACACAATCTCAATATGTACGGACTTTCAGCAAATGAAATAGTAATAGTGCAAATCAACTGGATGAATTAAAGAAAATTAATAGTAGGCTTTCCAAATTACCATCAGTGTTATCCTTCTCTCCATTGCTTTTATTGAGTGAAAACTCTTGTGTAACCAGCAATTAATTTAGCGTCTATCGCAACAGTAATCTGACCTTTGTGATTCCCTAGATAATATACACAAAGCAACTGTGAGCAGGCAGAAAAAGCTTTTCTGTTTGCTCATAGAATACCCTTAATACTCCCATTTCTCTTGTATGCTTTTTGTTTTGGAAATAAGGTGTGGGATTTGCTTGTGTTCTTGTTTTTATTTTTATCAGAAGTGTTGGCAGGCCCAACAAATGTTTTGATTTGAAGTTTTCTAGTTGTATTTATTTTGCATGTCTTTCTACTGATTGCTCTCCTGAAATGAAATGTGTACCTTGCAATGTTTTCATCCTGCATGTCTCATACCAGTGTTAATGCAATGGCAATATTTTACCTTGACTATACTCTGCAAAGCAATAGTACTGTGTCCTTGCACAATCAGAATTCAGAATTTATTCAGCATCAGATTTATTATCGCTGACTTAGGTAAATAAGTTTACAAAATATTCTTATTGGTTAAAGTTCCCATTTTTTAAGAAACTGCATGATAGATCATTGGAGATCACACACAGTAAAATTGTCCCTGCAAGAGTGTAATAGAAAGAAATATCATATGATGTCTTACTAAGACTAGCTAGAAAGTCCAAAATTTAATGCTGTTCAATGAACATATTTTTACCAGTGAGTTTAATTGAACTTTGTGCCTGAATTACAGCAGTGAAAGATTAGCAAGAGTCCTGTCACTGTTTAATAATATATGCATGATAGGTGGTGGAAGCATCAGGCTCAACTGCAATGCATTCCACAGTCCAGTACTTTGCTGAGACATTTTCAAGAAAAATGTTGTGAGTGGTCTAGGCTAGGATCCATTTCCTTGTCTGTTGAAACCTTCAGCAGAAGTGGAGAGAATTGGTAAAATAAGTATTTGGGTAATTTCATTTTGTTGAAGGCCTCTCTTCAAAATTGTGGTAATTCCTATGTATATTTCAACAACCAGTTGTCTCATGGGCAGGTATAATTTATATACGGTAATTTACAGTGACTGTTCCCCCATCTGACAAGTGTCTAACATATTAAATTTGAGCTATCTCCCCACTATGATTCCAAAGCTTTATGATGCTCTCATGTGGTTATGGAGCTCGATTACTGTATCGCAAGGCGAGGACAGAATAATCTTTAATGGTTTCAGCAGCAAAATGGTGCCTATTGTCAAAAGCAAATGAATTCATACTTACAGCAAAGCAGGACATCATTCCTTCTTAAAAATAGCACTCACTATGGTCAGAATTTTTTAATAAGAAAGCTATGAGTGATTTTAATACAGATTTCAGAGAGTAATAGATCATGTTAAATACTACAGTGGCTTCTAGGCTTCTGTTGATGAATTAGCAATCGGGTACCAGTGTGCAGTGATGTTTCTTACTATAGACCAGCAGTTTATATTTCCAGTTGTGAAACAGTAGATCGCTGTTGCTTTTTTCCCCCCAATAAAATGCATTATCCAATCAGATGAGGGGAAAATCCCTTAAGGCTGTCCTTTTTCTTAAGCACTTTTCCACATTCAAAAACATTGCTTCCAACAGATATTTCAGCATTTAAGAAGGTAGGGTACATAAGTTGAGCAAAACATAGATAATGGGTCTATACCAACCTAGCTGATTTCAACTGTAGAAATATTAATCTCGCCCCTGAGGCAGAGAATATTCAGATTCTTATTAGTGATCCACTGACATCTGGTGGTAACCCAACATATCAGGGCATGAAGTAAGAAGCAAGTGGAATTCAACTGATTCTTTCTGTGGTTGATTAGCCTAATGAGTGTCTAGCATGATTGCTAGAGTGAAATTCATCTGGTACAAGTCACCGTGCAGAGAAGCGGGAAGACTCAAAACTGAGGGAGAAATGACAAGCTGATTAGAGTAAATATCACTGGCAGACCCCCAGTCATTCCATTGATTTTATATGCAAGGCACTCTGATATGATTTCTATTGTAATTGGTAAAATAAATATTCCCTAGTAAAAATTCAAGTAAACCCATCAGCATACTGTAATTTCAGAATGTGTGGATATTGTGACTAGAAGGCAAAATGCAAAATTAGTAAATATTGATCACTTTTTCTTGTGGCTTACATTAAACTTTTTGACCCAAGCATCTATTACCAAAATATTAAGTAATTAAATGAATCATTGGTACTGCTCCTAATGTTCCTGCTCTCCTTTCATTACTTGAAATTTCCTAGTTAAAATTCTTCAGCGTACAGAGCAACCTTTCCTCTGATAAAATATCATTCAGTGCATTGAAAGAAATCACCAATTGTAAGAACACAGGAAGGTCCCATGGAGCTTGCAAGTTCATTCAAGGAGCTGTTGAGTCTTGGGCATTCCTTCTGATTTTATGCGCTAGTTTTGTTATTTAAGAATTTATTTTTAGGGTCCTAAAACAAAATTTTTTTTTTAAATTAGGTTTATATCTTAAAGTACACTTTTAGTTGGGATTCATGTTATTAACTTTCTGCCTATTTTAACCCTCTACCCTTTTGCCCCTTCTCTGCCCTCACAACCTAACCATCACCCACACCTTCCTCCCTCTGGTTCCCCACTTTATTCCCTATATTTCATGGTCCATTGTCCTCTCCAATCAGATTGCATCTTCAGCCCTTTACTCTTCTACCTATTGCCTCTCAGCTTCTCACATCATCCCACTTCTCCCCACCCCACCCCACCCCACCTAAACATCTTCTTTGGATTCACCTGTCAACTCATGCTTATCTCTCCCCCCTCCCCTCAACCACCTTTGTATTCTGTCTTCTGGCCTCTAACCAGTCCAGCTGAAATGTCTTGTCCTTAAAAATTGACTGTTTATTTCCTCTGTAGGCACTGCAGAGTTCCTCCTCAGTTGTTTGTGTGCTGCTGCATTCCAGCAACTGCAGTCTCTCATGTCTGTGCTTCATGTCCTTGAAACTGGAGTAGGCATCAATTTCTGGAGCCTTTGTCAGGCCTATCTCTAATCAGGTTTTGAGTTGAAATCCAGCTGTAGCAAATGTATGTAACATTCCAAAACAGTGCAATATTGCCTTGAGTGGTTAAACCAAGGTACTCTGAATGTTCTGGACAGTAGTATTTCAGACTATTAGAGTATATAAGAGTCCAGAAAGCTTGGGCTCCATTTCTGTTCAGAGAGCAGATTTATTTCAATAGTGTTGACTAAAGGGATTATTGTTGGTCAGGACACAAGCTCTCATATTCTGCTTTGACAATTTGATTAATAGGACTGGATGCTACAATCCCTAAAGTTTCTGCACTGCACTTGACTTGGGTAGAAGTAGTTCTTAGAGATGACCACTAGATACCATTACGACATATCTTCAGTTGTGTACCTCGACATCACTGGGTGTTTCGGCCTTCTATCACAAGACACCCTTAGCCGAGGCAGGCCCACCACAGGCTGATCAGACCTGGGTGTGTGTCACATGGTTAGTCTCTAGATGGTCACTTGGCAGCCCAGACAGCGTCCGTTCTTTTCAGCCACAGCCAGTGACTGTTCATTTCGGCGGCATTAGCAAGTGCTTTGATTGCCTTCCTATGACCTGCCCTCTGACTCCTACTTCTCTTAGCAGCCTTACGGTGGAACTGGCTACAAAGCCTCTGCACCCCACCTCAACTGGGCGCACTTTTACGTTCCAGCCTCGCTCCTCTGCTTCAACTGCGAGGTTGGCATATCGCAGCCTTTTCCGTTCGTAAGCCTCATCCACAGCATCCTCCCAGGGGACTGTCAGCTCGATGATAAAGACGCCCCAACAAGAGTTAGTCCAAAGAACCGGGTCAGGCCACAGGTTGGTCGTTGCAATTTCCGATGGGAAGGTAAGTTTCTGGCCTAAATCGACACGCATTTCCCAGTCCCTGGCTGCCCACAGTGGGCATGAGTCGTGAGGCAAGGGGTTAACCCCCAGTTTCTCTCCTTCCCGGATGAAGGATGGTAGTTGTGGGACCGTTGTCTGGGCATTGAGAGGCCTGGCATTGGTGGTTACTCTCTTACACTCAAGTTCAGCTGCCAAACACCTCAGCATTTAGTTGTATCGCCTGGTGTATCTGCCTTGTATTAGGCTGGTCTTGCAACTAACCGAAATGTGCTTGAGGGATGCCGGAACTGCTCACAGAGGACAGGCTGGATCCTCTCCCAGCCAAAGATTTAGGTTTGTAGGAGAGGGCAGGACATCATATGTTGCTGTGATGATGAAGCTCAGTCTGTTTGACTCCATACTCCACAGCTCACTCCATGCGATTTTCCTCCTCACAACACCCTCCCACCTCATCCAGCAGCCTTGCTTGGCTTGGGATATTGCTTTGGCACATCTGGCTGCTGCTTCTTGGTGGCGCACCTCCACCACCACCAGATGCTGGCGATCAGTTGTAGTAGCCTTTTGCCAGGTAGGTTTCATCACTCCAAGGCCAAAGCCTCCTCTGCCCTGTTGGACATAGCCCACTATGTCCTGGTGTTGGAGGATGGCTTCTGCATCCAGTACTGCTGCGGCCGGGGTCCATTTCTTCCCTGTTACTAGAGCAGGAGCAACACCTCTTACGATTGGTTCCCAAGATTTTTGAGTGTCATTTCCAGCCTTCCTTTGGCACATTTGCATTCCTCCACCAGGCTAGAAATTGGCAGAGAAAGGGCTCCGTTCCTGTAAAGTCCTGTGCTGCTAAGGCATTTTGGTAGCCCAAGCCACTTCCTCACATGTGAGTTCACCAGCCTCTCCAGCCAATTTGCATGAGACAAAGTGACCTCATAGATGGTTATTGGCCACATAGGTCGGGGTAGCAGTCCAAACTGAAAGCACCAAAGCTTCAACCTCCCTGGGAGAGCCGTGTTGTTGATTAGCTTGAGGACACTGATTGTATCCTGCCTTAGTAGTTCCACCTGCTCTGTGTCTCTGAGGTCTGCGTTGTACCAACATCCGAGGCTTTTGATGGGCTTCTCCAGGACAGTTGGTATTGACTCAGGATTGATACAAAACCTTATATCAGTGAGCCGGCCTTTGACAATTGAGATACTGCAAGACTTACTGGGTTTGATCTCCATTGGTGCCCATTTGATGTTTCCCTGGAGTTTATCCAGCAGGCGTTTGGTGCATGCTTTTGTTGTTATTGTGGTCATGTCATCCATGTACACCCTGATTTGAGGAAGATGCAGCCCATTCTTCAAGTATTTCCCTCCGACCACCCATTGTGATGCTCAGATAATGAGCTCCATTGCCATGATAAATGCCAAAGGAGAGATGGTACAGCCCGCCATTATGCCTATCTCAAGGTGCTGCCATGTGGTGGTGTTATCTTGTGTTGTGACACAGAACTGCAGATCCTGGAGGTACACGTTGACCAGCTTTGTGATGCCCTCTGGAACCTGGAAAAAGCTGAAAGCTATCCACAGAGTCTTGTGAGACACCGACCCAAAAGCATTGGCAAGATCTAGGAAGACCACAAGCAGATCTTTCTTTTTTTTCTTGGCAGTTTGTATCTGGTGGCAGATGACATTTGCGTGTTCCAGACATTCTGGGAAACCATATTCCTGCTTTCTGCACTGATGTGTCGACGAAGTTGCTGCTCTGCAAAAAGGCTGAGAGTCTTTGAGCCACTACACCAAAGATCTTTCCTTCCAAACTCAGGAGACTGATCAGGTGGAACTGACTGATTGTTGAGGAATTCTTCTCTTTGGAAATTAGTATCCCTCCTGCCCTTTGCCATGCCTTAGGTATAATTCCTTTCCCCCATGCCACCTTCATTAGATTCCAGAGGTATTTCAGGACGCCGGGGGTGTTCTTATAGAGTCTGTATGGGACGCCATTGGACCCTGGAGCTGATGCTGATCTTGCTCGTTTAACTTTACTTTCCACCTCCTTCCATGTAGGGGGCCTTACATCCATCTGGTGCTCAGGTGGGTGGATTGGTGGCATGTCATTCGGAATGGTGACTGGCTCATGGTTATCAGAGTGGGTCTTCCTCAGGAGCTCCTCCAGTTCCTTCACAGGTACTCTAGGGACCCTGTTCTTCTTGCCAAAGAGCCTTTTGAGGAACTTGTAAGCGTCTCTGTCAAAGCTTGCCCTCGCCTGTTCTTTCTTCTTATGTTGTTTTCTCAAGTATCCTGCTCTTCACAGCTTTGTCAAGCGCTGCTTTATTTCTGCTTGTAATACCTCGAGTCCTTTCCTTTCCCCTTCTGTGGACTTCCACCACTGTTTCCTCAGCTGTCTCCTTTCTCTTCACCAGTCTTTCGATTTCCTGCTGTCTCCTAGACTTAGGCTGGACTGAAGATTTCTTCTGTGTCCTCTGTTTTTTCACTCCAAATCCCTCTATCCCATAGCTGTATATGGTGTCTCCCCACTTCTCCAGTTTTCTTTCCACACTTCCCTTCAGTCCTTCTAGAAGATGGACTAGGTCGGTGTTGATGATTTCCCACTCAGTCTTCTGGCAGGATTTAGGCCATAAGATTTGGGGCTTCCATACTTTCATCTTCCTTTCTGCTGCTGGCCGTGGCTGGTTGGGCTCTGGACTCGTGTCCGTTGGTGGATCTGTGCTTGGTTGAGTTTCGCCTGGGGTGCTGATACCCTGTGGACTGTGGTGTTTGTCCTGCCACTGGGCTTCACTCGACTGATTTGATCTACCTCTTAGAAGGTAACGGTCAATGCGAGGCCCCTCGCCGAGCTCCCTCAGGCACTGTTTCCTGCCCAGAATTTTCACCAGAATTGCCCAAGTAGGTTATTAATTTAAGGATCCATCCGTAGTGTAGTTTCGGATGCAGCATATTCTCAATACAGCTTTAAATGTCCACTTATGTGATCAAGACTCGCGAATGGACAACAAATCTAAGAGCTTTTGATGATTGAGAATTGAGCCTCTGAATCAAAGCTCATTCTTCAAAGTTTTGGATTCAGAACAAAGGTGGCACACCTCCCAGATAGAGTATGAAGCACTTTGGGATGATTTCAGGATGTAAAAATGTGAACCCTTGTATCTTTATTCTATCACTTTACTGATGGTTTTATATATATAAACTTTTAGTTATCTCAGATAAAAGTAAATCAAATGGTTCTTCAGTGGAAGCGTCATCTTATATAAAAAAAGAGATCAGCCTTTGGGTTTTTTTTTACTTAACTGTATTCTCTCCTACCACAGAAATCACTTGTAAATTAGCATCTGAGCCCTGATTCCTGCAAAGAAAAACATAAGTATATACTAAATTAGCTACTAAGGTTTTCCCCTATGTATGTACACACAAACCATTTTCATTTGTTTAGTTACTCCTTTTGTTCATTTTCTCAATTTACTCCTTTAAAGAATGAATGGTTTCTGTTTTACCACTGGGTACAGAAACAACTGTAAGAGAATTTCTTTAGATTATAATCCACATTATTAAAGGTTTCACAGGTACATTTAATGACAGAGAAATGTATACAATATACGTCCTGAAATACTTTTTCTTCGCAACCATCCACAAAAACAGAGGAGTGCCCCAAAGAATGAATGACAGTTAAATGTTAGAACGCAAAGCCCCCCTCCAACTCCCCCTTCCACACGTAAGCAGCAGCAAAGCAACAATCCTCCTGCCCCCACCAACCACTCAAGCATGCAGCAAAGCATCAACAAAGACACAGACTTGCAGTACCCCAAAGACTACTCGTTCACCTGGTAATTCGACATACCACAGACTCTCCCTCCCTAATAAGGTAAAAAGAGATGTCTCCATTTCACAGCGAGAGGGAAGACATAACAAACAACTCGCTGATTTACGATGTTAAAAGTCCATTGCGTCGCTTCTTCCAAGGTCTGTGCCAAAGAACGTGGGCCTCTGGGCACACAACCAGCAGCCAGCTTGCTGCTTTCAATCTTCCATCTCCCATGACACACCGATTTCCTGCAGAGGCACCAACCTTGAGTCCACCTGCCTTCAGAGCCACAAAATCCCCAAAACTCGAAGGCACGCTAATCTTCTAGGCCACGTCCTTGGTATATCGAATAACGACCAGTCGTGGGGCCCCGAGAGGAAGTCCCATTCTGACAAAGAACTGAAGTCAGTGTGTAACTCCAGGTCAGGGTCTTCAAAAGAACCCTGAAAGTTAAAAATAGAGATATTAAAGATAGAAATAGAGTTGTTTCCAAAGATGCAAACAAAGGAGTCGTGATTGGGTGCCATTGTCTCCTAAGCTCCACCCGCTTCTTTTATCTTCTATTATCTTAGCAAAGTTAATAATAACCCCTCTATACAGGAAAAACTGACTGTAGAAAATTGTCTTTGCCTATTCACTCTATCAAAACAACTCATTATATAACCTGCTACTTATCCTCACAGCTTGCAAACTCAACCAGCCTTGCAAGTACAAAGCTCTTAAGTGATTTACTACTTCTCTCTGATATGTATTCATGTTTAGCACAGAAGCTGCAAATTTTCCTGCAGTCTTATATATATTTTTCATGGACGTATTTGACAGAAATATTTGAGATGGAAAATGTGCTTTGTAATTTGTAAATTAACTTCAAAGATGAGGAACAGCCACCTCTTAAAAACTAGACACAGAAAAGTAAAATCATTTATAATGAAACTAGCATCACATTTGAACAAATGACTGAAATAGTTTGCAGTTGGGTTTGAAACTTTGCTGCTCCCTTGAGAGTTTGTGATCAATCAAATTGGATAAATTGTGCTGTGTAAAGCTGTCTAAGCTTTTGTTTTTATCATGAAGAATTAAAGCTAATTTATGTGAAATGTATCTCGCGTATGAAACCATTCCAACTGGTTCCCAGGAGCATAATAAGAATTGAGGCTTTGTAGAAGGAGGTGTCATCCCTCAAATGAGACATTAGCCTAAGGTTACTGCTTTCCATCATTTTAGGAAACACCAAGGGTTTTCTTTGAATCCTGCCCAAAATTTATAAACCAACACTAAAGCATTACTTGTACATGTGGACCCTTGCTTCTGTGCTTTCAGCTTACCAATATTATAGTGTGATCTGTACCTCAAGCTTAGTTAGCAGTGAAGTTCTTTGAGACACATGGTTCTGAAAGATAATACAGTATATAAATTGAAGTATCTTTAAGCTTGATGTGCATTAGTAGTACTGTTTGGATTTATAGTAGGCATGTTTTACTTTGCTTGTCCATGGATTAAAGGTATGCAATCTGAACGGAGAAGCATCATTCATATTTGATGTCATCGGATATCCACCTTTCTCATTAATGCAGTGAGTTAACCAACTAAGCTATGATACTTAGTCCATGAAACCCCATGTTCAATTGTGGCCTTTGTGTATTTCAAGCCATGCACTGACCATTGCAGTCTACTATTGAGGCAGAGAGAGGATGCAAGTGCCTATTGTATCAAATCTGCTCGGGCATTTCAAGAATAATGATCCCTTGAAGTACTCGTGTCATAAACTAGGGTAAGAAGATTAGCAAAAGAGATGGAAAATGCATATAATGAGTGTTATTGAAAAGTGACCATTGTGACATTCTATCAGCATGCAATGCAAAGTTATGAATAATTTCAAAAAGGCATAGAAGCAGAGTCATAGAAAAGTACAGCACAGAAACAGGCCCTTCAGTCCATCTTGTCCCTGCCAAACCACTTAAAACTGCCTACTTTCATTGACCTGTACCGGGACCATAGTCCTCCATACTCCTACCGTCCATATACCTATCCAAACCTCTATTAAACATTGAAATCAAGCTCGCATACATCACTTGCACTAACAGCTTGTTCCACACTCTTATGACCCTCTGAGTGAAGAAGTTTCTGCTTGTGTTCCCCTTAAACATTTTACCCTTCACCCTTAACCCATGACCTCTAGTTGTAGTCTCACCCAACCTCAGTGCAAAGAGCCTGCTTGCATTTACCCTATCTATACCCCTCGTAATTTTGTATATCTCTAGAAAATCTCCCTTGAATCTTCGACATTCCAAGGAATAAAGTCCTAACCTATTCAATTTTTCCACATAACTCAGGTCCTCCAGACCTGGCAGCATCCTTGTAAATTTTCTGTGTATTCTTTCAACCTTATTCACAACTTTCCTGTATGTAGGTGACCAAAACTGCACGCAATACTCCAACTTGGGTCTCACTGACTGTTGTTGTGTGAGTGAAATTGCCGGAGAAAATTACTGGTAGATGCAAAGCAGGGACAGCAGGCATCTTAAGGAGACGCTTTAAGTGGAAAGGTCTGCTAGCCCAATGTGGGGCTCGATATTTATTTGCTAAACACGGAGGATAATTCCATATCTACAAAGTATAGACAATGCTTTTGAAACTACATACAAACTTCACACCTTCTGATTCACATCCATCCCACAGACGCCAGCATTGTCTGGACTGGGATCCACAGCTTTTAGGAATCCATTGTTCCAAACTGAATCCACAATACATTTACTTGGTATTTTATGTGCTAAACTTAAATGACAATTCCATATTTACAAAGTATATACAATGCTTTCTTTGAAACTAGATGCAAGCTTCACACCACCTAATTCGCATCCATCCCACAGACGCCAACATCGTCTGTGGAATAGGATTCACAGCTTTTAGGAATGCATTGTTCCAAATTAAATCTACAATACATTTTAAAGGAACAGAAGACTGGTAGCCAAAGCCATTTGCTAAATGTAAATGACCTTAAACCCAAAAATCACTCTTAACACTAACATCTTACACAATTTCAACATTACATCCCAACTCCTGGACTGAGTACTTTGCTCTATGAAGCCCAATGTGCCAAAAGCATTCTTTACAATCCTATCTACATGTGATGCCACTTTCGATGAATTTATGTACCTGTGTTTCCAGATGTCTTGTGTTTGACAGCACTCCTCAATGCCCTACCATTCACTGTATTAGACCTACCTTGGTTGGTCTTACCAAAGTTCAACACTTAGCACTTGTCTGCATTGAATTCCATCTGCCATTTTCCCAGCTGGACCAGATACCACTAAAGCTCTTCTTCACTCTGCACTACATCTCCAATCGTGGTGTTATCCGTAAATTGCTGATCAAGTTAACCACATTATCATCCAGATCATTGATATAGTTGGCAAACAACAATGGATGCAACACTGATCCCTGTGGCACACCAC